>NC_051854.1:40725027-41350027 GCF_905115235.1 Hermetia illucens
AAATATTTTAATTAACTATTATATTTTCTTTATCTAAAAGTTGGATACTTCCTCACATACAGAAAATCTTTTCGAAAGGTGGATTCACCAGAAAATTTTAATAGTTCGCTCATTTGAGTACCTAATTCCACCCTTCCTGGCATCTCTGACCCGAACAACATTTGAAATGGTCTTTTTCTATAAAAGTCCTTCTGGGAGTTAAACGTTATCATTTATAATTAATTTATATTGCAGCGGAGCGTAGAAGACATCGAAACAGACCGAGGCGACTAACGCAAAGCAAGCATAAATAGATGAAACAAGTCGGAATACCGGAAGCTCGTGCTTCGGGTATAAAGGTTTTGTGTTCATCTTATCTAAGAAATTTCAACGCACATTTTTATACCCGTATACAGCTACAAAGCTACGAGACATACGTACATATTACAGCCGTAGATGTTACGCTCACCCAAAACAAACAAACTGCCTATTTTCGAATACTGTACAACATATAGGCACGTATATAAATTTATCGTGCCCATATTTCCGATTTACTTCTTATATCTATCTGAACTAGGCTCTACCCGCAAAGTTCATTAGCACGCATATATTATATACCTACATACACACATGTCTGGTTGACAAATAACTAAAAAACTAAAACAAAATAATTGTCTGCGACCCAATTCCTAAGAACTCATTTCGTTGTGATATTGACGAATTGATATGTGATGATGACGTCATGCAGGTTGTAGAGTGCACGAAATTCACAAAAAATTGTAAAGTTTTACCCTCTATAACTTTGTTAATAATAGTAGGATTTTCTTCAAACTTGACCAAATTGTGCACTATGTTCTTCATTATATGCATGCCAAATTTTGTACTTCTGGGATGAACATAAGGGGGGTGCCGGGTAAATTTCTAAAATGTGGAAATATACTATTATTAACTTTATTTGTGCAGATATCGGAACCGGATATATTTTGAGGCCTAGATTTCGCAGAGATGCACTACTGAGATTTTTTTCAGATTTTTCGGTTGGATAGGTTCTGAGAACGAGACCTGTTACACTTTTTGGGGGTCATATTTTTGAGCCCTCACTCCCCTATGTTTCACCCAATATAAAATATTGAACCAGTTTCGAAAAGTACTAGTTGAGACCTTTCATTTGATACCCCACATGGGCACATTTTATGAAAAAAAATTTTGCACCCTCCTTTTACATGTATGGGGAGCCCTCCCTTAAACTTAACAGAAAATGGCGTCAGTTCCTGCATGTAAAGGGAACGGCAGATCGCATACTCCTACCAATTTTCGTGACAATCGGTTCAGCCGTTTCCGAATAAATCGGCTGTGACAGACAGACAGACAGACAGACAGACAGACAGACCTGTGAGGAGTGGCCAGATCTCCCATCAGGCGCGACCCCGGCTGGCGGATAGGGGCATACCTATTGATGTGTAAATATGTGTTCATGCACTTTTCTCTTTTGATTGTGCATGGGCTAGTGTTTGCTCATCTCTGGTGCGCGGACCAAAATGGCTATGGGAAGGATACCCAGAACATAAAACCACCATGGAAGACGAGAGAAGGAGAAAACTTACGGTGCAGGGGCTCGGAACCCCAGTACCGGCGGCTTTTGGGACTGAGCAAGCGGGCTCCCGGTCGTCGATATCCCTCGACCGCAGTGCCTCGGTGGTGGACAACTTGGCCACCTTGGCATATAATGCTAGAAGTGATTTGGATCTGGAGAAGGAAGTATTCAAGCGAAGTACGACTTTACCGAGAACACCAATAACAAGACCAAACAAAGATGAACTAAAAGCAGCTTTTTGGACAACAAAAACCGTGACAACACCCACCGCACATGTTCAAGATGCTCGACAGCAGGAGGTGCTCCAGGAACAAGGAAGAGATCCATTCAAAAGAAGCTCATCAACTTTGAGATCTCCACCAATGCCAAAGACAATGAAGGATAAAGTACAGGCCAAAAGTGAAGGACCATGTAAAAGGAGTAACCCTGCCGGGACTTATAGGGGGCAGAGTCCCGAACCGGAGGAATTACCCTTCACCCAGCTTGGGGCAAAAATAGTTGAGCTGTCCGAGTTTATCAAGGACAAGCACAACGTGCACCAAGCCATAAAGAATATGGTGAGGGCTATTAGAGTTCTCTATAATAGATCACAGATGGAGGAAAAGAATAATAAGAACACGCCGAACCCCGCTGTGCCAACAGTATCACAAGCGACCCAAGTGACGCCTAACCGTACTACCATCGAATCCCAGCGAAATAAGCGAGTACGTGAAAAAGAGGGGGATCCTTTAAGTAATCAGCAGGCGCCTAAGAGAAAAAAAGGCGGACAGGACATCCGGAAAACCAACACCAACAGGTCAGAAGGAGGAAACCCTACAGAGAATCTAGGAAACTCGACCAGCGTTGCGAAGCCTAAGACCAGCGAAAACGATGGATGGACTAAAGTTACCAACAAAAAAGCGGAACGAAAGGCAAAAGTGCGAACTCGTCCAGATGTAATTGTTATCTCCAGTAAGGGCAATCTGTCCTACGCGGAGATACTCAAAAAGGTCAAAGCGGATCCCGACCTAAAAGATCTGAGCGGAAATGTAAACCGAATCCGAAGAACCCAGAAAGGGGATCTCATGTTCGAGCTGAAAAGATCCAGCGTGGCCAAAACTGATGACTTTCGCACTCAAGTGAAAAACTCACTTGGGGAGAATGCCGCAGTGCGTGCCCAAAAACATGAGATCTACCTTCAATGTAAGGATTTCGATGAAGTAACATCGAAAGAAGAAATTTGTATTGCTCTGAAGGAGCAATTCAAGTTGAAAGAACTCACCGAGGAGTCTATTGTGGGCTTACGAAAAGCCTATGGTGGTACTCAAACAGCCACAATACGAGTACCAGCGGAGGCAGCACAGATGTTATTGACTGCCGGAAGGGTTCGGATTGGATGGGTTGTCTGCCGTTTAAGGGAACAAATTTCACTGAAGAGGTGCTTTAAATGCCTCATGTTTGGACACTTCGCGAAGGCATGCACCAGCAGCATTGATCGATCCGATCGATGCAGAAGGTGTGGGGAGAAAGGCCATATTGCCAGAGAGTACAATAGGGACCCCAAGTGCCTATTGTGCGAAGTAAAAGAGGGACAGGATAACCGGCATATTGCCGGGAGTGGTAAATGTCCAGAATTTAGGAAGGCGCTCACTGCAATGAGAAAATGAGGTTTATTCAAATAAACCTGAATCATTGCAGGGTCGCTCAGGATTTACTTGAGCAGACCACGTTCGAATCTGAGATGGAAATCGCCATCATAAGCGAACCGTATAGACACCGTCACGGTGGCATATGGGTCAAAGATTCGACTGGTGGAGCGGCGATATGGGCTTGCGGTCGACAAGCCATACAATGTACTGCAAGTCAGGCAGGCAGTGGCTTCGTGTGGGCGAAAATAAGTGGTGTATATGTATACAGCTGCTACGCCCCGCCAAGTTTGACACTGTCTGAATTCGAGCAAATGCTTGATAATCTTGTTCTCGATACGAAGGGACGAAGTCCAAAGGTGATTGCTGGTGATTTCAATGCTTGGGCCCTAGAGTGGGGTAGTAGGGAATCAAATGCTAGGGGGCGCAGTTTATTAGAAGCTTTTGCGCAGATGGACATAGTTTTGGCTAACGAAGGTGCTGTAAACACCTTCCAGAAAGGGGGATCAGGCTCGGTTGTAGACCTGACCTTTGTCAGCCCTTCGCTGGCGCGTGGTATGTCCTGGTGCGTCAGCGAACGCTACACCCACAGCGATCACCAGGCAGTTTTCTTTGAGACATGTATCGAACCTCAGGGCAAAGAGCTATCATGCCCGAAACCGAAAAAGATTTCAGGCTGGTCTGCAAAATCTTTGGATGAGCAGAGCTTCTTAGAGGTGTGGTTGGATCAACCTGATATAGCAGGCGCCTCTACGGAAAGAGCTGTCCATCTGGCTCAATGCATCGCCAAAGCATGTGACGCGTCCATGCCTAGGAGGTGCGCATTCCCCTGTAGAAGACCAAACTACTGGTGGAATGATGAACTAACCGGCCTTCGATCGGCCTGCCACCGAGCGAGAAGAGCGGCTCAGAGGGCGGTAGGTAGAGTCGATCAAGGGCAGAAAAAGTGCGCCTACAAAGCAGCCCGCAAAACCCTCAAGCTGGCCATCCAGCGAAGCAAGAGGAAATGCTTTAGGGAGCTCTGCTCAGAAGCGGACGTAAATCCGTGGGGGAGAGCTTATGGAATCGTGATGGGACGATTTAGAGGCCGTTCGTCTCCGCAGATCACGTGCCCCGCCCTCTTGTTGAAAATCATCCAGGGGTTATTCCCCCAGGAAGAGGAGAACACCGACACATTCCAACCACCTCTGAATGTGATGGCAATCCCGCCAGTCACCAGAGACGAGCTCCTGGAGATCTGCGGCAGAATAGGAGACAACAAAGCACCGGGTCTGGACGGAATACCGAATAAGGCCCTTAAGCTTGCCGTCAAATCCAGGCCGGACATGTTTGCTGGGTTGTTCGAAGCGTGCATGTCCGAGGGAATATTTCCAGCGGTATGGAAGCGGCAGAAGTTGGTGCTTCTGCCCAAGCCTGGTAAAGCACCAGGTGAACCATCCTCATACCGACCCATATGTCTTTTGGACACGGTGGGGAAAATGTTGGAGCGGGTAATCTATAATAGATTACTCCCAGTAGTTGAGAGCCAAGGCGGCCTTTCAGATCGGCAGTATGGATTCCGTAAAGCCAGATCAACCATTGATGCCATCAAATTGGTTACTGGCTTGGCCGAAGATGCAATCCACGGAAAGGGTAGTACCAGCAAATATTGCGTGGTAGTAACCCTGGACGTGAAAAATGCTTTCAATTCGGCCAATTGGAATCTAATACGCAAATCCCTAGCGAAGGTTGGTACTCCCGCCTACCTCGCCGCAATTGTCGATAGTTATTTAACTGAAAGGAGGCTCTGGTACGACACTGATGACGGACCGCAGGAGTATGTCGTTTCCGCGGGTGTCCCGCAGGGCTCCGTATTGGGCCCACTACTGTGGAACATCATGTACAACGATGTACTTAATCTTCCCCTTCCGGAGGAAGCCACAGTGGTGGGTTACGCTGACGACATTGCACTGGTTGTTGTCGCAAAGCATCTCGAAGATGCTGAGTTATACTCAAGCGAGGCAATCGGTGCTGTCAAATGCTGGTTGGAGAGCTCTGGTCTGACGCTTGCGGAGGAAAAAACGGAAGCGGTCCTCATCACGAAGCGCCGGAAGAGAAATTACGCCTGTGTTAGAATCGGGAATCATATCATCACTTCCAAGCCGGCCATCAAATACTTGGGGGTGGTGATAGACAGGAAGCTCAGCTATAAGCAACACGTACAGTATGTTTGTGATAAATCATCCACTGCCAGTATGGCCCTGGCCAGGATGATGCCGAACGTGGGAGGGCCACGGCATACCTCTAGGTTGCTTATAGCCAGGGTGGTGACCTCAATCATGCTCTATGCGACCCCAGTTTGGAGCGAGGCGTTGCGGATGTCAGTTAATACTAGCAAACTGAATGCAGTCTACAGGAGGACAGCTCTGAGGGTATGCTCTGCCTTCAGGACTGTCTCAGATGATGCAGCATTCGTCATCTCTGGAATGATGCCCATTGACATCTTGGCAGATGAGATGGCGAATATATACCATGCGAAGCCAATCTCTCCCTTATTGCAGACGAAGAAGGCTGAGAGGGAGAGATCCATAAATAGATGGCAAGAGCGGTGGGAACGCTCGGGAAAGGGTCGGTGGACTCACAGGCTCATTCCTGCCATCAAGGAATGGTTGGAGAGACGACACGGTGAGGTTAATTATAATCTCACCCAGTTTCTCACGGGACATGGAGGATATCTCCAATACCTTCACAGGTTTAAATTGGAGACCTCACCCGACTGTCCAAATTGCGATGGAGTCCCAGAGGACCCAGAGCATGTATTCTTCCACTGTCCGAGATTTGTGGAAGAAAGGAGGAACCTAGAGGAGACTCTAGGAGAGGTGCTGGTACCAGAAAATCTGGTGCCGAAAATGCTAGCACATCAAGAGAATTGGGATGCGGTCAACTCCATGATCGCATCAATTCAAGATAAATTGCGAAAGGCAGAGGAAAGGAGAAAAACGCGGTCACGTGCGCCGCGTATAGAAGAAATGGGATTAAGCTAGAGTGAGCTGACTCCGCCCCGTGATGTAATACCTTATGGTGGTTCCGCGGGGCAGGGAGGGAGTCGGGGGTGGTTTTAGTGGGTAAAAATCCCACACGCTGGTGTGTCCAGACCAGTGTCTTTTGAAGATTTCCACCTCCTCAAAAAAAAAAAAAAAAAAAAAAAAAAGACAGACAGACAGACAGACAGACATCGAATCGATTCTAATAAGGTTTTGTTTCGCACAAAAGCTTAAAAAGAGAGAAGAATGTGTCGAAAAATGAAAAGAATGTGTCGAAAAATGAAAATAATGTAAAAACACTCCAGAGTTTAAAAGGAGCAAAATGCAAAGATACTTTGCAGGATCTACCAGAAAGATAAAAGACGATCCAAGAAGGAGCCTTAAGTAAAACAACAGAAGTGATTCACTGAATCGTAAGCCAAAGTAAAATTCCTTGATTGATCCCATAACTGCCTTGTATGCACCTCCCCATGGATCGAAGTTCACTTCTTTGCATAACCTCTTGAAGAGTTCAGTTTTACTTCTGGAGATGACTGTTTGGAGTCCTTTCCTCGCCTTTTTATATCGGATGTGCAACTCTTCAAACTCAGGCCGGTTTCTGCTACGTTGGCTGTGTCTTCTGGCTTTAAGGCAAACTTTACGAAGTTCTTCGATTTCGGCGTTCCACCAGAAGTTGGTCATTCGTTTCTTGAGTACTGTGTGGCTGGGCATGGAAGCGTCACAAGCTTTTTGTATCTTTCCAAGAACCTGCGCCACCTTTTCTCGTGCGTTTCCCACCGGCATCGTTTCCTGCAGAAGTATTTATGCGAGCATTTCTTTATCAAGTTCTTTAGATGTCCAACCGGATATTGCAGTGTTCTTGATTCGCTTTGCTCCTGTCGTACGCTCCATCTGGAAGATGATAGCCTGATGGTCACTGTGCGTATATTCCTCGCTCACCTGCCATTGGAGGTCCTTAGATAATGTATCGCTAAAAAACGAAAGGTCTATCACCGAACCTATATCCCGTCTCCGAAAAGTACTGACTCTGCCAGTATTTGCCAGAACGACATTCAGACGTGAAAATACTTCGAGCAATATGCGGCCTCTAGCATTAGTTTCGCGTCTACCCCAATCTTCGGCCCAAGCATTAAAATCGCCAGCTCTTATTATTGGGTTGTAACGGTTTACTTCTGAAGCTAATTTTTCCACCATCAGTAAGAATTTATCTAGCGTGAGGCTCGGCGCAGCGTAGCAGCTGAATATGTGAACCCCACCTACCTTAGCTCGTGTGAATCTGTCTTTTGGCCTATTGCTCGTATTTCTGATCGCTCGGTTTCCCCAAGTCCAGATTGTCGCTTCTGTCCGATACAAATACACCACTGTGGGAGTCTTTGTAATATTCGCACGCATTCCAGGATGCTTTGAGAGAAGAGCTCCTGAGCTGCCTGCCTGAAATCGCTTTCTTAAACTCTTGATCTCCAGTTTCCGTGGTGACCTCAAGTCGAATATGCTCTCTGATGATGGCCGGAATTGTGTTGTTGCGAGTTATAAAGTGGTACTAGTCTACAACTCGATGCACAGTCACGTGCGCGAATTGCGGGAAACGCTTGACGAATCTCTAGTGCAACAAGGGGCGGTAAGATGTTGTACCCGCCCCGCAGTTATTTCATAGTGGGAGCGGATGATGAAGAGGTTCATTTCTTCCGTCTACTTCATCCGCTGCCTATGCGAACCTGCTGAAGTGGTCTCCACAGATTGTGGTAAAACAGTCGCAGCAGGCGGAGGAGCCTGAGGATGTCAAGGAAGGGTGGGAACCTTAGAGGCCACGCCTCACTAAACGTCTAAGGCAGGAGGAACAATGATCGAGGGTGTGATCCGCCGTGGATCCATCCTTTCGATCGCGTCACTTTGATGAAAATGCGCGGTCTAGGCATCTTTTTTTTATTTTTTTTTAATTCCAGGTATATCTCGCGTGTTATTTATTCCGTTGAGGAATCAAAGCGTTCGAGAGAAAAATCTACCGAAGAATTTTTGGTCCTCTACATGAGGATCGACGATTCGGTAGTCTACATAACGACGAAATCTATGAGCGATACCATTCCCGTCTGGCTGTGGATATAATCCTACTGAATTGGTTACGTTGTACGAGTCACTTAATCCTAATAGATGAGGATGATCCTGCCCGAAAAGTCCATAAGGGCAATATCCATGGTAGAAGAAAGAAGACGATGCAGACCTTGCCGAACGATGGCGTAGGCCAGGATGCCAGACAGCTGGTGAAGCTCGGTGCAAAACCGGCATATCTGGAGTTCCTTATTAAGGCAGGCCGATACCGGATACCGGTTGTTGCGCCCTTGATGATGATGATCCAAAATGGATATCCCTGCGCTATACCAAATCACCTTAGGGATAAGTCCGCGGCGGCACGTAGGTAGTATATTCCAGTGGCAAAGAAAAAATCCTCCTTCGGACAACTGTTGAATAGGTTGAGCATCTGGTTGGCGGATCACCCCTTTATATATGTATGTCTGACGGTATACCGTCAAGATGGGTGTTTAATAAGTTCACAAAATCTTTGAGTTAATGACTGCTAACTGGGCACTCTTTTTGATCTATGCTTTTGCAAACGGTGGCACTCGATTTTATGTCATTCGGCACATAAAAAGCTAGACCTGCATTCGCTCTTTTGTCCACAATTGCGTTATCGTCGTATTCTAGGCTGAGGAAATAAAAAATGAAGAATTTCGGAGGCCTACGGACGAATCTCTCGTGCACTTTTGGAGAGAAATGGAAGTGGATAGGTCTCACGTTGAGAAAGAGAGACAATTTCATTGCGATTTATGACATGCGAAGGAACTGAGTGATCCACAATAGTCGATGAATTAAATTGGAAAACGTCCTAAAGTTCGGCTTGGCGAATCACCATATAAAACGCATACCCCCTTTTTGGAATCCTTATGTAACTCAGATTTTCATAAAGTGTCTATTGTATTAGAAAAAGGAAATATAATAATAAAAAAAGTCACCGAAACATTATTTCAAAATTCAAAGATACTTTGCAGGATCTACCAGAAAGATCGGAGGCGACCAAAGAAGGAACCTTAAGTAAAACAACAGAAGTGATTCACTGAATCCAAGCCAAAGCCAAAGTAAAATCATCACCGATGACCCGAAGAAGGTCATTAAAATATACTCTCTCCTGAATAAGAAAACATTTTTTTTATAGCTCAACCACTGCATATGGACTTCACATGACTCACTGAAGCTTCGAATCCGAAGTGAACCCAACTATTATACCACCCTCCCCCCCCCCCCCCCCCCCCCGGCTCAAAAACCTCAAAAATAACCAAGAAGAAAAAAACCCTAAGAGGGAACCAGTCCTTTGGCCGTATGACCAAAATCAAGTTCTTTTCCCGTACAACCCCGTGCGTAGGCAACGGATGAAGTGAACTGATGATATGAACCTCTTTATCATCACAAAATAACGGCAGACCAGTATCTCTTTATTACTCGCAGCGACTCAATGCCGACTACCATAAGGGAACGTGTGCGACTTGAGATCATCGCGGAAACTTGGAACCAAGAGTCGATGGAGGCGGCAACAGTTTCATTACTGGCCGAAGCACTCTTCATCACCGTCCAGCTGAAGTCTCCGCTGATGTTCGGGACGAATTCCAAAGAGCTTGTATAACATTTTTCGAAGTGGATGCTTTGCGTAGACCAGGTATTCCCAGGTTCTATGCATCCCCAGCAACTCCGAGAATTCTAGCTTAAAATCAATTATGAGATTACATTGTGACGGCACATCGGAGACGCAAACCTGAACGCCATTGCGAATTCGCCTCTGCCGCTGCAGTCAATGGCCGTAGTAAGAGCTTACGACCTGACAGGGGACTGGGGTGACATATTGTCCATCCGACACTCTCCCTGTCCGCCGATCAGCTAAGGTTCATGAAAAATCGAGGTTCAACCAGTAAAGTGAATATAGACATGATTTACAAGAAACTGTGATCATTATAAAGTGATTTGTGAATATGTTACAATTGTTTATTTAATTAGAATAAAGTGTGAAATTGTATTAAAACGTAATCAATTCGGTTGTATTAGCCTCACGACTTCTGTTCCAAGCAAACATATGATTGCAAAAAACTGTTCCGCTGTCGATTGGGGCAGTCGAACTACGAACACCAGGGACCGTATTTTGCCCAAAGCTTTTCCCGAGCTGGACTTAGTCTTTCCAAACACCGGAAATGTAGCCACTTTTCGAGGGGCAGTGAGCACTATACTCATAGCATCCACCGGGCAATTTTCCCCCAGATCGAAAATGAGCCACACCACGAGGCGCGTTTCCGCGGAGTTGTAAATCAGAGCTGGTCCGTGAAAACCTTGGAAGGAGATGCATTCACAGAGATGCTACTGGGAGTCCATGAACCTGATGGAATGGCTTCAGAAAAGCTGGCACAGATGATGAAACAAATAATGAGAACATGAGATGCTACCATGCCGCAATCCTTACCAATAGGCCGACAAAATATTGGTAAAACGAAGAAATCGCGCGAGTTGCGGGCTGCTTGATTCCGAGCAAGGAGGATCTGCCGGCAATCTAGAAGAAGACCAAACTTCAACGACAAGCGAGAAGTATACGCGTATTTTGGAGCTGGGCTGAAGCAGGCTATACGCACTAGCAAGTGAGAATGCTTCAAGGAACTTTGCGCGGAGGCAGAGCAAAAACCCTGCGGAACAGGGTTGTTATGAAGAAGATAAAAGAACGAACGCCACAATTGACTTGCCCGTATCTTCTTCCTGATATAGTGATGACGCTCTTCGCCCTGCATAAAGGGGAGTGCAAACAATACAAAACTTTGCACATCATTACCATACCTGCGGTAACCGAGGAGAAACTTACGCAAGTTTGCCGAGGAATCGCTGAAAATAAAGCTCCTGGTTTGGAGGAGTTTTCCCTTCTCAGTGGAAGAAGCAAAAACTAGTTTGCATTATAGACACGGTAGGAAATATGCTCGAAAGGGGTATCTACAATAGGCTTCTCTCTATCATAGAATATAAAGATAGTCGATCGGAGTGACAGTTTAGTTTTCGTCAAGCCGTAGATGTGATTTTGAAGCTGGCTCGAGACGCGATGGCCTCTGATAAATGTTGTGCCGTGATAACATTGAGCGTGAAAAATGCGTTCAATTTAGGCAGCTGGGAATGGAAGCTCACTAGCTAAAACTAATTACCTTAGTTATTTAACTAAGCTCCTCGAAAGTTAGCTCTTGGAAAGGACACTTACGTAGGATATGGATGAAGGACCTAAGTATGCCGTCACAGCCGGAGTCCCACAAGGCTCAGTGTCGGGTCCTTTTCTGTGTAACGTGATGTACAACAGAGTCTATGCCCTTCAAGTGCCAAAAGAGGTAATCGGTTTCGCAGATGATCTAGCCGTCGCTAAAAAACCCGAAAATGTTGAAGTGTATGCTAGCGAAACCCTGACCTTGCGGAACAAATCAATTTCAAGGCGTACCCGGACTATGCCTGTGAGGAAGCGACAAATACCTACGAATCTTTAGCGCAAATGATGTCCATTTAGTGGCATTAAGGGTTTGCAGTTCACTCAAGACAATTCCAGGCGAGCCAACGTGTGTCATTGCGGGAATAATTCCAATGGCATTCTGACAAGTGAGAATCGCTGCCTGTGCGAGAAAAGGAGAATGAATCTACCTGAAAAGAATGCCGAAAAGCGGAAGTTACTCGAGTTACTCGAAAAGTGGCAACAACGTTGGGATGACTCGCAGAAGAGTCGCTGAACCCACACTCTGATGACCCCTATTGAGGAGTAGATTCAGGATGGCTCGGCGAGATTAACTACCACCTGACTGAATTGCTGTCAGAGCATGGTGCTTGCAGAAAAGTATCTGAAGCGATTCAGATTGGATGATTTACCATTTTGCCCTGAATTTGGTTGAACACCTAAGTACTCAGAGCATGTCATGTTCTCCTGTCCACGATTTTGCTCAGAGAGGAGGTACCTGGAACACTTTTTTAATATCAGCATAAGCCCTCGAAAGGTCGTCGGGGGGGGGGGGGGCAAGCCGGTGCGCAGTGAATTCCGCAGTCACAAGGATACAGGTCGAAGTTGGCGAAGCGGAGCGCGCAATGAGGGCGTGATGAGGCTTGGTCGCTTAAAGCGCAGACGTACTCGCAAAGTAATGCCTTACGCCGTCCCGCGGAGAAGGAAGAAGGAGAAAATCGGGGTGGTTTTGGATGGTGGAAGTCCCTTCCCACACACACTGCTGCAACCTGGCGCGGCGGTGTTTTTAAGATTTTCAGCCTTATCCATTAAAAGAAACAGACAGATATTGAATCGATTCTAATAAGGTTTTTTGTAAAACAAAACCAAAAACAAGTGGGGGGAGGGGGGGGGGGGGGTATCAGGTGTGCAGCAATTATAGAGGTAACACGTTCCTGAGTACCATCTATAGCAATATTAGCAACAGATCAGATTTACTTTCTGAAGCAAGCCATGGAAACACTGTTGACCAAAACATGGCCATCAGATGCATCATCTTTTTATTGACATCATGGCCGTGAAGCCAGCCAGATAAAAACAAGAGGATGCATCCTTTTAACCTCATCTTGGAAAAAAATGACCCGTGATGCTAATGTAAATGCAGGAAGCACCATCCTTTTCAAATCCACTCAACTACGGCTCTATGCTGAAGATATCGAGATCTTGGGAAGAACAACCAGAGATATGCAAACTGCCTTCATCCAGATCGGCAGCTAACAAAGCCCATTCTAGCTTACAAAAACTGTTTCGCTCGAAACGTCTCACAGTAGAGTCGAAGTTCTTACTGTACAAGAAAATGACCTTGCCAGTCTTCACGAATTCCTTGGAAACCTAATTCTTCAAGAAAAAATACGAACGGGTTCGAAAGAAGAATTCTGGGAAGAATTTTTGGCCCTTACAGGAGGATGGACGACGCAATTTATGAGCGATACCCCGACCGTCTGGTTGTGGATAAAATCCGATAGCAACTTATTGCGGTGAGGGAATTACCTAATCCATAAGGGTGGGGATAATCCAGCAGACCCTGCCTCAAATGGAACGACGGGGAAGAGCTTTTAAGGATACCGAATTGATTGACCTCGACGCAAAGCCGAGTTACCTGGAGTTCCTTATTAAGGCAGGCATAGACTCAAATTTTCTAGGACCATGGTCTTCGACATGCCATCAAGGATGGTGCCCTGAAAGCCATCCAGTGATCTTTTGAAACCCGTTACCTCCGAACAAATCAATTTCCACATATCCTTGCCCTATACATTGGTGATAACAGTCCTTTTGACAGAGAAGATAGAGTAGTCCTCTGGGGGTGGCAGGAGAAGATAGGCGAGTTTTAATTCCCTTTCCGTTTTTCCTAGAATTAATCCTTTCCTTAAGAATGACCACTTCAATTGAAAAAGTGGAATACTCTGGAGGTCCTTCATATTGTTTTCGAAGAAACTTCCTATACAGACATTCAGCTCCATTCAAATTTGAGGACTGTCTCGAATTCACGACTCTACGGCTGGTTACCCCATGAAAATCTATTCAGTATTCTTTACAACAAACTGGAAGGGGTGAGGATTATAACCCCAATCCAGAATAGACTAATAAATAATATTGCGTTCTTCGTAATTTATGTTTATGCCACCCACATTGGGCGCCAGTTAGCTATTTGCGGCTGATAGGCTAACAAAGACAATCTATTTTCAAATATTTGTTAATTGTTTACGTATCTTCTAATCAAGTTACGACATCGCAGAAGATAGATTATAATAAAAGAGTCGTTAGGGCATGAACCTTTTTAAGCTTTCAAAGAGACCAAATTCACAAAGGAGACCATGTTATCCCAGAAAATTTGTTTCAGAAATATTGGGGATGGTTAGGCTGAGCTCTTTAAGAAACGCGTATAGACTCGTATATACCTACCAAGATACTCTGTCGCCATTGTTCGTCCTGTATCACGTTCACTACATACAGTCGCACTAGCAGTGTTACATGATTACTGTCGTGACAGAACTCATTTAGACAGCGCTATGACTTAATGTCTGTAGCCGTTTTCATAACGAACATTAACAGTTTCTATTGTTACGTTTTTCTAGTGTAGACTTAGATATACATATATGTCGGCCGGAAGATTCATTATTTACTTTTTTGATATGCAAAGGACGTACCTGTGTTTATTTTTATCCAACGAAACACGTGCCACTTATCGTAACTGCTCTGTTCAAAGTATTTTTAATTTTACGATTTTGGGTGCGTGACCGCGGCGTTCTAGAACTTTTTCATATATGTATCTTTTGAAAATAAATCTTTTAACATCATAAATTTGTCATATGAGATTTACGTTATTTTGAGAAGGAAAGCCAAGAAGGATATTCCAATTTTGTCAAAGATTAGGGTGGGGGTTTTCATGTCGTCATGAGAGAGGGAGAGAATGAGTCAGATCCAATTTTAAGGGCCACGTAATCAAAAGTAAGCGCTTTATAATTTTTCGGTTGCTTGTCCTAGTCTTGGACGAGTAAAAAACATCTTGCGATTTCCGGGAAACGCCCATTGGGTTTAGGGTAACCAAGGTTTTTTCCTAAGTATACAAGATTGACCAAGACCAACCATGAGCACACTGCTACCCTAGCATGTCTCCCAACAACTAAGCGCGGACGACAGAAATTGCCGACCTACGGAAAGAGTGTCATAAGCTCCGCCGTTTGGCATTCCAACGAGGAGGCATGTGCCATAAAGGCACAATATAGATCAGCAAAAAGGAGACTCCGCAGCGCTATAAATAAAAGTAAAGCTCGCAGCTGGCAGAATCTTGTTAATGAGGTGAATAAGGACCCGAGGGGACTTGGCTATAAGCTAGTCACTCGGAAAATCGGGGCTCTGCGGAAGCCCTGCATACTGAGCACCGACCAGATGGACCGCATTGTGCGGGCATTGTTCCCCAGACACCCTGTACGGGTTAATGTAAATAGCGCGGAAAGCGTCGTGGATTGCCCCTTTTTCACAATTAGAAAGCTCGAAGAAGCTGTTCTCGCCATGAAAAACAGGAAGGCGCCAGGTCCTCATGGCATCCCGGCGGAAGTTTACAAACTGGTGTTCCGCCAACGGCCAGAATTGCTGCTCGAAGCGTTCTACGCGTGCTTGAAGAAGGGCATTTTTCCTTGCCGCTGGAAAGTCACCAGACTCGCTTTGATCAGTAATGGTAAAGGAGATGCGGAGCTCCGGTCTGCATACCGACCGCTATGTATGCTTGACATCGCCTGAAAAGTGCTCGAGAAGCTCATCAGGGGTAGACTCGCTCAAGCGATCCGTGCTGCCGGAGACTTATCCGCAAAGCAGTTCGGGTTTAGAACAGGGAAATCTACAGTGCATGCTGTTATGGAGGTCGTAGATGCGTTTAATCGAGCCAGGGCACACAGCCGCCGATCTCAACGGATAGTGCTCCTCATAACGCTTGATGTCAGAAATGCCTTCAATTCCGTAAGATGGATAGATATGCTAGGCACACTAGAGAACTCCTTTCACTTGCCAAGCTATCTTTTGCGGATATTGACGAATTATCTGAAAGACGGCTCCCTGTTCTATGAGACGCTAGAGGGCCAGAGGAGGATGGAAATCACGTCGGGAGTAGCGCAGGGTTCCATCCTAGGGCCGGACCTCTGGAACGCTTCCTACGATAGTCTGCTGAGACTCTTCATGCCCGAAGAGTCACGCCTGGTCGGTTATGCAGACGACGTTGCGGCACTTGTTGCCGGACGCACTGTTGAACAGGCGCAAAGCATATGGCATATGGATGCGACGAGTAAGCGGATGGATGACTGCTCACGGTTTCAACCTTGCGCTGGAAAAAACCGAAGTAGTCACCCTGACCAGAAGGAGAATCCCGACCCTGCGTCCCATATCGATCGGCGAGTTGACTATAGAATCAAAACCAGCGATTAAATACCTTGGTTTAATGCTCGACTCGAATATGAGCTTCTTCGAGCAAATCAAAGCATCAGCGAACAGGGCTGCAGCTGGAGTCGCCGCATTGAGTCGGCTAATGGCGAATGTCGGGGGCCCTATGTCAACTAGGAGACGTCTCCTCATGGGAGCAACGCAGTCCGTTCTTCTCTATGGTGCGGAGGTATGGGCTGATGCCCTTGACAAGAAGGTGCATCGTAAACGCCTCGCTCAAGTGCAGAGGCGAGGAGCTTTGCGAGTGGCGTCTGCTTATCGCACCGTCTCCGAACCGGCTGTGATGGTGATTGCGGGAGTGATCCCCGTTGCCCTCCTTGCCAAGGAGCGCAAAGCTATCTATCGCCGTAAGGGCGAAAACTTAAGAGAAGTGGTTGCCCGTGAAGAACGTCAACGCACCCTTAGTGAGTGGCAACTTTCTTGGCAAAATAAACCAAGGGGCAAGTGGACTGCGCGGCTCATCGACAAATTAGACCCGTGGTTGAACAGAACGCACGATGAGATTGATTACTTCCTTACCCAACTTCTAAGTGGGCATGGAGGTTGTCAGTCTTACCTGCATAGGATTGGGAAGGCGCGATCTCCTGATTGTGTGTTCTGCAATGGAGTGACGGATGACGCTGAACACACCTTTTTCTCTGGGAAGAGGTGAGACGGCCTCCGCCAGCAGCTTTATGCAGACGCAGGGGAGCTCTCTCCAGACAAAATCGTCAGAGAGATGCTGAAGAGCGCTAGCAGCTGGAATCTTATTGCTCATTATTTTCGGGCTCTTCTTATTACGAAGAAGATTGAACTCGACCGGCAGAGGGATCGGACGGTAAGGGGTTCCCTGAACTAACAACAACTCCCTCCCCTCCCGTTGGTGAAAGGAATTCCCTGACTTGAAGGCTCCCCAAGCCGGGAGAGCGGAAGGGCTAGCCCGAAGTAATGTGTCAAACGGTTCCAGGCTAGTTCTCTGATGACAAGGAGGTGTTTATTTGTAAGTGTGCCAACGTGCTGTCGCGGAAGTCCAACACTCTGTGCGTAAACGCATTCACCTACCCTACTCCCAAAAAAAAACACCTAAGCGCAGCTCTACAGCAGGCCTCGAGAATGTGGCGGTCCTCTCTGATTTCTCAAACCTTATTTACAAATTTTCGCGTATCTTTAATCTGATGTTATTGAAATACGCAAAAATAATAATAATAATAAGCTATCTCAACACCTGGCAGCTAGGGATAAAATGCTCCACCAAAAATGAGAAGAAGAAGAAATTTGAGGTCCGGTACGGATAACCGGCGGGAGTCGTCTGACTTGGTGACTGGGTCGGGCTCCCGTAATGGACAGCACGACGTCGAAACCGCTGGTCGTGAGGCGGTTCGAGGTCTAGGCGCCACGACAACCAGGAGCACAGCTCCGCCTGCTGCGGCTGTTTCGCCACAATCTGTGGCGACCACTTCAACAGGTTCGCGTAGGCAGCGGATGAAATGGACTGAAGAAATGAATCTCTTCATGATCCGCTCCTACGACGAAATAACGACGGGGCGGGTACAACATCTTACCGCCCCTTGTTGCACCAGAGATTCGTCGAGACGGGTACAACATCATACCGCCCCTTGTTGCACCAGAGATTCGTCGAGCGTTTCCCGCAATTCGCGCACGTGACTGTGCAGCGAGTCGCAGACCAGTACCGCTTTATCACTCGCAGCGACATAATCCCGGCCACCATCAGGGAGCGTGTTCGACTTAAGGTCATCGGGGAAACTCGTGACCGAGAGTCAATGGAGGCAGAGGCGGCGGCATCAACAACACCACGCCGCACTGCTGGCAACAGCTTCAGTACTCGCCGAAGCACTCTTCTCCACCGTCCAGCTGAGGTTTCCGCTGAGGTTCGGGACGAATTCCAAAGAGCGTGTATAGAATTCTCGGACATGGATCCTTTGCATAGACCAGGTTCTATGCATCTCCAGCAACTCCGGGAATTCTATCTCAAATCAATGATGAGATTGCATCTCGGCTGTGTGCTGATATATCGCTGCTGCAACTACAATCACTTGTGTATAGTGGTGCAGTGGCGGCTATCAGATTGCACGGTCAGAAGATTCGCTTTCGTGTTATTGGTTTGAGTGACAAAAGAGATCCACCATGGAAAATTCGTCTGGAACGTCGGCGGGACTCACTAAGGCAGGACATTGCTAGACTGGTTCAGATCAGCACTGGCAATGCCAGCCGACAGGTGAGAAATAAATTGCAGAGGGTTTACCGGAGCTATGCCATCCCCAGTGAGACACCCGTAGTTGAAATTCTGGACACACTAAAATAGAAACTTTCTGTCATATGCAGTCGCTTACGACGGTATGGCGAAAGTCATTCCAGACGTGTCCAGAATGCAACATACGCGAGGAACCAGCGGAGCTTTTTCAAATCCGAATCCCAGCAGAGCGTCCAGACAATACAGTTCTCGGTGACGGAAGCGAAAGAGTATTGGGGTGGAGTTTGGGGGTTACCCTCCCAGCATGCTGAGCATGCTGAGTGGATCGACGCCGAAGGCACCCGCCATGCCAATACGCCCGATATGAATTTTGCGGATGTTACCGAAGAGAAAGTTCGACGAGCCTTAAACAGCTCGAGAACTGGAGGGGCCCAGGTCTGGATCGGGTGTAGAATTTCTGGTATAAGAAATTTACCAGCGTACACAGTCGGTTGGCACGCAGTATAAATGAGGTTATGAGTCGGCCGGAGGAATTACCACCCTTCCTTACTGCGGGGGTTACCTGCCTTATCCCTAAGAAGGACACGGTACAGGACCCCGCAGACACAAGACCGATTACTTGTTTACCAACCCTCTACAAATTCATCACGTCCATTATTAGTGGAAGGATCAATGCGCACCTCGAGACCAACAACATTCTGTCCGAGGAGCAGAAGGGCTGCCGAGTTGGGTCAGGGGGTTGCAAAGAACAACTCATAATCGACTCGGTAGTTGTAGGACAACCAACTAGAGGCCAAAGAAACCTCTTTAGTTGCTACATGGATTATGCCAAGGCTTTTGATAACGTTCCGAATACATGGCTAATCGATATCCTACATCTGTATCGCATTGATCCGAAACTAATAAAGTTTTTGGCGACAGTCATGGAAGGGTGGCATACCACCTTATCGGTGCGTACATCTGAGGGTACTAATACCTCAAAGCCCATCCGTATACGAAGGGGCATCTTCCAGGGTGATTCGTTGAATCCCCTTTGGTTTTGTATGGCACTGAACCCCTTTTCATGGCTACTGAATGATGCTAGAGGGCATGGTTTTGCAATAAAATATGGCCTACGTGCTAAGTGCGAACTGACACACTTGATGTACTTAGATGACATCAAGCTCTATGCTGGGATTGACAACCATCTTAGAAGTCTGTTGCGAATAATAGACATGTTCAGCCGTGATATTCGGATGAAGTTTGGATTAGACAAGTGTCGAATCCAAGCCATCCGCAAAGATCATCACGAGCCGCATGCTGGACATAGCATTGGTGACCTCCACATCGAAGCTATAACCGAGACAGACTTCTACAAGTACCTAGAAATTCTGCAAGGAACCCATGCTCGAGTTAGTGATCTGAAGGATGCTCTGCTGTCCGAATTCCTGCGACGTGTAAAGCTGGTGCTGAAATCGCATCTCTCGGGGAAGAATAAAATAAGCACGTTGAATGTATTCGCTATCTCTTCACTGGCTTATGCATTCGGAATATTGCCGTCGACGAAGACCGATCTGGAAAACGTCCAGCGGCGGATACGGACAACTATGTTCAAATTCCGAATGCATCATCCAAAGTCTGCCGTGGAGCGGATGAACCTGCCTCGTGACATCGGAGGTAGGGGCGTGGTTGACGTGGCGACACAACATCATCGCCAAGTCGACTCGTTGCGCGCTTATTTTTGCAGCAAAGAGCAGGCGAGTCCCTTGCATGCGGCTGTCTGTAAGGCAGATTGTGGGCTGACTCCACTTAACTTGAAGGATCGATTTTTCAATCCTCTGAGTGGGGTGAAGTCGGACCAAGAGCAGATCGATGAATGGAAGTCGAAGGCAATGTACGGTAAACGCGTGAATTGTCTTTGGCAGCCATTTGTCGATTTGCATCTGTCGAACAGATGGCTGTGTGCTGGGGAGCTCTTTGCTGAGACGGAGGGGTTCATGTGTGTCATTTAGGACGGCGTGATCGCCACCCGAGCTTATAAAAAGCTCACCATGAAAGAACGGGTGAAGAACGGCCGGTGTAGAATGTGTGGTTCGGCATTAGAGACTTTGGACCATCTCATTTCTAGCTATACTGTTATGGCACGGGTGAAATACATCACCAGGCATAATGCTGTATATAAGGTTATCCATCAAAACCTTGCATACAAGCATGGGCTGATCACAGGAACATGTCCGGTTTACCGATATGAGCCGCAAGCAGTACTTGAAAGTTCTGCTTACAGCATGTGTCCCCGGCAAGTTCTGACTGATCGCCATACTCCACATAATAAGCCTGATGTACTGCTAGTTCACAAGACAGGTCGCTCCGTATATATTATTGATGTTGCTATCCCCCACAGTAGCAACATTGAACGGAAATACGTAGAGAAGAAGGTCAACTATGAGCCATTGGCTCGGGAAATCAAAGAAATTTGGCGTCTCGAGCGGGTGGTTGTAGTTCCCATAATATTGTCAGCTACAGGTATTGTACCTAAATCCCTCACGGCTTCCCTTGATGTCCTGGGACTTCCGCACAGCCTGGTTCAAACCATGCAGAAGTACACCATTCTAAATACGTGCTCGATGTTGCGGGGAATACTCGACGGATTCTCCCACTGACCTACCACCGGCCACCACCACCAGCGCCCCTTTAGTTTTTAGATAGGTAGGATCGTCCGAGCCTAAATGCTTGACACTTAGTGCTAGTATTAGGTAAAATCCGGCAGCTGTCGAGATTGTGATAACTCGGGAATAAAGTGAGAGTATGCCTGGGTATTGACATAGAAAAACCAGAAAAATGTTATGAGCTTTATCTGGGTTGTAAAGTAGGTGACCAAAATGTGTCATATCTGTTGGACTTCACCGCATATGCTTTTTGCAGTTCCTATGGTATCGAAAGAACTTAGAAATCAATCTGTCCTGAGACCGGTACCTTACACCGAAGGGTTATCTGCATCAGCACTTGCAAAAAACATGACTGCGAGAGACGATCAGTTTAATGACCAAAAAGTGCATCAACTGCCAGAAGAAGATTAGAATTTGGATCCCACATTTAAACAAGGATATTAGTCAGATAAGCCACATTTGGAGATCTTAGTGAACTTGTTCGCTATTTAAAGTTCACCGAACTTTAGGGATTGAAGGGCTAGAATCTACTTCAGAGGGGCATTTTATCGTGGTCACCACGCTAAGTTCAAGGATTACTTCTGCCTTGAAGGTCACCTGATGTTCTACTTAGTTATGAGCGCACTTGTCTGTAAAGCACCCCCATTCCCCTAGTTGTTCCGGGTATAAAGATTTTGTGCTCATTTTGTGTAAGAAATTTCCTATGCACCTTTTTCCATTCGTACATAGCTAGAGATTCAAAATATCCCGTGATGTATCCCACTCCACCGTTCATATCAATTCACTTTATATGGTGATGACGCCATGCGCGCGATAAATTTACGTGAAATACAAAATTTTGTCCTTCTATAACTTTGTTAATGATAGTTGAATGCTGAGCATGCTGAGTGGATCGACGCCGAAGGCACCCGCCATGCCAATACGCCCGATATGAATTTTGCGGATGTTACCGAAGAGAAAGTTCGACGAGCCTTAAACAGCTCGAGAACTGGAGGGGCCCAGGTCTGGATCGGGTGTAGAATTTCTGGTATAAGAAATTTACCAGCGTACACAGTCGGTTGGCACGCAGTATAAATGAGGTTATGAGTCGGCCGGAGGAATTACCACCCTTCCTTACTGCGGGGGTTACCTGCCTTATCCCTAAGAAGGACACGGTACAGGACCCCGCAGACACAAGACCGATTACTTGTTTACCAACCCTCTACAAATTCATCACGTCCATTATTAGTGGAAGGATCAATGCGCACCTCGAGACCAACAACATTCTGTCCGAGGAGCAGAAGGGCTGCCGAGTTGGGTCAGGGGGTTGCAAAGAACAACTCATAATCGACTCGGTAGTTGTAGGACAACCAACTAGAGGCCAAAGAAACCTCTTTAGTTGCTACATGGATTATGCCAAGGCTTTTGATAACGTTCCGAATACATGGCTAATCGATATCCTACATCTGTATCGCATTGATCCGAAACTAATAAAGTTTTTGGCGACAGTCATGGAAGGGTGGCATACCACCTTATCGGTGCGTACATCTGAGGGTACTAATACCTCAAAGCCCATCCGTATACGAAGGGGCATCTTCCAGGGTGATTCGTTGAATCCCCTTTGGTTTTGTATGGCACTGAACCCCTTTTCATGGCTACTGAATGATGCTAGAGGGCATGGTTTTGCAATAAAATATGGCCTACGTGCTAAGTGCGAACTGACACACTTGATGTACTTAGATGACATCAAGCTGTATGCTGGGATTGACAACCATCTTAGAAGTCTGTTGCGAATAATAGACATGTTCAGCCGTGATATTCGGATGAAGTTTGGATTAGACAAGTGTCGAATCCAAGCCATCCGCAAAGATCATCACGAGCCGCATGCTGGACATAGCATTGGTGACCTCCACATCGAAGCTATAACCGAGACAGACTTCTACAAGTACCTAGAAATTCTGCAAGGAACCCATGCTCGAGTTAGTGATCTGAAGGATGCTCTGCTGTCCGAATTCCTGCGACGTGTAAAGCTGGTGCTGAAATCGCATCTCTCGGGGAAGAATAAAATAAGCACGTTGAATGTATTCGCTATCTCTTCACTGGCTTATGCATTCGGAATATTGCCGTCGACGAAGACCGATCTGGAAAACGTCCAGCGGCGGATACGGACAACTATGTTCAAATTCCGAATGCATCATCCAAAGTCTGCCGTGGAGCGGATGAACCTGCCTCGTGACATCGGAGGTAGGGGCGTGGTTGACGTGGCGACACAACATCATCGCCAAGTCGACTCGTTGCGCGCTTATTTTTGCAGCAAAGAGCAGGCGAGTCCCTTGCATGCGGCTGTCTGTAAGGCAGATTGTGGGCTGACTCCACTTAACTTGAAGGATCGATTTTTCAATCCTCTGAGTGGGGTGAAGTCGGACCAAGAGCAGATCGATGAATGGAAGTCGAAGGCAATGTACGGTAAACGCGTGAATTGTCTTTGGCAGCCATTTGTCGATTTGCATCTGTCGAACAGATGGCTGTGTGCTGGGGAGCTCTTTGCTGAGACGGAGGGGTTCATGTGTGTCATTTAGGACGGCGTGATCGCCACCCGAGCTTATAAAAAGCTCACCATGAAAGAACGGGTGAAGAACGGCCGGTGTAGAATGTGTGGTTCGGCATTAGAGACTTTGGACCATCTCATTTCTAGCTATACTGTTATGGCACGGGTGAAATACATCACCAGGCATAATGCTGTATATAAGGTTATCCATCAAAACCTTGCATACAAGCATGGGCTGATCACAGGAACATGTCCGGTTTACCGATATGAGCCGCAAGCAGTACTTGAAAGTTCTGCTTACAGCATGTGTCCCCGGCAAGTTCTGACTGATCGCCATACTCCACATAATAAGCCTGATGTACTGCTAGTTCACAAGACAGGTCGCTCCGTATATATTATTGATGTTGCTATCCCCCACAGTAGCAACATTGAACGGAAATACGTAGAGAAGAAGGTCAACTATGAGCCATTGGCTCGGGAAATCAAAGAAATTTGGCGTCTCGAGCGGGTGGTTGTAGTTCCCATAATATTGTCAGCTACAGGTATTGTACCTAAATCCCTCACGGCTTCCCTTGATGTCCTGGGACTTCCGCACAGCCTGGTTCAAACCATGCAGAAGTACACCATTCTAAATACGTGCTCGATGTTGCGGGGAATACTCGACGGATTCTCCCACTGACCTACCACCGGCCACCACCACCAGCGCCCCTTTAGTTTTTAGATAGGTAGGATCGTCCGAGCCTAAATGCTTGACACTTAGTGCTAGTATTAGGTAAAATCCGGCAGCTGTCGAGATTGTGATAACTCGGGAATAAAGTGAGAGTATGCCTGGGTATTGACATAGAAAAACCAGAAAAATGTTATGAGCTTTATCTGGGTTGTAAAGTAGGTGACCAAAATGTGTCATATCTGTTGGACTTCACCGCATATGCTTTTTGCAGTTCCTATGGTATCGAAAGAACTTAGAAATCAATCTGTCCTGAGACCGGTACCTTACACCGAAGGGTTATCTGCATCAGCACTTGCAAAAAACATGACTGCGAGAGACGATCAGTTTAATGACCAAAAAGTGCATCAACTGCCAGAAGAAGATTAGAATTTGGATCCCACATTTAAACAAGGATATTAGTCAGATAAGCCACATTTGGAGATCTTAGTGAACTTGTTCGCTATTTAAAGTTCACCGAACTTTAGGGATTGAAGGGCTAGAATCTACTTCAGAGGGGCATTTTATCGTGGTCACCACGCTAAGTTCAAGGATTACTTCTGCCTTGAAGGTCACCTGATGTTCTACTTAGTTATGAGCGCACTTGTCTGTAAAGCACCCCCATTCCCCTAGTTGTTCCGGGTATAAAGATTTTGTGCTCATTTTGTGTAAGAAATTTCCTATGCACCTTTTTCCATTCGTACATAGCTAGAGATTCAAAATATCCCGTGATGTATCCCACTCCACCGTTCATATCAATTCACTTTATATGGTGATGACGCCATGCGCGCGATAAATTTACGTGAAATACAAAATTTTGTCCTTCTATAACTTTGTTAATGATAGTTGAATTTCCTTCAAACTTTCCAAAATCGTGCATTATGTTACCGAAACTTGTACTTCTAGGTTCAACTTAAGGGGACTTTCGAGTAAATTTCCAAATATGGTATTAAGATTTATTTGAGCAGCTACCGAAATGGGATGTATTTTGAGCGCCAGATTTTGTTTAGATGCACCATTGTGAATTTTTTCAGATTTCTCGGTTGGATAGGTTCTGAGAACGAGATCTGTTACACGTTACGTGGCGTATATTTTGAGAAATTATTATAGATATTGTCTTCTATTTGTAGTCTAGCCTAAAGTTGATAGACCACTAGCTTACTCCAAACTACAACTTTTATTTTTCAGTGTAGTACTGATGAAGGGGGTAAATTGCTCACGAAATATATGTCTACACTGAAAAATAAAAATTGTGGTTTGGAGTAAGCTACTGGCCTATCAGTATATTTTGAGCCCTCACTTCGCTGTTTCTCCCAAAAGAAAATCATTTTCGGAAAGAACTAATCGAGCCTTTTGATTTGATAACCCACATGACAATATTCTGTCAAAAAAAGTTTACACCTCCCTTTCGCATTGATGGATAGTCCCTCCCCTTAAACTCAACAGATAATCGCGCCACTTGCTATATGTAAAGGAATTCACAGACCACATGTTCTCACCAAATTTCGCGACAATAGCTACAGCCGTCTCAGGGTAAATCGGGTCTAACAGACAGACCGACAGACGGACAGACATTGAGTTTTCTTTAACAACAAACCTTTGAACCGTTGAAGGAGCTCATCAACTTTATTTCAACCATTTTTATATACAAATTTTTTAACACAATAAAAGCGCACTCGCCATAAAAGCCGGTGTGAAGTTTTTGAAAAGTCCACATTCCGTCCCGGTCTCCATTTAGCTTGCTTTCAGTGTTAGTTATAAAAAATTATTGATAATGTCACACAAGAGAAAGGATGTCGCGAGGCCTTCTGCCTCCGAAACCACTGTTAGGATGCCTCCGTTTTGACGGCGGAACTCGGAGGCACGGTTCCTCGAATTGGAGTCACAATTTGTACTGGCGGGCATTACAACGGACGGCACTAAGTTTAATCACGCGTAAGTCGGCCTGGATGAGAAATCCGTCGCACTCGTCGCCGACGTACTAAGCGAGTGCTTCTACGCCTGGCTAAAGGACTAGCTCATCAAGCACCTGTCAATGAGTGAGACAGTCAAATTGAAACACTTACTGGCAGATTCAACGCTTGGCGAGCGCGAATCCGCTTTGGGAGACGAAACAGCTAGGTGGGGACAAGGTCAGTGCGGATCTCTTAAAGTCCTTGTGGCTTCAACAATTGCCGGGGACACGCAGTCTAGCTGGGCAGGCGGCGGTTCTCTTGAAATGTTGTCCGTGGCTGCGAATAAGATACAGGAGGTACACGTGTGTCAAATGGTTGTGGAGGTATCTTTTGAATCCGTGATGAAACTTCGGAGACAATTGACCTCATTTACGAACAACGTGGCCACATTGACGGTGGCGATAGATGCTTTGCGTTTGAGATAGCGGTCTCGAACTCATTCAACGGCCGCCTCGGGCGTTTGGATAGCCAAAAGATGCGGTCCATATCGAACTCCATCGTGTACTGATACTACATAGGCTTGACGATTAAGCCACGAAATGTACCAACCCATGCACTTTTAACACGATTCCAAAAAACTAGGTTTGCTGGGGGACACATTAACACGTCGTCTGATAGTGTACGACCCCCTTAGTAGCTGGAATTATCTAATAGACACAGGCGCGGAAGTCTCGGTCCTCCCCAACAAACGTTTTCCCCAACAGCTAGAATTAGCGGCAGCAAACTCCACGCCCATCGCAACTTGAATCTTGGTTGCCGTAGGACCTTTTCGTGGCGTTTGGCCTCCGTAAGCCGTCCGCGAAGAGTTTGCTACCAACCCTACTAAAGTGGTGTAAGTAGAGATCTTTCAGCTCCCTGACGACTTAATCCTCGACAAAAGAGACGGTCTTGGAAAGATCGGATTGTTGCGCCTACTATGAGGTCCACACCCCTGGAGAACTGGAAGATTATACCCACGTTCAAGTGAAGACTGATGTACTCTGGAAGCCGCTGCAGCCGCGATACGAGGACCCCTATAAGGTTCTCGAGCATGGGGAGCACTCGTTCAGCCTAGACATTGTTGGCAAACCTAAGAGAATCTCCTTGGATAGAATGAAGAGTTTCTTCCAGGAAGTAGATAGCGCTGGAAGGGGACGAGGGCGTTATTTTGACGTTCGCCAATCGACCGCAGCCGAGTAGCCTGGCCACGGGTTTTCTCGCTGAAACCCTTAGGTTTAAAGATACCGGACACAGTGAAGGAAGGCCCTGCCAAGGGACCGGTTTGAAAGAACGCAACTACTTCGTTCATGGAGTGAAAACTTGTTTCTCACATATCATTTTTCAAATTACATTTTAATTATATTAGAATGAACGGCGTCTTGCGATAATGGAGACGAAGATGTTACGTTGGACTAGTGGCGTCACACGTTTAGATCACATCCGAAATGAGGATATCCGCGATCGTTATGGGGTTACACCGATCGTGGAAAGGTTGCGAGAGAGGCGTCTTCGATGGCATGGTCACGCAATTCGTGCAAACAAGAATTCACCTGCCAAGATTGGTCTGAACATGGAAGTCGATGGTAAACGACCAAAAGGCAGACCTAAACAACGGTGGGTTAATACGCTGGATGGGGATTTGAAAGCCTCGAGATTGCACTCAGATCAGGCATTGGATAGAGCCAAATGGCGAAGCCGATCACGACGAGCCGACCCCGCTTGTGAACGGGACAAAGGCTGAAGAAAAAGAAGAAGAAGAAAGTTTTTGATTTTAAAAAATAAAATTAAAAGTAGATAATAGTAGAAATGTTTTAATAATAAAAAGCTAAATTGTTTATTAGTTAAATTTATTAGCTAAAGCGCCATTTAGCCCAATTTCAGACTTTTCACTCCAATATGCCTTACTTGCCAAAGCTGCATCCCTTCCTCTCGCAGTCAAACAATGTATCAATTTTTATAAGGTCCATAAGGGGTCAAATATACAGTGAATGAGATAGATATCTAAGTCGCGTAAATAAATATTTTGGCAATTTTGGCGCGTAAATAAATATTTTGGCAATTGGCTCCCTCACAAATCTAAATTTCACACGCTGCACCAAAAATTTGGTTGAACCTCTAATTGGTATACAATAAACTGTTGACACAAGTACCGACAAAGATACAATTTTAGATTTTCATTATAAAGATATCACGGGGTTCACATTAGCACAATTCTATCAAAGTTTGCTACTAAGTTAAGCCATCTGTTCAAAACTTACATACTTTTTCGTGCATATGCATAATTTTTGGTAACGTGTTGATTTATAGCCATTGAGAGCAAATTAAAGAACCCACAAAAGGATATAGATATATTCATAGGTGTCTACACCCAATCACTAGAACTATTATTCCGCTCACCGTTTTAATCCATTGATTCCAGCAGAACTGGAACTCTTCGCGATCAATGAAGCCGTCCCCGTTTTTATCGAAAACATTAAACATTTGTTCCAATCGTTCCTGTGGCACATCATAAATATGTCCTTTATCGTTGCGGAATAATGCTCGGCATATCAAAGTGAATTCTGGCAAAGACAGGCGGCCATCACTGTAAAGGAAAATATCGATTTTCATTTAAAAGGCTTTGAACCAGAAACTCAATTGTATCTATGGATTTCTATCTATTTTATATAAGTAAATGTGAATATGGGTTTCCTCTGTACACATGGATGTACTCCTACTGTTCCGACTTCATTCAGGAAAGCTTTCAAACCTGCAATTTGATCGGTATCTGGTATCTAGTATCTATTAAAACATCAAAAACTTTATTGTTGCATGTCGGTGGGTAATTACCAAACGCTCTGTGCTTAATTTCCTTCTAGATTTACTTTTAAATGCTAAAGGGCTAGGGTAACTTTTCAAGGTGGAGTGCAAAAGAAAAAAGGAGGCAAATGCAATCTGCTTGAAGGCCAATATTAATAGACTTGCAAATTGGCATTTATGCAGCTGAGAAATTCGGAAGAGATAAATATAGGAATTCGGGGGTAAGCGGAATTTGAGGAATGGAAACATAAAAGCGTTTTACTAAAGATAATCAAATTGAACCCCCTCATCTGATTGGTATTGCTCCTAAACTAAAGCGTTGGGTTTGTTTCGTAAATACTTGGTGTACTTCCTGTGTGTAATCACATCTCTCTGAAAATAGAGTATGAGAAGTAATCTAAAATGGATTGACGAAATGGTCAAAAATGGGGCCTACCCTTCCTGGAAATTCAAGGTAACTCCTTAAATATTCGCAAATCTCATCAATAGTTCAGAAACAAGTCGGGAAACCGGAAGCTGGACGCTTCAGGTACGAAAGGTTTTGTGTATTTTTTAATATATAGCACGTAATATATGCATATATTATGTGAGAGCGGGAATGCTACCAGAAGCTCTGCATGGAGGCTAATACGAATCCGTGGGGTACAGCCTACCAAATTGTAATGAAGAAGATCCGCGGGCGAAAATCACCTCAGGTGACATGCCCACGGCTCTTGTTGCAAATAATTGCAACTCTTTTCCCGCAGCAGGAGCAGGACGAAAGAGAACCCCAACTGGCAGCTCAGCAGGACGTCTTCTCGATCCCTGATGTTACCGAAGAGGAACTTTGGGAAATCTGCAGACGTGTTGGGGACAGCAAGGCTCCGGGATTGGACGGAATTCCGAACAGGGCTCTGAAGGTGGCGGTCAAGGCCAGACCAAGGTGGTTCGCAAGCACATTCGAATCGTGCATGGCGGAAGGAGTGTTTCCCGCCCAGTGGAAGAGGCAGAAACTGGTCTTGCTACCGAAGCCTCGAAAACCACCCGGCGTGCCCTCTTCATATCGCCCTATTTGTCTCTTAGACACCATGGGGAAGATGTTGGAGAGGGTGATATACAACAGGCTGCTCCCGTTCATCGAGCTTGCGGGTGGTCTTTCAGAGCGGCAATATGGGTTTCGGCGAGCCCGTTCTACGGTCGATGCAGTAGCAAAGGTCGTGGAATTGGCTCGAAATGCGATGGCCATGGGCAAATGCTGTGCTCTGGTGACGCTGGACGTCAAAAATGCTTTTAACTCAGCCAACTGGGGCTGGATTAAGGGCGTTTTGGCCAAACTGGGTGTTCCTAGCTACTTGGCTCGGCTCATCGAGAGTTACTTTTCGGATAGACTTCTCTGGTACGAGACGGACGACGGGCCGAAGGAGTACATTGTGACAGCAGGTGTGCCTCAAGGTTCTGTATTGGGACCGCTGCTGTGGAACATAATGTACGACGGAGTGCTTGGCCTTCGCGTGCCGGAGGAGACAACGCTGATTGGTTTTGCGGACGACTTGGCGGTAATTGCAATTGCAAAGCATCCCGAGGACGTGGAGCTTTATGCAAATGAAGCCATTCATACCATCAAGTCATGGTTACGAATGGCCAAGCTGGACCTGGCGGACGAAAAGACGGAGGCGGTCCTCATTACTAACCGTAGGAAGAACAACACGGTTACCATCCGGGTTGGTAATCGTGAGGTCGTCTCAAAATCGGTTGTCAAATACCTGGGGGTGATGATCGATGCCAAGCTGAGTTTCAAGGCACACTTGGATTATGCGCGAGAAAAGGCAGCAAATGCCAGCTCATCCCTTGCAAGGATGATGCCTAACGTGGGAGGGCCGAAGTATAGTCGCAGGCTACTCATCGCGGGAGTGGTGAGGTCGATCCTGCTATACGCGGCCCCTGTCTGGGCGGGAGCGTTGAACCACGCGGTCAACCGGAGGAAGATATGTTCGGCATACCGGCCAATTGCGCTAAGGGTGTGCAGCGCATTTAGGACGGCGTCGACGGAGGCAGTGTGTGTTATCGCAGGAATGATCCCTATAGATCTTCTAGCGAGCGAGGCACACTGGCTCTACGAAAAACGGAAGGCAAATCCAGCCGAGGTGAATGCGGATTTCCGAAAAGCCATCAGGAGAGAGTTGTGTGGCAAGTGGCAACAACGATGGGATAACTCCGACAAGGGCAGGTGGACCCATACATTGATCCCGTGCATCGAGAAATGGGTCAACCGAAAGCACGGAGAATTGAATTACCACCTGACACAGTTCCTTACGGGACACGGTGGCTATAGGAAGTACTTGCATCGCTTCGAGTTGGACGAGTCTCCCAACTGTCCTGAATGCGGTGCTACACTCGAGGACCCGGAGCACGTTATGTTCTATTGTCCCAGATTTCTACAGCAGAAAAGGAGGTTGAACAGCATCTTAGGGGCGGACATCGAGCCCTCCAACCTGGTGGAAGAGATGTTGAAGTCGGAGGAAAACTGGATGGCGGTAAATGAGGCAGTAGCCGTGGTGCAGGCAAAACTCCTGGAGTTGGATCGAGCTCGGAAGGCGGCACGACGGAGACGTGACATGGACGAGCTGGTATAGCGAACCAGAGCCTCCCCCGCGAAGTAATACTTTACGGTGGTCCCGCGGGGAGGGGCGGAAGAGTGGGGGTGGTTTTAGTGGATGTGAATCCCACACACTGCTGCAACCTGGCGCAGCAGCGTCTTTCTAAGATTTCCACCTCCATCCATAAAAAAAAAAAAAAAAAAAAAAAAAAATATTATGTGAGAGTATCCACTTTCGGATGATATTGACATTCATAGTCTCCAATTTTCAAAGAAGCAACAACTTTGACATATTATAACTTTGTTGGTAATAGTGCGATTTCCACCAAACTTAGTAAGATTATGCTCTACACTATAGCCTACATCACTACACTCACGTGGTACTAGGATTAACTTAAGGGGATTTTGCGGCCAATTAAAAAAAATTATAGTAATATACTATTATTAACTTTATTCGAATAGATATCGGTATGGAAGGTATTTCGGAGCCCAGGCACCATATAGTGGTAGTCTTTTGATTGTTTTCAGATTTTTCGGTTTGGTAGTTTCTGAGAATGGCTCGCTTAAAGAAATAATCACTTTCAATACCCCCCCCCCCCCACTCCCCACCCTTCCTGCGTTTGACGGACAGTCAGACAGACGGACAGACAGGCAGATACTCAACCACGGCCCGATGCGCTTATTATAAAATCAACAAGCGACCTGACATATGCAGAAATCTTACGGAAAGTAAAAACAGACAGTTCCCTCTTGGACTTGGGTGAGCACGTGAACCGTATAAGACGCACGCAGAAAGGCGATTTGCTCCTTGAGCTTAGGCCAGGAGAAAGTAAGTCCCACGATTTACATAAGAAGATCGAGTCATCACTGGGCAAAGTAGCTGAGGTAAAGGTGAGCCAGGACTCAATGCTAATTGAATGCAAGGATCTGGATGAGATCACCATAAAAGCGGAGATCTGCGAGGCCTTAAAGACTCAACTCGGGCCAGATTTGATCCTTGAGTCTAATGTGATAAGGCTCCGAAAAGCATATGGTGGTACTCAGACGGCCACAATAGCCCTACCATTCGAAGCAGCAAAAAAGGCTGTTACTGTTGGCAAAATACGCGTCGGCTGGGTCAGCTGTCGACTGCGAAAACAGATACCGCCAAAGAGGTGTTTCAAATGCCTGGAATTTGGACACATATCGAGAAACTGTTCAAGCAAGTACGATAGATCTAAGTTGTGCCGAAGATGCGGAAAAGAAGGTCATATTGCCAAAGAGTGCAATGCGAATCCTAAATGCCTGCTATGCAGAGAAACACAGGAGGGTAACGTTGATCATGTCAGAGGCAGTTACCGATGTCCGGCGTTTAAAAAGGCGATTTCCGCTTTTCGCAAATGAGATTCCTACAGCTGAATTTAAACCTTTGTCAGGCAGCTCAGGAGCTGCTTTCTCAAAGCGTGCTGGAACATGAAATTGACGTTGCCATTATATGCGAATATTACAAAGACTTCCACAGTGGTGTCTTTGTATCAGACAGAAGCGGCAAAGCGACAATCTGGACTTGCGGAAACCGAGCGATCGAAAATACGAGCAATAGGATAGACGACGGATTCACACGGGCTAAGGTAGGCGGCATTCACGTATTCAGCTGCTACGCTGCGCCGAGCCTCACGCTAGATGAATTCACATTGATGTTGGAAAAATTAGCTTCCGAAGCAAGCCGCCACAACCCAACAATAATAGCTGGCGATTTTAACGCTTGCGCCGAAGATTGGGGAAGTCGCGAAACAAATGCTAGAGGCCGCATATTGCTCGAAGTATTTTCACGTTTGAACGTTGTTCTGACAAATACTGGCGACGTCAATACTTTTCGGAGACGAGATATGGGATCGGTAATAGACCTCACCTGTGTTAGCGATTCATTATCTAAGGATCTCCAATGGCATGTGAGCGAGGAATATACGCACAGTGACCATCAGGCTATCATCTTCCAGAGAACACTGCGATATCGGGTTGGACCTCCAAAAAACTTGATGAAGAAATGTTCGAGGAAATACTTCTGCAGGAAGCGATGGCGGTGGGAAATGCACGAGAAAAGGTGGCGCAGGTCCTTGAAAAGTTACAAAAAGCTTGTGACGCTTTCATGCCTCGCCGCACGGTACTCAAATAACGAATGCCCAACTTCTGGTGGAATGCCGAAATCGAAGAACTTCGTAAAGTTTGCCTTAAACCAGAAGATACAGCCAACATAGCAGAAACCAGTCTGAGTCTGAAGAGTTCCACAACCAATATAAGAAGGCAAGGAAAGCATTGCAAGCAGCCATCTCTAGAAATAAAACTGAACACTTCAAGAGATTATGCAAGGAAGCGGACTTCGACCCATGGGAAGGTGCATACAAGGCAGTTATGGCAACAAACAAGGGAAAGCGCCCACCGCCGATCACCAACTCTGATTTGCTGCGGGAAATCATTAGCACTCTCTTCCCATACGTTTCAAGTGAGACGAACTTACCCACTGTCCAGGTAGATCCCGGTGAAATTCCCTAGATAACCACGAAAGAAGTCCTGGAAGCCGTGAAGAAGATTGCCGAAAATAAAGCCCCAGGTTTAGACGGCATTCCGAATAAAGCACTGACAGTGGCCGTCAAGACAGTTCCAAGGTGGTTCTCGGAAACATTTACCACGTGCCTCAAAGATGGGATTTTCCCGGAAGAATGGCGGAAACAGAAGCTTGTGCTAATCCCGAAGCCAAATAAATCTTTGGGTGAACCTTCGTCTTATAGACCTATATGCCTGCTAAACGGCATCGGCAAACTTTTCGAATGGGTCATCTTCAATAGGCTTGTACCAATCACAGAAAGGGAGGGTGGTCTCTCAGACAGGCAGTTCGGATTCCGAAAGGCAAGAACTACTGTCAATGCCATCAGCACGGTGACGGAAATTGCGGAAAAAGCAATGGAGGCCAATAAATCTTGCGCGGTAGTTACTCTCGACGTTAAGAATGCCTTTAATACGGCAAAATGGACCAAAATAATTGCGGCTTTAGCCAAATTGAGCGCTCCTAAATATCTGGTGCACATAGTCATGCAATTTCTCCGGGAGAGGATATTGTGTTACGATTCGGACGATGGACCTAAAACGTATACAACAACCTGCGGGGTTCCACAAGGATCAGTCCTCGGTCCTCTCCTGTGGATAATAATGTATGACGGAATTCTAAAGTTGCAACTACCCAAAGGAGTGAAAATTATTGGCTTCGCAGACGATATCGGAGTAACTATCGTCGCACAAGACAATGATGAGGTCGAGGTACTCACAAACGAGACAATCAGGTCTTGGCTAGAGGAAGCTGGTCTGACACTCGCGGAGCATAAAACCGAGGTAGTTTTGATTACAAAGCGAAGGAAGCAGACATCGATAAAGATCAGGATTAGTGAACACATCATACAATCGCAGTCAACGTTTAAATACCTTGGGGTCATGGTTGACCTAAGACTGAAATTCAAGTCCCATCTTGAAAATTTAGCAACCAAGGCTTCCGGTGTGGCTACATTGTTGGCAAGAATGTTGCCAAATATAGGTGGTCCTAGGCAAAGCCGTCGGCTCCTGATCTCGAGAGTTGTTAGCTCCATCTTGCTTTATGCAGCTCCAGTCTGGGCATCGTCTTTGAAGGTGAAAGCAAACAGAAGAAAAATCGCAGCCCCATACCGATTGAGCGCACTACGTACGTCATGCGATTACCGTACAACTTCAGATGAAGCAGCTTGTGTGATAGCCGGCATGATCTCCATCGACATCTTGTCGAATGAGGGTCGACGCCTGTATGACCCATCACATGCAATCGGTGAGTCTTATACCAATCGTCGGCAATTGGCACGAAGTGATTCTATTTTGGAATGGCAGAAAAGGTGGGATGATTCACCTAAAGGACGCTGGACACACAGGATTATTCCAGATGTCTTTAAATGGATCAAGCGAAGACACGGTGAGGTTAGTTACCACTTAACTCAATTCCTAAGCGGACACGGAGGGTACCGTGCATACCTTTATCGCTTCGGGCGTGATGACTCCCCGTATTGCCGAACATGCGTGATGGCTCCGGAAGATGCGGAGCATGCTGTTTTTAACTGCCCGCAGTTCGCTGCACACAGAGCGGGGGCGGAAATTGACGCCGAGGCACGGTTGACACCCGAGAATATCGTGGACTACATGCTAGCCTCTGAAACATCTTGGAGGGCGGTGGAAAAATTAATGAAGGCGATCCACAATCTGCTGAGGAGGGAGGAGCTTCGGAGGAAAGTGACAAATAACGACAGAAGCCGCAGTTCATAACTGATCCTGCCCCGCGATGTAATACCGAAATGGCAGTCCCGCGGGGTAAGCGAAGGAGAAGGAGGTGGCTTTAGTGAGTAAAAGTCTCACATAACCGTATGGCAGGAGCCAGCGGTAGGTTTTGTACCTTTCCACCTTCCAACGTATAAAAAAAAAAGGCAGACATTCAACACTGCAAAGTGGACGAAAATCGTAGAGGCTCTAACCAAACTCCAGGCTCCGAAGTACATTGTATGCATCGTTGTTACATTTCTTCCTGGAAGAAGATTATATTGCGACTCGGACGATGGACAGAAATTATTCCCAATGACGCGCGGCGTACCACAGAAGTCTGTCTTAGGTCCCTTCATCATCATCATCAACGGCGGTTAATTATGTACAATGGAGTGCTGACGCTACGCCTTCCTAACGACGTGACAACTTTTGACTTTGCCGACGATATCGGGGTAACAATAGTGGCAAAACGCTAAGACGAGATCGAAATCTATGCAAATGAAGCGATATGGGAGATCAATTCCTGGTTGAAAAAGTCCGGTCTATCACTTGCTGAACTTAAAACAGAACTAGTGCTGATCAGCAAAAGAAGGAAAGACACGACCATGAAAATTAAAGTTGGTAAAAAAACAATTTACTTCCAAGAGTCGCTTAAATATTTGGGAGCAATGATTGACAAAAGACTCAACTTTAAAAAACACACTAAGTGCGCTGTAACTAAAGCATCTTCCATCGCTGTAACGATCTCGAGGATACTGCCGAACATTGGTGGGCCAAGACAAAGTCGACGTCGTCTTGTATCAAGGGTAGTTAGTTCCGTACTACTCTACGCAGCTCCAGTTTGGGCAACGGTTCTGGAAATCAAATCAAATTGCGGAAAACTATGAATGGCGTATTGACTAAGTGCACTCCGGGTATGCAGTGCTTATCGAACGACATCAGGAGAAGTAGCATATGTACTGGCAGGGACAATCCCCATAGACATCTTGGCGGATGAAGATCGGCGTCTCTACGACAAAATGTATGCAATCGGGGAGTCTATTGTACTTCGACGGCAACTACCACGGCGGGAATCCAAAGCAAAAAAGACGGAACTGGGCACAAACTGGCCGTTCGACCTACCGTATCATTCCAAACACTCGAAGATGGATTGAAAGGAGCCACGGAGAACTAAGCTACGAGCTAATACAGTTTTTAACTGGACGTGGAGGTTACCGGGCTTATCTATATCGATTTAGACACGACGAGTCACCATGCTGCCGAAGATGTGGTAACGTGGCTGAGAATGCGGAGCATGTTGTATGTTATTTGAGTGCCCAAGATTTACAGCACACCGAACTAGGCTGGAGGCGATCACAGACAGGCGCTTAACACCTGGAAATATAGCGGAGTTTATGTTGGAATCAACGGACGCTTGGAATCAAGTGGTAATTGAGCTGAAAATGATTCTTCAGCAGCTAAGGCACGAAGAACTGCAAAGAAAGCACCAAAGGGAGTGAAAAATAATGCACCGCAGTTAAGAACTGATCCAGCCCCGCGACGCAATGCTTATAGACATCCCGTGGGGAGAGTGGAAGAAGAATGAGGTGGTTTTAGTGAGTAGGAGTCTCACATAACTGCATGGCAGGAGCCAGCAGTAGATTTTGAACCTTTCCACCTTCCAGCGATGGAAAAAAAAGACAGACAGACAGACAGACGGACAGTAAACCGATTTTAATAAGGTTTTGTGTTTACACAAAACCTTAAAAAGATACCGATATCGAGAGTATCTTGACCGGCATCGAAAAGTACCAATCAAGACCTTTCATTTGATACCTAACATGACAATATTCGGTGAAAAAAAATTTACATCCACCTTTTGCATGTAAGAGGACCCTCCCCGCCCCACTTAATTTCATCGTAGAAAAATGTCACTGCACGCTGCATATCTGGGCGTTCACAGGTCTTATTTTCTCAACAAATTTCGTGTCGATCGGTGTAGTTGTTTCTGAGAAAAGTGCGTGTGACAAACAGACAGGTGTAAACCGCCGTACAAGCAAGGTGCAAACTGAGAACCACCAGGCTGGGTTCGCTAACGACTTGCCGGTTGCTGGGTTCACTAACGACGTCAGCCCAAGGTACAACGTACGCCATTAAAAATCAGATGCGAGCCATACAAGCTTCTTATAACCCCGCGAGGAACTCGGCAATGGTTGCCTTACACTGCCAAAGGAGACAACGGCAGATAGAGCAACTCAAACATCCCCAACGACGCTGCTCCACAAAAAAGATCTGGCCGAAACCCCGCTTCGCAAGATTGTTTCACAGCCCAGATACGAAACACAAAAGCATGTCAGGGAACCCGTTGACGATTCAACCGTATACCAACAGGAATAAAAGAAAAGAAGGGAGGATCCCAAGCCAAAATATCGGTCATTACTGGACTAAAAAGAGCCAAAGCCAGAAGTATCTGAGCCTTTGTTGGACTTTGGTTAAATCAAGGAAAGAGCGGGGTGAAGCAGGGAGAATCATTACGAAACGAAACCGTCAAGAAGCGCTGGTAATAACAGCAAAAGAGGGTATATCGTTTGCTGGTATTTTACGAGGGGTTAAGGCAGATCCTACACTGAAGGAGCTTAACGACAATGTAACGTGAATTAGATGAACATAGAAAGGAAGATTGCTATTCGAACTATCAAAGGAAAAGAAGAATCATAACGACCTACAAAGGAATATCGTTCGCGAAAGTCGGCCAATGGTTACGATAGAATGTAAAGATCTTGACGAGGTCACTACCAAGGAGGAAATTTGTGCAACGCTCAAACACCAATTGAAACTCGAGGACGTGCAAGAAACGAACATCAAGAGTCTAAGGAGAGCGTATGGGAGAACGCAGACAGCAACGCTAACTATACTAACTACAAGAGCACTGTCTGCGGGTAAAGTCCACGTCGGTTGGGTCGTGTGCAGGCTACCCGAGCCAACTTCACTAAAAAAGTTTTTCAAATGCCTGGGATTCGGACATATGGCGAAGGATTGCACTAGCAACACTGATCCAAACTGTGTCCAAAATGTGGAGAGAAAAATCATTTGACGAAAGACTGAACTCCCACTTTCTTCTACGCAGGAAAAGGTCGCAATTGCAACCACATAACGGATAGCACCAGGTGTCCAAACTACAGGATCGTTTTAAGTACCCGACGTAAATGAGAGTCATCCAGCTGAATCAAAATCACTGCCAAGCCGCCAAGGTCCTGCTAGTACAGAAAGTGTATGAAGAGGAAATTGATGTTCCTATTGTCTGCGAACAATACAAAAGCCTCCATCAAGGCGTTTGGGAATCAGACATAAGTAGAAAGGCTGCGGTGTTGACTTTCGGTAATCGAGCCTTCCAGCAAGCAATGAAGTATCGCGAACACGATTTTGTGAAGGTTAAGATCGATGACCTCTCATGTACAGCTGTTATGTCGCTCCAAGTATGACAATACCAGAATATTGCAACATGCTTGATAGACTGGCGAGAGAAGCCAAAGATTACAACCCCAAAATTATTGCTGGCGACTTCAACGCTTGGGGAAGCCAGGAAACAAATGGAAGGTGAAGCATCCTACTCGAGATTTTCTTCTGCCTAAACGTTACCCTGACCAATATCGGAAGCGTAAACACTTTGAAACGTGGAGAGCTAGACTCCGTCGTAGATCTTACTTTCATAAGTGATTCGCTGGTCAAGCGTCTACACTGGCGTGTTAGCGAAGAATACGCGCATAGCGACCACCAGGCGGTAAATATTACTATTGGTAAGGGACCCAGAACAATAAATCCTCAAATGAAGAAACCAGAAACAGGTTGGTCATCAAGAGCACTTGACGAGGATACATTTCTGGAGGTATTGCAGTGGAACACCGAGTTTACAGGAACGACCATAGCGAAGCACCGCAACTGTCCCAACAGATATACCGAGCATGTGACACCACCATGCCAAGCCGTGCACATTCTTGGAAACACAACCCTAACTATTGGTGGAATGCTGAAATAGCGAAGTGTCGTACGGAATGCTTGAAGGCCAGAAGGCGGAGTCAATGCTGAAGAAACACGCCAGAGGCACCTCGAATATAAACAGGTACGCAAAAAGTTGCAGTGGGCCATCATGAAAAGTAAAAAATATTGCTTCAAGCCACTCTGTGATGAGGCACCAAGCATGTTCGCATAGGTATTTACATACTGCCTAAAAGAAGAATCCTTCCTCGCAGAGTGGAAAATAGGTAAGGTTCTCGAGCGGGTAATGACGTTGGAGTCGTCATAACATCCAATCATTTCGACGAAGTACAGATATATGCGAACGAGAATATATGGACGATAAAGTCTCGACTTAAAGACTTAAAGGCTGCAGCTCGCCGAACACAAGACGGAGTTGGTGCTCTTTACAAAACGGCGGAAAAGAAAACTGTTGAAACTTGTATAGGAACGCATGCTGTTAGCTATCAACCATCGCTGAAATACCTGAGAGTAACATTCGACTTCAAGCAGAGCTTTAAACCCCACTTAAAGCTTACTGGCCAGAAAGGGGCGACTATAAGCGCAACACTGGCAAATATGCTTCCAAACGAAAGCGGCCCGAACTAAAGCCGATGATTACTTTTATCGAAAGTCGTCAGCTCTGTCCTTTTACACGCGGCACCAGTGTGGGCATCGGCGATAAAAATCGGAGACAATCGCAGACAGCTTGAAGCCACATATCGGCTAAGCGCTATCCGAACATGTTTCGCCTACCGCACAACATCTTATGAGGCGGCATGCGTGATTGCGAGGATGATACGAGGTCATTGGCTGCATGCAAACAGCATAGGACCAGGCGGAATCACGGTGAGACGAGTTACGATTTGACTCAGTTCTTAACAGGACACGGTGGGCACAGGAAGTACCTCTATAGGTTGGGTGTCGATGAATTGCCCGGTTGTCCTACGTATGAAGGTTCAGGAACACGTTTTCTTAACCTGCCCAAGATTTAAAAGCTCAAGGCGAAATTTCCAAAGAGGACTAAATACCCGTTTACCGGTGGAGAATCTGGTTAGGCACATGGTGCAATCAAATATAGCATGGGACGCGGTTATTGCAATGGTGAAACGGATCCACCAGCAACTAAAAGCAGCAGAAGCGCAGCAGAGACATAGAATGGAAGCTTAACGCTACGCAAAGCTAACAGCTAACAGCTAAGAGCTGAACAGTTCCGCAAAGTAATACCAAAACGGTGGTCCCGCGGGAGAGGGGAGGTTTTAGTCGGTAAGAGCCCACAGGAGTATCCCAGATTCCAGATGCGAATTTCCAGTAAAAAAAGACAGACAGACAGACGGACAGACATTACAAACAAAACCTGAAAATTAATACCGGCTTCGGAAAGTATTATACTAATCGGGACCCTTCATTTGATATCAAACATGACTATATTTGGTGAAAAGAATTGTACACTCCCCTTTTGCATGTACTACATGTAATTTCCACGACCGTAATTCGGGTCGTAAAAATCAGAAAAAATGCAAAATCGTCGGATTTCTATTGGCGATACCTCGTTCGAACGAAGAGGCGACGCAGATTCACGAAATGCAAGAATTTTCATAATACGATCGCAGGCACGTGAGATATCGCGGAAAATCGGGTGTCAGAGGTGCTAGCCGAAATCGAGGAAAATTGAAAATTGCCACGACCCCCGGGTCAACACAAATGCAAATCGTCGGACTGCTGTGGGCAATACGTCATTTGAACGGGGAGGCGACTCGGATTCAGGAAATGCACGAATTTTCACGCTACGATCACAGACACGCGTGATATCGTGTAAAATCTACGGTCAGAGGGGCGGCCGAAATCGAGGAAATTTGAAAAATCTCCGCTACCCCCGGATCGTAAAAATCAGTAAAAATGCAAAATCGTCGGATTTTTCTTGGATGATAAAATCGCTAGATACACGGAAAATCGAGGGTCAGAGGGACTGGCGGAAATCGAGGAAAAATCGACCCCCGAGTCGTAAAAATCAGCAGAAAGGCTGCTTTTTAAGGTTTTGTGTAAAACAAATCCTTATTAAAATCAATTTACCGTCTGTCTGTCTATCTGTCCGTCTGTATGTCTGTCTGTCTGTCTGTCACACGCATTTTTCTCGGAGACAGGCTTAATGATTGACACGAAATTTAGTGTAAAGGTGGAAACTGTGAACGCTCACGGAGGAGAGTTCCCATACATGGAAAAGGGGGGTACATTTTTTTCTTTACCAAATATAGTCATGTGGTGTATCAAATGAAAGGTCTCGGTTAGTACTTTCCGAAGCTGGTCTGAGTTTTGACATTTGTTGGAAGGGCGGGAGTTCGGGGGGTCAAAAGTGATCATTTATTTAACGGAGCCATTCTCAGAAACTGCACAACCGAAAAATCTGAAAAAAATCAAGAGGTTGCCACTATATGGTGGCTAGGCTCCGAAATACCTTCCATACCCATATCTCTTCAAATAAAGTTAATAATGGCATATTACTATAGGGTCTACAAATAAGTTCTGTCGGTTTTCACAATAGATGGCGTAGCTTGTTTTTTATTCCATTGAACCACATTTCCAAACATTCATCGGAAAGCTACTGTCAATAGGCACAAACGTCAGTATAAATTATTTAATTGAAGTGTAAACAACAATACTTTTTTCATCAACGAAAATGGCCAATTTTGTACCAAATAATGTGTTTTTGCGGGAGTTGTACTTCATTATTTCAATATGAAGAAAAAAGCAACCGAAAGTCATCGCATTTTGGTGGAAGTTTATGGTAACCATGCTCTATCTGAGCGAACGTGTCAGAGGTGGTTTGGACGGTTTAAAAGTGGCGATTTTGACTTGGAAGACGAAGAGCACGCCAGACGGCCAACAAGAATTAGAGGCATTGCTCGACCAAGATCCACCGCAAATGCAAGAAGAACTTGGAAAAACACTTGGAGTCACTCAGCAAGCCATTTCTCGCCGTTTAAAAGCAATGAGAATGATCCGAAAGGTCGGAAATTGGGTTCAGTATGAACTGAAGCCAAGAGACGTCGAACGCCGTTTTTTCACGTGCGAACAACTGCTCCAACGACAAGAAAGGAAGAGTTTTCTGCATCGAATAGTTACTGGCGATGAAAAGTGGATCCATTACGATAATCCCAAGCGTCGGGCAACGTGGGGATACCCCGGCCATGCCTCATCATCGACGGCCAAAGCGAATATTCATGGTGAGAAGATCATGCTGTGTATATGGTGGGACCAGCTGGGTGTGGATACTATGAGCTGCTAAAACCGAACGAAACGGTCACGGGCAACCTCTACCGACGTCAAATGATGCGTTTGAGCCGCGAACTCAAGAAAAAACGGCCGCAATACCAGCAAAGGCATGATAAAGTTATTTTGCAACATAACAATGCTCGTCCACATGTTGCACAGCCCGTTAAAACATATCTAGAAACGTTGAAATGGGAAGTCCTACCCCACCCGCTGTACTTCCCAGACATTGCTCCTTCTGATTACTATTTGTTCCAGTCGCTGCAGCATGGTCTGGCTGACCAGCACTTCTCCAATTACGAGGAACTCAAAAAATGGCTCGATGAGTGGATAGCGGCCAAAGCCGGCCAATTTTTGGAGCGATGGCATCTATGAATTGCCTAAAAGGTGGAAGAAAGTTGTGGCTAGCGATGGGCAATACTTGGAACAATGAATGTATAACCAATTTTTCACAATAAAGCTTCAAATTTAACAAAAAAACCGACAGAACTTATTTGTAGGCCCTATATAATTTTTAGTAATTGGCTGCAGAACCCCCCTCAAGTTCATCCTATCACTACATTTAAAACAACGTAGGCTATAATATAGAACTTGATCCTACCAAGTTTGGTGGAAATTGCACCATTACTAACAAAGTTATAATAGGTCAAAGTTGTCACTTCTTTGGAAATTCAAGATTTTGAATGTCAATATCACCCGATCTAAAAAATACAGGGCAATGTACTCCTGCATCTCCTTCCCCTCCACATTAAATACGTTGCGGTGTGCAGTGCCGTCAGACTACGTGAGTCCGGATGCTGGACAGCGAAGTCCTACGACCACAGTAACATCCTAGATCAAGTAGCTCGGGAAATCTGGGCATTCCCCACGGACTATGCCACACGCAAGCTGAACTTTACGAGAAACTTTGCTGTGGACTTTCCAACCAAGGCAAAGTGGAAAACCAGCGACGTGTTGGAAGGTTATGACACAGTACTCTTTACGGATGGATCAAAGATGGCCTGTGGAGTCGACGCGAGGGTTTTCTCGAATAAACACAGTGTATCCAAGTCGTATGGGCTCCCAGATTTCGCCAGTGTATTCCAAGTGGAAGTACTGGCGATATTGGAAGTCTGTCGAGCCCCAAGCGCAACATAACTATTCTGACCCACAGCCAATCGGCCATCAAGGCCTTATACTCAGCGACAACATCTTCCAGGCTGGTGGGGGAGTGCAGAGACTCGCTGAACAGTCTGGGCGGCACGCTCAAGGTCACTCTCCTCTGAGTTCCCGGGCATAGGAACATAGAGGGGTATGAGCCGGCTCACGGATTGACCAGGCGAGGCTCTGCTCTTGGCAGTCCTTCGGCGAATACAGTCGATGTTCCGCTGGCGGGTGTCCGGGGGCCGAGTCTACTTGCACCACCTAGCAACCGCGGGCCTAAGATGGCGAAGGCTTACGAGCTGTGCCAAGTCAAGGAGAATTTGGCCCCCGCCCGATCACGAGAGCTCCTGTGCCAGACGCGTACAAATGTATTCAAGATTACGGCGGTCTGCACGGGGCACTGACCCATAGGGGACCATGCCGCTAAGCTCGGCACACCCTACAATTCGCATTGCCGAAGCTGCGGAGAAAGAAGGGAAACTTTCATGCACTTTCTCTGCGAATGCCCAGCTCTGGCTAGAGTCAGGCTGCGGACACTGGGTAAACCATTCTTTGGGGACCTCAGAGAGATTTCTAGCTGCAGGGTGGGAGAGCTGCCTTCTTTCGTGAATGCTACGACTGGCTCTGAAGATTCCAACCGTCTGGACTCTGTCTCCCTGCTCCCATAACAACAGCCATGGTCTTAGGAGTTTGTGGCATCAAAACGACGCACAAAGCGTTAATTGGGCTCCTCGGAGCGGCCACAGATACCTACCTACCTACCTACAGGGCAATGGAATTTTTAACTATGTACACGCGGGATTGTCATGTATTCATCGCTCCTCACATAGGGAAACAGAAAACCTTCTATACCTGAAGCGCCAAGCCTCCGGTTTCAGGTTTAGCTCGGATCTTAGTATTTCGATAGTTGCGCGAAATTCCCCGTGTTTGGTTTTTTTTTTCAGGATCCGGTGCGGAATTTTGTGCAATGACACATGAGGGATCGAAGCGCTCAAAGGACCCCCACATTGCCGAACCTGGCTAGCCCAGAGGCGTGAAAGCACGTTTCCAAGGAGCACTTCGATGAAGCTTCAAGATTTGTGGGCGACCCATGACGGTAAATTTCACGATCCTTTTTGGTTTTTGGGATAGCTCCCCCCTTTCGGTCATTTGACCGTCGACAAACCCATTATGTGCAAATATTTGGAAACTTTAGGAGTTTTTAGCTGTTAGGACATTACGATCATAAGGTTTAAATTTACGTTCTAACACAAAAGTAAAGGAAGCCGCCTGATAGATGAAACCAACAACGGAATGAAATGCGACAAAATGACTCAGGGCTAAAGTACAAAGGTCTCCATTGAAACATTGAGAGAGAATATCCTTAAACAACACTCTCTACCTGTGCATATATAATAATAATAATAATAATCGTTGGCGCAACAATCCATATTGGATCAGGGCCTTGAAGTGTGTGTGAAGTGTGCATATAGTAAACCATAAATAAGTGCTATTCAATACCCTACTTCCAGTGGATAGATATAAGATATTGCGGGCAGCAGCAGGTGCCCGGAATACAGGAGAGCCCTTAGCACAAATCGCAGATGAGGTTGATACAAATCAATCTCAACCACTGCGAAGCGGCGCAGGATCTACTCGCGCAAACCATCCGCGAGAAAAACATCGATGTGGCCATCCTAAGTGAACCATACCGAAACCGCGGTGGTAGCGTTTGGGTCAAAGACCAAACGGGCCAAGCAGCGTTGTGGACTTGTGGAGAACAAGCTTTCCAGGAAATAATGGAGCACCCGGAGGAGGGCTTGCCTGGGGTCTATAGTGGACCTGACATACGTGAGTGCCACTTTAGCCAGTAGAATCGCTTGGCATGTCAGTGAGGACACAGCGACCACCAGGCAATCTGCATAGAGATCAAGGGCGGATCGAGCTCGAAAAAGAGTTTTCGCAGAATGCCGGGTGGTATGCTTGGCTGGACAGTGAAAGCTTTCGAGGGGGACACGTTTCCGACATATCCCTGAATGGTACGGCTGGAGAGAAAGCCACCCAGATCACTCGATGGGTGACGGAAGCAAGCGATGCTACTATGCCCAGAAGGCGATTGCTCCCCAGTAGGCAACCCAACTACTGGTGGAACAACGAAATCGCAAGTTTGCGAGCCGCGTGTTTTCGGGCAAGGAGGCTTTGCCAGAGGCTCAGGGGAAAACCCGGTGGCGACGGTCGAGAGGAGGCACACAAGCAATTGCGTGGCCGCCTAAAGGAAGCCATTCGGAGGAGCAAAAAGAACTGCTTCAAACAGCTGTGCGACCATGCCGACATAAACCCTTGGGGCGGGGCTTACAGAGTGGTGATGAAAAGGCTGCGGAAATCACCCCAGGTGACCTGTCCGCGCCTCCTGAAACAGATTGTTACCACTCTGTTCCCTCACCACGAAAATAGGGGAAGGCAAAGTTTTCTCCAGCTAAATAACGGCATAATACCGCCTGTAACTGTGGAGGAGCTGCGGGAAATATGTGGTAGGTTCGGTGACAACAAGGCCCCAGGGTTGGATGGCATCCCCAACCGAGCTTTGAAACTGGCAGTGAAGACTAGGCCCGACCTTTTCGCCAACACCTTCGAGGCGTGCCTAAAAGAAGGAATATTCCCTGCCCAGTGGAAAAAGCAAAAGTTGGTGTTGCTTCCGAAGCCTGGCAAGCCACCTGGAAACCCAGCGTCGTACCGTCCTATCTGCCTGTTGGATACAATGGGAAAGATGATGGAGAGAGTCATCTACAACAGACTCCTGCCCATCGTCGAAGCCAGCAATGGTTTGTCGGAACGCCAGTTTGGTTTCCGACGCGCCCACTCTACGGTGGACGCAATTGGCACGGTGGTAAACCTGGCAAAAGGTGCACTGATTTCTGGCGGCTGCTGTGCCGTGGTGGCGTTGGATGTCAAAAACGCATTCAACTCGGCCAACTGGAATAGAATTAAACGGGCGTTGGCTGACATAGGTGTCCCCGGATACTTAGCGAATTTGGTGGAAAACTACCTCTCAGAGAGGACTCTCGGGTACGGGACGGATGAGGGCCCCAAAGAGTACATTATCACAGCCGGGGTACCACAGGGATCGGTACTTGGTCCCCTGTTGTGGAATATCCTGTATAATGGGGTGCTCTTCCCGTCCCAGAGGGGACTACGATTGTCGGCTTTGCTGATGACCTAGCTGTGGTTGTTGCAGCAAAACACCCAGAAGATGTGGAGGTTTACGCAACAGAAACAGTGAGAGCGATAAAGTCCTGGCTAGAAAAGGCCGGGCTGACCTTGGCGGACGCGAAAACGAAAGCGGTCTTAATAACGAAACGCAGGAAAAATAACACTGTAAAAGTGGAGGTCGGTGGACATACGATCGTATTAAAGCCGGCTATCAAATACTTGGGGGTAATAATTGACACCAAATTGGGTTTTAGGGAACACCTAGAGTATGCGTGCCAAAAGGCAGCCAGTGCCACCACGGCACTTGCAAAAATGTTGCCAAATATTGGCGGGCCGAAACATTGCCGGAGGTTGGTGCTAGCCGGAGTGGTGCGCTCCATCCTGCTCTACTCGTCGCCTGTGTGGGCAGAGGCGCTTGCAAACTCTCAGAGACGGAAGCAGGTGAACTCGGTTTACCGACGGATGGCTTTGAGGGTTTGCAGTGCTTTTAGAACCACATCAAATGAGGCAGTATTGGTGGTGGCAGGCATGATCCCGGTTGACATTCTGGCCAAAGAAATGAGTGTCCTGTACAATGCAAGACATATGGAGGGGCATGCACAGCGTAGAAGTGCAGCATGGTCAGAGTCGCTTGATCTCTGGCAACGCAGATGGGACGAGTCTGCGAAAGGTAGGTGGAAGCACAGGCTCATTCCCAACATTAGGGTGTGGCTTGAGCGAAAACATGGGGAGACCAACTACCACATTACCCAGTTCCTCACGGGACACGGTGGTTGCTACAGGCAGTATCTGCACCGCTTTGGGTTGGATGATTTTCCGAACTGTCCCAGATGCGATGGCATGCCGGAGGATCCAGAGCATGTGATGTTTCACTGCCCACGATTTGCGATGGAGAGAAGGTGCTTAAACCAGGTGCTGGGCAGGAGCGGGACCCCGGAGAGCTTGGTTATTGAGATGCTGGAGTCCGAGGAGAAGTGGCTTGCGGTTGGCTCCGCAATCATCCAAATGCAGGAGGAGTTACTGAAGGAACAAAGAAGGAGGAAAGCTGCAAATAGGAGAAGGATGAGTGCCTAAAAGCAAACCTACCCCGCGAAGTAATACCTCAATGGTGGTCCCGCGGGGCTGGGGCTGGAGAGACCGGGGGTGGTTTTTAGTGGGTGTGAATCCCACACGCGCCCGCTGTAGTTCCGCCGTTCGGGCGGCGGAGCTGCGGCGGACGTGTCTTTCTAAGATTTTCCACCTCCGTGTACCACAAAAAAAAAAAAAAAAAAAAACAAGATATAAGATATTGAGCCAAAACCATAAAGTACGTTCCTTTGCCATTGACAACAACATAAAGCATACAATGCACAATTATTCTATTGTTTATTTCGAAATAATGAAGTCCATTAAGTTAGCAACAACTTTTTCGGGAAACACTGATCGCGGGTTTATATAACGAACAGATTTCATTGAATTTTGAATGAATAATTGCGGAACTAATCCTTGATTATAGATGAAAAGGGGATACACCACTTATCAGATATCTTTACATCTTCTGTAATCGATTTCATAACAAGGAAAATGAAAGAAAGAACTTCCACTTCTCGGGGACACACTTATCAATTTCACGATAATTTCCTTTCTTAACATTATCATAATTTCCACGAATAAAATTTTGTTGGGCTTACCCGTCTTTATCGAAAGCTGTGAAACACGCGTCCATAGCTACTAGCTCGGTATCGTCAACTAAGAACACGGATGCAGGTGAATCCATGATTTAACTACGTCGAACTCCCAATGTGAACAACTGGAAAGGAAATCAACAAAAATAATGTCAGTTATCGAATTAACAAATATCCTACCCGCTTCGTATCTTAGATACAGAGAACTCCCACCAACCCGGATACTTGGACTTAGACTGCAGGTAGTGGAGTACTATCGTTATTAGAACTATTTTCGATCTCGTTTAATGCATTCTCATGTTCAATGGATATATATATGTACATGACATATGTGGACTCACACGGGCTTATATATTATTGACCAACCATTCATGCGGAAACTTTCTGGTCCGATGATTTTTGAAGCAGAAACTCTAGTTCTGCGATATTGCAGGCAATTTGAATTAGTCAGACGGTGACTATTCGGCGGCAAGGGACCGCGTGCTCAAAGCATCTAAAAATTTGTATCTAACCCAGGAAAGTTAGAAAAAGAACCAAAGAATGCAGCCAGAATTTTAGAGTTTAAGCTTGCAATATTGTTGCCTACATCTAAAGCCTGATTAGAATCTCCCCATATCTTTCCATCTTTCATTTCATAAAAAAAAAATTCGCTGCTCAAACAGAAATAAATAAGACAATGATAGTCAATAATTTGTAAAAAGATATTGGTATAGAAGATGTTTTGAGCCCTGGACACCATATAGGGGGCAGCTTCGTGATTTTTTCAGACTTTTCGGATTGAAAACTGCCAAAACTAACCAAATGATTGCGAATATAAGCCGAGTGGAAGCACTGTCGGCCACTATGGCGAAAGCTGAAAAGGAAAGGCTTATTAAGATATGTGCGGCGGTTGTGAAGCGCATGCAATCTGTGACGTTTCTCCAGAAAAAAATTTCATATTATAGGCGGACATGGAGGGTAAGAGAAAATTCGCGAGAAGCAAAAATAACCGTGCCTTTCCAGGAGAACACTGCGGATCGCAGACAGCACATTGCAGAACGAACCGGGGGAAAAACGAAAGGAGGAAGGGATAACTGAAAGAGACTTCATTCAGGTACTCTCCAGAGTTCAAAAGAAGAAGGTGAAGGGGAACAACAACACGCCGCCTCATCAGGAAAACTTGTTTGAAATTAAGGCGATCATGAAGAACGGAGCACCAAAAGAAGGAGAAGGAGACGAAGGAGGACTAAACCGCCAGCTCTGCTTATTAAGTCTACGAAAGCCAAGACTTTTCCGGAAGTCCTTAGTGAAATCCGTTGCAAGGTCAAATCCGAAGATACCGGAGTAGAAGTGCCTTCCATTCGTAAAATGAAGTGCGGTGGAGCCCTAGTCGAATTAGGCCCGAGAATAACAAAAAGTTACGTGCTGTGAAGCAATCAAGGGGCTTCTGGGAGAGAAAGCTTTGGTTTCCAGCCTGGAAACCACGTGCTCCCTGAAAATACTGACTCATAGAAAAGAACGAGGTAGAAGAGGCCATCAAACACAAATGGCCAGAGGTAACCAATATTCGGATTGGTATCACCACTGCGAACTCCCGAGGCCAAAAACTTACTGTGGTGGAAGTTGCGGGACAATACGCGAGGAAGCTTCTAAACAGCAGGAAAAGCAGAATTGGTTTTATAGTGTGTTGGATACGAATCCGGGCCGGCCCAACCAAATGTTACAGATGTTTAGATTATGGGCACACATTCGCAACCTGTCGGGGACCTGACAGAAGGGCAACATACCGCAAATGCGATTAGGCAGGTCATAAAGCAAACTACTGCAACGAAAAAGAAAGTTGCGTCCTATGCAGGGACAGTGGCACGTCTGATGAGAACGTTGCACACACTGCACAGCCTTCAGAGCAAAACTGAAAAGAGCTAGGACGCAGTCAATATTATTCTCATCCTACAAATCAAGATGCACCAAAGTGCAACCACTCACGAGTTGCTAGTGGAGACCAAAGCTGATTTAGCGTTCATCAGTGAGCAGTACCGAAACAGGGCCGCCATCTGGGCTAGGGACGGAACCCTCCTTAGGATTCTTGCCCAAGGCCGAGGGAACGGCTTTGCCTGGATTCGATGTTTTAGGATAACGCTTTTCAGTGTCTATCTTAAGTCGAATGAGACGATGCCGAACTCTCGACGCAGGCTAGATGCTTTGGAGGACACTATCTTGTTCACGGATGGGCGGATCTTGGTCGGTAGGTGATTTCAATGCCAGGACACTTGAATGGAGCATGGCTCACCCAGACTCCAGGGAAACGAACTCTTGAAATGACGGCGAGAGCAGGATTGATAGTTTTAAACACCGGATCCACTCCTACGTTCCGGTACCCAGGCTACGAGGAAAGTATTCCAAGCGTAACTTTCGCGTCGAAGTCACTGGTGTCGCTGGAGGACGGGTGGCAGGTTCTAGAGGACTTATCGCCAAGCACCCATTAATACATTGCCTTCGAAGTGGTGGACACAAACTCTCGGTGTGATCCACCCCGGCGCCCTTTCTGTGCATGGAACGTTGCGAAAATGAACACCGGGAGGTTTGTCGAAACTATTGGAACAGGCCGCCCTAGAGGGTACTCCTGGTGGTTGTCACTGGTGGCGCTGCAGTTGGCACTGTCGTAAATTTAATTATGAATCTGATAACGACGGCCTGCGGAGCCTCCATGCCCAGGAGGGCATCACGATGTAGCAAACCTTCTATTTATTGGTAGACGATGGAAATTGCAAACCTCCGGAAGGATAGACTGCGCCGCTTAGCATAGTGTATAAACGACCGGGAAGAGGCATGTACCATAACAACAGAGTACAGGTCAGCCAAACGGAGACTCCGCAACGCAATAAACAGGAGCAAAGCTAGCTACTGGCAGCATCTGGTCGACGAGCTAAATGGAGACCCGTGGGGACTCAGTTACAAGCTGCTTACCCGAAAAATCGAGGCTCTCCGAAAACACTGTGTTGCCCATTACGTTCAGGCCCTTCTCGTTGCTAAGTTGTTGGAGTTCGACCGGTGGAGGAGTGGATGGCAGGGGGTCCCTTGAACTGACAGTTCCCTTCCTCCTCTCTCCTCCCGTTGGTGAAAGCAATTCCCTGATTCGAAGGCTCCGCAAGGCGGGAGAGCTCGGGGACTAGCCCACGTAATTGACAAATGGTTCCAGGCTAGCTCTATGACGATGGGAAGGTGTTTAGTTGGTAGTCCGACGACGTACCGAACCGGGAGTCCAAGACTGTGTGCGTAAATGCATTCACCTACCCTACCCCAAAAAAAAAAGTACGTCTTCTCCAGAAAACCAGTCCGCTGACCAGCGCATCTCTTACAACGTTGTTACATCAGCCTTATATTGGGACAGGGTATCGGCTAGTTGCTAAGCAGCATTCGGTCTATGCAAGAAACGCACGTTCCGTGAGAAAATGCGCTAATCGTTATTCCGTTGTCGTTGCCGGGTTCATCGTTTTAAAGTCCATCCCGTCCGAGGCTTCTTATGTTGGTTCGTAATATCGGTTTTCTATGTTCTCAGTCCTACCCAATCCCCAACCTGAAGGACCAGTTGGTACATTTTCTCCCGTTTTTAGGCGCGGAAGACTCGCCTTAATTCATCTCCGTCTGCAGTTTTTCATTAAGAAAGAACTCCCAGCGATCACCACGTGGAGGTGGAGACAGGGTTTGGTAATAGAGCTCTTGGTGTTGACTCAGCAGCCGTTTCCCAGGTTTTATGCTCCATTGTGGATGCCAATCCACGTTATTTACCAGGACAAAACTTTCTCCACAGTAGCCATAATGTTTAGTCCATTTTTTTGTTGACATTGTTTTCTTTCCAAAGATACCAATGAGCTTCGAAAACATCCCTCAAGTAATGGCAGACTTAGTTCTAGACGCAGTGGAAAAGCTCCGGGATACCGCAACCCCCGGCATTGAGCGAATCCCCAACAAGGCACTAAAGCTAGCAATTAGAAAGTCACCAGGCATATTCGCCCAGGTGTTCACAGACTGCCTCAAAGAAGGATCTTTTCCCGCGAAGTGAAAATCACAAAAGCTTGTATTGATCCTAGAAACGTGTCTTGGTAGTGGCGGTTGTTTCTCAAGTAGGCAGTTCGTCTTCCTGAAGATCAGCGATTGATGCTACCAAGGTGGTTTTTGAGCTTGCCAGGAAAGCATTTGATGAAGAGAAATACTGCGCAATGGCGACTCTTGACAGCAAGAATACGTTCAACATTCTCTCTAATCTATGTGAGCGAGACTATATGGATAATCAAGTCATGGCTTCAAGACTACGGGCTGAAGCTTGTCAAACACAAGACAGAGTCGGCACTTTTTACGAAGTGGCGGCAGCAAAAAAACAAGCAAGTAAAAAACAAGGCTAAGGCCACCCCAGGTAATCGTCCCGCACCTTCTGACAAAGATTGTTATTGCTATGTTTCCTCACCACCAAAACAGTGGAAGGCAACCGGTGGTTCATCACAACGAGTGCGTGATACCTCCAGTAACCGAGGAGGAGCTACAGGAAATATATAGTAAGATGAGGGACAACGAGGACTAACAGAACTTTAAAGTTGGCAGTGAAGACTAGGCTAGGATATTCCCTGCTCTGTGGCAAAAGCAAAAGTTGAATTTACTTCCCAAACCCAGTAAGCCACCTGGAGATTGAGTATCATATCATATGTTGGATACAATAGGGAAAATGATGGGCCAACAAGTAGCGGTTTTGGCGGGCTCACTTCACAGAAGAAGCAATAAATATGGTTGTGCATCTGGCAAAACACGCGCTACGTTCTGGCGACTGCTGTGTCGTATGTTGGCATTGCATGAAAAAAAATTGAAAAAGGTTTGGGGAACATAGGTGTTCTTGGATATTTGGCAAACCTGTTCGAGAATTACCTCTCAAAGAGGATTCTCTGATGATGGACGAATGAGCATGTCGTTACAGCGGAGGTCCCTGCGGTGAAATGTCATGTATAATGGGGTACTTGGCTGTGGCTACGATTATCGGCTTCGCAGTTGACCTGACTGCAGTTGTTACAGCAAAGTACCCAGAGGATCTACGCAACGGAGACGGTAAAGTCAGGCTGACCTTGACGAATGAGAAAATGGAGGCGGTCTTAATGACGAACCGTAAAAAGAAAAACACAATGAAAACCTCGAAGCCAGGGGTAATTATTGACGCCAAACTTGAAGGAATATCTAGAGCATGCATAGCCAAAAGCAGCTAGTGCCACCACAGCCTTTGCAAAAATGTCGCCGAACGTTGGCCAACCGAAACACTACCAGAGATTGCTTCTCACCGTAGTTGTGCAATCCATTCTGTTTTTTGCATCACCTGTGTGAGCGGCAAACTCTCAGGGAAAGAAGTGTTTGAACTCAGTTTACCGGCTGACAACTTCGAGGGTTTACAACGCTTTAGCACCACATAAGATAGATGAATACTGGTAGTAGTAAGCATGATCTGTATTATGCAGGAGGTACGGAGGGGTGCACAGAATGCAGACAAGGTTAGAGTTGTTTGACCTTTGACAACGCAAATGGGTCGCTAGACGCACAGAATTGTCCTACATGTGGTATCATAGCAGAGCATCCAGAGCATATAATGTTTCACTGCCCAAGGTTTGCAATGGAGAACAGGAATTTGAACCAAGCGCAATACAGGAGCGTGAGCCCGGAGAATATAGTTGGGTAGACGCAGAAATGGAAGAACAGGATTACAGTGTACTCTGCAATCGTAAAAATAGAGGAGCTACTGAACGAAGGCACAAGGGGGAAGCAGAAAGGAGCAAGAGCAAGAGTGCTTAGAGACAACCCCATTCCGGGAAGTAATACATAAATGGTGGTTCCGCGGGCCTAGGCTGGAGAGATCGAAGATGTTCTAGCTCCGTTTGCGTGGCTGGGTTGGAGTCGAAAGGGGCCTTTCTAAGATTTTTTCGAATAAAAAATAATAAAAAAAAATATTTTGAGAATCAAGAGGAAAACCGTACAAAGGATGCATAACCATCCCACACTCATCTATGAAAGAAAGTTGTGTAAACATAATTTCGACCAATTTTAACACATGGCTGAGTTGACAAAATCACGTTTCAAAGGACATACATGTTCACTCAAAATCTCAAACTGACTGTGACAGAACATTTCGCAAAAAGGATGTAATAACTCAGTGGAGAAATTGCACTATACCGCAATAATTCGATTGATTCAATGAAATTTACGCCATTGACCACTTACCCTTGACTCGATACACTTGATAACCAACATCCTCCACATATTCTAGAATGTATATTTAGCTGGAATATCAAGTTCAAAGGGTAACCACCAGTATAGCTCCATTTGAGCAATTCACGTCGAAACACTGCACTTGAACGTGGGATCACAAGGTGATAAACGATAGGTCATGACTACGTGCAGACCACATGAATTCAATTAACCTTGCACTCTGGCCAGCAAGTTATAGGCAGACCAAATGTCAGATGTCAGAGTGCACTTAGGAATATGCTTCGGTTCACTGATGAAGGTGCAAACCAGGAAGTAGCCAACAACAAATTCAATTGCCATGGACAAAGGTCACCGATGTAGGATACGAAGCTGGCTGGAGCAAGTTAATTTTATGCAATTATGTATCCAACTTTAGAGATTAAATTCCTGAAAATTTAATAAATAAATTCATGGAACTCAACAATGTAGAAAAATAGAGATGATGGTATATTCAAGGACAAAACGCAAAATTTAATGACGTTTATAAAAGCAGTTTTCAATAAAAATATAACAAGACAAACTTGATAAACTTTGAATGCTCACTTTTAGGGGATCCTGTTCTCAATGGAAAGACAAAATTACCTCCCAACAGCTGCTATGACATGACAGATAAACTAAAGATTTCAGATACTCTATTAAGCACTAGTGAGAAGTAAGAAGTATAATAAGAAGAAAAGGAAGGAACTTGATAGTGACAAGGAGCCTATAACACTAAATGGATGCGCAACCTAGAGTATACCGATGAAGTGGTCTTTCTTCTTCAGGCTTTTGTCTGTTTGGTAGCCTGCTTGGTTCATTCCGATTGAGTCCGCTACTTTCCTTTAGCATAGGCATCAAGAAGGAGGGTTTAACGGAATATACAAGTAAAATAAAAACGCTGAGATCAGGGAAAAGGATAAGTTGTACTTGGAGTAACTCTACTCTGTTAAATCCTTCCTGATCTCTCTTGATGACAGGTAGCGCGACAAACCCTCCAAAGAATGTCATTAAACAGACAATACCTATTAATGAGTACAGTGTACACCTTTTTCGATGCAGTAGGCCGAACCCCAGTCCTGTCAAGAAATCAGCAAGGGTTCTTGACGCATAAACTGCGTCAACACGTAAGCAAGAAAGTTCAAGCCGGATAAACACGTATCTGCACGCTATATATTGCTGCCCTTACTGGTAAAACGGAAGAACTTGCGGAAGTCCTTCGGACGAGGCACATCAATATTTGCATCCTACAAAAAAGCAGGTGGTGTGGTTTCAAGAGATGCGGCATATAACGTGAACAAGGTAAAAATAACTTTAGACTTCTGTATTTTGGTATCGAATGCACTCGATTGGTAGTGGGCATTACCACCTCTGATAGTTTTCGTGATTCTGTTAAAGAAGTTGAATGATGTGATGACCAGCTTATGTGGCTCATTATTAGCTCAATTCACTGGACGATTCACTTTTTTTTACATACACATCACAGGTACATCGACCCAATGCTTAGAAAAATACCTTCTGGCATTAGCGATGCCTATATCGCCATTGCAGGTGACCTTAATGGTCATGTCAATGAAAATGCAGACTGCAACCATCGCATAGAGGGTAAATAAAGAACACACGCATGGTCGATTTTGCTGACACTTGTGATCTCGTTACTGGTCTCATCTTCCTAAATTTTATAGTGGGTGCAACAGAACGCAAAACGACCCCCTCCCTCCTCTTTTCTCACTATCACTGACAGCAAAAAGTCATTCCCTACAAAACCATCGCACCCCAATACGGGAAGTTGATTGATGTCTTACGCATAAAACGATCGTTGAAACTAGGTGAGACAGGTATTACTCTATCGCGAGTTAAATGGGAGCAATATTACGAGAAAATACTCGAAAAAACATGGAGTTGAACCAAAAACATGATCCATTAATAAGCGGCTCATCACCCGTGATGATTGGCGTTAGAATGGTGGTACCTCTGGAGAAATTAGTCTATAAGTAAATGGAACCTGCTGTTATCAGCTTTGAAAGCGAAAGACTATCCACTCTGTGTTTGCGAGGCAAATTTCGAAATATCAGCCTCATTAACGTTCACGTCCCTACAGAGAAGACTGCAGAGTCGGAAAGCGGTACACAAACGTACATGGATCACTCCAGACCGGGCCACTTTCAACAAAACTAACCACGTGTTGATTGAACACCGTCACCTCTTAATGAATGTCAGAGCATACAAGGAGGCTAATCAACACTCGGGCCACTAGCTATCTTGTTGGCACAGTGCAACGGGCTAGAATAACAACACCACCTAGAATCCCCTCTGACAATCACACAGGAGTGAAGGCATTCGCAACAAACAAACAATGAACGGTGCCTCGCGGTAATCGCGGACGATCACATCCGAAATGAGAATCATCACCATCATCATCAACGGCGCAACAACCGGTATCCAGTCTAGGCTTGCCTTAATAAGGAACTCCAGACATCCCGCTTTGCGCCGAGGTCCACCAATTTGATATCCCTAAAAGCTGTCTGGCGTCCTAACCTACGCCATCGCTCCATCTCAGGCAGGGTCTGCTTCGTCTTCTTTTTCTACCATAGATATTGCCCTTATAGACTTTCCGGACTGGATCATCCTCATCCATACGGATTAAGTGATCCACCCACCGTAACCTATTGAGCTGGATTTTATCCACAACCTGACGGTCATGGTATCGCTCATAGATTTCTTCGTTATGTACGCTGCGGAATCGTCCATCCTCATGTAAGGAGCCAAAAATTCTTAGGAGGATTCTTCTCTCGAACACCGCTAAGAGTTCGCATTTTTTCTTGCTAAGAACCCAAGTCTCCAAGGAATGAGGACTGGCAAGATCATTGTCTTTTACAGAATAGTAAGACGTTTTGAGAGGAACAGTTTTTGCAAGCTGAAATAGGCTTTGTTGGCTGACAACAACCGTGCGCGGATTTCATCGTCGTAACTGTTATCGGTTATGATTTTCGACCCCAGATAGGAGAAATTATCAACGGTCTCAAAGCTCTAGTCGTCAGCATAGGCCAGTAGTTGGGTGGACCGAAAGAGGATCGTACCCCCCGCTATGCTATCATAGGCGGCTTTAAACTCGGTGAAAAGGTGGTGCAACCGATGTCCATATTCCAACAGTTTTTCCACCGCTTGCCGCAGAGAGAAAATAAGATCTGTTGCTGATTTGCCTGGAGTGAAGCCTTTTCGGTAGGGGCCAATGACGTTCTGGGCGTATGGCGCTATCCAGCCTAGCAAGATAGCGGAGAATATTCGCGATTAATATGGGATTGCACCGATCGTGGAAAAATTGTAAGAGAGGCGTTTTGGATGGTATGGTCTTTTAATTCACGCTAACGAAAATACTCTAGCCACAATTGGTCTGAACATCGAAGTCGGAGTCGGTAAGCGACCAAAAAGCCGGCCAAAACAATGGTGGCCTGATACGCTGGATGAGGATTTAGAAGCTTGGCGCCTGCATCCAGATCAGGCCTTTGATAAAACCAAATGGTGAACTGTTCAATAGCCAAAATATCAATGAGTCCTAGGTCTCGCCAACTGAAGAAGATGGACAAATGCTGCCACCACCACGCATGGAAGAAACAGTCCATGCAATTCATTGGATTAAAAATCATAAGTCGCCACCCGAACTGATTAAATATGTTTAAACAACGGTTTGGGGCAGTGAATCAATCCCAATGGGATAGGTTGCCGTGGGCGGGTCACTTAATCCGCATAGAGGAGGATAATCCAGCGCAGAAAGTCTATAAGGGAAATATCGAAGGTAGCAAAGGTAGACGTAGCACACCTTGGCTGAGATGAGGCGGTGGCGTAGACCAAGACACGAGACACCTTCTTTTAAGGATATGGAATTGATGGACCTCAACGCAAAACCGGGATGTATGGAGATCTAAACCGGATACCAGTTGTTGTGGATAAAGATTGTTAAGTGCCGGATTCATCAACATCTGTGGAACTACTAACGAAATACACGCCGAAATAGCGTCAAAAGCATAATCCCTTTCTAGATTACTGCTACACAAATTGATCTGAGATGCATTCCAAACATGTAAAATGCGCTGAGTTAAATTACTCTATTGTAATCCGATGAGCAAAGTTCAAAATTTGGCAGGGTAGATGCTGCTTCGTCAGTGAATTGTCTTAAAATCGAAATCTACCGCAGTGTCCTTCGTCTGTAGCCGTTTATAGTTCCAAGTGCTGGCCACTGCCTGTAGCGGAGACAACACTATCTTATCGTCAAAAACCCTGCTTAACGACCTAGAATTGACAACATGGCAGTATAAAAATACTAGCAATGAGTTTGAAATAACGGAAAATAAACAAAATAAGAGCCGACGAGCCGTGGGCTCATGATGTCACCCCCTCAGCGACTCATATTCCGATATTCTCTCCAAGTCCATCAAGCTCACCGTCCCATTTGCGGAGTTGGCCTGGATCACTGACCGGCCTATTCACCACCATGGGAACACTGGCATTTGCACGACCACCCCGCCTTGCTGGAGAACGCCCCACAGCCGCAAAGAGGGAGTTCGACCTCCTTCTCAAACACAGCGTCATCCGACCATCGTCAAGCCAATAAGCTAACCCTTTCATCTAGAACTCAACACTTGGTTTGGTTTTCGCTGTTATCGACCAAGAGAAAGCCTTCCACTAGGTCCTGATGGTCCCGGACGATATCTGCAAGGCGGCAGTAACTACGCCCTTCGGCCTTTTTGATTACCGCTGGGTCTGAAGAACGCCACGCAGACTATGCAGCGAACCATGAACCACCTCCTCGGGAAGCTTCCTTTCGTTAGAGCCTACCAGGACGACATTTTGATCTTTTCAGACAGCCACGAACAGAATGAACGCCTGCTGGATCAACTCTTCGAAACGCTGCGCCAAGCCAACCTACGGATCAACTAGGACAAGTGCCTGGTCAGTCTTCCAGAAAACTACTTCGCCGGATTTTCAGTCAACAGCGAAGATTTCCGCGCAGCATCACCACCGAAGGCGCGTGCTATTGTCGAGTTGCCGAAACAGAGCGGCTCATCACAGCTCTGGAACTTCCTCGACATGCTATTACCCGCGTTGCACCCCACATGCTGCCCAGTGTCAGGCACCTCTCTCTGTGTTACTAAAAGAATGCAAATAAAACGGTCCCAGGTAAACTAGATGCTGGACCCCGACGCCGCCTTCGGACGCTGGAAAGATAGCATAACATCCGCAGCAACCACGGCCTTTCTCGAGCCTTCCCAACCGTTGGTCCTCTGGCAGCAATTCAACGGCCTGTCCCCTTGGGTTTATTTTAGAGGAAATTATCGGAAACCGAGCAGCAATACTCGAAGTACGACCGCAAGCTCTTGGCAGTCTTCACGGCCATTAAATACTTCCAGCGCATTCCGAAAGGGTGAATATTCGTCATTCACACCGATCACCGTCCACTCACCTTCGCCCCAACGCAAGGCTCTGACAAGGCTACGCCCAGGCACAATATGCAACTAAATTTTATCAGCCAATTCGACGCGTGCCTACAAGAGACGCCAAAAAGGCTTCCTCATCTCCGGGCCAGTCCTCATCTCAAAATGCACCGGCTCGATCTCGACGGCAACGAGGCCTATAATGCGAAGCTCAATGGTAACATCAAGCCGTATCTACCACCTTCCCTTCGCCGCCAAGCTGTCGATACGGTACACCAGCTATCCCACCCGAGTGGACGCGCAGCCCCCCGAGAGGGTAGCGTTTAAATTCTTCCTGTCAACATAAGGACGTCCTCTGCTGAGCCAAATGTTCCTTGTCAGCTCACAACTGCGCCGAACTGAGCAACTTTCGAATTCCGGGTGGAGACCTCGACCACATTCATCTAGACCTGGCCAAGATGCCACTATGCGAGGGCTACGAGAACTGTCTCATGATCATCGGCCGCTACACTCGTTAGTCTGAAACGGCCCCCACGCGAGACGTCAAGGCATCCACTGTCGCCAGAGTCCTCTTCGATCACTGGAGATCCGCGTTCCTTACACCCCCCGAGATGGCAACGGATCAAGGCTGCCATTTCGAAGCGGAGTTGATGTTCACACTACCTCATACCATCCCCAAGCAAACGGCATGGTCGAGCGGATGCATAGAACACTCAAGGCGGCCCTGAAGTGCATACCAGAGACGCCTTGGCTTCGCTTACCTCCAGCTATCTTCTTAGATCTCCGCACCACCGGACTTCCAAGCATTATTGGCCGAGATGGTATTCAGCACATCGCTGCGCATACAGGACGGGTTCATCGCGCCGGAAAGTTCCACCGAGACTGCTCCACACAACTTAGCCTTGAAACTCCAGCAGCTCTTCAACGCCATCCGTCTGGTACCCCCGGCTAGACACACATTACATCATCCGTTCGTTTTCAAAGACTTGCCCACTTGCGAATACATCTTCCGCCGCGTTGATGCTGTCAAGAAGCCACTACAGACCCTCACTGGGTGATCCAGATATTCAACGACCGAACCTTTCCCGTGGATCTTAACGATGTCGAAGAACACTTTCGACAGACCATCTCAAGCCAGCTTACATGGCAGACCACACACCAATACCTTCATATCCATCGCCTCCGTTGTCGTACCACAAGACTGTATCAGCGTTAGCACCATGTGCTTCCTCGGTTCAGGCGGCTCCTGCGACGCAAGAGCCATCCACGACGCTGGACCGGAAACCTCCGACGGCACGGCGCTTTCTACACCACGAGGAAGGTCGGAATTAAATTAAATAACGCTGCCTCACCTCTGCCCTGGGATCAGCATGACCGAAAGTAGCGACAGCGACTTAGGTGTTTAACCCCAAAAAGAGGAGTCTGTGGACTCCAAGAGAGAAAGTAAGTTGCTTTCTATGTGTTCCGGTCCGTCATCAAGTGGGTTCAGACTCAGGACTCCCAATATCCTCAACAGAAAATTGAATTCCTTGTTTTAATTAATTGGCCCCTCCATTCCTAAGGCGCATAGTCGTCAAGCAATTGCAAATTCAATCAACTTCAATTTGCAAAGCCTCCAAGTATCTTTTTTCAAAAAATTCAATGTCGTCAATGTTCAATTCCACTCGAAAACCCAAATTTGCAATGCACCTTTAACTACATCAGATACCGAGGGGCGAAATTACACGTTACCATTTGCACCGCGGTAATTCGATGGAATAAAATTTTACGTCAGCAACCATTTACTCTTGTCTATACCCGATGAACTTGACATCCATTATCCTACACACATGTCAGTATTTATATTTAGCTAGGATATGACGTTCAAAGGACAACCAGCAACCTAGTTCGACGTGAACAAGGATTGTGATCGAAGAGCCATGTTGCATTGGAAGGTGGGTGTCACAAGGTGATAAGCGATAGGTCATGACTACGAAGAGACCACATGAATTTAATTAACCTTGCACTTCGGCAAACAAGTCAGAGCCAGACAGATACTATGCAGATGTCAGATATTTCAGTATCCTTTTGTGTGCTGATGACAGTGCAAAGTGCACTGGAGAAAGTACCCAAGGACAAATGCGATTACCTGATTGAAAGAAGTGCCGCTAACTGAAGAGGTTACTTTTATGCAATTAGGCATCTAACCTTGAAGAGAGAAATTCTTATAATAATGAAATAAATCGAGCCAACGATAATGCGTATCCTTGGTGTGATGTTAAAGTGTAAGGTATGAACGATAATGAAGGATAATCATAAAATGAATTGAATGAACATTAAACTATCTTTTTGATATAACCAAGAAGTAGGGGTCATTTTCGCCTGTGGTACCTAGAAGAATGTATAGATCTTAAATCAATCGGTAAAGGCAGCTAAGGGGGAAATATCTTAAGCTACCTCATACAGGATATGACAGCTGTATACCAACATTGCCAACATCTTTAGATGAAAAAGATTCTGACTTTTTTGAACCGATTAAAGGGACCTTCCTTAAATATGTACAATACGGAAAGCTCAGACCCTTTTGGTACGTAAATAATAAAACTAAGGGATCACAAAGAACACCAGTTGTGGAATGCCACTTCATTCAGGTTACGCTTATCCGTCAAGTGCCTTCATAAAGCAGTTCTTCATTAACAGATAGTTCTACCTTGAAGTCAATAGTCAGAAAAGCGGGTAAAAGGTACTTATTGAGCGTCCAAGCCGCCCTCGCCCGCAGTAACTTAAAACCCTTCTGGTCTCACACTCGCAATTCTCTTAATCCCACTCAATCTGTTCCTAATTCTATCAGTTTCGCTGACTCCACTGCCAACTCCCCACAACAATCCTGCGACCTTCTCTACACCTACTTCTCTTCAGTGTTTTCTCCCTCCAGCCCTCCACCCTCTACACTTCTCATAACTGCAGACTGCTCTGAATCTCTGGCCATTCCTCTCCATACGCCTTCCTTGGTTGAGTTCCTCATTGGTAATCTTGACCTCAATGTCCTTAACTGTAGAAAAAACATTTCCCTCCCCCTGTGTATAATCTACAACAAAAGTCTAGACGAATGCTACTTTCCCCGTCTCTGGAAAGAGACCCTTATCATCCCTATAATCAAGAGTGGAGACCCTTCTTTTACTGTGAACTACCGCTCCATTTCTCCTTTCTCCTCTTGCTCCAAAATCCTGGAAAGATACGTCAACGACTGGTTGACCGCGCACTGCAGGTGCCTCATTGTCAAAGAGCAGCATGGTTTCGTGAAACATAGATCTACGGCTTCAAACCTTCTGATTTTTACCAACTTTGTTGCTAAATGCTTTAATTTACGACAGGAGGTACATGCTATTTATACCGATTTCTCCATAGCCTTTGCTACCGTTCACCATAACATTCTCCTCTCTAAACTTTCATTATTAGACTTCCCTCTCTCAGTGGTCTCCTGGCTTTCCTCCTATCTCTCATACCGTTCCTGCAAAGTTTCTTTTCATGGTTACTCATCTCGTTCCTTCTCTCCTTCCTCTGGTGTCTCCCAAGGCTCTATACTTAGCCCGCTACTCTTCCTTTTTTTTTTGTCAATGACCTCGTCTCCATCCTCCCCTGCCAGTATTTGCTTTACGCAGACAACCTTAAATTGTTTGACTCTGTTTCGTCTCCGCTGGACTGTGCTCTCTTACAGTCCAACCTTGATAATTTAGTCCGTTGGTGTTCGGACAACAAGCTAACACTGAATGTCAACAAATGCCATGGATGTGCTATTCGCTTAAACCTTCCAAACATCCTTTTTCTATTCTCTCAGTGGACAATCCCTGTCACTACTGATCTCCTTGAAAGACCTGGGTGTAATATTCGACGACAAACTTCGTTTCAATTCCCACTTCGTTGACATCATCAATAGAGCTTCCAAAATGTCTGGCTTCATCCTACGTTCCTCCTCTGACGTTACCTCAATTCAGCCCTCCTTGAATATTGCTTTCTAGTCTGGTCCCCCTTCCACATTCGTGACTGCCGCATTTTTGAAGTTGTTCAACGCAAATTCACCCGGACCCTGTTTTACAAAAAGAACCTTCCACGGGTTGATTATCCGTCACGAGTCCGCAACCTCAATCTCCCTCTCGTGATAGAACTATTCCGATACTATGTAGGTGTTTTTGTAGAGTATGCTGAAACAGACGAGTTCGTGTGCCACAGTGTCAACCGCTTTCTCTAGATCCAGAAATGCAATATAAAGAGGGCGATGCTTCTCACGATGTTTTTTCATGAGTAACCGCACAGCCCGTTTTGCGTCAGTAGTTCCGCAGTTCTTAACAAACCTGCCTTGATTCACGGTAATTTGCACGATTTCGCGATTACGGTTGTCAGGAATGCATTCAAAAATGTTGATAATGCAGGCTCAGCATTCATACCAGTAGATGCAAGGCATATCTAACACCTCTGCCGCAACTAAGGGGTATGGCACCCGAGTTGTACAGAGCAACTCGACGCTTGAGCTCCGAGGAGCTCTGCCCCCGTCAGGAAGAAGCTTATCTCAAGCCCGAAGTCCACGACGGAACTTCCGCTGGCAGACACATATCTGACGTGCTTATACGTGGCCCGACCTTTCCCACATTCGTTCCATCTAAGCTGCACTTAGATGTTACACTCACATCTAACACCCTTTTGACCGCAAGCGGTTCTAGCCCCTCCACCTGATCTACACTTACTAAATCGGCTTGCAGCAAAGGTACGCCCCTCCTGATCCTGTAGGCCGTGACACGCCGGACTACCTCCAGCTCAAGAGGAGGAACACCCAACAAGATATGCACGACGTCGGCAAGACCGTACGACATACAAGAAAACACGATAACAACGCCACTCCCTAACAAGCATAGAGCAGTTTCTGCCCTGCACCGTCATCGCAAAATCATACAATGTAGGAGACCCGTATGTACATCATGCAAGGCAGAGTCCCACATAAATCGATCTAGCAGCTCTCCTGCTTAGACCCCCTTCACACCTTGAGCTCGCGCAGGTGCGGACCCAAGGACATGCGTTCCGCGATCATGACTCCCATGTATGTCACTTTCTGCCGGTATTCCAATGAAACTCCATTGAGTTTATCGTAGGGCGGACGACGTAGGCAGCCTTTCAGCATCATCGCGACGGTTTTTTCCGTTAAGACCGCGACACGGACTTTCAAAGACCACGCGTTAACGATGTTCATGTACTTAGTACCCCGCTGCTCGAACTCAAGTCGACTAGTCCCCTCAACAAGAATGAGGACATCATCCCCGTAAGCAATACATTCAGCAACAGTTCGTTCATCATCAGGTTCCATAGAAATGGACATGCGATACATAGATGTGGTCAGCCGCGCTCTACGTTCACCCACACACGCTCATTGACACCTTGGACGAATGCTTTTCTACCATGGAACTAGCTCTTCCACAGAGCTAATTCCTGCCAGTCACACTCACAAAGCTTCGACAACACAGACAACCAGTATGGAAGCCATACTGTCTATCAGATACCAGATGAGATATTTTCACCCCCAGTCGCTGGACCATAATCCTCTCCATGACCTTGCCAAGGGCCGGGAGAAGAGATATCGCCCTGTACGACCGAGGATTACTTTTATCTTTTTTAGGTGACTTCAAGAGCAAGTGGCGCTGACAGCTTGAATTGCTCCAAATATCGGCAGTGCTTGTGGAAACGGAGGATGAACGAATTCTTCCGTTGAAATTTGCTCGAAACATCTCGCCATATAGTGATCAACTCGATCAATATCTTGAGGACATTGTTATCGACTTTTAACAAGTCGATACAGAGATCTCTCGCCATCCTGAGTGTCCAATTTATTCTGTTTTTATAATGGACCGTGCGAGTAACAGCGACCGTTTTTTTTTGCTTCCCGGTTGGTGTTCTTCTTATAAACTCTCCAATTAACCAATGTTTTATCGTCGAGAAACTTGTGGTAGAGCCGGTTTCTTTCCACGGACCTTCATTCAACATTCTATCTGACCTTCTTCCCAGTTACGTTCCTTCCTCCCTCAAATCCCCGAGCTCGTACCCGTTATGGTTCACCACTGAAACCCGTAAAAAACTTTGTCTGAAGCAAGCTGCCAGGAAAAAGTTTTTATCCACCGAAAGCCATGCAGACTTTGACCATTTCAGCGCTCTGCGATCTTCAGTTTAGTCTAAGAAGGATTATCTTGACAGTGTTGAAGTCGAATTGGCGAATGGTAACTTGAAGCCTTTCTGGTCTCACATCAGAAATGCTCGCAATGCCTCCCAGTCCCCAGTTGGTGGAGTACCTCATTGACTACCTTGATGTCAATATCGGACCCAGTCCGATGGTCTTCCCAACCTCTTCTTGATTAAAACTTCTAAGCTCATTTCCCTTCCTCACTGCATTATTTTCAATAAGAGCCTCAAAGAGCGTCATTTTCTTAGCCTGTGGAAAGAAGCCCTTATTTTTCCCATACATACAGGCGGTGACCATACTCTTGCTGAGAGTTATCGCCCTATTTCGTATCTCTCATCCTGCACCAAGATCCTTGAGAGGTACGTCAATGACCGATTAATCACCCGCTTCGGCCACCTTATAGCTAAGGAGCAGCACCGCTTCATAGAACATCGATCCACTGCTACCAATCTTCTGGACTTCACCAACTTTGTGGCCAAATATCTCAACTCTCGACAGGAAGTCCACGTCATTAACACGGACTTTTCTAAGGCCTTCGACTCCGTTAACCACGAGATACTATTGTCCAAACTCGCCTCTCTCAACATTCCTCCATCACTTATAACATGGCTTGCCTCCTTTCTCTCCTTCCGATCCTGTAGCGCTTATTTTGATGGTTGCACTTCTAGTCCTTTTTCCCCCTCCTCTGGTGTGCCACAAGGATCCGTTCTAGGACCTCTTTCATTTTTATTCTTTATTAACGACCTCCCCTCTGTCCTCACTTGTCCTTGCTTGTTATACGCCGATGATTTCAAGCTGTTTTCCTATGTTTTATCCCCAATGGATTGTGCTTCCCTGCAGGCAAATCTGGGTACTTTAGCCCATTGGTGCATAGTTAATAAGTTGGCTCTTAATGTCAGTAAATGCCACTCGATGTGTTACTCGCTTAAAACCTCTCCCATCCCTTTCTCCTACTCTCTTGGTAATTGCTCTCTGCCCTATATGAGTTCTATCCTCAACCTGGGCGTAACCTTCGACATCAAACTCCGTTTTTGACAGCCACTACTTCCGTATCACCAACCGTGCTTCCAAAATGTAAGGTTTCATACCTAGTTCCTGTACTGATTTCACCTCGGTCCAACCCTTCATAATGCTTTTTAACTCCCTCGTGAGAAGTATCCTTGACTATTGTTCCGTGATTTGGTTCCTCTTCCTAAATTGTGATTGTCTTACCCTAGACAAGATACAGCCCAAATTCACCCGCTTGTTTTTCTTTAAGATGAACCACCCCCGTGTTAACTATCCCGCCCGCCTCCATACCGCCTTAAACCAGACTTTTCGATATTTGAATTCGTGGAAGCGCATTGATTATTCCGTTTATCTAATTTTCAAAATTGTCACTGCCGGCGTTAATACGTAGTTAATGCGCATTTTCATGCAATAACCGAAACCGGCAATGGACCTTTGACTATATCAGAATTTCCCAAGCAAATTGGAAATTCAAGGGAGAAATTGCATAAAATCATTTGCACCGTGATATTTCGATGAAATGAAATTTTATGTCGGTAACCATTTGCTCTTGTCTACATGTACCCCATGAACTTGACATCCATTATCCTGCACACATGCCAGGATTTAAATTTAGCTGGAATATGACGTTCAAAGGGTAACCGTCAATACTGCTTCGTGTCAACAACAATTTCAATCAAAAAGGCATATTGCATTTGAAGGTGAAGGTCACCAGGTGATAAGCGACAGGACATGACTACGTCCAGACCACATGAATTTAATTAACCTTGCACTTCGGATGACAAGCAGAACAGATATTAAATCCCATATATTTGAGGATGCTCACAAATATGCTCCTGTTTGTTGATGAATCTGCAAACTGCAGCGAAAATGAAGGATGGATACTCGTATATGCACGTGTGTACATATATGGAACCAGGAAGCAACCAACAAAAATCACAGCGTAAAGGTCAACATTGCAAGTAGGAACGCCCACCAGAGATATTAGCTTCACGCAGCTATGCATTGGCCACTAGAGGGTAAAAGCCTGGAGCTCTGATAATTTTGAAATTATCGAAGTGGTGATGACCACATCCATGTGAAGGAATAATCAAAGTTTAATTATAAAACTTTAAAATGTTGACACAAAAAGTTTTCGTTGATAAACAAAATATATCATAAAAAAGGCTTAATTAACATTGCATGCCCTTAACGACGGCAATGTCAGGGTGAAGCATAGACACTTATTACCTTAGGTGCGAGGAAGAAGTCCCCCAACCAGAATGAGGAAAACAACGAAACATACATAAACAAGTGCCAAGGTGAGAGATATTCCAGAGAGGAGACCTGCCTAAATCAAGATTTCTCATGGAGCTCACAATCTTTATCTTTTCCGCTCATCAGTCGTAGGGAAGTTCGCAGATTCGACTAGATAGTACCACCTCAAAAGTTCCTCGAATAACCACGGTGTCCTCGGACACCACCTTGTCGTGGTGGGGGAGCCTGTACTAGTTTACTACTACACTAAGGGTGTCCAAAAATATGAATATGGAAACGATGGATATAAACTCTCCAAGTGGTAAGAAGTCACAGACTTCGAATCCACCCGCGACCATGAGCAATCATGTCGCGGCCGAGGCGCGGATTTTGGAGGCCTCGCCACATTCATATTTGCCTATAGAGCAATCTGTAGAAGGCATGGTTTCCGACTCAGTGGAAAGTTTGCATTTAGTGCCTACGGCGAAGTTAGCCAGAAAGGAAAGTACGGAAACTCTCAAATTGGGAGAAACTGGAAATCCGACTACGGCCGGCCCGTCCGCGGTACTACAGCCCAAATCTACCCACAAGCGGAAGAGGAAGGCCCGGCAGAAGGGAACTTCGGCCACTAAGGAGGGGGGACTACAGGCTGAATCCTGCCTGTCTGTTCAAATCTCCCGCTTCTCATCTCATCTTATCTCTGCGCTAGCGCTGACTGTTTGTGTAAATTTACAGCGGTTCTCTGTCAACATCTCCGCTTGACGTCTATCTTATCATCTTTCACGCGCAATTCGCTTTTTTACTGTTTTCACGTTCTCGTTTCGTTTTTTCGTTTCTTTTTCTCATCCTGCTTTGTGCGGGCAATAAAATTAATCAATTAACACTAATCTTTGTGTTTTGTTTTGATATCAACTCGTTCTCACCCAACCGTGAATTTGGTTGAATCTCGAAAGAAGTCCGGTCCCAGTATTTTCAAAGAACGCATTTTTCGAACATTGTTTTTGAAGCGTTTCTCGAACACTGGCAGAACCTTCTCCGCCATCCTTACTGGGAAGAGCGGAAGAACGGGAAGCTGGTGACGTGGACGCTACTGGTTCAACGCCAATATGTGGAAATGGATCCAAGCGGTCCGAACACCGTGAACCTGGAAAGGCCCTAAGCCGACGGCAGAAGAGAGCACTGCGAAGGAAGATGAAGCACCTTGGGAATGAGGACATGGACGTGGCTGTACCACTAGGCGCGGTAACGCCCAGAGAAATCGGACACAAGGAAGCGGAATCTTCGGCGGAAGGTGGGGATAAACTGGAAACCTCGGTAAGATCCACACTGGACGCACCAGACTCTTCATTCAGCGGTAATGCGCGCAAGAAGCGTAAGACCAACACATCTGCTGTGGCCGACGCTTTATTGTGCTCCGCACCAGGGCTTACATCCACGCGTCTCGCGGGGATTAGGACCGTTGTGCCAGGAGGTGATCAAATCAGCGAGAGAGTTCTTAATGAAGCTGGTCCCTCCCACAGGAATACGAACACGAAGGCGGGAAGGAAGAGGACGTATGCGCAAGCTACGGCCTCTGTTCTGACTGCTGCCGTGGGAGTTCCTCCAAGGATGGCAAAATGTCAGAGGGACAATTTACCATCCTCCAGGAATGCCTGTGGAAGAAAATGATGGAGCCTGGAACGAAGCCACGATTTAACGATCAAGGTTTTCGTGATGGGCTTCTCCATTTGGAGTGTGCTGACGAGGCTGCCTTAAAGTGGCTCCAGCAGGTAATCCCAACTTTGAGTTCCGGCGGTCGGCCCAAGTTCACTATCATGAACACTGAGCTACGCAGGACAGAACATGTCGGATGTTGGCTACCGGGCTCTCGAAAGAAGGCAGAGGACATCATCCGCTTGCTGGGTGAACAGAACCCGGGCATAGACTTTGGGCACTGGAGGGTGAAGTTCATGAATGCCAGGAAGGACCAATCTACAAACGTGGAGGGCTTCAACTTGGTGTTCGAACTGGACCAACAGAATTTGAATGTGCTCAGGGGAAGTCACCATATGGTGCTCCACTTTTTCCTATATAGACTGAAATTCAGTCATATCAGGAAACTGTAGGGCAGCATCTCCATTTTGAGAGCGAAGAACAATGATGGTCTTTCGTGGATGAGAACATGGGAATTGCGGTACTCTTAAGTACGGCTTTTCTCAGAGAAATCAATCATGAGGGGATCGAGTCTCTGGCGGTACGGTGTGGGGGAAACCCCGTCATACGCGGACTGCCGCATACGCTTCTAACTGTTTTCCATAAGACAATAGACTAAGTTTATGTCGAAAAACATAAAGATTGGTCAAATCAACCTGCAGCATGCCAAAGCTCCCTCCTACCTGTTGGCAGCGAGAATGACAAAGCTGCAGGATTTCCCCTATATCTTTTTGGTGCAAGAACCGTGGGTTCGATTTAACAGAATCTGTGGCATTGGATCAGTAAAGGGGGCTAGGATCTTCTACGACGAAAGATCCATAAGACCGAGAGCTTGCGTCCTGATGTCAAGACGGTTAGAGGCAACTATGCTGAGACAATATTGTTCCCAGGACTTAGCTACGGTCATCATACAATACCAAATAAATGGCGATAGGAAAAACATCATAGTTGCCTCCGCTTATTTACCCTATGATTCTTTGTATCCTCCACCGACGCAAGAACTTAGGGATCTGGTGGCGTATACAGAATCAAGTGGTCTCGAACTATTAATAGGTTGCGATGCGAATGCTCAACATATTTGTTGGGGCAGTAGCAAATGCAATCCAAGAGGAGAGAAGCTATTTGATTTCATCACTTCAGCTGGTCTTATGACTGCAAACGTAGGGTGCGCCCCTACGTTCGTTGGACCGAGAAGAAGCGAAGTAATTGACCTAACAATCTGTACCCCAAAATTGTTAGAGTTTTTTACACACTGGCGAGTGCTAGACGAGGTCTCACTGTCAGATCACCGATATCTAGAATTCAATCTGACTATTGCGGGCGAACAGTCTGCAGTACAAAGACGGAACCCTAGGAAAACGGACTGGGCAAAGTTCAATGATCTTCTTGGCAATAAAGTACAGTTCCCTAGGCGACTAAGGACTCCTTTGGTGTTGGAAGATGAAGTGAAAACTCTGAACTGCACACTTTTAGAGTGCTATCAAGAAGCTTGTCCTATTTCCCGATGCCAAAGCGGTAAAACGGTTCCTTGGTGGAACCGAGAACTGCAAAAACTCAGGAAATCAACCAGGCGACTTCTAAATCGTGCTTGCAAAAGTAACAAGAACGAAGACTGATTAAATTTCAGGAACTCACAACGTGAATATAAGAGGCTCGTGAGGTGCTCGAAACGAGACTCCTTTAGAGCGTACTGTGAGGAACTGGAAGGCGAAAGGGAGACTTCAAGGCTGTGCAGAGTCCTCAAAAGGGATAAGTCGGCCAAGTTGGATTCTCTTAGAAAACCCGACGGTACTTTCACGAGCTCCAGACTGGACTCAGTACAGACCCTCCTGGAAGTACACCACCCGGGGGAACGGGTGAGAGAAGTGGTAAGGGGAGAGTTGACGGTTCTTGCAACCCCTTCAACACGCAAGTGTTGCAAGAGGAACTGGAACACTGCGAAAGCGGTTGTTACCCATGAAAAGGTGAGAGCTGCCATACTGTCATTTGAACATTTCAAAGCACCTGGCATGGATGGCATCTATCCGACAATGGAGCATTTAGAGCGACCTCTGAGAAATATTTTTCGAGGATGTCTTGCTCTGGGCTACGTGCCTTCTTCTTGGCAACAGGTTAAGGTAGTTTTCATACTGAAACCTGGGAAAGATGACTATTCTAATCCAAAGAACTTCAGACAGTTCAGCTTGACTTCATTCTTGCTGAAAGGTTTGGAGAGACTGTTGGAGCGTCACATTCGTGGAAAAGCACTTAGGTCACACCCACTTAGTGAAAACCAACATGCTTACCAACGTGGAAAGTCCTGTGAGTCTGCTCTTCATTCTTTGGTCACAAAGATAGAGGATGTAACTTTGAATGGTGAGTACGCGATGGGGGTGTTCGTGGACTTTGAAGGGGCTTTTGACTGTGCGCCTTTTCAAAAACTTTGTGATGCCGCCAGAGCGCATGGTGTTGATGATGCTTTAATTAAGTGGATCCATGCTATGCTAACGAAAAGATTGCTGTGCGCTGAGTTAGGGGTCGATCGCTACCTGACTACGGAGGCAACGAAGGGCTGCCCTCAAGGAGGTGTGCTTTCGCCGCTTCTGTGGAGTATGCTGATCGACTCACTGCTATGCGAACTGCAAAATTTGCCAATACACGCTCAAGCTTATGCTGATGACGTGGCTGTACTTGCTGTTGATCGGGATCTTGGAACGGTGTGTAGGAATATACAGCGTGCCGTTGATTTGATAGACAGCTGGTGCCTTAGACATGGTTTGTCAGTTAATCCAAATAAAACCACAATGGTTTTATTCACAAAAAGGAGAAAGCTGGATGGACTTTGCCTCCCTGAGATGAGGGGTACTACCCTTCAACTCTCCGAAGAAGTGAAATATCTGGGGGTCACTCTAGATAAAAAACTTCTTTGGAACAAACATGTAGAGGTAAAGATGAAACGAGCTCTCACAGCTTATGGGCTGTGCAGACGGACCTTTGCCTCGACATGGGGACTCAGGCCTCATGTGGTAATGTGGATATATGTTGCCATCATTAGGCCGATGTTCGTATATGCATCCGTAGTGTGGTGGGTTAAGGTGAGACAAAAAGGTTTTCACCGTAAACTAGCCGCACTGCAAAGAACTGTTTGTCTGGGTATCACTGGTGCCATGAGCACGACATCCGGCGCAGCTCTGAATGCACTACTCAATTTGCAGCCCCTGGATATATTTATTCAAAGCGCTGCAATGAGAGCAGCTCATAGGCTAATTCGATTAGATCTATGGGAAAACAACGGATGTGGGGGGCACAGAGCATTGGAAGAGTTACTGGGAGGACTGAATCCAGTTCTCACAATGCCTTCCGATTCTCATGTCCCCATACATCTGTTTGGTAGAAGATATGTATTATAGTTACCCTGAAGCATAGAGAGGACTGGGAAGACCCAGAGGAATGCGTGGCGGGATATACGGAAGTCTTCTACACCGATGGCTCAAAAACAGAAGAGGGTTCTGGAGCCGGAGTCTACCTCTCGAATAAAAACGAGAAGTGGGCTTTTCCTTTGGGACAATATGCCACAGTTTTTCAAGCCGAAGTTTATGCGATCCTAAGGGTGGCAAACTGGGTGATTGGCTAGCGATTGAAGGGCAGGCGCATCGCAATCTGCAGTGACAGTCAAGCTGCACTGAGGGCATTGAGCAGTCCTTTGATCACCTCGAGAATCGTTCAGGAATGCAGAAACCGTTTGAACTCTATGTCTAGATTCAATACGGTGGAACTACTCTGGGTACCTGGTCACTGCGGCATAGAGGGAAATTAAATCTCGGACGCTTTAGCGAAAGAGGGGTCAGAGGGGAGAGGGGTAGAAAACTATATGAACTTCACCTCTCAGAGATGAGGGGTGCAACCCTTCAACTCTCCAAAGAAGTGAAATATCTGGGAGTCACTCTAGATAAAAAGCTTCTTTGGAACAAAAATGTAGAGGTAAATTTGAAATGAGCCCCCCAAATGCTACAGGTGTCTGGACTATGGACATACGTCTGCAACTTGCAAGGGACCTGACAAGAGGACAACATACCGGAGACGCGGACCTGAAATGAAAGCAAAAGTTGCGTTCTCTGCAGGGATCGTGGCGCGTTTGGTGAGACCGTCACAAACAGTGCTGGTTCGGCACCGTGTTCAATCTTTAGAGCCGCAGTGGAACCGTCTCACCAGCTGCTAGCGCAGTTTACTGCGGAGGTAAAGGCTGATCTAGTGCTAATCAGCGAGCAACACTAGAACAGGGACCCGGCTTAATAGCATCTCGACTTATCGGGTACCACTGCCATCTGGTTTCGGGACAAGGTTCGACTTGGTGTTCTTGCCCAAGGTGGAGGGAATGTCTTTTTTCTGGATTCGGCGTTTAGGGATAACGTTTTTTTAGTATTTATCTGACGAAATGAGACAATGCTGGACTCTCGATGCCGGCTTGATGGTCTGGAGGAATCCGTTTCGGGCACGGAGGGGCGAATCCTGGTAGACGGTGATTTTAATCCTAGGGCTCTTGGATGGGACATGCCTCAGTCAGACTCCAGAAGGAAACGAATCCTGGAAATGGTGGCGAGAACCGGGCTCGTAGTTTTAAAAACTGGATCCATACCAACGTTTCTTTGCCCAGGCTGCGAAGGAAGCATCTCTGACATCACTTTTGCGTTAGAATCTCTGGCACCCTCGGTGGACGGGTGGCGAGTCCTGGGAGCCTTATCAGCAAGCGATCATCATTATATCGCGTTCGAAGTGGTTGACGCTACTTGTTGACGTGCACCTACCCGGCGCTCCAACTGCGTGTGGAATGTCGCGAGGGTGAGCATCGGGAAGTTCATCGAAGCGCTTGGAACAGGCAGAGTCACGCTGGATGGTGCTTCGGGGGTGGTAACGTCGCAGCTGACACTGTCGTAAACTCAGTGATGAACCTGATATCAACAGCATGTGGGACTTCTATGCCCCGGAGGGGCTCCAGCCGTAACAGGCCTTCTAAATCCTGGTGGACGGCAGAAATTATCGACCTACGTCCGCTGTTCGACACAACGTTTCAACGCCATCGAGAAGTCATGCGCCATAAAGGCAGAGTATAGATCAGCAGAAAGCAGACTCCGCAGTCCAATAAATAAAAGTAAAGCTCACAACCTTCACAACCCAGTCAACGAGGTGAATGAGTACCTGTGGGGACTTGGCTTAGCTATAAGCTTATCACCCGGAAAAACGAGGCCTTGTGGAAGCCCTGCATATTAAGTACCGACAAGATGGACAGTATTGTACGGGCATTATTCCCCAGACATACCGTATCGGTTGATGTCAATGGCTCGAAACGCGTCGATGGTTGCCCCCTTTTTACAATGAGAGAGCTCGAAGAAGCAGTTCTCACTATCAAAAACAAGAACGCGCTAGGTCTTCATGGTATCCCGGGGAAAGTTTCCAAACTGATGTTTCGTCAAGGGCCAGACTTGTTTGAAGCAGGACATATTACCTTGTCGCTGATAGCGAGACTCACGCTGATTTTCTTCTCTTTCTTCAGCTTTTGTTCCGTTCACAAGCGGAGTCGGGTCATTGTTATCGATTTTGCCCATTTGGTTCTATGAAATGCCTAATCTGGATACAATCGGAAGGTTTTGAAATCCCCATCCAACGTATCAAGTCACCCTTGTTTCAGCCGCCCTTTTGGTCGCTTACCGTCGACTTCGATGTCCAGACCAATCTTGGCAAGTGAACTCTCGTTAGCGCGAATTACGTGACCGTACCATCGAGTTTTTCACGGCACATCGACAATTTAGATCCGTGGCTGAGCCGAACGCACGGTGAGATTGATTACTTGCTTATCCAACTTCTAATTGACTAAGAAAGTTTTCAGTCTTACCTGCACTAGCTTAAGAAGGCTCGATCTCCCGATTGTGTGTTCTACAATGGAGTGGCGAACGACGCTTAACACACCTTTTTCTCTTGTGGGACCGCTTTCGTCCGCAACTTTATGCAAACACAGGGGAACTCTCCACAGACAACATTGATGAGCGCTGGCAGTCGGTGTCGTGTTGCGCATTATGTTCGGGATTTTATTATTGCGAAGAAGATTGAACTCGACCGGCAGAGGTACCGGATGGTAAGGGGTTCCCAAAGCCGAGAGAGCGGGAGGGCTAGCCCGAAGTAATGTGTCAAACAGTTCCAGGCTAGTTCTCTGATGACAGGGAAGCGTTTAGTTGGTAGTAGGGCGGCGTACTATTGCGGAAGTCCAACACTCTGTGCATAAACTCATTTACCTACCCTTCTCCCAAAATAAAAAAACATCACCAAATTCTGTGAGAAGAATTACGAACACATGTTTTGGGACAGTGTCCGTCGCTTGGGCAAAGTTGAGGCATTTTCAAGTAGAAATTTATTTAATTTACGGACAACAAACAGAGAAAATTCCAATTAATTATTGTCCTCAGGAGGAGGAGAAAGCAAAAAACTTATCCTACGTTTAAAACTACTTAAAGCAGGGAAGTTAAAAGGACCAAGCTGTTTTGCATTATAATTTCGGCAAAGCCTGGGAATCGGGGAATGAAAATAGACTTCGAGCTCCGCGAAAGGCACGTTGAAAGAATCTGCGTTACGTGTGTTATAAGACGCAGGACGGCAGGTGATCTCGTCAGCGGCGGAGCAGTCCATCAGACCCGAGGAAAGTTTAAAGAATGTGCATAGATCCAGATAGGATCTACGCTGTTGTAGGAAGGGAAAGTTTAGAAAGCGGAGGCGGGAGGGGTAATCCACACGAGGGAAGCTTTTCTTAAATAAGAGGGAACGGGTGAATTTACGTTGCACATATTCATGGGCAAGACAATCACAGTTACGGGAGGGTGACCAGATCACGAAGCAATACTCGAGGGTATTCCTCACGAGGGAATTGAAGAGAGCTAAGGAGGGTTGCATGGAGTCAAAATCAAAGGAAGATCAATTGATGACATCGAGGCAATGGGGGTCAAAGCGGAGCTTATTGTCCAAAGTGATTCCGAGGTTTTTAGTGGAATTTAAGCAGGATAAGGAATGTCCGTCAAGCGAGTAGGAGAAAGTGGGTGAGGATTTTAGGGAGTAGAGTGACACTTTCTGACGTTTAGCGCTAAACCATTAGTCGAGCACCAACGAACCAGAGTGTCCAGGTTAGACTGAAGGGAAACATAGTCCATAGGCGACGATATAGCGGAAAACAGCTTAAGGTCGTCTGCATAGAGCAAACAGGGACAAGTAAGGAGGGGAGGAAGGTCGATAATAAAAAATAAAAATAACAAAGGACCCAGAATAGATCCCTGTGGGACGCCAGAAGAGGGGGAGATGGAGCGGAAAGTACAGCCGTCAAAAGAGACGCGGCAGGATCGGTTGGAAATGTAAGAGGCAAGCCATAAAACAAGTGGTATGGGAACGTTTAGGGACGAGAGTTTGGATAGAAGTATCTTGTGATTTACGGTGTCGAAGGCTTTGGCGAAGTCAGTGTAAATGGTATGCACTTCTTGCCGTGAATTTAGACATTTGGCGAGAAAGTTGGTAAAGTCAAGCAGGTTGGAGGCAGTGGACCTACGTTTAACGAAGCCGTGTTGTTCTTTCACTATGTGTTGACCAAAGTGGGCGGACAACCAGTCGCTGACATATTTTTCCAGGATTTTGGAACAGGAGGAGAGGAGGGAAATGGGACGGTAATTCTCGGCAAGCGAACGATCGCCACTTTTGTGAATGGGAATAATGAGAGCCTCTTTCCACAAGCTGGGAAAATGATTCTCTTCAAGGCTTTTGTTGAAAATAAGAGATAGGGGAAGGGAGATGGACTTACCAGTTTTGAGCAAAACAGGTTTGGAAGACCATCGTAGCCAGGTCCGACATTGGCATCAAGTTTGCCAATGAGGTATTCGACAAGGATACGGGTAAGAAGGGGAATGGTTGGCAATGCGGGGCAGGCTACATCCACTATATGGAGGGATTCGGAGGAAGGAGGGGGAACATAGACTGACGAATGTCTGCCGCTACGGCAGAGTAAATCACAAGATAGTTGGGGGGGAGTTAGCTGAGAAGCCAGAGAATTTAATGGACGGAGAGGATAACTGGGCAGAGCAGCGGGAGTTGCGAATGTGGGGCCAGAAAGGTTTCAGGTTTCCGCGCTTTAGTGAGTCTTCCACGCTGGACAAATATTCGTTTCTGGACTTACGTATTAAGGATTTGACCGAGGAACGAAGGGATATGAAAAAAAAATGCTGAAGTCGGGAACCTAATAAAGCTACTATCGCTAATAGACTTGCACAACATACTATAGTTAACAGGTATACTATAACGAGTAAAAGAGCACAATAGTTATTCTAGGACGCAGTGCCACTTCCCTTATAAGCTTCTTCCGTTTATGAGGCTCACTTTTTTCTGGTCTAAAAATTAGTATTTTAAACCTAGTCCACTGTACGATCTTTTAACTTCCTAGCAGAGTAGGAAATATCCTTAATATTTTCAGCCAAGACTGTTGGCTCCAGACGTGAAATGACATATAAATGAAATCATCTAAATTCAGGACCATGAAGGACGCTTGAGGTATTTCTTAAGTCTTTGACCCAAATTGATTTCCACTGTAAACTTTCATCATGGTACCGACAGGACAATTTAAACTCAAAATTCTCTTCTCAGAAATCAGAAACTTAACTTTTCACGGTAGTATCTGCGCTACCTTTCCATCAACGAGTTCTGCGATAACATCAATGTGTTCACACTACATTGAACTATGAACTACGAACTTTTCACGGAAAGGCACTTTCGAAGGAGCGAAATATATCAGTCATATCATTCAAAAACTTGGCATGGCACCTAAAGGTACGACAGGCATGAATGTATTGTTCACAGGAGCTCATTTACTGCAAGACTAGAGTAAAAAGGAACTTTTACGGAAATGAACTACAACAATCAATCATGTGGTTGTAAGAAGCAATTTGGAGCCTTCATTCAAGTGGACTGTTTCCTTGTCAAGCAGAACGCCAAACAACCGTAGGTGGCGCAGGTTTTATTCAGATACACTTATGTACCTTCATGGCTCGAATATAGCATGTTAAACGGTTGCTCAAAGGAGATAATTGCGACTGTTGTATTACGTAAATAGAAATTTGCCACCTCGTTTTAATAATATTTCTCGAGAACTAACGTGCTTTCTCATTGAACAACTGCAATTACTTTTGAATTAGATGTAAGTGCAGCGTCGTTTCGCTACCTGAAATTAGATCGATACGCCCAGTCCTTCACTCTTAATTAACGTTTCCTACTTAAAAAAGTTGCTTTTTTAAACAAGTACTCTCCCCTCTTACATCGAATATCAAAAACGTAGCTACTACTTATCGAGACCTTCCGTTTGATACCCCACATGACTATATTTAGTGAAAAAGAATTTTACATCCCCCTTCTGCCTATATAGGACACCTCCCCTCCCCCTTAGAATTCAACATAGCACTATGTTACTCATTACCTCCCTATTCCAGGGTGTCATGCGTACCGTACCTATTGAATAGTTTGCAGTCGGGGGTAACTGACTATATCCGAGTTCCTGGTCGCCTCAGTGAGTAAGTTTGCCCTTACCGTGCTACGGGAGACTATGGCACGGCGGACCTCCTAACTCCCATACTCGTGGGAACACAAATGAAAGATAAAAAGGATAAAAACAAACAAGCGGCCCCCGATACCACACACAAACTTTCCAACCAGGCGGAGGCACAACTCCGAAACATTGAGATCCGAGTATTGACACCCAAAAGAGACCACACCCACTAGAGACGGAAAATCTAATGACCCTCCTAATAGCTCAGAATGAAGAAGATGGAGAATCTTCAGGAACAAGATGCAGGGCAAGGGTAGACTGGCCACGATAGGGGTGGATGACCAATCACTGGAAGCGATCAAACGTCGAAGTAGCCATATCAACTATAGATTAGCAACATACCTGTGCACGGGCATGGGGAAAAGCCGAGGAAAGACACTTCGAAGGAGACATCGCGTGGGAAAACTACTGAAGTTCCCGAAGGACTGGATCAAGCAGGAAAGTAGACCTGCTGCCCAGTGAAGAACAGAAACTGGACGGCCTAGACCTTCTAGGGCTTAGGGTGGACAATGACGTGCAGGAAAACGCCAAGTTGAAAGAGAAGAGTAATACTCCGACCAGTGAAGAGAAGAGCCCCCAAAACGAACTGCTGCATCTGCAGTAATTCCAAGGGCAAGTTCAGGAGTCCTGGGTATACCGAGCGCAGATTCGAGATTTACAAGGAGGAAGCATCCAGGTAATTTGAGCCTGCGCTTGCGAAAAACCAGTAGCTTGCATCATTCTTAAACCTAATTTAAAATATATCTTTCTTTCCGACTTCCTGACCGGGAATATTGTCGCTGTGCAAACGTTACTGAAAGCGGCGGAGAACTCGATAGGCAGTCGTGGGGTCGAGCTACTTCCGAAGAATCGACATTCGAATTCCACGGGAACTAGTCACTAGACTGGTGAAATACTGTGAGAGGAGGGCGCTGCCGCTTCTCCTCGCCTGCGATGCCAAAGTCCATCACGAAGTCTGGTTAAGCAGCGACAGCAATCAAAGAGTTGAATAACTTCTTGAATTTGTTCTTAACATACAACATAGGGAACACTTCAATATTCGTGACCAACACTAGACAAGAGGTACTAGACGTAATTCTAGGGAATACTCTGATGATCGGGCTGATCGGCAATTGAAATATGTCGAATGAGCCCTCTATGTCGGATCACAGAATAATCAGATTCGACATTGAGGGCAACTTCGAAATAAAAAGAATAATAAGAAATCCCAAGAGAACGGATTAAGACTCCTATACAACTCACCTGAGTAACAACGTAGGCTCACCTCCAAAGGGGTGGTGATATCAGGAGCGAATTGGAACTGGAAACAGTGGAGGGAGACCTCAACAAAATTGTCATTCACGTAAATGAGGCCAGCAGTCCGGCCAAGACAGTTAAGTCATCAACGGATGTACCCTGGTGGAACAGGAACTTAGGCAGAATGAGATCTGAGGTGCGAAAACTCTTCAACCAAAAACAAACTAGAGACTGGCAAGGTCCCAAAATGCACTGACTGCGTAAAGCAACGCGATCAGGCAAATAAAACAGAACAGCTTCAGGGAATTCTGTGAAGGGATCGAACAAACCACAGATCCAACCAAGCTATACAAAACTATAAACAAAGACAAATACCTTCTGTCTGTCTGAAGAAGGAAGATGAAACGTTTACCGAAAATGAGGAGGACAGAGTACACCTGCTTCTCAAGACTCATTTCCTGGAATTCGAGAACATTCTGCCTGACACCCAAACAACGAACAAAAGGGAATGAAAGGAGAACTGGAAACGATCCATTGGTGATACCCCCTTTGATGAAGCCTTGCATCATTTGCTAGCTCTCAAGGATATTTTCACAACCTCGGTACATGATCAAGATTTCCTGCAGACTTACAAACTCGACTCATTACCCCAAGCCATCAACGCACCCCCCCCCCCCCCCCTCGTATGACAGGGCTTTACAACAATCAGAAAGTTTGGAATGCGGTAAACGGCCGTTATGACAAAGCAACTGGCGGAGATTTATATTGCGCGATCCCTTAACATAGAGGGGGGTGAAGAAGGAATTACCAAAAATAATGGTAGACACTATACAAACATCGTTGCGCACTCTGAAGAGACCACTGCCGAGTTCAACGCAATAAGCTTGGGGAATGGCATTGTCTCTGTCCCACATCCCCATACTCCAGGATTCACTGGGATTTGTCGAACGCTCTTCCCATCGCCTCGCTTCGGAAACCATCAAGCTGTCGAGACAAACGGAACTCATTAGGCACCACTTTTTGCAAAAGCGGCCAGAAACATCAACTGGCATACCATCAACGGAATACAAATTAAAGTGGTCTACATTGGCACAAGGGGACCCAACCTCCGGCCCCTTCTGTCCCATCGAATAAGTTGGTGTCAACGTCTGGAGACAATGGCTGCGACCGGAGGTTTAAGGCGTTACGAGGCTATAAGCTCCACTTCAACTGCCTTAGACCAAGCCATTCGCCTCAAGAGTGTAGACAGGTGACTGCCGATAGTGCAGGAAGTGGCATCATATGATTTTCCGCGATACGCTGCCTCCGGTGCAACAGCAGGTCTCGGTGCAGAAACCCTCGTCTCCCACTAGTAGCAGAACATTGCTACGAATCTTGTCGGAGCTTTTTTTACTTCACCATTCTGAGCGGCATTTATCGCTTCCTATTTGGCAAGGGGCTATGGGGTTATCCTTCTGGCACGAGCATACATTATTGGCAAGTCTGGCTATCGACATTCGATCCGAACCCCTTGCAATCCAGAAGTTTCATTTATTACAATTGGCACAGCAAATCCAACTATGGAGAAATTATACAGATGTTGACTTGGCAGGCAGGCGTTGGAGTGATACCCCGCTTTCCTCGTTTGACACAATCAGTATCGCTCTCCATTTACTATGTTCACAGTCAACCTAATTGCAGATAATTTGGAGCTATGGTCTCGGCAACAATTATTCATCGACGAATTGAATTAGCAACTATGTAACTATGGCGGGCGGCCAGATACAGACGCTGCACGTTGATCCTCTTCCGGAGCAATATCCTGACTACTACATCCCGTGCCATGCTACCTAAAAAAACGCGCTTAACTTTTCAGAGCCACTGACCTACAGCAATACATTAAATAACGGACACTGGAGCCGACCCACAATTCAGCCTCTTCTGTTTCACACCCTCTTGTGCTTCAGCCAATTCTGAGTGATGCTATCTGCAGTCGTTGAAAAAATATTCTGACATTATTTAGCGGGAACATCTGGACGAACCTCTTGGACATTATCAACTAGCGACCGATGTCTACGGAATGGTTTCAAGCCTATACAACGCGATCCACACATTGCAGCCATGCACGCTTGATAATATGGAGCAAATTTGAACTAGACAGCCGCGGAACCACATTCTTTCAGCAGGGCACTTTCGACTTATCAAGTAGAAGTCCAATGAGATTTCAATGGTGCAAGCAATCTACGTCATTTCTGCCACATTTACCGAGTTGTCGATCGATCAATCTCCCAATTCATTCCGAGTGGATCTCCCGTCCTTGGCATCACCTCCCACTAAATCGCAGGTACCTAATGAGATAGTCAGGCTCTTTAGCCCAATTATTTCAGGCAAAATCATCAACAACAAGCGGCTGCTCTGGTTCGCATTTCGCAATAGAATAAAGGACCTGCACATTGAACCAAGTACTAAGGTTTCCCCACTTAAAATATAGTAACGAATCGCTTTAACATAAAGCGGTTCTACTGGCAGCAACATTAGGCAAACGTGCATTCAGCGCTGTCGCTGACAGAAATCCCGTGCACATATTGGACAGTCTCTCAAGTCGCCCTTTGATAACATCGGAAACACCCTACGCAACTGAAGCCCGATATGTGAAATCTATGAATCACCTTTTCCAGCGAATTTGGGTCAGGTTCAACTAGAAGAGGACCCTCCTATCATTGACATATCAGCACCTATCTTTCGCATACCGATTCATTTTCTTCTTGGATCGATTTAGTCAACTTCGGTCCCTCATATTCGCCGTTGGCTCCTTTTCGACATCTTCTAGGCATTTCTACAATTTGCAGTCATGAACTAGACCAGTCGCTGTCACACCCCACAAGGAACCGCTTTCGCACTTTGGCAACACTCTCTGGGCGAGTTCTAGTCCTCTCCTCTGCAATCATACTGCTAAAGGCCGCGTTTTGGCTCAGCTTCTCATCCATCAGGCATATTTGTCCACTTTTGACGGCGAACTGCAACTCATGCTAGAAACACTGCCCACATGCTACTCGGTTGTGCAAGCGCAACAGGCAGCACGCACATGAATTCATCACCGTCATCGGAGGAAGTGTATCGAACAGCAGGTGGCCCCGCCTCCAACACCTGCATTGGCAACAAGACCTCTCGCGATCTTCGCATGCTGTGCACATTGAGTTAATTGAGGACCTCAACTCCACGGCATTTTTCGACGCATTCACAGGTTTTACCGTGCGTAGAGGGCGATGCACCGACTTGTACAGTAACAATGGCACGGCCTTCATCCACACAAACAGGATCTTTGAATCTGGACAAAATCAGTATACGTTGGCAGACTTAAGAATCACACTGACATTTCATCACCAGGGAGAATTACGGAAGGCAGTGATCAAGTTAAGCAACACTTGAACCGTTCAGTGGGAAGACAGTCCCTTTGTTTGGGATAATTATAAGCCCATACTATGCGCATGGAGGCTTGCTTTAACTCTAGGCCAATCACACCGCTACAGGATATCGCAGCCGATAAATTCGCATGCCAGAACCCACAGTGCCCAATGAATTCACCAGGACTTTTGGCGATACTGGTGAGACAAGTACTTGGCTACTCTACAACCTCGAGGCAGGTGGCGACGACGTATTCCGGACCTTTAAATAAGGAACGTCGTGCTGATCAAGGATGACAAATATCCACCTCTCACTGGTTGAGGAGCAGAATTGCCCAGACGTGTCCTAGTAATGGCCGCCTTGCTTGTTGCGCCCCCTTCCAAACTCGCAACGACTTTGTCTGCCGGGCAATCCAAAACTTTTGGATGTGGGCAATTTTGAAGCAGGATGTTATATTTTTTTTTTTTTGGGGGTAGGGTAGGTGAATGCATTTACGCACACAGTGTTGGACTCTCGATTCGGTACGTCGTCGGACTACCAACTAAACACCTCCCCATCGTCAGAGAGCTAGCCTGGAACCGTTTGTCACATTACTTCGGGCCAGCCCCCGAACTCTCCCGCCTTGCGGAGCCTTCAAATCAGGGAATTCCTTTCACCAACGGGAGGGGAGAGGAGGAAGGGAACTGTCAGTTCAAGGAACCCCCTGCCATTCAGCTTCTCCACCGGTCGAGTTCTATCTTCTTAGCAATGAGAAGGGCCCGAACGTAATGGGCAACACGGTTCCAGCTGTCAGCAGTCCTCAGCATCTCTTCCACAATGTTGTCTGGAGAGAGATTCCCTGTGTTTAAATAGAGCTGCTGACGAACCCCATCCCACCTTACACAAGAAAAAAAGAAAAGAAAGTGTGGTGGGCATCGTCCACAACTCCATTGCAAAACACACAATCCGGAGAACGCGCCTTTCCAATCTTGTGCAGGTAAGACTGAAAATTTCCATGCCCACTTAAAAATTGGGTAAGGAAATAGTCAGTCTCACCATGCTTCCGATTCAGCCACGCACCTAAGTTGCCGATGAGCCGCGCAGTCCATCTGCCTCTAGTTTCATTTTGCCAAGAGAGCTGCCACTCGTCTAGAGTGTGTTTGCCGTTCTTCGCGAGCAACCACCTTCCTTGGCTCATCTCCCTTGCGCTTGTATATAGCCTGACGCTCCCTAGCAAGAAGGGCAACGGGGATAACTCCCGCGATCACCATCACGGCCGGTTCAGAAACTGTGCGGTACACAGACGCCACCCGTAAAGCTCCCCGTCTCTGTACTTGCGCGAGGCGTCTACGATATACCTCCTTGTTAAGAGCGCGAGCCCATACCTCTGCGCCGTAGAGCAGGGCAGACTGCGTTGAGCTCATCAGGAGACGTCGCCTAGTAGACGTAGGACCCCCAATGTTTGCCATTAGCCTACTTAACGCCGAAACTCCAGCCGCAGCCTTGTTCGCTGCTGCTTGGATTTGCTCAGAAAAGCTCATCTTTGAGTCAACAGTCAACCCGAGGTACTTTACCGCTGATTTTGACTCGATTATCGACTCGCCGAACGATATGGGACGCAGGGTCGGAATTCTCTTCTTAGTCAGGATGACTACTTCGGTTTTTTCCAGTGCAAGGTTGAAACCATGAGTAGTCATCCATCCGCTTACCCGTCGCATCAATATGCCGAGTCTGCTTTGCGCCTGTTCGACAGTGCGTCCGGCAACAAGCGCTGCGACATCATCTGCGTAGCCGACCAGGCGCGACTCTTCTGGCATGTCGAGTTTAAGCAGACTGTCATAGGTAGCGTTCCAGAGGTCCGGCCCTAAGATGGATCCCTGTGCTACCCCCGACGTGAACTCCATCCACCTTTGACCCTCTAGTGTTTCATAGAGCAGGGAGCGGTTCCTCAGATAGTCCCTCAAAATCCGTAAGAAATAGTTCGGCACGTTGAAGGTATTGTCTAGTGTGCCTAGAATGTCTTTCCATCTTACGGAATTGAAGGCGCCTCTGACGTCAAGCGTTACGAGGAGCACCACCCGTCGAGTTCGGCGGCTATGTGCCTCTGCTCGTCGAACGGCGTCCACGACCTGCATGACAGCATCAATTGTCGATCTCCCTGCCCTAAAACCAAGCTACCGGGGAGATAAATCTCCGGCAGCGCGTATCGCTTCAGCGAGTCTACTTCTGATGAGCTTTTCGAGCACTTTCCTAGCAGTATCAATCATACACAGTGGGCGGTATGAAGACGGCAGTTCGGGATCGCCTTTCCCTTTAGGGATCAGCGCAAGCCTCGCAACTTTCCAACGAGCAGGGAAAATGCCCTCTTTCAGGCAAGCGTTGAATGCGCCGAGCAGTAGGTCTGGCCGGTGTTGGAATACCAGTTTGTACACCTCTGCTGGAATACCATCGGGTCCTGGCGCCTTCTTGTTTTTCATAGAGAGGACTGCCTGTTCCAACTCTTTTACAGAGAAAAGTGGACAGTCCTCTGCGCTCTCCGCGCCGACGTCATCATCCCATACGGGGTGTGCAGGGAAGAGTGCCCTCACAATGCGGTCCATCTGCTCGGCCTTAAGTGAACAGGGTTTCCGCAGAGCCCCGATTTTTCGGGTTACAAGTTTGTAACCGAGTCCCCACGGATCCCCATTCACCTCGTCGATCAGATCTTGCCAGCAGCGAGCTTTGCTCTTGTTTATTGCGCTGTGGAGTCTCCTTTTGGCTGATTTGTACTCCATCATTATGGTACATGCCTCCTCCCGGTCGCCTAGACGTTGTGTTAAGCGGCGGAGCCTGTGACATTCCTTCCGGAGCTCTGCGATTTCCCCTGTCCACCAATACATGGGAGGCTCCGCAGACCGTCGTTATCAGGTTCATAACTGAATTTACGACAGTGTCAGCAGCGGCGCCACCGCCCTCAGGAGTACCCTTCAGCGTGGCCCCACCTGTTCCCAGAGTTTCGACAAACTTCCCGGTGTTCACTTTCGCGACGTTCCATACACAGAAAGATCGCTGGGGTGGCGCACACCGAAAGTTTGTGTCCACCACTTCGAAAGCAATGTATTGGTGGTCACTTGCCGAAAAGTCTTCCAGAACTCGCCACCCGTCCACCAGCGACACCAGTGATTCCGATGCGAAGGTTACGTCTGGAATGCTTCCTTCGCAGCCCGGGCGCCGGAACGTTGGGGTGGATCCGGTGTTTAGAACTACCAGTCCTGTTCTCGCCGCCATTTCCAGAATTCGTTTCCCTCTGGAATCTGTGTGAGGCATGCCCCATTCAAGTACCCTAGCATTGAAGTCACCCCCGACCAGGATCCGCCCATCCGTGCTTAAGATAGCGTCCTCCAAAGCCTCAAGCCACCGACGAAAGTCCGGCATCGTCTCATTCGGCGTAAGATAGACACGCAGGATGTTGACAAACCGTAAAGGACCGGAGGTTACGTTAGGTTTAAAGTTCCTTCCTTTTTGTCATTATATTGTTATTGACATATTCTGAAAACGTTCTTTTCATTGGGAATTAATTGTTGGTTTTGGAAATTGGTTTTTGTAACCAAATTTGTCCCACGTAGTGACCAGCTCTAACAGTTAGTTTAGAAGGATGAGTTCCTAATTATATGCATGAGAACAAATTTCAACGTAGAGCAATTTTACACAAGGTATGCTCAGAAGCTAGGCTAAGATAGGCAGTGGGAACTTTTAACCCATTGAAATCTCCTGGAGTAGATAGCATTTTCCCAGCACTTATCCAGAGAGGCCCAGAAATTTTCTTAAAGTCTCTTCTGAGGGTGGTAAGAGGGAGCATAGCACTGGGAGACATACCCCAGGGCATGGAGACGGGCAAAAGTGATTTTTATTCCGAAAGGATCCTTTTCACACTAAATCTTTCAAACCAATTTGCCTAACATCGTTCGTACTCAAAACGGTGGAGAAGGTCATATAGTTGTCCATATTAGAACTAACATTCTAAAGCGTAATCCCCTACATTACTGTCAGCACGCTTTCCGGGCAGGACGGTCAACTGAAACTGCTCTGTATCAGCTGATAGAGGTACTACGGGATGCCATAGAAACAAAAGAAATTGCACTGTGTGCGTTTTTGGATATCGAAGGAGCATTCGACAACACATCGCACACAGAGAGACAAGATGCTCTGAACCGCAAAGGAGTGGGAAACACCCTGGCACTCTGGATGGGCAAAATGCTAGAAAGCAGACAAATAGAGGTACAAACAGGTACAAATTCTATGATATTATCATGAACACAACTCAAGGCTGTCCACAGGGCGGAGTACTATCGCCGCTGATGTGGAGTATAGTAGTGGATGAACTCCTGGACGCGTTAACAAATACTGAAATACAAATCCAGGGTTCCGCAGATGACATTGTTTTAATCTGTAGAGGCAAATATGAAGATACCCTATGTGATAGAATCCAAACTGAACTAAGGGTTACTAGTGCCTGGTGCAGGAAAGTGGGAATACGGATCAACCCAGCCAAAACCACCATAGTACCATTCACTAGGAGGCGTAAGCTTGATCAGAGAACAGAGGTCAAATATTTAGGAATTACGCTAGACCAAATATTACTCTGGAAGACACATGTCGGAAACCCACGAGGGCTCTGATGACTTGCAGATCCATAGCAGGAAAAAATGGGGTTGCAGCCCGAAGATACTACTTTGGATATATACTGCAATAGTAAGGCCAATGATTACCTATGGAGCGGTAATCTGGGCAGAAAGAACCGAACTCAGCGCACAAGCCAGGGAATTACATAAGCTTCAAAAGCTGGCTTGCGTGTGTATCAGTGGGGCAATGAGGACATGCCCAACGGCATCCCTGGAGGTCCTTCTGGAATTAACCCCTCTCCATCTGCACATTCAGATGCAGGCAAGGAGGGCAATATTCAGGATGGCCGGTAGTAAGAGTGAGGCGGGGAGCTGCCTAAATCGAAGGAAAATTACTATTTTTTCTAGGCGGTATCCCGAATTACTGATACCAAGGGATAACATGGCAACGAGGTTTCACTTCGATAAGAAGTTTGAAACACGTTGGAGTAACATGGCAGGCTTAAACCAGCAACTGATTACTTGGTACACTGACGGATCCCTCAAAGCAGAGGGAGCGGGTGCCGGTGTCATTGGTCCAAGGAAAATGTACTTTGAGCCAATAGGCAGGTACACTAGCATATTCCAGACGGAAATATACGCCATAGACAAATGTGCCTCCTTTAATCTGCAAAGGAACTATAGGGGGCAAAACATAGCTATTCTCACCGATAGCCAAGCAGCGATCAAGGCACTTAGGTCCAACCAGGTGAACTCTAAACTGGTATGGGAATGCCTTGAGAGACTGAATACACGAGGCTCGTCCAACAAGGTCTGGATACTTTGGGTCCCAGGCCATGCTGGGTTGGAAGGCAACGAGGCAGCGGGTGAACTAGCCAAGAAGGGAGCAGGGACGTCTTTACACGGGTCAGAATCCTTCTGAGGAATCGGAAACGGTTTCATGGCTATGAATCTAAGAAATGAAGAGGAACGGTGGAGGGAACTATACTAGGCGGGCCTACCAGGGATGGAGCAGTCCAGGGTGCTTATTGGGGGATACGAACCCATGCGCACAAAGGATTGCTTAAACCTCACCAAAAAGAACCTCCGAATCATAGTGGGAATTCTCACTGGTCATTGTCGGCTGAATTATCACCTAGGGAAGCTAGGGATATCTACGGACACTGCCTGCAAGTTTTGTGAGGAGGATGACGAAACCTCTATACACGTCCTGGGACAGTGTCCGGCACTTGTGCAAAGTAGGTCGAGGTATCTGGGAGAACATTTAATACCAGATGCAAAGCTGAAAGATCTGGAAGTAGGGAACATACTAAAGTTCCTAACGGTTATAGGCCTGCTTGAGATACTACGTTCAATAGGTACACTAAAACCAGTAAAAGGGCACAATAGTTCTTCAAGGACGCGGTGCGACTTCCCCTTAACAAAATAATAATAACAATAATTTTACACAAACCTTAAGAGGGTGACAAAAATAGCTACTTCATATGTACATGTACAAATATGAATCTCTAGTACAATTCCAACTATTTTTGTTAATTTTGACCTCACCATTAAATTCCTAGGCCATAAAGATTTAGTAAATTCATCGGAAATGAATAGCTTTTCACGAAACTTTCCAGTATTATGCCCCATACTATTCTTCATTCTATTACGCCACTCGTATTTGGTGCTCCTAGGATGAAGTTAAGGGCGGATAAATTTACATTGTTTACTAAAAGCATTGAAGAACAAACAAGTCGGGAAACCGGAAGCTGGACGCTTCGGGTACGAAAGGTTTTGTGTGTTTCTTAGTACGTAGCACGTAATATATCCATATATTATGTGAGAGTATCCACTTTCGGGTGATATTGACATTCATAGTCTTCAATTTTCAACGAAGCAACAAATTTGAGGTATTATAACTTTGTTAGTAATAGTGCAATTTCCACCAAACTTGGTAAGATCATGCTCTATATTATAGCCTATATCACTGCAAAATTTCATGGTACTAGGATGAACTTAAGGGGGGTTTCTAACCTATTACAAAAAATTGTAGTAATATACTATTATTAACTTTATTTAAACAGATATCGGCATGGAAGGTATTTCGGAGCCCAGGCACCATATAGTGGCAGCCTCCTGATTTTTTTCAGATTTTTCGGTTTGGTAGTTTCTGAGAATGGCCCCCTTAAAGAAGTGATCACTTTCAACCCCCCGCGCTCCCAACCCTTCCAACGAATGTCAAAACTAAGATCGGCTTTGAAAAGTACTAATCGAGACCTTTAATTTGATACCGCATATGACAATATTTGATGAAAAAAAATTTTACACCCTCCTTTTGCATGTATGGGGACCACCCCTTAAATTCGACATAAAAGGATGTAATTCACTGTATGCGTGAGCGTTCACAGTTCCCGCCTTTCTACCAAATTTGGTGTCAATCGCTATAACCGTCTCCGAGAAAAATGCGTGTGACGGACAGACAGACAGACAGACAGACGGACAGGCAGACAGACAGACTGACAGAGAGTCCTGTGAGGAGTTGCCAGATCTCCCATCAGGCGCGACCCCAGGTGGCGGATAGGGGCATACCTATTGATGTGTAAATATGTGTTCATGCACTTTTCTTTTCTGACTGTGTATGGGCTAGTGTTTGCTCATCTCTGGTGCGTGGACCAAGATGGCTATGGGAAGGATACCCAGAACATAAAACCACCATGGAAGACGAGAGAAGGAGTAAACTTACGGTGCAGGAGCTCGGAACCCCAATACCGGCGGCTTTTGGGAGTGAGCAAGCGGGCTCCCTGTCGTCGATATCCCTCGACTGCAGTGCCTCGGTGGTGGACAACTTGGCCACCTTGGCATATAATGTTACAAATGATTTGGATCTGGAGAAGGAGGTGTTCAAGCGAAGTACGACCTTACCGAGAACACCAGTAACAAGACCAAACAAAAATAAACTGAAGGCAGATCGTTGGATGACAAAAGCCGTGATAACACCCGCCGCATATGTTCAAGAAGCGCGACAGCAGGAGGTGCTCCAGAAACAAGAAAGGGATCCATTCAAAAGAAGCTCGTCAACTTTGAGATCTCCACCAATGCTAAAGGCGATGAAGGAAAAAGTACAGGCAAGATCAATAACTGGCAAAAGTGAAACAGCGTATAAAAGGAGTAACCCTGTCGGGGCTTATAAGGAGCGGAGTCCCGATCCGGAGGAATTACCATTTATCCAGCTTGGGGCAAAAATAGTTGAGCTGTCCGAGTTCATCAAGGACAAGCACAACGTGCACCAAGCCATAAAGAATATGGTGAGGGCCATTAGAGTCCTCTATAATAGATCGCAGATGGAGGAAAAGAATACTAAGGATACGCCGAACCCCGCTGCACCAACAGTGTCACAAGCGACCCAAGTGACACCTAACCGTACTACCATCGAAACACGGCAAAATAAACGAGTACGGGAAAAAGAGGGGGATCCTTCAAATAATCAGCAGGCACCTAAGAGAAAAAAAGGCGGACAGGAAACTCTGAAAACCAGCACTAATAGCTCTGAAGGAGGAAAGCGTACAGCGAATGTGGAAAAGTCGACCAGCGTTGCGAAGCCCAAGACGAACGGAAACGATGGATGGACTAAGGTTACGAGCAAAAAAGCGAAAGGGAAAGCAAAATTGCGAACCCGTCCAGATGCAATTGTTATCTCCAGTAAGGGAAATCTGTCCTACGCGGAGATACTCAGAAAGGTCAAAGCGGATCCCGACCTAAAAGATATGAGCGGAAATGTGAATCGAATCCGAAGAACCCAGAAAGGGGATCTCATGTTCGAGCTGAAAAGATCCAGCGTAGGCAAGACTGATGACTTTCGCACTCGGGTGAAGGACTCACTTGGGGAGAATGCCGCAGTGCGTGCCCAAAAACATGAGATCTACATACAATGTAAGGATCTCGATGAAATAACATCAAAAGCAGAAATTTGTACAGCTCTGAAGGAGCAATTCAAGTTGGAAGAACTTACAGAGGAGTCTGTTGTAAGTTTACGAAAAGCCTATGGCGGTACTCAAATGGCGACAATACGAGTACCAGCGGAGGCAGCGCAGATGTTGTTGGCTGCCGGAAAAATTCGGATTGGATGGGTTGTCTGCCGTTTAAGAGAATAGACTTCACTAAAGAGGTGCTTTAAATGCCTCATGTTTGGGCACTTCGCCAAGGTATGCACCAGCAGCATTGATCGATCCGATCGATGCAGAAGGTGTGGGGAGAAGGGCCATATTGCCAGGGAGTGCAATAGGGACCCCAAATGCCTATTGTGCGAGGTGAAAGAGGGGCAGGATAACCGGCATATTGCCGGAAGTAGTAAATGTCCTGAATTTAGGAAGGCGCTCACTGCAATAAGAAAATGAGGTTTATTCAAATAAACCTCAATCATTGCAGGATCGCTCAGGATTTACTTGAGCAGACCACGTGCGAATCAGAGATGGAAATCGCCATCATAAGTGAGCCGTACAGAAGCCGTCACGGTGGCGCATGGGTCACAGATTCGACTGGTGGAGCGGGGATATGGGCTTGCGGTCGACAGGCCATACAATGTACTGCAAGTCAGGCAGCCAGTGGCTTTGTGTGGGCAAAAATAAGTGGTGTATATGTATACAGCTGCTACGCCCCACAAAGCTTGACACTGTCTGAATTCCAGCAAATGCTTGATAATCTTGTTCTCGACGCAAGGGGACGAAGTCCAAAGGTGATTGCTGGTGATTTCAATGCTTGGGCCCTAGAGTGGGGTAGCAGAGAATCAAATGCTAGGGGGCGCAGTTTAATAGAAGTTTTCGCGCAGATGGACATGGTTTTGGCTAACGAAGGTTCTGTAAACACCTTCCAGAAAGGGGGGTCAGGCTCAGTTGTACACCTGACCTTTGTCAGCACTTCGCTGGCGCGTGGTATGTTCTGGTGCGTCAGCGAACGCTACACCCACAGCGATCACCAGGCAGTTTTCTTTGAGACATGTGTCGAACCTCAGGGCAAGGAGCTATCATGCCCGAAACCGAAAAAGATTTCAGGCTGGTCTGCAAAATCTTTGGATGAGCAGAGCTTCTTAGAGGTGTGGTTAGATCAACCTGATACAGCAGGCGCCTCTACGGAAAGAGCTGTCCATCTGGCTCAATGTATCGTCAAAGCATGTGACACGTCCATGCCTAGGAGGTGCGCATTCCCCCGTAGAAGACCAAACCACTGGTGGAATGATGAACTGACCGGCCTTCGATCAGCCTGCCACCAAGCCAGAAGAGCGGCTCAGAGGGCGATAGGTAGAGTCGATCAAGGGCAGAAAGAGTGCGCCTACAAGGCAGCCCGCAAAACCTTCAAACTCGCCATCCAGCGAAGAAAGAGGAAATGCTTTAGGGAGCTCTGCTCAGAAGCGGACGTAAATCCGTGGGGGAGAGCTTATGGAATCGTGATAGGACGATTTAAAGGCCGTTCGTCTCCGCAGATCACGTGCCCCATCCTCTTGTTGCAAATCATCCAGGGGTTATTCCCCCAGCAAGAGGAGAGCACCGACACATTCCAACCACCTCAGAATGTGACGGCAATCCCGCCAGTCACCAGAGACGAACTCCTGGAGATCTGCGGCAGAATAGGAGGCAATAAAGCACCGGGTCTGGACGGAGTACCGAATAAGGCCCTTAAGCTTGCCATGAAATCCAGGCCGGACATGTTTGCTGAGTTGTTCGAAGCGTGCATGTCCGAGGGAATATTTCCAGCGGTATGGAAGCGGCAGAAGTTGGTGCTTCTGCCTAAGCCTGGTAAACCTCCAGGTGAACCATCCTCATACCGACCCATATGTCTTTTGGACACGGTGGGGAAAATACTAGAGAGGGTAATCTATAATATCATAGATTACTCCCAGTAGTTGAGAGCCAAGGCAGCCTTTCAGATCGGCAGTATGGATTCCGTAAAGCCAGATCAACCATTGATGCCATCAAATTGGTTACTGGCTTGGCCGAAGATGCAATCCACGGAAAGGGTAGTACCAGCACATATTGCGTGGTAGTAACCCTGGACGTGAAAAATGCATTCAATTCGGCCAATTGGAATCTAATCCGGAAATCTCTAGCGAAGGTTGGTATTCCCGCCTATCTCGCCGCAATTGTCGATAGTTATTTAACTGAAAGGAGGCTCTGGTACGACACTGATGACGGACCGCAGAAGTACGCCGTTTCCGCGGGTGTCCCGCAGGGCTCCGTATTGTTCCCACTACTGTGGAACATCATGTACAACGATGTACTTAATCTTCCCCTTCCGGAGGAAGCCACAGTGGTGGGTTACGCTGACGACATTGCACTGGCTGTTGTCGCAAAGCATCTCGAAGATGCTGAGTTATACTCAAGCGAGGCAATCAGTGCTGTCAAATGCTGATTAGAGAGCTCTGGTCTGGCGCTTGTGGAGGAAAAAACGGAAGCGGTCCTCGTCACGAAGCGCCGGAAGAGAAATTACGCCTGTGTTAGAGTCGGGAATCATATCATCACTTCCAAGCCGGCCATCAAATTCTTGGGGGTGGTGATAGACAGCAAGCTCAGCTATAAGCAACACGTACAGTATCTTTGTGATAAATCATCCAAAGCTAGTATGGCCCTGGCGAGGATGATGCCGAACGTGGGAGGGCCACGGTATACCTCTAGGTTGCTTATAGCCAGGGTAGTGACCTCAATCATGCTCTATGCGACCCCAGTTTGGAGCGAGGCGTTGCGGATGTCAGTTAACACTAGCAAACTGAATGCAGTCTACGGGAGGACAACCCTGAGGGTATGCTCTGCCTTCAGGACTGTCTCAGATGATGCCGCATTCGTCATCTCTGGAATGATGCCGATTGACATCTTGGCAGATGAGATGGCGAATATATACCATGCGAAGTCAATCTCTCCCTTATTGCAGACGAAGAAGGCTGAGAGGGAGAGATCCATAAATAGATGGCAAGAGCGGTGGGAACGCTCGGGAAAGGGTCGGTGGACTCACAGGCTCATTCCTGCCATCAAGGAGTTGTTGGAGAGACGACACAGTGAGATTAATTTTAATCTCACCCAGTTTCTCACGGGACATGGAGGATATCTCCAATACCTTCACAGATTTAAATTGGAGACCTCACCCGACTGTCCAAATTGCGATGGAGTCCCAGAGGACCCAGAGCATGTATTCTTCCACTGTCCGAGATTTGTGGAGGAAAGGAGAAACCTAGAGGAGACTCTAGGAGAGGTGCTGGTACCAGAAAATCTGGTGCCGAAAATGCTAGCACATCAAGAGAATTGGGATGCGGTCAACTCCATGATCGCATCAATTCAAGATAAATTGCGAAAGGCAGAGGAAAGGAGAAAAACGCGATCACGTGCGCCGCGTATAGAAGAAATGGGATTAAGCTAGAGTGAGCTGACTCCGCCCGGTAATGTAATACCTTATGGTGGTTCCGCAGGGCAGGGAGGGAGTCGGGGGTGGTTTTAGTGGATAAAAATCCCACACGCTGGTGTGTCCAGACCAGTGTCTTTTGAAGATTTCCACCTCCTCAAAAAAAAAAAAAAAAAAAGACAGACAGACAGTAAACCGATTTTAATAAGGTTTTGTGTTTACACAAAACCTTAAAAAGGTGTTAGGTGTAGACAAAATGGAAGGAAAGTTCCTGACTGATAACATAATTGACATAGTACCCATACTTGACGACGGACAGAACCAATTGAGAAGGGATTTTCTTCCACTCTTACCCCTCCCGAATTTTTAAAAACAGGACAACTGACGTTTCCGTCCAGCATAAAGACAACTCATCAGACGCTACCTCACCTTTGGCCTTGGAGCAGTGTGACCGAAGTGACTTTGAACCGATTACAGAGATAAATACTTACTCAGTTAATGTTGGATACACAAAACACAGCGACACAATTGCATGCCCTATAGCTCGCAAATTGTAGTAAATTTGCCGCTAGATGGCAGTAGAAGTCAAACGCCTAAATAGATGCAAAACTCAATTACCAGAAAAACCAGGCGCACTCTTATGTTACTAACACGATTTCACGGCGCCGGCTCGAAAATTAGGAAGTTCTGATAATGACTATGCAGCGTGGACCCCACCAGCTTCTGGGAAAAATCGATATCCGGGAATGGATTGCGTGAGCGATGACATGTATAAGTGACGTCACTATAAATCACATGGGCTAACAGACCGGTTTCCATGGAAACGAGTGCATAGTATTTCACAACTGCCCGCGCTTCGCGATTTAAAGCAATTTGAAAAACTGGAGGCCGGTCAGCATACAAACAAAACCACACTGATAACAGTAATAGTAAAATGCAGCACCAATGAGATCCCACGTGAAGCGATCCCGACAGACGAGAAACGTGTGCTGCTTTGGGAAAGCAACATTGAAGCCGGCAAACGATGTTTACGATTATTCATTGCTCATTTGATCCGAGAGCTTTCAGCAAGCTCTCGTGCGAAATGGTTCCTAGCTGCCGAATTAAAAAATTAAGTTTGCCAATGTTCGATTACGTTAGGCATGGACAATGCATGTGTCAAAAATGGAAGCATGTCCTGGTTCACAAAGGCTGAGGGCTTGGCAGACTGTAATAACAGAAAGGTACGTATTTACATATTAAATGTGTAGTAATGGATCTAGGCCTGGATGATTCCGTAGCCTACATAACGACAAAATCTATGGGCGATACCATGACCGTCAAGTTGTGGATAAAATCCGGCTCAATAAGCTACGGTGGGCGGGTCACTTAATCCGTATGGATGAGGATGATCCAGGCCGAAAAGTCTATAAGGGCAATATCTATGGTAGAAAAAAAATACGAGGTAGACCCCACCTGAGATGAAGCGATGGCGTAGGTCAGGACGCCAGACAGCTTTTAGGGATATCGAATTGGTGGACCTCGGTGCAAAACCGGGATGTCTGGAGTTCCTTATTAAGGCAGGCCTAGCCCAGATACCGGTTGTTGCGCCGTTGATGATGATGATCTAGGCCTTGAAACGTGTCAGAGCACTTCATTCAAAATAATTATACATTCCAAAACAAATCCTTTCCAATTATTTAACAAGTCCAGAAACTGGACGCTTCAGGTATGAACAATTTTGTGCATTTCTTACGCGCAGAACTTTTTTTATGGCCGTCATATTTACCATCTAACTACTGAACATTCTCAGTAGCGTTTAAACTAGTGTAGCTCTTTCATCATGGGTAATGTAATAGAATGATATACGTCATTATGATGTTTATGAGCGTAATTGGTAATTACGACATTGCTTAATAAATTAACTCCGGATCACAGAGAGATTATCCAGCTAACGAAAATATCCTTACACATCAACCTTCAATGTAACAATTATTAATACGCCGAGCGACATCAAGGTCGCTACCATCACCGTTCGCGGAAGCAGCTTAAGGTTGTCGGCTTAGAGCAAATAGGAATAAGTAAGAAGGGCTTCCTATACATAGAAACTTGAACAACGCTTTCACTGTTATGTCCATTGATGAAAATAAGAGAGGTACGATGACCAATCAGATTAAGGATTTTAGTTTTAACCGTGTTAATCTTCACTATAACTCTGCTTGGCAGCTGTTCCAGGACCATGCAAAAGCAAGAAATGTGACATAGTCCAGCGAACCCCTTCACGTCCTCCAACCAAGGCAACATGAAGAATGTCAGCGCTAACAAGAAAAAAAAAACCGGTGGCAAGATGCAATCCCGCTCCTTTTTCCTCTGAGTGTTTACCTCGATGCACCACCTGACATTTTACACCGTCATTTATCGCTCTAATAACAGCTTTTCGTTTCTCTAGAATGCCCCTCCTGCGTAAATCATTCCAGACCCATTACCTGTTCACGTTATTAACAGATTTCTCAAAATCAATGAAAATCAGACGGTGATCTAATCTCCACACAGGGGCAGGAGGAGCCAGAGCGGGAAGTAGCCTTCACTTCATCGATCAAGTTCTTGAGGTGTTCCTTAATGCGCTCCAGAATGATTTTAGCCAATATCTTCGTTACAGCAAGAAGCACGCAAATACCCCTACAATTGGCGCACTCAATACCGGTGTCCCTTTTCCGATTTTTAACGATGACGCTCCTCTTTCGGAAGGATCTCAGATTCCCAGCGCAGACGGGAGCCGGGAACGTGTCCATCCGAATTCCAGCCGGTGAGATGACGCGTAACTATGATGGGTCTGGTTTTTCACTGCTCGCCGCATGAAAAACGGCGGAGGGCAACAATGGGCAAAAGTCGACACACTCACAGGTCCATTCCTAAAATTAAGGTTCGGACGCAAAGAAGGCACGGAGGCACACATCGGACCTAACTGTCCTTGTTACAGTTTCCCGGAAAACTCGGAGTTTGTCTTCTTCCATTATCCTAGATTCGCATAAGAAGGGAAAAGTCTGCGGCAGCAAAAGACACGCAAACCACGCTAATTGGCGCCCTCAAGCTATGTACCTTTTTTCAGATGCTCAACAATCATCCCTTAACATTGAGATCTCATGATTTACGAATAAGCAAAAATAGCAACTCTGTAGGAACATTCCAACGAGGTGTGTTTTGACACACAGAGATGGAGATCTATTCCTGCGTACGGAAATAGTCCGCTAACTTACCATGCAATCCACCGATTATTTTCTGATTTAGAATCGAGGTGAAATGTTCCTTTTACTTCTTCAGATGCCCCTTATAATGGATGATCACCGTTAAGGCACATACCTCACTGGACCATGGAAAATTTTATGACCCCCAACAAGCTCTTTTGGTATGCAATATGCAAGAACAGCAAACATGACAAAAGATGGTTCTGCATCGAACTCGGTCCCATTGCACAACTCTTACATACAATTGGAATCTGAACACTTCGACAATGATCCTGAGGGCGAAAAGAACCTCGAAAATACATTCTCAACTTGCTTAGACAATTCCTTGTCAGGCCAAAAAATCATCTACCAATTATATCAGAGTAAGGTAAAAAGTCCCCACTAGGAACCTTCTTTAGCACTAGCCAAATACTGAACCTCAACCATACCCCATTATGACCTCTTGAAATTAAGGCACAATAGTGTATTGCCGCCCTTATTAATAAGCTTAGTTATTCAAACGAACTTTATTAACAACCTTTTTTTTTTTTTTTATGGATGGACGTGGAAATCTTAGAAAGACGCTGCTGCGCCAGGTTGCAGCAGTGTGTGGGATTCACACCCACTAAAACCACACCCACTCTTCCGCCCCTCCCCGCGGGACCACCGTGAAGTATTACTTCGCGGGGGAGGCTCTGGTTCGCTATACCAGCTCGTCCATGTCACGTCTCCGTCGCGCCGCCTTCCGAGCTCGATCCAACTCCAGGAGTTTTGTCTGCACCACGGCTACTGCCTCATTTACCGCCATCCAGTTTTCCTCCGACTTCAACATCTCTTCCACCAGGTTGGAGGGCTCGATGTCCGCCCCTAAGATGCTGTTCAACCTCCTTTTCTGCTGCAGAAATCTGGGACAATGCTCCTTTTCTGCTGCAGAAATCTGGGACAATGGAACATAACGTGCTCCGGGTCCTCGAGTGTAGCACCGCATTCAGGACAGTTGGGAGACTCGTCCAACTCGAAGCGATGCAAGTACTTCCTATAGCCACCGTGTCCCGTAAGCAACTGTGTCAGGTGGTAATTCAATTCTCCGTGCTTTCGATTGACCCATTTCTCGATGCACGGGATCAATGTATGGGTCCACCTGCCCTTGTCGGAGTTATCCCATCGTTGTTGCCACTTGCCACACAACTCTCTCCTGATGGCTTTTCGGAAATCCGCATTCACCTCGGCTGGATTTGCCCTCCGTTTTTCGTAGAGCCAGTGTGCCTCGCTTGCTAGAAGATCTATAGGGATCATTCCTGCGATAACACACACTGCCTCCGTCGACGCCGTCCTAAATGCGCTGCACACCCTTAGCGCAATTGGCCGGTATGCCGAACATATCTTCCTCCGGTTGACAGCGTGGTTCAACGCTCCCGCCCAGACAGGGGCCGCGTATAGCAGGATCGACCTCACCACTCCCGCGATGAGTAGCCTGCGACTATACTTCGGCCCTCCCACGTTAGGCATCATCCTTGCAAGGGATGAGCTGGCATTTGCTGCCTTCTCTCGCGCATAATCCAAGTGTCACACGATTATCAATCTGGATGGTAACCGTGTTATTCTTCCTACGGTTGGTAATGAGGACCGCCTCCGTCTTTTCGTCCGCCAGGTCCAGCTTGGCCATTCGTAACCATAACTTGATGGTATGAATGGCTTCATTTGCATAAAGCTCCACGTCTTCGGGATGCTTTGCAATTGCAACTACCACCAAGTCGTCCGCAAAACCAATCAGCGTTGTCTCCTCCGACACCATGGTGTCTAAGAGACAAATAGGGCGATATGAAGAGGGCACGTCGGGTGGTTTTCGGGGCTTCGGTAGCAAGACCAGCTTCTGCCTCTTCCACTGCGCGGGAAACACTCCTTCCGCCATGCACGATTCGAATGTGCTTGCGAACCACCTTGGTCTGGCCTTGACCGCCACCTTCAGAGCCCTGTTCGGAATTCCGTCCAATCCCGGAGCCTTGCTGTCCCCAATACGTCTGCAGATTTCCCAAAGTTCCTCTTCGGTAACATCAGGGATCGAGAAGGCGTCCTGCTGAGCTGCCAGTTGGGGTTCTCTTTCGTCCTGCTCCTGCTGCGGGAAAAGAGTTGTAATTATTTGCAACAAGAGCCGTGGGCATGTCACCTGAGGTGATTTTCGCCCGCGGATCTTCTTCATTACAACTTGGTAGGCTGTACCCCACGGATTCGTATTAGCCTCCATGCAGAGCTTCTGGTAGCATTCCCGCTTGCTTCTCCGAATGGCCTTCTTAAGGTTGCTTCGCAGATCCCTGTATTCCTCCTCACGCTCCTGGTGCTCCGGCCTTCCCCTTGTCCTGTGGGAAAGTCTCCTCGCTCGGAGACAAGAGGATCTCAAGGCAGCGATCTCCGTGTTCCACCAGTAGTTTGGCCTCTTGCCGTGGTGCAAACGTCGTCGTGGCATCGTAGCGTCGCATGCTTCGGTTACACATTGAGACAGCTGTGTGACCCTTTCCACCGCTGTTCCATCCGGATCATGGGCTCCCTCCAATGCGGCCAGGAATGTCTCCTCGTCGAAAGCTCCGATAGACCAGCAAACCGCCTTAGCCTTTCCACCTCCACAGCGTCGTTGACTGCTTCGCCGGTTCCCAATGCAGAGGAAGATGGCCTGGTGGTCACTGTGGGTGTAGTGCTCACTCACTTGCCAAGCCATCCCCCTCACCAGTGAAGTGCTAACAAATGTCAGGTCAACGATCGAACCCGACCCTCTTCCTCGAAAGGTGGGCACGCATCCAACGTTGGCCAGCACGATGTCCAGCTCCGCAAATGACTCCAACAGAATTTGACCTCTGATGTTCGTCGATCGGCTTCCCCACTCCAGGGCCCACGCGTTGAAATCGCCCGCAATGATTTTAGGGCTGCGGTCTCTAGCATCCAACAGACTGTCTAACATCTCCTCATATTCTGCTAAGGTTGCACTAGGAGGAGCGTAGCAGCTGTAAATATGGACACCGTTGACCTTCGTCCTTATAAAACCGGCTGCCGGGGGGGCCATGACTTCCTGAATGGCCTGTTTTCCGCACGCCCAGATTGCGGCGTTGCCAGACGCATCCACCGCCAAGTCGCACCGCCGTAGTTTCTGTACGGCTCGCAAATAACCGCGACATCGACATTCGACTCTCGAATGGTTTGCGAGAGCAGGTCCTGAGCTGCCTCACAGTGATTGAGATTGATTTGTATCAATCTCATTTGCCTGTGCAGTTCAGCTCCCTCCTATATACCGGACATCTGCTGCTTCCCGCAATATGCCGGCCGTCCACGCCCTCTTTCCCACTACATAACATACACCGTGGATCTCCGGTGCAATCTTTGATGAGGTGGCCCTCTTCCCCGCACTTCCTGTAACTCCTCGACCTATCATGCTGGCTAGTGCATGCCGCCACAAAATGGCCGAAATCGAGGCATCTGAAGCATCTCTTTAGAGAGATTTGCTCCCTGAGCCTGCACACGACCCAACCTACTCTTACCTTGCCCGCGATAATTAACTTAATAGCTGATTCCGCCGGCAAACTAATAATAGCGGTCTGTGTGCCACCATATGCCTTCTTCATCCTTCTTATGGCACTCTGGTCTATATCACCAAGGTTGAACTGTTGCTTCAGCGCAGCACAGATGTCCTGCCGTGAGGTGACTTCATCTAGGTCCTTGCATTCGACCACTATCTCCTGTTTCCGAGCTCTTACCTCAGCTTCCTCTCCAAGTACACTTTCCACCTTCCCGCGGAAGTTATCGGCCGACTTGTCGGCGGATTTACTTAACTCCAGCATCAGATCCCCTCTCTGTGTTCGCCTGATACGGCTCACACTATCCCCCAAATCCTTCAATTCCGGGTCTGACTTCACCTTTCGGAGGATGTCGGCATAGGACATATTTCCCTTCTTGGAAATAATTATTATTTCCGGGCGGAGCTTCTTTTTGTCCTTTTTCCTATTGTTGCTCACCTTAGTCCATTGTTCGGGCCTCCGGGCGTTGGTTTCTTCCACTTTTGTAGGTGTTGTGGCTGCAATCGTGAGATTACCGAGTTTCGCGGGTACTCTCGCCGGCTCCGCCTTCTTTGGTGAAGAGGCTTTTTTCTTCTTCGGGACTTGCTGTGGTCCAAGAGGCTCGCTGGTACCGTCTCTAGCCCGTTTTCCTGTCTTCCCGCCTGCTTTATCACGGGGAGGTGTCACCTGCGTTTCCCTTGTGACCTTGCCAACTGACGCTTGGGAATTCTTTTCTTCGAGTGCCTTGATATAAGACAATTTAATGCCTCTTATCAAGGCTCGAATATTTTGGTGGATATTCCGCCTCTCCTTGATGAACTCGCACAGTTCATTTATTCGTTCCCCGAGTGTAACGAACGCCATTCCGGTATGTTCCCGTTTGCTTTCGCGCCTTGCGCCACAAGGAATGATCTCGATTAAGGGACTATTCGTATTTCTTTCAGAATCTCGCGACGAATCTCGACTACCAAAAAGAACCATTGTTCTCGGTGGTGATCTCCCAAGTTTCGAACTCCTCCTAAAGGGATCCGGTGTGGACCTAATTTCCACTCCACCATTATCTCTTGTAGCATTAGATGCCACAGTAGCCACTACTGAGGCACTGCGGTCGTTGGATATCGACGGCCGGGAGCCCGCTTGCTCACTCCCAAAAACCGCCGGCACTGGGTTTCCAAAGCCCTGCACCGTAAAAAAACTACTTTTCTCCTCTTCCATATTTAGTTTAATTTCTGGGTGTCCTTCCCATAGCCAATTTTTATCCACGGGTGGGCGTTTACTTCCCACCTACCCGCCCTGCGCATAAGCATACCCATACACGCACATCTCCGGATGCGTGCATGTGCACGCCCATGTCACATTCGCCGAGCATTCCCTTATCCGCACGAAGGGACGCGCCTGATGGGAGATTTGGCAACTCCGCACAGGTTTATTAACAACCTGACGGTCATGGTATAGCTCATAGATTTCGTCGTTATGTAGGCTACGGAATCGTCCATCCTCATGTAGAGGGCCAAAAATTCGTCGGAGGATTCTTCTTTCGAACGCGGCCAAAAGTTCGCAATTTTTCTTGCTAAGAACCCAAGTCTCCGAGGAATACATGAGGACTGGCAAGATCATTGTCTTGTACAGTAAGAACTTTGACACTATGGTGAGACGTTTCGAGCGAAACAGTTTTTGTAAGCTGAAATAGGCTCTGTTGGCTGACAACAACCGTGAGCGAATTTCATCTTCATAGCTGTTATCGGTTGAGATTTTCGACCCTAGATAGAAGAGATTATCAACGGTCTCAATGTTGTAGTCCCCTATTTTTATTCTTCCTGTTTGACCAGTGCGGTTTGATGTTGTTGATTGGTTTGTTTTCGGTGTTGACGTTGCCACTATCTATTTTGTCTTACCTTCATTATTGTGCAGCCCAAGATCTTGTGCCTCCTGCTCGATCTGGATGAAGGCAGATTGTACCTCTCGGGTCTTTCTGCCCATGATGTCGATATCGTCAGCATAGGCCAGTAGTTGGGTGGAGTCAAAGAGGATCGCACCCCTCGCATTTACCTCAGCATCACGGATCACTTTCACCAGGGCCAGGTTAAAGAGGACGCATGATAGGGCATCCCCATGTCGTAGACCGTTGTTGATATCGAATAGTCTTGAGAGTGGTCCTGCTGCTTTTATCTGACCTCGCACATTGGTCAGGATCAGCCTAGTCAGTCTTATCAATTTAGTTTGGATACCGAATTCTCATAGATCACCGACGACTCTCATAGATCATAGACGACTTTAAAGTCGATGAAAAATCAGGAATTGATTCGCTGTCCCACATCTTGAGCAAAAGTTGATGAACCGCTGGGTGTAATTGGTCGCCTCCATATTTAACTAATTCGGGTGTAATTCCATTGGTTCCTTTTTCCATCTGTGCTTCTCCGCTCGCCGGAGTTCGTGATAAATTTCCTCGGGTGCCCGCGTCCTTTTCTTAATGCAGCATTACTTGGTATGCAGCATTCTTCCATTCCGTAGCTAGCTTATATTCATCATCAAACCAGCCGTTCCGACCCTTTTTGCGGCTGGGGCGAAGTATGTTTGTGGCCGTATTTATGATAACGTTCTTCAGGTGATTGTGAAGATCATTTGTTGATACTTCATCTCAAGGACCTCTGTTGACAGCGGCTATTGCGGCATCCATTTCCCTCTTATAGGTGTTGCGGAGAGCTGTATTGTGGATGGCTTCAGTATTTACTCTCACCTGATTGTCAGAGGGGATTGTAGGTGGTGTTGTAATTCGAGCGCGAAGCACTAAGCCAACGAGATAGTGATCCGAGTATATATTATTCCCCCTATATGTTCTGACATTCATCAAGGCTAACAGGTTGCGGGGTTCGATCAGCACGTGGTCAGCGCATGTCATGCAACGCTGTTACATCAGCCCTATATTGGGACAGGGTATCGACTAGATGCCAGGCAGCATTCAGTCTGTACAGGGAGCTCACGTTCCATGAGAAAATGCGCAAATCGTTATTCTGTTGTCATTGCCGGGTTCGTCGTTGTATTAGGAGTCCAGTCCGAGGCTTTTGTTGTGGCTCCATAAGAAATTGTTTTCCATGTAGGGTTGCGAGCCCTACCCAACCCCCAACCTGGAGGACCATTTGGTGCAATTTCTCCCGTTTTTAGGCGCGGGAGACTCGCCTTCATCCCCTTCTCCGTCTGTAATTTTTCATTAAGAAAGAACTCGCGGCGGTGGAGATAGAGTTTGCTAATAGGGCTGTTGGTTCAGAAGACTTTTCCCAGGTTTTATGCTCCATCGTGAGTACTAATCCAGGTTTCACCCTGGGACCTATACTACCCTTTGGCCGCCTCTGTCCCTTTTAGACGTGTTCTTACTGCATCGTGTCATGGGAGTAAGCTGGCCTGACACTATCTCAGACGAAGAACTTGGTCGGCGCATTGCAATCGGAAGACCAAAGGTGTAATGGATAGCTCACACTTTAAGGAGGCGCGACAATTTCATTGCGGGTTACGCCATGCAGTGGAATCCACTCTCTCAAGTTGACCGGCTAGTGGATCGCCCCAAGGGCACCTGGCGCAGAACAATAGAGGAGGAATGAAAACATCTCAGGAAGTCGTGGGGAGAGCTGAGGGGCATTTCAAGTAACGGCGAGCGCTAGCGTGTAGGGGTAGTTGAGCGCGATACCCCACCAAGTGGTGAATGGCAATCGTATTAGTCGCCTCTTACGATAAGCAGGAAAAACTCTGAGTGTATTCTTAATCACTAACTCATAGAACCGCAAGTTGAATTCTAGGTATCTGTGGTATGACAGTGAGACTTCATTTATGGATTTGTTCCTCCTGACAGTGAAGGAACTTGCCCTCCAGTGTTCAAAATCAATCAACCACCATACGAACGATGAGTGCCAGGTATCCACCATCTGGTATGTTTCGTCCTACATAGGTCGGTATTCACAATGGTAAACTTACGTGCACAGCCATAACTCAAAGCTACTGGAGGAACTTATCTTGCAAATCTTGATTATTAAATCTTAGTTTGGTTTCGGGGCCAAACATTTTTTTCCATAGGCATAGGCCACCTAAAATGTTAAATTGTCCCACGGTAGTGATTAGAAATGAGACTGCGGCTTACGCATACGTTCTGTTCCTTCCTACCTTCGTCTTGGTTTTCTCAATGGGAGAAAGATCGGTGAGATCTTTATCGCTGATTTGATTACGTCCCAGCAAACCGGAGTACAATAAAGCGTTATCTACCACGGATTTATTGGCTTCTTGCGCGAATTACTGCCGACCGAACAGTTCACTGCATCCAGTGTGAGTCTCACCACGGTGATTAGTTTCTCTCCACCTTTCGCCAAAGATTCTGGTTCTTGAGTTCAATTTCTCTGGGGATTATTGCACCTGGTGGTGCAGCCATATCCACGTCATCACTCTCAAGGACCTTCACCTTGTTTCGTAGTGATTTTCTCTGCCGACGACTATAAGCCTTCCTGTTTCCATGATGTCTGAACCGTTTGGTTCCATTTTAACAAACCAGCGTTAAACCAGAAGCGTCCACATCAACAGCTTCTCTTTCTTCTTTTCTTCCTGGTAGTCCCACCTTCCTTTGTAACTGCGTTTCCTTCTATCGAGCCTTCCTCTTTTACTTACAGGTCGCAGTACTATCGCGGATCAGCCGGCTGTTATCGGATTTCCAGTTTCCCCCAATATAATGGGTATGAATCAACCTCCACCCACTCCATTTCGGAATCCGCAGAAGACAGATTAGGTGACCTATAAAATAGAATTGAGCGCCCGAGTCACGATCCCTGGGAGATTGAGAAGCCAACCCAGATTATCGCAACTAGCAGCATTAGAGAAGCTGTCGAAGAAAGCTGTCCACCCAAGATGCCAAAGAAGGGTAAAACGCCATGATGGAACTCGGATTTGGCAAAACAGCGGAGAACGGCAAGGATGCTCATCAATCGTGCTCTGAAGTGTGATTCAGGCGCTAGCTGGAATCGCTAAAAAGAGGCACAGAAGGCTCTAAAGAAGAGCATAAGATCGGCTAAACGATCATCTTGGAGACGCTTTTGCGAAGAGACTAACTCTCTTGAGGCAACCTCAAAGCTGAAGCGGATTCTGGTTAAAGAACGAAGAAAGAAACTGGGTTATTTACGTTTACAAAGCGGGAGGTACACAGGAAGCGATGAAGAAACGGCAAACCATTTGCTTCAAGTGCACTTTCCAAGCAGCATCCAAAATCTAATTTCAGGGCCAACAGGGGCATACAGCCATCAACCAAGAGACTGGAATCTGGCATGCAAAGTAGTATCACTGGAGCGAGTAAAATCGGCATTCAACTCGTCATTCCTGCGCTAGTAATGAAGGGAATAGATGCCCTGGGTCAACATATTCGGTTCATAAGGGATACACACATTCCTAAGTGGCCACTTCACCGTAGGCAACACGCCTACCAGAAAGGCAAATCCACGGAGACAGCACTCCATGAACTTAGAGCAAAAATTGAAAAGGCGATGTTCGAAAGAGAATACGACTTAAGCGCATTCATGGACATCGAAGGTGCCTTCAATTATGCCTCATTCGCGGCAATTTGTGATGCGGCAAGACTGCATGAAATCGAACCGCTGCTAATCAGTTGGATCCTTCACATGCTAGAGTGGAAAAAAATCCACATATCGGTCGGCCAGAAGTCTATTGAAACAGGATGTCTCAGAGGCTGCCCACAGGGAGAGGTTCTCTCTCCACTGTTATAGCTCTTGATAATGAATACCTTGCTGTGGCTCCTGGAGGACAAAAAAGTCTTCGCACAAGCATTTGCGGACGACCTAGCTGTAATAATTACCGGCAAGTTTGCGGACACAGTATGTGACCGCTTGAATGCAACTCTGCATGAAATCCACAGTTGGTGCCTCCACAATGGACTCACGGTGAACGCTAGGAAGACTGAACTAGTTATGTTCACTAGGAACGTCAGGTGGGGCAGCTATACGCTACCCACCGTAAGAGGGGCGGAAATCCAGCTGGCACAAACAGTCAAGTACTTAGGAGTACATTTCGACTCCAAGTTAACGTGGAAGCACCATATCCTGGAACAATATCAGAAATCCTGCAGATTGCTCTGGTGCTGTAGGAATGCGATAGGTAAGACCTGGGGACTTTCACTAAAACGGATATACTGGATAAATACATCCATAATAAAACTCATTTTGATGTATGCATGCATCGTCTGGTGGCCAAGACTGAACTTTGCTAACAGCAGGAAACTGCTAACACAGATTCAGAGACTTGGTTGCTTAAGTATTACTGGAGTAATGGGTATTACGTCGACAGCGGCACTTGAAGCTATCCTAAATTTACCCCCCATTCACCTGGAGGTGAAACGGAAAGCAGCCAATGACGCATATAGGATCGATACCATTGGGGCGTGGAAAGACGGCCAATCACACGGTCATGCGCCCATCTGGAAATTCCTTGAAAACATTGGTAGCCCTGATGCCGACCGATTATATGATTTCCAGATTCGTCTTTGAAAATACATACACTGTCGTAATCACCGAAAGAGTAGAATGGCCGACAAATGGCCATGAGTTTTTTCAGATTACAGACCTAATAATCTTCACCGACGGGTCAGTCATGGAGGATGGATCGGGCGCAGGGGTGTTCTCGGAGAATCCGATTATAGAACTGGCCCGACCCCTCGGAAAAGTGACGACCATATTCCAGGCGGAAATATATGCCATTTCATTGGCGGCAGAAGAATGTCTGCGACAAAAGTGGAGGGGCCGCACCATTCGAATCTGTTCCGACAGTCGAGCGGCATTATCAGAACTAAATGGCAACGACTTATCAAACCAGTTGGTGTGGAGTTGCTATCAGGTACTGCTGAAACTTGGCCGACTGAACGAAACATTCCTGATGTGGGTGCCGGGGCACTCTAACGTCGCTGGTAATAAGGAGGCTGACAGACTGGCTTGCCGAGGGTCTGGATCCACAATGGTGGGACCAGAACCAGCTCTTGGAATCCGACCATCTACTGTCAAGTCTGGGGTAGGTAGGTAGGTAGGTATCAGTGGCCGCTCCGAGGAGCCCAATTAGCGCTTTGGTGCACCGTTTTGATGCCACAAACTCCTAAGACCGTGACTGTTGTTATAGGAACTGTCAAGTCTACTCTGAAGGGTGAAATTGCAAGAATTCACGCAACCGAGTGGAGAAATTTGGACTCTTGCTGGCAAGCGAAAATCCTTCTGAAAGAGCCTAGGGTCACTAGAGCGGCATTTCTGTTTTCCCTTAAGAAGTGGGACATGAAAACCCTAGTAGGGCTTTTGACGGGACACTGTCATATGGAAAAGATTGGGGTAGTGGTTTCGGCTATGTGCAGCCAATGTGAGGAGGAAGAGGAGGAGACGGCCCTGCACTTTTTATGCAGCTGCCCGGTATCCTTAGATCTCAGACGAAGATACCTTGGCAAGGTTGTCTTCAATGAAGAATCTGCACACTCTCTGCCTCTGGAGAATGTTATCAGATTCGCTAAAGCCCGCAAACACTGTAGGCGGGAAGCCATTGAACAGGCAATTTACGGGGATAGTATGATGGGCCTAACAATGGCCTGAGTGCTCGGCGCTGCGGCTCCCCCAGTAAACTAAAATTTGTGGTACTTTCCTTGCTGGCTGACTACACAGTAAATAATAAATGCAAGATTTCCATTGAAGTGGAACGCATATCTTCCATAGATTTCACCGAATACGGACATGAATTTGGTGAGGATTACAAAATCCGGTCCTTGGCAGCTGCGTGGTTACTCAAAATCGCGGGTGGAATCACTTCTTGGAGAGTTCAAATCCATAGATTGCATATACATGCTTTGGACACCCTCAGTGTAGTAGTAACCCAAAACAGGCTGTCTCACTACGACAAACTGGTGTCCCAGGTGGTGTCTAAATAAGCTAGGATAGATCTGAGAAGACTTTCATGAAGATTATCTAAATTAACAGCCAACTATAGATCAAATTATAATATATGCAAGCCTTCTGTAGGTAAAAATCTTTTAAAGGGGATTAAAAAATTTATAATATTTCCACGATTAAAATAACATAAATAGATACACATAATAAATATACTGATATATGTACATACGAATCTCCCACGCAACTCATATATCATTACCACTCCACTTCAGGTAATTCCTATTACGTACACATAATCAATATTGCAGATATTTCAGTAATCTGGAAATCCAAAGTCTGCCAAGCAGAAATTCGTACGGGAAAGCACTGCTAGCATTTATGGATACAAACATTCGTACTTGAGCAACAGTATCTTAAATATATGGTTTAAAAGCTAAATTCCGCGAAAAACTTTCTAATTACATAATACTCTCCATTTGAATGTCATCTTTTGTTTGTTTTGAATTTAAACTTTTAAGGGTAGCTTGCTCCATACAGGTTTGTTATTTACTGCTGATAGAAAGAAAAGATACTTTTGTATCTTTTTTCAATAACTCTCGAGTAACTGAAGTTGTAGTAACAAATTTGATATCAATGAATAGGAGAAAAACGATTTGAATCCTAGATTAATCGATCTGTAATGAAAGAAATCGGAGACGAAAAATGAGTTTACTTTATTTGGGTAACCTTATGTGCCAATAAAAGAGGCTTAGTCATGAGGTTGTGTAGGCAAGTTGACGATGACTACATTGACATTCGGGAAGCCCACAAGTATGGTGAAATCTCGAGTAGTTTCCATCATATTGGCTGATCACAAATATGTATGCTGGCAGTTATCACAAATCGTCACAGCCAATCTACAAAGTAGGTCCATGATCACCCATGCCCATGTGTATGTTTTTTCCAAAGCCAACATATGACCTTATAGCATAACCAAAAATATCTAGTGTTTTCCACAAGCTAAAAGCGTACCGCTAAATTTCTGATTTTCAGTATAATTATAATACTTAGGGTTAGGTGTATCTGATGATAATGAATCTGACTGGATTGTAGCACCAAGCTATTGTGCGATGTTTGTGAACTCGCAGGTGATATACTGGAATAATGGAGACCGATCGATTTTATTCGACATTTGGCTCTTGGGAATTAGAGCATATTTCAGTTGCGGTTGATATCTTATCTTCCAGCTCGAAAAGTGATACGAATAATTTGATACCAAATTTACTGCGCCTCAAGAGGTATGGCCACAGCAGGAGGTATCAAATCAGATACAATATATTTGTTACAGGAAGTGTGGAAATGAGGGTCATTTTATCAAAGACTGCACTGGAGAGGGAAAAAGGGAGTGAACGACGGTCGCCTTACAGATGGTGCAGGTGCCCGGCATACAGGAGGGAGCTGAATCGTAGAACTAAGTGAGGTTGACATAAATCAACCTCAAACATTACGAGGCAGATCAAGACAACTGTTATGCTCCTGCTAGTGCACAATATGAAGAGATGCTAGACGGCTTGGTCTTGGACGATAGAGACCACAGCCCCAAAATCGTTGCCGGCGATTTCAACGCGTGGGCCTTAGACTGAGGAAGTCATGTGACGAACACCACCGGTCTAAATCCTGCTGGAAACCTTCGCAGAGCTAGACATCGATTGGATGCGTGCCCACCTTCCGAGACAGTGGGCTAGGCTCAATCGTTGACCTGACTTCCCTCAGTGCCTCGCTGGAGAGAGGGATGGTCTGGCGAATGAGTGAAGACTAAACCCACAGTAATCACCAGGCCATCTTTCCCGACATCAGAGGGAGGCGACAGTCGAGATAGTCGAGAAAGCAACAGAAGTGGAAAAAGAGAATAGCTTTTCTGACAGCGTTAGAGGTCATGACCCGAAAGAAATGGCGCTGAAAAAAGTAAGCCAGCTATGTCAGTGGGTAAGTGAGGTATACGACTCTACAATGCCGTGACGGAAGTTTCACCATAGTAGGCAGTAAAAATACCAAAAAATCTCGCTGTTCAAAGTATCCTGTCTGTGAGCAAGGACGCTTTCCCAAAGAACTAAAGAGAAAGAATACCATGATCTTCAAAGTAACCTTAAGAAGGCTTTACCGGAAAGTAAGCGCAATTGTTACAAGCAGTTGTGACTTGAGGCAAATACGAACCCGTGGGACGCTCCGTACAAGGTTGTGATGAACAAGATTCATAGACAAAAATCAGCCCAAGTCACGTGACCGCGTCCCTTGTTCAAAATAATCGCAATCCACTTCCCCTAAACAGGAAGAAAGTGCACCTCAGCCAACGGTTCAACAGAACGTCTTCAGAATCGCCGGGGTGATCGGAGAGGGACTACGAGAGATTTGTGGGCGAATTGGGGATAATAAGGCTCTGGGATTGGATGGGGTTCCGAACAAAGCCCTGAAGTTGTCTACTAAAATCAAGCCCGCATGGTTCATAAGCACATTTGAATCGTGCATGGTTGAAGGAGTGTTGGTTCTGCTACCGAAGCCCCAAAAACTAATTGGCGCACCCTCTTCATATCGCCCTATCTGTCTTTTAGACACTATGGGGAGAATGTTGGAGGGAGTGATATTCAACAGGTTGCTTCCGTTCATCGAGCTAGTGGGTAATCTTTAGGAGCGGTAACAAGGGTTTCGCAAAGCACGGTCCATTGTCGATGCAATAGCAATGGTCATAGACCTGGCTCAGAAAGCATCAGCCACTGGTTAGTGCTGCGCGGTGGTGATGCTGGAATGCTTTTAACTGGGGTTGGATTAAGGGCAACCTGGCTAAACTGGATGTCCCTGGTTACTTAGTCTGGATAATTAAGAGCTACCTCTCGGAAAAACTGTTTTGGTATGGGACGGAATATGTTTTGACAACAGATGTTCCCGAGGCATCGTTCTGGGGCCCCTGCTGCAGACCATAATGTATGACGGAGTGCTCGGCCTTCGCGTGCCAAAGGAGACAATATTGATTGGTTTTGCAGACCATGAGGCGGTGGTAGTAGTTGCGAAACAGCCCCAAGACGTGGAACTGCATTCAAGGGAAACCATAATGGAGTTGACGTTCAACTCGATGATCCTAACGTCAATTGATGGAACGCAAAATACCAACCACCGCGTTCAGCATTTGCAGGAATTCTTGCGATTTCCTGGCAAATTCAAGGAAATCGGGGTCTACTGGGTAGGATTGGGCGGATGGTGTGGTGCGATGGACACAGATAGACGTGTGAAAGCCAGATTAGTAATAGGATGGAACGACGCTCGAGTAGTTTGAATGGGTTGGAGACCGAAAGGTGGTACTCGTTTTTGAGCATTTCTCATCACTACAACCCTAACGGAGCTTGGACAGTTTCGGTAGTTTGCAGGGTTGTCGTTGTTCCCGCAATTAATGCACTTTCACACCTGCTCTGATGTTTTGCTTCAGTTCACCGCGTAAACTTGTCGATGGTTGTGAGGCAATACTTATAACCGTGCGATTCTCGCAAAAGGCCAACAATTTCTAGGTGGATGGTATGAAAGAGGTTGGTTGTTCCAAGAAATACGCCTGCTTGCCTTTTTACGTACTTGTTGATGTGACAAGTTGCACTGTCTGGCCCAAGAGTTTACGTCCTTGTTCATCGACGGTTAGAAGCATCTTCCGGTGAATACTCCTTTGCAAAATTCAGCCAAAATATTTGGCCTAGGTCCCCTTTCCGAGGTCTCGCAGAATGAGTAAAAGTTTGAGCTGAAGATAGGAAGCCCCTTGAACTTGAATTTGAAGTTTTTCCTCAGGCTCTGTAGTTCTGCGTCGTCGGTTGCCGTACAATCGACCGCGGCAGGGACTGTAACTTTCGGGTCTAGTTGGCCAGGGGATGCTTTGTCAGGCTTTTGTTTGAGAGCGGAAGTGAGGGGCTTATGCTGCCAACACATCTTGCGGTTAAACACTACTGCACCCCGCGGAAATTACGTCGCGGAGAAAGCACCGCTCCGTGAGAGCATCGTGCTAGGCCGTTAAATGTGCCGGAGGTAGTTGAGTACGTCAGCGGTGGGTGCGTTCCCCGACACACTGCTCGCTGGTAATGCAGCGCGTGATTCGCGTTTCCGCTGCATCGCCACATCATCAACCAAGACACTTGGTTTTGGCGCGGCGACGTTCAAATGAAAGTCCGTGAAAAGAAACGCCTCCACCACAAATTTCTCGACGATAAAATGCTAATTGGCAAATTTACGAGAATGCCATCTGGAAAGCAAATAAAGCGACCGTTGTCACCCGAGCGGTGCATTCTAAATCTTTACGATAAACTGGACACTCGGAATGGTGAGAGAGGTCTGTATCGACCGCCTATCTTCCGTCAATGGCAAGAACTTTGCTAACCGACCCATAAGCCGTGACTTGTAGATAGCGGAGATATTTCGAACAGATTTCAACGCGAAGAATTTACTCATTCTCCATTCAGTCATATCACCTGTCACCACGACTGGTGCTATGAGGTAACCGCAAGAAAGACGGGGCAGAACCCTGCCGACGAGGCTAACCACCAAGTGGCCGAAGAGAACGTCCTCAAAGTGGTACCGAGAAACGCTGAACTCACTTTAGCTTGCTGGCCGTGATGCAGTAGCCGACTGCTCCAAAGGCCTATTAGGGCAATTAGATCTGAGGTGGCTTTGGTTCAACAAACTTCACCAGGGGTATACATTTACATGTCTCGGGAGAATTCCTGGTCCATGTATGTTCAGCTTGGTTGTAGCGGTTCGCGCCTAGTGAAAGTTTCATGGGGCAAGAAACCTTGGGGTCTCAAACGTGGTGTTGTGTCTCAACACGGCTGCCGTAGTCTAAATTTCAGTAGAGAATTAGGCAGTTCTCGCATCTCCTAGTATATGAATGGTGAGCCATGCGCCTGGTACCACTGTCCTTGTCTCAACGGGGCTCTGATTGTAGTCACAGAATCAATCCGTGTCTTAAACCGTGGGATTAAATCAACTCAACAGGTATTCACGTTAAACTACCAAAGACGTGACTGTCAACGCGACCGAAGTGGAGGAAACAATAAACTGAATGTAATCGAGGAAAACAACAGGGCCTGGTAACTGAAGAACTGGGACCCAACATTGTGGCTCAGTGAATTTCTCTAGCGGGCTATTTAGGAAGGTAGAGCACCGTCTGACTGGCTAGAAAGCACCACCGCACCTCCTCCGCTGTCGCATATCATGAAGATTTTTTAACGCATTTTTGACAACTGTATTCGCGATATCATTTGAATCAAGGCGGGTTTGTCAAAAATTGGGGAGCTGCTGACGCAATTTACACCGCGCAGTTGCTCACGAAGAAATACCGTGAGAAGCCTATTCACATTGCATTTTTGATGAACGAAAACTTTGTAGTTGTCTTAAGTCCATCATCGATATGGGGTTGCACCGATCGTGGAAAAATTGCGAGAGAGACGTTTTCGATGGTGTTGGTCACGTAATTCACGCAAACGAGAATTCACTTGGTCCGAACCACAGTAGATCTACTATAGGCAGTACCCTTACAAAAATGACCCCACTTGCAAAAGTGCTTGCAGAAGCTTATCTGTACACATCAGAGATGCTAAACAAGGAAAAGGCATAATCTTCGTCAAGTCGTATTGGTAAGAGAGAGATCGGCGAGCTTTTGCTATTCTGGTAATACGGCGTGCTCACCCATGTAGCAAAAAGTTGTTTCCCGTATTCACTTATACATAAGCAAAAACTTGCCAATCTCACCAATACATTGGCAAGTCCGGGCGGTATGTCAAACACAGCTGATCGGGTTTTCGGTACATCTCGCTCATGCTCAAGGGCAAAACAATTTGAAATCGTGTGTATTCGCACTGATTTCCCCCCTTGAGGGGCAAGGGGGAGTGAGGTAGCTGTCTAGTATCTAACTGTGGTCCGAACATCGAAGTCGATGGGAAGTGAACGAAAGGCCGAACGAAACAACGGCGGCTTGATACGCTGGATGGTGATTTGAAAGCTTCGCGACTGCATCCATATTAAGCCTTTGATAAAGCAAAATGGCGCAACGGGTCAAGATGAGTCGACTCCCCTTGTGAGCGGAACAACGGCTAAAGAAGAACAATAGCAGAAATGTAAATTTCGAAACCGCTGTTTAAGGTAAATATTTTTCTGCTTGAGGATTCATGTGACTTCACATATTCTCCCCTTCTTATTCTGTTCATCTTAAATCAAATTTCTCCAAGATCTCATCTCATCACATCTCCCAGATCAGGTGATTTGTGACTTATTATACTCGTATCTACCTCCTACTAGCAATTAGCATATTATCCAAAGCGTAACTTTTATCACGATCCTATTTAAAACAATGAACTCATTTGCATCATGAACAAACGAACAAACAAAAGTAATAAGACCTCAGAAGAAAGACAAGAAATTAAAGTTTGGGTATTTTATTAGTTACGCCATCAAACTCAGAGAAAGAAATTGTTGCTTCCGAAAAAATGGTTCCGATTAGCTTATGCTCTGCGCTGTAGATAATTGTCAATTCCAGGAGGTTTTATTCAAGTGCATGCAGAGAACTGAATTGTTTGTTGGTCCAGCGCGTTTGCCTCTTTGTTGTGTATTTGAAGCAGTTCAAACCTAAACCTTTCACTTCTTTCTTTCCAAGCGTTGTTACCACGGAACTCACATTTCATTTATGAGGCAATTGAAGTAACAATAAAGCTCATAATGTAGACGACTCGCTTAACCCATTCACGATCAACAGACATATTTTGGTAACAAATGCTTATGTATATATGCTTGAATTCTCACCGTCGTTTTTGGAATTATCCCTGAAAAAAAGTAGGAGGATGACTTTCGCGACGTAATGTTAATCTTGTAATTCGCAATTTTAACACTGTTGTCAGGTTGATTGGACATTCAAGCTCTGGTAACCGTCCTTAAAGCTTTCACCACTGTTAATCTTGCTAATCGCTTTTCGATAAATCAACTTTATACGTTAAATTAAATCTCATAGCGGATTATATACATATATATATTATGTATCTTAATGATATGTGTACTTAAGATACGAGTTCATACATCTTTACGTTTGCAAGATATATATATTCATCCATTAGAGAAACTTTCCCATCACTGAATCATTTATGCATTAAAAAGCTGAAAATCGGATCTAAATTTGTGTTAGAATTTGATATGAAAACATGCGAGTAACTGGAAGTACAAATCTCGAACTGAAGAAAGTTGCAAGATATCGCAGTTGCTAGAAACGCCTAGGTAAAGTATGGCCAAGATATGGGTAGGTGACGAATGTTATATCGCAAAAGTGATATCAACTTAAAGTGTAATATCACGTAGTTATCACCGAGTACAATCAATACATCACCAAACCTTACAACATGACTGAACATTACAACATCATTTCACATCACCACCCAGTAGAGAAATGATTATGGTATTACTCTTCTGATAAGTAATATTTTCTAATGTCCCTGGCGATTTGATATCACATTGCAAAAAATCACCAAATATCACCGTCCTTCTTAGTACAGTTACCCTGCCGAGTGTCGAACAGATTATGACTATCCCTTGCAAAACGAATTTATTAGTGTTATGATCCTTGCTCGGCTGACTTTAGCGTGGAAAAATGATTTTAGGTTTGTATGGGATAGTGTGGGACAGAGCAAAACAATAGAAGTGATGAAGTATGCCCGTTCGTAAGTATCATGATTCCTTTTTCATTGCATGTAAAATTATCTTGCAATAGTGTATGGGAATCTTTTGCTTCTGTATGCATGTTGCAGGTAAACACTCTTTCACACTAGTGGTAAGTAATATTTGTTAATGCCGATTTACGAGAATAATATATGATGTTAGTGATGAAACATCACATGTAGGATTAGAATAATGAAGGATGAGTCTGTGATATTACTTTTTAATGTCACTTTTCTCAAAAAATGATGAAATATCTACATATGAGTAGCCATGGGCTAGAAGTGAACGTGAACACGTACTAGAATTCCCATACTGTGATAAAACTGGCGAGCATCAACGCAACGTGTGCCACTACAAAGGTGAATTCCCCATTGCGCTTCCACGGAACTTCTGGGGAAAGTGGAGGAACGTTGGAAAAAAAATGTACTTGGGTACTGTGTCTTCTTCTTCTGTTTCTTTAGCCTTTGTCCCGCTCAGAAGCAGGGTCGGCTCGTCTTAATCTATTGCGCAATTTTATTCTGCCAAAGCTCTGATCTGGAATCAGTCGCGAGCCGCGCGACCAAGAAATCAAAGACGTCTCTCTCCCAATTTTTACACGATCAGCGCAATCCCATATTGATCGCGGATATCCTCATTTCGGAAGTGATTAAGGAGTGTTACGCCCCTATTCCAACAAAACATCTTCGTCTTCATTACCGCGGAACGCTGTTCATTGTGTTTTATAGTCGACTAACACGCAGTCCCATAGAGGGCGACAGGGGAGTAACCTTTGGATCAACACGACTGGTTATACCCTTGCTTCTCCTTTATAAAACCTCCCTTTATGAGATAATCTTTGACACTGTTCAAATCTCCAACATCTCACCGCTCTTTGTTGCACTAGCGATTCGTCGAGCGTTTCTTGTACTACGCGTACGTGACTGTCCAACAAGTCGCAGATCAATACCGCTTTATTACCCGCAGCAAAACAATCCCGGCCGTCATCAAGGAGCGTATTCGACTTAAGGTCATTGCGGAAAATGGTGACCAAAAGGCATCAATAACACCATGCCACACTGCGGGCAACAGTTTTAGTATTCGCCGAAGTACTCTTCTTCACCGTCCAACTGAGGTCTCCGCGAAATTTCGGAACGAATTCCAAAGAGCATGTTTAGAATTCTCGGAAATGGATCCTTTCCAAAGACCAGGTATTCCCAGGCTCTGTGCATGCCCAGTAACTCCGAGAATACTATCTCAAATCAATGATGAAACTGCATCTGACAGCATCCAGTCAGATTGCACAGTCAGAAAATTCGTTTTCGCGATATTGGTTTGAGCGTCAGCCTGACTCACCGAGGCAGAACATTGCTAGACTGATTCCGGTCAGCACTGGCAATGCCAGCTAGAAGGGTGAGAAACAAAGAGCAGAACTATGTGCCGGAACTGTCTCATTCCCTGTAGCTGAAATTCTGTACAGACTGAAGCAGAAACTTTCTGTCGTATGCAGTCGATTACGACGGTATGACGAAAGTCACTCCGGACGTACTCAGAATGCAACGTACACGATGTATCTGTGTAGTTTTTTTCAGATCTCTCAACCTTGTCCTAAAAAGGACACGGTAAGGACCCCACGGGCATAAGACCGATTACTTGCTTACCAACCCTCTACAAATTCATAACGTCCATTATTAGTTGAAGGGTCAATAAGCACTTCGGGACCAACAGCATTCTGTCCGAGGAGCAGAAAGGCTGCCAAGTTGGGTCAAAGGGTTCCAAGGAGCAACTCCTCGGCTCGATAACTAGAGACCAAGGAAACCTAATTAGTTGCTATATCGATTATGCCAAAGCTTTCGACAGTGTACCGCTTACCTGGCTGATCGATGTCCGACATCTGCATCGCATTGATCCGGAACTGATAAAGTTTTTCGCGGCAGTTATGGAGGGGTGGTATACAACCTTATCAGCGCGTTCATCTGAGGGTGCTAATACCTCAGAGCCTATCCATATACAGAAAAGCGTCTTCGGGGGGGATTCGTTGAGTCCCTTTTGGTTCTGCATGGCATTGAACCCCCTTTCATGGCTACTGAATAATGCTAGAGGGCATTGTTTTGCAATCAAATATGGCCTACGTGTTAAGTGCGCACTGACCCACTTGATGTATTTAGATGACATGAAGTTGTATGTTGGTACTAACGACCACCTTAGAAGTCTGTTGCGAATAGTAGACATGTTCAGCCGTGATATTCTGATGGAATTTGACTTAAACAAGTGTCGAATCCAAACCAACCACAAAAGTCATCACGAACCGCATGCCGATATATTATCATTATTCTGTTAAGGGAAAGTCGCACCGCATCTTTAAAGAACTATTGTACCTCTTTTGCTGGTTATAGGGTACCTATTAATCATAGTATCTCAGGCAAGCCTATAACCATCAGGAACTATAGTATATTCCCTACTTCCAGATGTTTCAACTTTACAACTGGTATTAAGTGTTCTCCCAGATGCCTCAACCTATTTTGAAGTGCCGGATACTGTTCCAGAACGTGTATAGAGGTTTCATCACACTCCGCCCAGAACATGCACACAGTGTCCGTAGATATCCCTAGCCTCCCTAGGTGATAGTTTAGCCGACAGTACCCAGTGAAAATTCCTACTAGGATTTGGAAGTTCTTTATGGTGAGGTTTAAACAATCCTTTGTGCGCATGGGTTCGTATCCCCCAATAAGCACCCTCGACTGCTCCATCCTTGGTAAGCTCGCCCAATATAGTTCCCTCAACCGTTCCTCTTCATTTCTTAAAGTCATAGCCATGAAACCATTTCCGATTCCACAGAAGGATTCTGGCCTGTGTAAAGGCGTTCCTCCTCCCTTCTTGGCTAGTTCGTCCGCTGCCTCGTTGCCTTCCAACCCAGCATATCCTGCAACCCAAAGTAACCAGACCTTATTGGGCGAGCCGAGTGTATTTAGTCTCTCAATGCATTCCCACACCAGTTTAGAGTTCACCTGGTTGGGCCTAAGTGCCTTGATCGCTGCTTCGCTGTCGGTGAGAATAGCTGTGTTCTGCCTTTGGAGATTAAAGGAGGCATATCTGTCTATGGGGTATATTTCCGCCTGGAATATGCTAGTGTACCTGTCCATTGGTTCAAAGTACATTTTCCTTGGATCTATGACACCAGCACCCGCTCCCTCTGGTGTGAAGGATCCGTCAGTGTATTAAGTAATCACTTGCTGGTTTAAGCCGTATGACGCAGCCACGCTCTCCCAGTTTGCCTTGTTACTCCAATGTGTTTCAAAGTTCTTATCGAAGTGAAACCTCGTTGTCATATTATCCCTTGGTATCAGTAATTCGGAATACCGCCTAGAAAGAATATCAATCTTCCTTCAATTTAGGCAGCTCCCCGCCTCACTCATACTACCGGCCATCCTGAATATTGCCCTCCTTGCCTGCATTTGTATGTGCAAATGGAGAGGGGTTAATCCCAGAAGGATCTCCAAGGATGCCGCTGGGTATGTCCTCATTGCCCCACTGATGCACACGCAGGCCCGCCTTTGGAGCTTATGTAATTCCCTGGCTTGTGTGCTGAGTTCTGGTCTTTCTGCCCAGATTACCGTTCCATAGGTAATCATTGGCCTTACAATTGCAATATATATCCAAAGTAGTATCTTCGGGCTGCAACCCCATTTTTTTCCTGCTATGGATCTACAAGTCATCAGAGACCTCGCGGCTTTCCGACAAGTGTTTCCGACATGTGTTTTCCAGAGTAATTTTTGGTCTAGGGTAATTCCCAAATATTTGACCTCTGTTTCTCGTTTCGCCTCTATATCATGTAATGTTCTGGCTCTCAGGTGATCAAGCTTACGCCTCCTAGTGGTTTGGTTTTGGCTGGGTTGAAACGCAGCCCCACCTTCCCGCACCAGGAACTAGTAACCCTTAGTCCAGTTTGGATTCTATCACAAAGGGTATCTTCATATTTGCCCCTACAGATTAAAACAATGTCGTCCGCGCGGAGTTCATTCACTACCATACTCCATATCAGCGGCGATTCTGTGGACATCCTTGAGTGGGGTTCATGACATCCTTGAGTGGTGTTCATGACAATGTCGGTACTTCTATTTGTCTGCTTTCTAGCATTTTGCCCATCCAGAATGCCAGGGTGTTTCCCACTCTTTGGCGGCTCAGAGTATCTTGTATCTCTGTGTGCAATGTGTTGTCGAATGCTTGTTCGATACCCAAAAACGCGTACAATGCAATTTCTTTTGTTTCTATGACATCCCGTAGTATCTCTGTCAACTGATACAGAGCAGTTTGAATTGACCGTCCTGCTCGGTAAGCGTGCTGACAGTGATGTAAGGGATTACGCTTTAGAACGTCAGTTCTAATATAGTTGTCTATGACCTTCTCCACCGTTTTGAGTGCGAACGATGTTAGGCAAATTGGTCTGAACAATTTAAGGTGAAAAGGATCCTTTTTACCCGCTTTTGGAATAAAGACCATTTTTGCCCGTCTCCATGCCCTTGGTATGTATCCCCCCCTTATCACCCTCAGAAGAGACTCTAAGATAATTCCTAGGCCTCTCTGGATTAATGCTGGGAGAATCCCATCTACTCCGGGAGATTTCAGTAGTTTAAAAGTTCCCACTGCCCACCTTACCCAAACTTCTGAGCATACCTTTTTTGCTAGTTTCCAGTTCTCCTGTCTTCCCCTTTTATTCGTTGTTGGGGTGTCAGGCAGAATGTTGTCGCCTGCCATCGTAGGGTAGGACCCCGGGAATTGAGTTCTGAGAAGCAGGTGTACCTTGTCCTCCTCATTCCTTCTTCAAACAGACAGAAGATCTTCCCCGTCTTTAGCTACAGCCTTGTACAGCCTGATTGCTTCTGTGATCTGTTCGATCCCTTCACAAAATTCCCTGAAGCTATTCCGTTTCGCTTCCCTGATCGCGTTGCTATACGCAGTCAGCGCATTTTTGTACCTCTGCCAGTCCCCGGTTTGATTTGCCCGGTTGAAGAGTTTTCGTGCTTCTGTCCTCATTCTGCTCAGGTTCCTGTTCCATCATGGTACATCCCTTGATGACTTAATTGTCTTAGCCGGACAGCTGGCCTCATATGCGTCAATGACGATTGTCTTGAGGTTTTCCACCACCCTTTCTAATTCCAGTTCACTTCTGATGTCACTGCCCCCTTGAAGGTAGCAATATTGTTGCTCAAGTGCGTTGCGTAAGATTCCCAATCCGTTCTCCTGGGATTCCTTATTATTCTTTCTATTTCGGAGTTACCCTTAATGTCGAATCTAATTATCCGGTGATCAGACATAGAGGGTTCATCCGACACCCTCCAATTCCTGGCCATTCCGTTCATTAGGATATTTCATAGAGTTATATCTGGTACCTCCTGTCTGGTGCTGGTCACAAATGTTGGAGTGTTCCCTACGTTGTCTATTTCTAACTTATTGCTAAGAATAAATTCGAGAAGGTACTCACCTCTACGATTGGTGTCGCTGCTTCCCCAGACTTTGTGGTGGGCGTTGGCATCGCAGCCGAGAAGAAGTGGTAACGCCCTCTTCTCGCAATACTTCATCAGTTTTGCGACTTGTTCCGGTGGAGTCCGGATTTCGTCTCCTGGGAAGTATCCCGATGCCACAACTGCCTCTCGGGTGCTCCTCCCGGCTTCCAATGAGACTTCGATAGCCACAAGGTCCCCGGTTAAGAAGACATATGTATTTTAAATTACGTTTAAGAATTATGCAAGCTCTTGGCTTTTCACAAAAGGAGTCCCAAATTACCTGCATGCTTCCTCCTTGCAGACCGCGAATCTGCCCCCGGTACACCCAGGGCTCCTGAGCCAGCATTATTCCAATGTTCTCCTTGGAACGGCAAATGCAGCTCTCGCATGGTGGAGGTTTATCTGGGCTATCTTAGTGCTGGCCATTGGCTCTGTTATTTTTTGGAGCTCTTCTCTACTGTCGGAGTGTCACCCTCCTCCTCCAACATGGTGCTTTAATGCGCATCGGTGTCCACCCTGAGCCCTAGGAGTCCTAGGTCTAGATCGTCCAGCTTCTGCTCTTTACTGGGCAGCAGGCCTATTTTCCCGGTTGATCCAGCCCTTTCCGCCTCTATGGCTTTCGAGACTTCTTCAGGGACCTCGGTGTGTTTTCCACGCGGTGCCTCCTCCGAGGTATCTTTCCTCGGCTTTTCCCTGTGCACATGCACGTGTATGTTGCCAAATCGGGAGTTGATATGGTAACTCCGACGTTTAACTGCCACCAGGGATCGATCATCTACCCCGATCGTGAGGAGTTTACCCTTGCCCTCCACCTTGCTTCTGAAGACTCTCCATAGTCGGGTATGAAGATCTTCATTCTGAGCGATTAGGAGGCTCATAAGGTGTTCCGTTTCTATTGCCGCGGCTTTTGGCAGAAAAAGTGTCGGCTCCTGGTATATCATCCCCAGCACATGTTGACAGTTCCACCCCATCTGAGCCTGGCAATCTAGGAACTATGGTTCTAATCCACTCTGCAGTGTCTTCTGTCGCGCAATCCACCAGTATAAGGCCTGATCGAAAGCGTATCCCGAAACACCAGTTTCGAAGTCCAACCCTTGATCTTCTGCTTGACGACAACGTCCTCAATGATTTCCTGCTCCTCACGAGTGAGTATTTGCTAGGGAAACCTTCTTGGCAGTATGACCAGTCGAATGCCCTTGACCGCACTAGCATAGGTAATGGCGGGCTTCCTGGGTCCCGCCTTCACTCCTGACCTGCCCGGGTTTTCTCCCCCTTTGGGTTGGGAGGTCCACCGACGACGCCTTGATGCATGTTAGGAACTTTGTTGTCCGTTGTCCTCGCAAATACGTCCTTGGAATATTTGTTGATTTGAAAGGTGCATTTGACTACCTAAGTTGGTCCTTTGTGTTGTCCAAAATTCGTGAGTGTGACTGCCGGGAATTGGCTCTGTGGAAGAGCTACTTCCACGGTAGAAAGGCATTCGTCCAAGGTGTCAATGAGCGTGTGTGGGTGAATGTTGAGCGCGGCTGCCCGCAGGGATCTATCGCAGGTCCATTTATATGGAATCTGATGATGGACGAACTGTTGGGTGAGGTTTCTTCCGTGGCTGAATGTGTTGCCTACGCGGATGATCTCCTCATTCTTGTTGAGGGGAGCACTCGCCGTGAGCTTGAGCAGCAGGCTGCCGAATACATGCGCATCGTTAACGCGTGGTCCAGTAAAGTCGGTGTCGCGATCTCAACGGAGAAGATGTCGTCAGCCTTGCGTAAAGTTGATCGGAGGGTCCTTAAAGATCCGGCAGAAAGTGACCTACTTGGGAGTCACGATCGCGGAACGCATGTCTTTGGTCACGAGTTCAGGCTACGCTTAACTAAATTGGTGTGTATGATGAGCCGAGTGATGAGGTGTGAGTGGGGTCTAAGCAGTAGAGCTGCTAGATCCATTTATGTGGGGCTCTTCCTTGCGTGTTCCACGTATGGGTCTCCTATGTTGTATGACTTGGCACTGACGGTGAAGGGCAGGCAGCTGCTCTACGCTTGTCAGCGAGTGGCTTTGTCAGCATGTCTTCCTGTCTGTCGTACGGTCTCGACCGACGCCATGCAGGTCTTGTTGGGTGTTCCTCCTCTTGATCTGGAGGTAGTCCGGCGTGCCACGACCTACAGGATCAGGAGGGGCGTACCTTTACTGCAAACAGATTTAGTAGCTGGTGATCAGGTGGAGTGGTTAGGACCGCTTGCGGTCACGAAGTTGTTAGACGAGAGTGTAACATCTAAGTGGCAGCTTAGATGGAACGAATGTGGGAAAGGTCGGGTCACGTATAAGTACGTTAGGAATGTGTCTGCCAGAGGAAGTTCCATTGTGGACTTCGGGCTTGAGATGGGCTTCCTCCTGACTGGGCATGGTAGCTTGAATGAGTTCCTCTTCAAGCGCAACCTTGCCTCGAGTCAGGGTTGTGTTTTATGTGGGGCTGACTCGGAGGACTGGCTACATGTTCTCTGTGTCTGTCCAGCGTACCGTGACATCCGCAATCTAGACGACATGGGCATTCACGTATTGAACGGTATCTACGATGTTAGCCAGTGCCTTGCTAGCAATGGGACACTTAAATGCGCTAATGGGTTCGCGCGTGCTGCCTTCCGACGAAGGAGGAAGCTTCTCGATGCTGCTTCGCTTGCAGCTGATGGGCGAATGGCCTAGTGGCCGCGGTGGTTAGCCACTAGTGTTGTATGTTTGGTGTTAGTGTTGTCTTGTGACGTCCTTTGTGTTGTGTTGTACGCAGAGCGGTAGTTAGCTGGTGAAAGGTTCCGTTGCGGTTCTCCGCCTCGGGCTGATTCCAGTTAAGGAGGGCGATCAGACCCGAGTCTGCAAGGAACTCATCTGAAGTGGCCCTGCCACGAAGCCTCACCGGAGGTTATCTGGTACCATGGGAACTGGGATGACCCTCTGAGAGCATATGCTCCAGGAGAATTCCTGGAGGATGTGCTCCCGGCCCGGTTATTTGCGGTTGGCCCCCTAGTGGGAGTTTCATGGTGGTTGTGGTTATGCTTACATCGCGGGCAGAGCTCCTCGGAGCTCGAGCGTGGAGTTGCGCTGTACAACTCGGGTGCCGTACCCCTTAGTTGCGGCAGAGGTGTTAGATAGGCCTCGCATTCGCTGGTATGAATGCTGAGCCTGCACTCAGTATAAACCAGGACCGCTGTGCTTGCATGGCGGGGCTCTGATTGTAGTCCGAAAATCAATCCGTGTCCGAAGAGGACCGTGGGATTAAGCCTTCACGGCAGGTACTCACGTTAAACCCCCAGGACTTTCCCCCCTTGGGTTCAGGTTTGGATTTTTTGGGAGCATTCCCTTCATGCGGACTGATCTCTGCTGCTCCCCGCTTTCTCGGGTCCGGTAGAGATGGCTTAGGTCTGTCCTGAGCCTTCTTAGGGGCCTCTTCTGGTTTCATGCCTTCCTTCAGATAGTGGAGGTACCATTTAACACCGACGCCACTGAGACCTGTCTCCTTCCTGACGTCTGTTATATTTATCTCAGACGTGCTTTTACTGGTCCCTGCTCTTTGAGCAGTGGTGTTCGTTGGCTGTTGTCCACGCAGTATACCAATGTTAACCTTGGATCCACTGCTTGACGTCCCAACTTCTCCCTTCTTGGGTATAATCACCTGGCTCTCAGTAATTTGGAGATGTGCCTCCGCCTGATTAACCAGTTTTTGTGCGGTACGGGGCCTCACTTGTTTGGTTTTCGTTTTCTTTTCTTTTTTTGTACTCATTTGATTCCCACGAGTATGGGGGCTAAGAAGTCCGCCGTGCCATAGCCCCCCGTAGCACGGTAAGGTCTAACTTACTCACTGAGGTGACCAGGTATCAGTGAGGCTGCGTTCGAATACAGTCAGTTACCCCCGACTGCAAACTATCCAATGGACACGGTTCAGATAACACCCTGGATTGGGGGGAAGTGTTTTTCGACTCCCCAGTCTAGATCCGTAGCGTTTTGTTAATAGTAGGATCACTTCGTGCAGGGTGTGGCTGTCACCACTCACTAACGGTCTTGGTAGACGAGAGGCTTGGCCCCTGAAAACCTACGCACCGTCCCAGAGGAAAGACAGCTCATCCTCAGAGAGAGATAGGTTGGCCTCAGGGAGCTATGTTCCGCGTCAGTCTATCCTGCAGTGCACTGCTTGACACATTCCTTGATGACTTAACTGTCTTAGCTGGACAGCTGGCCTCATATGCGTTGATAATAACTGTGTTGAGGTTTTCCACCACCGTTTCTAGTTCCAGTTCGCTCCTGATGTCTTACGTATGTAAGAATCTGTTGAAATTATCTGTTGCTTCCACTGACTCTACACCCCTAATCCAGCGGCCCCCATGCGACGAGTTACGGTCCACCGAGCCTCCGATCCTGTCTCGCTCCATCGCGCCTACGAGGGGACAATATCCGCAGCCTCCTCAGCAAGTTTTGAATCGGAACACAGCCGCCCCATTTTCTGACATCGTTCCTGTCGCCAACGAAGCTCCGCTTCCCGCTACCGCCATATATCCTGGCACTTCAACCATCCATACTAGTGGCCCAAAGTTAAAGGTGGCGTCCCCACCTAAACAGCTCTTTATCTCCAGGCTAGCGTTCCCAACGTCTACGGACGATGTTCTGGAGTATATAAGGAGCAAAGTTGGTTTACTCCCTCCTCTGTCCTGCATTAAACTCACAAAAGACGACAACACCGACCGGGTAATTGCATCTTCAAGGTTACTTATCCACACGAAGTTGATGTCCTCGGCAACCCTTCTTTCTGGCCTGAAGGTGTATTCATAAAGCCGTATAAGCGCCCCAATTCGCGGGTAAATTTCAGGGCAACCCGCCTGCCTCACCGAGCTATATAACTGGATCCATGTTCACTGTCCGCCTGTTTTATCAGAACGTCAGGGGTCTAAGAACCAAGCTGGGGGCCTTCAATTTATCGGCGCTGGCTCAGCAACACCATGCCATCTGTATCTCCGTAACCTGGCTAGACGATGCCATATTATATTCCGAGCTCCCCGAAGGGTACTCCACTTTCCGTTGTGACAGGGACCGGGATGCTTCTCGTAAGTCCACTGACGGTGGAGTCCTAACTGATATAAAAGATTCACTCCCCGCTGAACTCGTCTTCTCCTCCTCTGGCTTTCCTTTTGATTGTGTTGCTCTTCGTGTCTCCCCGCCCAACTTCCTCCCGTTCATTGTTTCTTGTGTATATGTCCCCTGTGCTAGCCCTTCTCACCTGTATGAAGAATTGTTTGACAGTCAGATTCCCTTCCCTCCCTTTCTTCCTTTCTGGAGATTTCAACCTCCCCATGCTCAACTGGCCTAATCATCCTAGTCTTCCAATTCCTTCCAACAACCTCTCCCATTCTTCCCTCCCACTTTCTTCCTTTATGTATACTTGCTCTGCCCTGAATTTCAATACCACCAAAAACTCGTTGGACCGCACTCTCGATCTCTTCCTTTCTAACCTCCCCGAGCGCCACCTCTCTTTATTTCCTGGCACATCCCCGTATGTAAAAACCGACGCTCACCATCCCGCGGTTGAATTTGAAGCGGAGCTCCCTCGTTCAAAACCCAAAACCAAGCGTAAACCCACTAAGTTCAACTTCCGCAAAGCCAATTTTGACGGTCTGAACTCAGCTTTAGCGTCTTTCAACTGGGTACATATATTAAGTAATTCATCGTGTGATCAAGCTCTTAACACCTTCTACAATATCCTCTCTGATCTCCTCTCCTGCTATGTCCCTTCTTCCCCTCCCTGCCTACGTTCTTACCCAACTTGGTTCACAACGGAACTTCATATTAACATTCGCTTGAAACATACACTGAGGAAGAAGTTTCGGGCTTCTAAAAATGACGCCGACCTTGCTCACTTTAAAGCTATACGATCTACTGTGAAGTCAATGGTCAGAAAGGCGCGTAAAAGGTACCTATTGAGCGTCGAAGCCGCCCTTGCCCGCGGTAACTTAAAACCCTTTTGGTCTCACGCTCGCAAATCTCGTAATCCAACTCAATCTGTCCCTTCTTCTATCAGCTTCGCTGACTCCACTGCCAACTCCCCACAACAATCCTGCGACCTTCTCTGCACCTACTTCTCTTCAGTGTTTTCTCCCTCGAGCCCTTCACCCTCTACACCTTTCATAACCACAGACTCCTCCGAATCACTAGCCATTCCTCTCCTTACGCCTTCCTTGGTTGAGTTCCTCATTGGTAACCTTGACCCCAATGTCGGTCCTGGCCCCCATGGGCTTCCTAATCTCTTCCTCCTTAACTGTAGAAAACACATTTCCCTCCCCCTGTTTATAATCTACAACAAAAGTCTAGACGAATGCTACTTTTCCCGTCTCTGGAAAGAGGCCCTTATCATTCCTATCCTCAAGAGCGGAGACCCTTCCCTTGCTGTGAACTACCGCCCCATTTCACTTCTCTCCTCTTGCTCCAAAATCATAGAAAGCTACGTCAACGACTGGTTGACCGCGCACTTCGGTCACCTCATTGTCAAAGAGCAGCATGGTTCCGTGAAACATAGATCAACGGCTTCAAATCTTCTGGTCTTTACCAACTTTGTTGCTAAACGCTTGAATTCACGACAGGAGGTACATGCTGTTTATACTGATTTCTCCAAAGCCTTTGACACCGTTGGCCAAAACATTCTCCTCTCTAAACTTTCTTCGCTAGATTTCCCTCCCTCAGTCATCTCCTGGCTTTCCTCCTATCTCTCATACCGTTCCTGCAAAGTTTCTTTTCATGGTCACTCATCTCGTTCCTTCTCTCCTTCCTCTGGTGTTCCCCAAGGCTCTATACTTGGCCCCCTACTCTTCCTGTTTTTTATCAATGACCTCGCCTCCATCCTCACCTTCAATCACCCTTCAGTTCCCTTGTCAAAAACATCCTTGAATATTGCTGTGTAGTCTGGTCCCCCTACCGCATCCGTGACGGCCGCGCTCTTGAAGCTGTACAACGCAAATTCACCCGGACCCTCTTTTACAAAAAGAACCTTCCACGGGTTGATTATCCGTCACGACTCCGCACCCGCAATCTCCCCTCCCTACAGCAACGCCGTATCTTTCTTGATATGTGTACTCTTTTCAAACTCTGCAATGGTCTGATGGACTGCTCCGCCAACTCGGATATTACTCTCCGTATCGCCTCGTCTCATAACACACGTAATGCGGACATTTTTTATGTACCCTTCGCCGAGCTCGAGATTTACTTTCACTCTCCGATCCCGAGGTTTTGCCGGTCCTACAATGCCCTACAGCTTGGTTCCTTTGACTCTATGTCCCTCTCTAGCTTTAAGCGCAAAATATGTCATTTACTTGCTCCTCCCTCTGAGGACAATATGTAATAAGAAATTTGCTTTCTGTGTATTGTCCTCATTAAATAAATAAATAAATAAATAAATAAATAAATAAACAGAGCTACAGAGAAACATTACCTGACTAAGCGGGTTAACAACTTACCTTTCCAAGTGCACGGTTATAATCTGTAACATTGATCCCACCTTGGCGCCGCACCATTACGCTTCCGTTGAGACGACGGTTAAATTTTGAAAAGATTCAGGTGGTGGAACCCAAACTCTTGTCGACATTTGTTAAAATCAAAAACTTGGATTGTGCAGTCAAATGGGTTTTGTCAAGCCGACGAAGACTGCGGAGTTCAGCACGCTAACATTCTCCTTCGATCGGTGCAAGATTACGTACGGATTCGGTCTTGCGTGGCGTCATTAAAAGTGAAATTTTCATTGCGTTTTGACGGAAAATTTTTGTTACTATTTCGCCGCCAAGCCGTATTTACCTTCATGCTCCATACATTTCGCGGTGGCGCCATTTATTGTGTGGAACTTTCATTTTCATCGGACAAATCGTGTCTTTCCGGTCTAAAACGTTTTCGTCTTGCGCAGCGCGTCTTGGCCATTCCATCCGTCTTAGCCGCGTACTAAATGCATTCAGTGCTTCGGGCAATTGCCACTGTCGTCATTCAATAAAAAGTGCAAAATAGGTTTGTGAAGTGCAGAGAAAATTTTATTATTGCATAAATTCTTGGAGATCACTGACTTTCTTGCTTCATTCCACTGTGATTTCTTTGAGTTCGCTTCGGACCACAGCTTCCACCATGGGATTTAGATGGCTACTGATATTGGGTAAGTTGGTAGATCGGAATGCACTTTCAACTGAACACAAGTAATTAATGCAGATACTTTGAGGCCTTCAGTATCGCTTTAAGATCCTTCAATATTAAATTACAATCCCAAAAATAAATCTTCAAATTCACTCATCCTTACAAAGAAAGCGGTCCAATTTTAAGGGGGTCATCCCGTGTGGAGGCCGTTTTTTGGCTTTTTTAGAATTTTGTTGTGAAGGACTGGAAAAAGATACAAATACGAATTTTTCAACATAGATTTATTAATATCTTGAGCATGCATAGTAATTTTTTCAGGCCGATTGCATAGTTGGTTATTGAAATACAGAGCAATTTATACACCCATCTTCAAAAAAAGATGTTTTTCTGCTGCCACGCTAGAGGGCGCTGCGACCGTCTTAAAGAAAAAAAGTAAACGGCATTTTAACGTACGGACTTACCTACAGTCCGCAAACTAGGATTATTAAAAAATATTAAAAGCTAAATTTTTGGTGCCGTGTTAAACTTTTTTTGAATGTGAATGTGAATTTTGGTGTTTTTTTAAGGCTTTTTAAGGTTTTGTGTGAAACAAAACCTTATTAGAATCGAGTTGATGTCTGTCTGCTCGTCTGTCTGTCTTTTTTTTCCCCCCGTTGGAAGGTGGAAAGCTTCAAAAGCTACCGCAGGCTCCTGCCACACGGTTATATGGGACTCTTACCCACTAAAACCACTTCCTTCTCCTTCCACTCTTCTCGCGGGACTCCCATTTGGTATTACGTCGCGGGGCTGGATCAGAATTTATTCTGCGCTCATGTCAACATTCGTGCTCCTCTCGCGTTCATTCTTTCGGATGACTTCCTCCTGCCTAAGCTTCTTTCCGATGGCTGTAATCACTTTTTCAACTTCGGTTCATATCCCCTTGGCTTTCACCATAAGCTCCATGATATTTTCGGGTGTAAAGTGATCCCCGGTTGTAGCTTCTAATGTAGCCCTTTGGGTTTGGGGCAGTGAAAAAAGAATGTTTGCACACTGTGGGCAATATGGCGAATCATCACGCCCAAATCGATACAGATATTCTCGATAGCCTCCGTGTCCGCTCAAGAATTGAGTTAGGTCGAAACCTGCTTCGCCGTGAGGTCGCTCGATCCATTTCCGGATATCCCATATAATTTTGTGAGTCCAACGGCCTTTTTCTGACTCGTCCCACTTCTCTTGCCATTCCGCGACCGTTTCAGCTCGTGCGAACTGTCGCCGACGGGCAGGAGATTCTCCGGTGAGGTACGTTCGATCGTAAAGTCGTTGTATTTCTTTCGCCAGAATCTCAATTGGGACCATTCCTACTATCACGCAAGCTGCTTCATTGCAAGTGCAACATGTTCGGAGTACACTTATGCGATACGCAGCTCCAATCTTTTTCTTATTTGTTATATTTTCCAGTGCATCTGCCCATACTGGGGCTGCATACAGTAGGATCGAACTGACCACCCTTGAAATAAGGAGTCGACGGCTCGGCCTTGGGCCACCTATATTTGGTAGCATTCTCGCAACCAGCGCTCCGATGTTATATGCCTTGGTTGCTGCACCCTCCACATGCAATCTGAAATTCAACCTCTGGTCAATCATTACACCTAAGTACTTAAATGCAGGCTTGGAATAAATTGTTTGCGTTCCAACTCTGATCTTCATGGAAGTGCACTTTCTCCGCTTGGTAATAAATAAGTTCCGTCTTATGCTCTGCGAGCTTTAGACCAACATTCTCTAACCAGGATTTAATCTCATAGACTGCTTCATGTGCATAGAGCTCGACTTCTTCGAGAAGGCGTGCAACAACCATCACACCAATATCGTCCGCGAAACCAATGGAAGCCACACCAGTAGGAAGGTTTAGGGTCAGTACTCCGTTATACATAATAATCCACAAGAGTGGCCCTAGGACACACCCTTGTGGAACTTCGCATGTCGTTTGGTAGGATTTCATTCCTTCATCTGATTCGCAGCACAGAATCCTATCGATTAGGAAGTCGGCAACGATACGCACCGGGTACTTCATCATCATCATCAGGTACTTCGCCACGCCTAAGTTAACTCAAGTACCTTCCTCCATCTAGCGGAATTGAAGGCATTCTTCACATCAAGTGTAATCACTGCATAACATTTGCCCTCGTCAAGTGCGGTCTTAGCTGTGTTAGCTACTAGGACAAGTGCATCCGTTGTAGACCTCCCCTATCGAAAACCGAACTGAATTTCGGAGAGAGACCGCCGTCTGTCTGTCTGTGTGTCTGTGGGTCTTTTTTTTTTCATCGTTGGAAGATGGAAAGGTTCAAAATCTACTGCTGGCTCCTACCATACAGTTATGTGAGACTTCTATTCACTAAAATCACCTCATTCTTCCACTCTCTCCACGGGACTGCTATAAGCATTGCATCGTGGGGCTGGATCAGTTCTTAACTGCGGCGCATTATTGTTCGCTCGCTTTCTTGCTTTCTTCGCTATTCTTCATGCCTCAGCTCAATTACCACTTGATTCCAAGCCTCCGTTGATTCCAACAAAAACTCCGCTATATTTCCAGGTGTTAAGCGCCTGTCTGTGATCGCCTCCAGCCTAGTTCGGTGTGCTGTAAACCTTGGGCACTCAAATACAACATGCTCCGCATTCTCAGCCACGTTACCACATCTTGGGCACCATAGTGACTCGTCGCGTCCAAATCGATAAAGATAAGCCCGATAACCTCCATGTCCACTTAAAAACTGTGTTAGCTCGTAGCTTAGTTCCCCGTGATTCCTTTCCATCCATCTTCGAATGTGTGGAATGATACGGTAGGTCCAACGGCCAGTTTGTGCCTCGTTCCATCTCTTTTGCCATTTTGCGATGGATTCCCGCCGTGCTAGTTGCCGTCGAAGTACAATAGACTCCCCGATTGCGTACATTTTGTCGTAGAGACGCCGACCTTCATCCGCCAAGATGTCTATGGGGATTGTCCCTGCCAGTACATATGCTGGTTCTCCTGATGTCATTCGATAAGCACTGCATACCCGGAGTGCACTTAGTCGATACGCCATTCCTAGTTTTCCACAATTTGATTTGTTTTCCAGAACGGTTGCCCAAACTGGAGCTGCGTAGAGTAGCACGGAACTAACTATCCTTGAAATAAGACGACGTCGACTTTGTCTTGGCCCACCAATGTTCGGTAGTATCCTCGAGATCGTTGCAGCGATGGAAGATGCTTTAGTTGCAGCGCACTGTTAGGAAGGCGTAGCGTCAGCACTCCATTGTACATAATTAACCACTGTAAGGGACCTAAGACAGACCCCTGTGGTACGCCGCACATCATTGGGAATAATTTCTCTCCATCGTCCGAGTCGCAATATAATCTTCTTCCAAGAAGAAATGCAACAACGATGCGTACAATGTACTTTGGAGCCTGTAGTTTGGTTAGAGCCTCTACGATTTTCGTCCACTTTGCAGTGTTGAATGCATTTTTTACATCGAGTGTCACCACTGCGCAGCATTTGTCATCTTGTATTGCAACACGAGCCAAACCAGTCACCATGTTGATTGCATCAATGGTTGATCTCCCCTTACGAAACTCGAATTGCTTGTCGGATAGGCCTCCTTCCTTTTCCTCAACAGCGAGCAACCTGTTGTATAATACTCGTTCAAATGGTTTACCAATGGTATTGACCAAACATATCGATCGATATGAGGAGGGGTCTCCCAATGGTTTCGGAATAAGTATCAACTTTTGCAGCTTCCATTTCTCGGGGAATTCTCCTTCTCTAAGGCATGCCGTAAAAACTTTGACAAACATACCTGGTGCTGACCTGGCTGCCACTTTCAGGGCAGATATTCGGGATTCCATCTGGCCCTGGGGTCTTATTTTCAGCGAACTTCCTTGCTGCATCAAAAATTTCCTCTTCTACCACTTCAGGAATTTCTTCGGGGTTTACATGAACCTTAGGCAGATTTGTGTAGTTCACATCCTCTGGGAAGAGAGTGTCCACTATGTTTTGTAGTAATTTTGGACAGGTAATCGGTGGGGAGCGCTTGCCTTTCAGTGATGACATTACAGAGCTGTAGGTGCCACCCCATGGATCCGAATCAGCTTCTGTACACATCCGCTTGAAATGTTCGGATTTGCTCTTCGTGATAGCTACTTGAAATTTTTTCCTCGCGTTCTTGTATTGCATGTGCAACTTCTGCGCTGGGAGCATCTCCTAGCTCTGAGGCAGTTTTTCCGACATTCCTCAATTTCTGAATTCCACCAGAAATTGGGATTTCGTTTTCGGAAAGCGCTACGCCGTGGCATAGAGGCATCGCATGCCCGCTGCAATTTTTCCGCGGCCTGTAAAGCCTTTTCTTGTGCGCTTCCCGATAATAATGTGTCATCTAGAAGTACCTCCTTAAACATTTCTTCATTGAATTTGTTTGTCTGTCTGTCTGTCCGTCTGTCTGTCTGTCTGTCACAGCCGATTTATTATATATAAACAGTATTCAGAAATATGCAGTTTGTTTATTTAAGGTGAGGATAATATCTATGGCTGTAATATGTATGTATATCTTGTAGTTTAGAAGAGAATGAATCAAGGAATATGTTGGATTTGTAGCTATATAGGAATAGAAAAATGTGCGTTGAAGTTTCTTACATAAAATGAACACAAAACTTTTATACCCGAAGCGCGAGCTTCCGGTATTCCGACTTGTTTCCCTCTTGCCATTAATCTGCTATTGGAAAATGACCACAACTAGACTCTCGGACCAGATATGTCTCTTCCTGGTTGCCTCTGAAAATTTTGACATCAGGATAAAAGCTCTCGGTCTCATGGATCTTTCATCGTAAAAGACCCTAGCCCTCTTAATTGATCCCAGGTTTCTTGCTTCAGAAATATATAAGGGCTGCCCTGCAGCTTCATCAACCTTGCTGCCAAAAGAAAAGAAAAACGTTTGCTATGCTCTAAGTTTATTTGACCCACCTTTATGTTTTTCAATATAAGCACAGTCGGAGGAGCGTATACTGCCGTTGCTACTTTACCAAGTTTCCCACACACTCTACTGTACTTCTCTGAGGTAAAGGGTCTCATCTCTTTACGAAAAGCATTGTTCTGTTTTGGATTTTGCATCTTCTCCGGTTGCCCGTGTCCGGTTCGCAGAGCTGATTCCATAAAGTGGCATCGAACCAGTTCCACCTACGTCTCTAGATTTCCATTCTTCCGCTTGTTTAATGAATAAAAAGAGAACTACTGAATGGATCGCAATTATCCTAGTTTACAGATCGTAGAAATATATTCTGAATAAGTCCTGAAAATTTCAAAGAATTTCGTTGGATAAATTTTGGGCTATGGTGGCAGCCGATTTTCAACATGCAGTTTCGAGAAAAACGCATTTAAAAAGTAGAATGCGATTTTTAGCCATAAAACCTTAACTGACCATTAATCTGCTATATCTAGTACATAAACTTTAGGTTTCTTCAAGAAACACATGTACAGCCTCGGCGTCAATTCTTGTCGTTTTAACAAAGTCATTCGAACGTCATTCGGACTGATAAACACGCGTTTTATGACGGCGATCGACATAAATCTGACATGTGACTTATCACGTATTTAACACTATAATTTCCGAACGGCTCCGAATATCGAAAAATCAATTTATCCATATATTTTACACTGTATTTAGATACAATTGATGTCAAAAGAAAGAATTCGACTCCTCGGATCCGACACACGGGGTGACTCTCTTAAGTAATATCGCTTAATTCAAGACTTCAGTAAAGTTTACACCTTCTACATATAATTCCTCTAACTTAATTATGTAATTCAATTAAATAAATGTTACCAAAAATACCGATGATAATTTTTCGACAAAATGATGTCTAATTCAAAGCAAAACCTATTCTTCAACCTTTGGTAGAAAATCACATATCAAAATCCGTTGATAGCTTTCTGTCCTTACATAGCATAATAAGTATGACTAATTCAAAACTCCATACTAGAATTTGTCCTTACGCCTAGACCCTAGTTTTGGTAGTTTAATTTATATCTTGCGCATATCTAGGAAATCCTAACTAGGCAAACAAGTTGATAACCGGAAGCTCCTTCAGGTAGGAAAGATTTGTAGATTTCTATAGAAAAGTATTTGAGAATCCAATAATCAAATGCTCATTTGTTAATGGGTAACCCTTCTAGTTTGATGTACCAGGTTAAGCCCGCCTTGAGTTGCAAACGCAAAACTCCATGCGACGAGGCATGTGTCATGGGTTGCAGATAATGGCATGACCCTTTGGATCAGCAGCAAATATCGCAAGTTAATCTTGTAAATAAGTAGCCGACGACAAGCAGAACGTTTCTTTTTGTGTTCGTCTTCCTAAACTCTTTCATCCTTTCTGTGGAGTAAACCTCCTTAAAAAATCCGTATTGCTGGGTGAAGGAATTGACGCCCCTATCGAATGAATTGCAATGACATACTGTATTTCAGCAGCTACCTTCCCTACCTTTAGAGGTAATCATGGGGCATTGCAATATTGGGACTCTGTTACAGGGCTCATTAGTTTCCCATTAATCGTGAGAAAGAAATTGGAAACAACAATATAAATAATTTTAATGGGACCCCAGGGACACGAAGACAGTATCCAACACGGTTAAGAGTCTGGATGTTTTGGCGGCTATGCCGTCAACCACCAGGGATGAAAGACCTATGCGTCGTATGGTTTGAACGAATCAACTCAACAAATTTATCATCCGCGTCTATTACCGTGTCACAGATTTAGAACGGAATCCATCAGGATAGGGGCACTGACTCCATAACGCATTCATAATCCGTTTTCCGCCGATCACGACGAGCCGACCCCGCGTGTGAACGGGACAAAGGCTGAAGAAAAAAAAGAAAAAGAAGAAGAATCCGTTTTCCGGAACTAAGTCATGTTCCGGAACTCAACGCCGTCCATAAGTACCAGGTGATCGTAAATAACCAGCGAATTTCCCTACCAGCTAGGCAACAAAATCTTCCAAGAAATTTCACTCGAACTAGGTCTGGAATCATCAATTTACCGAACTAGTCAAAAGAGCAACACAAGTACTCCACCTGTAAGACATTCCATGAACCCAGTAGTCAGGAGAAGTTTAGTAACTAGAGATGTCGACCCAATTTATAATGGGGGCTTTAACCGCATTCCAGCTCGCATTCATAGAATTTACTAAGATTCTCCCAGACGCTAGACTAAAGATCCCAAAACTAAAGTTTACTTCGGCAACTACCAATATCATTTCTGTCGTTGTCAGAAATCCGGTTGATCGTTTGGGTACCGACACTACTGCGACAGAGGTTCACAGCCTGATCTACGCTGCAGATGCCACAGTTATTCGCCTCAATAATCACCATCTTGGGGCGCATAACAGAGGTATGCACAGGAGGACTTTGCCGTTCTGTTGATAAAGGACATTAGCCATGTCACAAAACCACTTCTTGGAAATCCATCACAAAGAGTGCACAGATGCTTTGCCAACATCAATGGAGACTACCATCGATATGCCAATCGAAGAAATCCTTGAGCTGCTAAAGCAAAAACTTGCGGTATGCTCCATTCGGACCCGTAGGTTGATACCTAACGCGACCCAGACACAACGAACCATCACATACACCTCAAACGACGATTTACACCATAAGATGGCGGCATACAACTTTATGATTCACAGGATGGTCACAACGCAGCGCAATAAGGAGAGAAAGAACTAAATCCTTCAAACAGCCAAGAAAACCGGATACAACAGGAACCTCATTGAAAGTCGGAGAAAAAAGAAACTACGCCAAGCCTTAAAACAGCAACTTTCAACACTCTTCCAAGAGGTGAACACAGAACCTAGGCAAAGGATAACACTAACCTACTCGGGTTGGACGCAGAACATCAAAAAGCGGCTACATAAACGTAGATTCCGAGTCGCCTCGCCTAGCAGACGTTACCTACTTAGGACCCGGTTACAATCGGTCAAGGACAAAAAAGAGTGTTCGGAAAAAAAACGGCTTTTATAAGATTTCTTGCCCAAACTACGACAAGGTTTACGTAGGGCAAACAAAACTGCTAGTCCACACCAAGGTATTACTTAAAGGAGGGCGAATCCGCTAAAAATAAGAGTAACCCACACATAAGGTCTGCGGTTGCCAGACATATAATAGAGCAGGGACACCATTTGTCGTTGGATAACGCCAATATTTTGAAGGAAGTGAACGACGTTAGAAGGCTAGATTCCTACGAGAGTCTCCTTATCTGGAAAATTTCCCGCAAAAAAAGGCTAAAAACCGACATGGCAAATAATTTTTCCACCTAGGTGGAACTTTAGAAAGAACTAGGAGAAGAATAGACGCTTAATTAAGATATTATGATATAATCACAGGAATAACTATAAAAACCCAAATTGTGAAGGAAATTTTTCACTAGATAGAATACTGAAGAAGGATAGTTGGTCCCCGAAATACGAATATGTATATATTACCAAATACTTTTAGCCAATAAAAAGGAAAAATATCTTCCAAGGCAATCTTTCATTAAAGAGCTTTCAGCGAAAGAAATCTAAGTTACTGAGTGAATTTGAATGGCATCTGGATCTTGTCGTGAAAACTGAGTAATACGGATTTCGAATCTGTCAGTAGACGAGTAAGAGTAATTCTTGTAAACAAGATCATGCACAATAGAGCTGCCAAAACATTGAGAATTATCATCCCACGTCAGCAGGAAGGAAGGGGATTGATTTAAAAATATTGCACCACAGTCAAGTGTCTTCGCTTCGTGAGTTTTCCTTCGAGAAACAATCCTCTAGCCAATTACATCAGGCTACCGTCATGTCAGATAATAAATTGTCTCCCTTGAACTTGAAAAGTAGAGAATGGAATCCCATGTCGAAAGTTACTTCAGTCTAACAGAAGATCGACATGAAGAAAGAGAAACTTATTCACGAAGAGCATATAAAGAATTTGTTGTTGCCAGGCATTGAAGCCTGCAACTAATGGTGTACTATTCTATGAGACCGAATCCAAGATGCTTCCCATCTCCTGCGATGGATCTGACTTCACGATTGAAGCAGTCTCCAACAACGGATTAAATGAAGTTAGCAACAATTGTCTTTCTTTTCAAACTCGGTCCAGTCTAACGTATAACCGTGATATGGCCGCTAACCTTCGCCTTCTATAAAAAGATTGAGTACTGATCACGTGAATTTCGTCATCTAGATTACATTGGCAGTTTACCACCTATCCGGTTGCGACAACGCTGTTGAGTGCAATCAATTATCAATTACGAAAGCTCAAGGAAGGGCTCAAAATGCTTCAAGAGGGGAACACAATGCTTCGACTAAAGCAATTCCAGGTGCCGGTGGCCAGTTGCAAGCTGTGGTATGACGCGTCTACAGTCGCAATCTTTAGGCCACCATCATCTAATTCGAGAACGTTCATCTGAATCTTATTGTGAGGGACAACGCTACTGCCTGACCATGGTAGACCGTTTCTCACGTTGGTCGGAAGTAACACCAATCCCCGATCAAGAAGCTATCACAACTGCCAGGCGCACACATGGATCTCCAGGTTTGGCATACCACTTCGGATCAAGACAAATCAAGGAAGACAGATTAAATTGAGGTTGCTTCAAGAACTCAGCAACCTGACCGGTGCAACACATATCAGAACTGCAGCACACCATCCTGCAGTTAATGGTTTGGTCGAGCTTACATGTCGTGCGACTAGGCAATCGCACAACTTGAAAGAAAGACCTTGTCACAACTATAGCGAAAATGGTGTATGGTCAGCCATTACGCCATTACGAATTAAGACAGCGTTTCCAAATGCCACTCTTTGTCAGTGGAAGTCAACATAACAGCAAATGAGTCTTCATATTCAAAAATCTGGCGACAACAAGCCATGTCTTTATCCGGAACGATGGTCCAAAGAAGATAGTCCAACATCCGTACCAGAACCTATATCGGATGATCAGCAAAACGGATAAGTTAAAATTGCCAGACTGCTTATGCGATGGCCGACGATATAGAAGAGAAACCAATCTGAGACGACTTCCACTCCCGAGAGAGACACCCGAAAAATTGTTCAAGCAACAACGTAAAGTGGCAAAATCAACAAAATCTGGCAGACTGGCTAGATTTCCTGATCATTACCAGACAGACCTTTAATAGTTTAACCAATGGAATACAACAGATTCATAGCAGATACGGCCAACTGAATCATCGTAATTTCCTTGCCCTCAACGCAGGCGAATGATGTAGTCAATCCTCTGCAGGCACTTACCTAGGTTAGGTTATCTAGGAAACAACTCTACCCAGAGCCACGGTAATTGCTAGGTTTTTCACGATAATATCTCTATCCAAGTTGTCATAAAACCCTATTAAAAGAAGCAGGTAAACACTAACAGGCCATTTTTCGGGTACGGCCTAAATTTCCGGTTTCATTATTTGTAAAACTTCACTGAATGGGGATCCGAAATTTAGGAAAGTTAAGGCAATCCGCTGTTCGTAGCCGAACGACGAAATCTATGAGCGATACCACCACCACCCGGTTGTGGATAAAATTCGGATCAACAGGTTGCAATGGGCGGGTTGCTTAATCCGATGAATGAAGATGATCCAGCCCGGAAAATCTATAAGGGAAATATCTATGGTTGAAAAACAAAAGGAGGTAGACCCTGCCTGAGATGGAGCGATGCTGTAAGTCAGGACGCCAGAGAGCTTTTTAGAGATATCGAAGTGATGAACCTCGGCCCAAAAGGGTGTCTGGAGTTCCTTGTTAAGGCAGGCCTAAACCGAATACCGGTTGCTGCGCCGTTAGTGATGATGATGAAGGCAATCCGAAAAAGGACTTTTCCCGTTGTTGGCAGTTATTCACAACCCCAAATCTATCCCTTCATGTCGATTGGAAACTTGCTAATGAAAAATTATATCTACTCCCACATTGTAGAATTCGGCAGCCAACATTGCTTGTCAGAGGTATTTTTAAGAACCTAAAGAACCACTGAAAGGGCAGTAGTTGGACTCGCTAACTAACCAATCATATACACTGAGAGAAAAGGAAACTTCTTGCTGACATCTATCGCAATACGCGCTCCCATAACCTGAAACTCGTTTCTGAAGTGGAGGCATGGTTTTGGTGACTATATCAACAGTAGTGGCAGGTTTACCAATTTTTGCACACTCTTCAAGTACAGAGCGTGCGTTAGATTTTACCTGAATGCGCTCTCAATCTCAAAACTGATCGTCATCGTATGGCTGCACGATCTCAAAACTGATCGCCATCAAATGGCTGCTCTTCACTTGCATGTCGTAAATGCGTCTGCTTTGTGTGCGTGGAAGAAAGTTACTCCCCAAATCCCACCACCCGCCCGAGAATATTGATAAACATTAGGCCACACGCCCACGTCCGCCCGAAGGGTGTGACAGAACCTGGGTGAATTCAGAAAAGTGGAGGCGGATCGATTAACCTAAAGTGCTGAGAGCTCTATTGATCTCTACAAGGAAGGGTGAGCTCGACGCGTTTGTCAAACGAATTTGACCATTGCAGTGGTGAGGGGAGTAGAAACTGATGGAAATAACAGTGATGATAAAAAGTACGGTGACTTTATAAATGAAACAAAAACGGCTTAATATTCAGGCAAATTTTCTCTATCTCCTACAAAATAACATCCACCAGGAGCAACACAATTGCGCTAGCGGTTCACACAACTGACCATACACTATCTGTAAGCCGAAGGCTATCCCAGCCTTCGAAGCACTACTCGGACGATTGTTGGCTTGTCTCCATGTCAAAATTGTAGATCCACATCTCATCAGCAGTAATTATGCATTTCATGAAGGTCGGGGCAGATAGGCCCAAACATTTAAATGATCCTCTATGGATCCTCACCCACAGTGATTAGAAACTGAAGATATGGAAGGAGCTCTTTACCACAATTCTCAATTTTGTCACCTCCGGCGAAGGTTCACTTTTTGTGGATGATATGCCAAGCCACCGTAACATGAAAATACGGACTGCTCCTCGAAACAGGACCGACTGGCGGAGTGGTACCTGCCATCGCAAAGATTATAGGTAAAATAATTCTAAGATGCATCAAAGGACACCTCGAAGGCTTGATCGATTAAGACCTGACTGGTTTCGTCTCCAGATTCGTCGAGTATCGAGCACATTGACAACCATTGTGGAGCAATTTTCAGAGTTTAGATCCCCGCTGTACATGCTCTTCATCGATTTCGAGAAAGCTTTCGGCAGCGTGTATCTCGAGTGGTATACGCAGAACGGGAATTTCAGAGCAACTACAAATAGGTGGGCATTGCTAGAAAAGAGGATTATATGGACCAAAAAAGTGGGGCAAAGTTGGCCCAGTCCTTAGACGTTAAGAGGTTAGAGCGCTGGGCTATCGTAGCGGAAGGTCGCGGTTCAAATCTCATTGGTGGTAGAGGGATTTGTTATGACTGTATGTTGGATACCAGTCGACTAAGATGAGAATGAGTACCTGAGTCAAATCTGGGTAATAATCTGACCACATTGGCTCCTACAGTATACTGTAGTGTACCGTTACGGTCTTGGATGAAGTGCATTAACCCATTTGAAGACCCTGATCCAACATGAATTATTAAAGTTGGTCCAATTCTTGGGCATTGAGAGAGGTTTGTGCAATTCGAGAAAAAGGAAAGGATTTATGGACAAAGAGCTCGTGGATTATGGACCATAGTGACGCACCGCACAGTGCCATCACTGGTATTAGTTCTGTATAAGGGGGCAATATAGATATTGATAAATAATCTTTCATTTCCGATTTTCTGAATAACTGCGAAAATTTTCTTACCAATATTATACTTTTCTGCACAAAGGTCCTAAGTCACAATTTCATTAGGAGACTAAAAATCACTTTTCTTTTTACACCTAACTATGAGCATATGCTAACGAAGGAAATAGCTGATTACTCTTTGGAATCATCCTGGACAACCTTCGAGATGATTAAGGCCACAAACACCCTGCAATTAACCTATTTTCGGTGCAAAATGTACTTAGCGCACTTGTGTAGGAAAATATCGACTTATAGATCTGCGTTATGCCCTTCTGGGACAATTCACTTGTCTTGTTTGATGGAGAATAGACTCAATGCCGATAATAATCTGTAATGAAAGTGTGTAAAGCTAGTTTCCTCGTTATTTCCGCTTTTTGATCGATGTAGTTACTGGAACCTGGACTGCAGATTGACGAACCTATCGTTTGAAATTGTGTCGAGGCACAGTGGGGAAAAACGGAGTACATTAACTAATTTCCAAAATTGACGCAACAAAGAAGCTAACGCAAACGAATGTAAATGCGTTTGGTATTCTGGTTGTCAATGCAAGTGGAAACGAGGCGGTGATGAATCAATTATCCTGATTTTTTCGGTACTCATCATTACTCTCCTTGTCGAAGGCCCCTGTATGACTAAATTTCAATGAAAAACGGAAAACCTCCGCACCCACGTTTTCTCTCTACAACCACTGGTGAAAGAGATGAGATTTACTACTATTATATTGATTAAAAAACCACATATAGATGGCTTGGTTTAATGAAATCGAGGTAGTAATCCCAAGTGATGGTTCATGATTGTTCTTCTCATAGCTCACATGAAATTCACATTCATCCCTCGATTTTTATTATCTCCCTGAATACATAAGTCCTTAGTTTGTTATAATAAACGTCCACTTATATTTCATTCACCTTGCTATTGCCACCACTATGGGCAACTAGATAGGCAGTCAGGATATTGAAATTAGATTTGTGCAAGTGGAATCGCATACAAGATCATTTCATTTCATTCAAACAGAATTCGATGCAGGATCTTGAATGAATGTAAGCCGTGTTTTTCAAGGAAATGTTAGAAGGCCAAATTAAAAAGAATCTAGTGACCGAACAAACAACAAACCAAAGGTACTGGAAGATTCTTGCATCAAAAGCTTACTTTTACAATAGTGAAATGGCTGAAGCATCGTAAGTAAAGTACCGGGAACCTTAGAAAAATTTATTTCAATACTATTATTGTCTAACGATAGCCATTCTCTGTTACGGTCATGCTGCTCTCTCCTGTCCTTTTTTATTGTGTAGCAATTCATCTTGATTTCGGAAGTAATTTCGGCCTTCCCCCACCTCGATGTAAGTCGCAACTGACATTCCAAAAAATCGGCCCTAATTCCTCTTTAGCACAGTCGAGCAACTCAGTAGAGTTGGACTCAAATGCCGAACTAGTCGGAACAGTCAGTTGTCGTTAATTTTTCCATAATGGTGTGTAATTCCTCCCCTATGGTTGACAATAGTCAATTCAGATAAATGTATGAGGCTATCTTAGGCAGCAAACTTGACCACATATGAGCAGGTCTGCCTATTTACTGACTGACATACATCAAGAATACTCTGGAAGATTTTCCTGTTAGTGGACTTACCACCATAGCTACCTTTGCTGAGGATACCGCAATTTTGAGTCCACATAGAGACCCAAAACTGACTTCCCTATAACTGGACTGACATCTAGGGAAAGCTGAAACCTGGCTTCAGATACAGAGAGTACTTTCACTCAGTCAAGTCAAGTCAAGTCAAAGTGTGTACAATTAACTTTCACTTTACGAAAGGAAAGAAATTGCCTTCAGGTAAAAATGAACAAAATTGCTGTACGCCAATCATATGACGTTAAATACCTGGAAAGAATACTCATCTGGAAGTGCCTCATACAAACGGAAAATCAGAAACTCAAACTAAGTTCAAGGTTTTTTTGTTGGTACTCCACAAAAAATCACCGTTCCCTCTAAACCACCTTCTGCGCGGTAGAGCAGAACAGACCGCGTTGAACTCATCAGGAGACGTCGCTTGCTAGAGGTAATGTTTGCCATTAGTTAACTTAGAGCAAAATTTCCAACTGCAGCCCTATGCGCTGCTGCTTTGATTTACTCGAAAAAGCCCATCTTTGGGTCAAGCCACAGTCCAATGTATATCCATTGGTTTTAATTCGATTATCGACGAATTAAAGGCATTTCTGACGTCAAGCTTTACGAGGAGCACCAGCGTCGAGCTCGGCGGCTGTGTATCTCCGCTCGATGAACGGTATCTACGACTTGCATCATCTGTGGATCTCCCTAGTCTGAAACCGAACTGCCGTGGGGATAAGTCTCCGGCAGTACGTATCGCTTCAGCGAGTCTACTTCTGATGAGGTTTTCGAACACTTTCCCAGCAGTGTCAAGCATGCAAAGTGGTCCGTATGAAGACGGCAACTCAGGGTCGCCTTCCCCTTTCCTAATCAGCGGAAGCCTCGCCAGAGAAGAGAGGCAAGCATTGAATGCGCCAAGTAGTGGGTCTGACTCATATTGGAGTACCAGTTTCTATACTGCCGTCGAGATACCATCGGGTCCTGGTGCCTTCTTCTTTTTCATAAAGACGACTGCCTCTGCGAGCTCTTTTATAGAGAAAAGTGGGCAGTCCCTCGGCGCCCTCCGCGCTGTCGTCATTATCCCATACGGGATGCGCAAGGAATAATGACTATACAATACGGTGCGTCTGCTTGACCTTGAATGAACAGGGTTTCCGCAGAGTCAGAGTTTTCAGGTTACCAGTTTGTAAGCGTGTCCCCGCGAGTCCTCATTCACCTCATGAATGGTTTCCTCCTGTTTATTGTGCTATTGGGTCTCCTTTTGGCTGATCTGTGCTCGGTCATTATGGTACATGCCTCCTCCTAGCCGTTTAGCCAAGCGGTGGAATTTGTGGCACACCTTCTGGAGCTCTGCAATTTCCACCGTCCACCAAAACATAGAAGACTCGTCACGTCTCGATGCCCTTTTGGGCATAACTGAATTTACGATAGTGTCAACTGTAGCACCACCACTCTCAGAAATGCCCCATCTGCTCCAAAAGCTTTGACAAAACCCCTCGTATTCACTATCGCGACATTCCACGCACAGAAAGGTCGCCCCCACAACAAGAGGTTATGTGAACCAATTCGAAAGCTTGCCGAGAAGTCTTTCAGAACTCGCTACCCGCCCATCAACGACACTAGTAATGCGAAGCGAATACTTCCCTCGCAGCGTAGCCACAGGAACGTTGGGGTTGATCCGGTGTCCTTCTGTGCTGTAGCATCGAGTCTGCGTTGAAAGTCCGACACCGCCTCATTTGGTGTTAGAGAGGCACTGAAAAACGTTCAGACAGAGCCGTCCCCTCGGCCTTGGACAAGACTCCTAAGGTGAGGGCCGTCCCAAACTCAGATGGTAGCGGTACCTGATATGTCGGGTGCCTTGAAGCTGAATGCTTCCCTCGGTACTGTTCACTGATGAGCACTAGATCAGTTTCGATCTCCGCAGCTAACTGCAACTTATAAGCGGTTGCATTCCCGTGCTTATTGGTCTGTAGGATGCGGATCATGTTAACGACGTGCTAGGTTTTTCCAATAATGTTCTGAAGATTAGATGCGCCACAATCCTTGCACAAAGCGCAACTGTTTTTTTTTTTCGTTGCAGGTATTCGCTTTATAGCCTACCTGGCCGCGTCCGCGTCATGTTGCCCTCATGTCAGGTACCCGGCAGGTTGCAGATGTGTCCCCATAATCTAAACATCTATACCATTTAGTTGTAGCGGCCCGAATTCGTATCCTATATATTACCCAATAAATTCTGATTTTCCCGCCGTTAAGAAGCTTCCTAGCATATTGCTCCGCACTTCCACCACAGCGATTTTTTGGCCTCGGGAGTTCGCAGAGGTGATACCAATCCAGGCATTGGTTACCTACGGACATTCGCGCTGGATAGCCTGTTCTACTACGTTTTTTTCTGTCAGGCAGTCGAGATCTCGAATTTCCAGAAAGCACTTGGGTTATAGGCTAGAAACAAAAGTTTTCTCTCCCAATAGTCCCTTGACTGCTTCACGGAACGTACCTTTATCTGTTGCCCTTGGGCCTAATTCGACTTGAACTCCACCACCCTTCGTTTTCCAAATGGAAAACACTTCCGCTAGACTGTCTTCAGGTTTGATCCTATCACGGATTTCGCTGAGGAATTCCACAAAGGTCTTGTATTCCGTTGGCTTAATAAGCAAAGTTGCCGGTCGAGTCTTCCTTCATCTCCTCTCTTCTGGTACTCCACCCTCCGTGTCCGCCTTGATTTTCGGCAAAGGTTTTTCTGATGATGCGGCGTATTGTTGCCCCTTGTCCCTTTTCTCCTTTTAAGCCACCTAAGTGAAATCTCTTTCAAATGCCCCTTATTCCTTTTGTTTTTACCCCAATTTGCTCTGAAGCGGGTTATCTGCGATCCGTTTGATGCTTACGGTGTTCTCACCTGGGCCCGCGGTTGCTTTGCTTTCCTTTTCGCCCATCTTCTGTCACTTTCCATGTCCGCCTACAGTACGAAATTCGGTCCAGGAGCTCCTCCGACTCCATCAGCCTGCTTTCATCGCTTTCTTGACGTTTTTCTGGAGGAACATTGCAAACTGCATCCTTTCCTCTTCGGTTTTTGCAAGAACAGTCGACTGCGCTCCCACTTGGCTTAGATTCGAAGCTATCTGATCAGTTTCAGTAGTTTCCATTGTGCCCCTTTTCGCAACAACAGTACTGCATGGGACTGTCTGGGTTGCTGTCTCCGTCCCAGATGCCGCGTTGCTTTACAAGGCTTCTTCTTCATTTGGTCATTCCGATGTCTCTTCAGGTATTTCAGCCCCTGTGCCCTTCGCTGGGCGCTACGATAAGCGGTTCTTTCTCCATTCCCATTGCCTGCTTATTTATGCCGTTTTTATTCTCCGTTGCAGTTTATTTACCATTCTAAGTATGCAAGGAAGCGGGACAAAAATGTCAGGAACGGATATACCATCGGGAACAAAGCCTGACCTACCTTTAGCTGATCCCGAAACTCAAGGACGGATTAACGCTTCAATGCACCCTACCCGGCCATGGTCGCGAAGGGACTAGCTCCTGATATACGCCGCAACTACCAGGTTAGCAGTGCTAGGCTCAGATTACCCGATCGACGTCGCCAAGAAGTTGTCGACAGTGTACCTCAACATATATCGGTCAGTAGCAGTTCGCTCTCCACCGAGAAACTTTCTCGAGGCTATGTTGGGTACAGATATAACGCCATCTATGGAGTCAATCTAAAATTCTGAGATGTTTATCCGGTGTTCCCGGGTATGTCCATAACATTGACCTCCACAACGACCTGGAAATAAAAGCAATAGCAGAAGGAATGGAGTGGTCCGTTAGTAAACATTTAGCCAGACTGAAGAGTCACACCAACATAATGGCTGAAAGAATTGAGTATAGAATTCAGCAAGAGCTGAAATCTCCCTTGATTCTAATGGGACAGCTAAACTTGGCCCCAGAAATCGTCCCAGTACTTTGCATTTTTCTTGCTGTGTAAAGTATACAATTTACTGAAGCAATTAGGTGCATTTTCAACATGAATTGGTACCATTTCAAGGAACATCAATATCCTAATAACTCTGCATATAAATAAACATATAAATAAATAAAAAAAAAACAACTTCAATGCTGCGGGATCAACCACAACAAACAAAGAAACTACTAAACAATAGATTATCTATGCAAATTATTGGCAAATATTTTCCAGCTCAGTTATATAATATCCTCATTTGCATTCCATTGGTATGGTAGATGTCGAATATTTACAATAAACAAATGCAGCTGGTGAAAGTGACATAAATATTTAAGCGCGACTTGAAACTGTGGGGAAAAGTTCAAAAATATTTCAGTTACACCATAAAGTATCTCTAGAAACTCGTACCATAACTAGAAATGTTGATGTTGTCCAAATAAATTGCCGGAAAGTAAATCAGCGCAAAAGTCAAAGGTGGTAAATGCTCACTTTGTTAACACACCTTACTAGTATCCATATGTGATTAACGTAGCATGTTAGAGGCACTCTTAATTACTTTACAATCCAACTCATTTGCGTAATAAAACTCGTTGACACCATTATGTAAATCGAGAGCAATATAGAATATCTTTACTGGAATATCTCAACCACATTACTTTTTGTGTTTTCAATATTTTTGATTGAAATTTCAAACTCTACGCACTGCAGTTGGATGAAAGGAGGGACGAAATCACTTGATTCATTTTTATCTTCAAACAAAAACTATCAAAAGCTAAAAGAGCATATATGTATACTCTATTGGTATTCTATACAAATTGATGACTTGAGCTAAGATTCGAACTCGCGGCACGATAATCGCAAAGCTAACGACCAACCGCTTCAGCCACTGCAATGTCATACGCCAGACCTAACGAGAAGGGGATGGAAAGGGAGGTTTCCCTCAGGCCAGAGTTTTCTCATTTCTTTTTAAATTTATTCATGAGAATAGTACAAACGATTAGATTTTTTCATAGTAGTAGTCTTCCACATCTATGTACTGCTGCCAACGGGAACCCTGTCGGCCGAACCAAAACCAAGTGGGCGAAGAGAACCTCCATAGTGGTGCCACCGGGAGATGCTGGTTTGTCGGCCATGATGCAATAGGCTCCAAAGGCCTAATTAGGGCGATCAGACCCGAGTCTGCACGGGAACTCATCTCAAGTGGCAGTATGTCACGAAACCTTACCATGGGTATACTGGTACCATGGAAAGCGGGATAGACCATGAATTCACATGCTTCAGGAGAATTCCTGTTATATGTGCGTTCAGCTCGGTGGTTGCGGTTGCACCCCTAGTGGAAGTTTCAAGGGGATTATGGTTGCGTTCAAGCGAACACAGACCTTCGAGCCTCAAACGTGATGTTGCGATTCAACACGGGTACCGTACTCCATAGTTCGGTGGAGATTTAGGTAGGTCTTGCATCTGCCAGTATGAATGCTGAGCCATGCACTCAACATAGACTGGTACTGTTGTTGTTTGTCACAGCGGGGCTCTGATTGTGGTCATAAAATCAATCCGTGTCTGAAAAAGACCGTAGGGTTAAGTCCCCGAGACCACGTCAGCTTACTGTCTCAATGCTGAAACCATGAGTGATACTCATCCTACGATCACTGTTCACTCGCGACATATTTTTGGCGATTTTGCTTGTTGAAGGGCGCCCGGAGCGGTCGTCGTCTTCTACTCTTTCTCTACCCCCTCGAAACAATTTGTGCCAAAAACACCCGACTACCCATGACAGCATCACTGTGTCCTTATTCATATCGTGACTCCCGTTGTCCGTTTAATCAAGCTTCACGCAAAATTTGAACGCGTATTGTTGCTGCAGCAAACGACCTATGAATCTTACTACTTTCATAACAAATCAGGTAAGCAAACCATTCCTACCGATGATTCAGACCATCTAAAACGCTCGATTCCCTCAGCTGAGAAGTAAGGAAACAATTCTCCATCATAGTGAATTCCTGGGTAATGACTCTCGAAAGTAGTCCTTTCCCTTATTGGGAACTGTTCAATTGTACATTTTTAAACTTCCTGGCAGATATGAAAGACTAATATAACATAAGGTGATAATAGCTCCACTAAATACTTGCTTAGATTTGGAAACTCAATTTCAGAAAAGTTTTTGATTTCGTGCTTCTTGTCTAGACCAAGAAAAAATTCACATAATAGAACGATTCAACATGCAGTTTCAACGTTATCAGCACCAACGTAGCTTCAGCTTCTGAGTCGCCCTTGCCTGCATATAGTCTGCTACCGGCTGCGGTGACCCATACTGGTGCCATATCTAAGTCGCCCTGGCCAACAAATCCCCCACCTTTGACTCCTATGCACTATTCTAGTGCAAATATGATACACAGCTCCAACAATCATTGTACTGTCGCTACACCAGCGCCTCCACGTGCTCTCTCGTGGGAGTCTTTGATGCCTGCCACCGCTAAGGCGAAGGCCTCCTGCTAAACGTTACCTCACCACCAAAACAACTATTCGTGTAGAGGCTACACCATCACTTTCGACGATATTCTGGCCTACATCAGAAGCACGGCTAACTTAACTCCGACACTTCTCTCGTGTGTCAAGCTATCGAATGATGACTCTCCCGACCGAGTCATAGTCTTCTTCAAATTTACATATCCCCACAACTCCTCACGCTATCGCTCAATCTTCTTTTTGACGACAAGGGGTTATTAGCAAGCCTAATCGGAGAACCAAGTTACAAGAAAATTTCCCACCAACCCGCCTCTTTCGCCGACCTTGAATGATTTTCAAAATGTAACACTTTTTTTCCAAAATGTAAGGGGCCTTATGAGCAAGCTGTCGAGTTTCTAATTATCTGCCTTAGCATTCCAACATCACGTCATCTGTATTACTGAAACCTGGCCGGATAACAGGATTTGAAATTCTTTCATTTTGGCAGAGACTGCGCTGCACTTAGCAAATCAACAGGCGAAGGTACACTGGTAGCTGTTAAGTCCCCATTCCGTTTCGAAACAATCTTTTCCTCCTACTTTTCCACCTACAATTCCGTCACAGTAAGAGTCATTTAGCCTCATGTATACCGCTTTATCATATCCTAACATATGTATGTTTCTCCTGCCACAGCTCGCTTTTTTTTTATAGAAGAATAGAATTTATGGCAGATTATCAACTCTAACCTTCCTGTGCGTTTTCCCAATTCCTCCATGCCTCCTCTTACGTTGCTTCCGACGCCCATCTTCCTGCTCTCGAGTTTGATATTCAGATTGCCTTCTCCCACTAGTTCAGGCAACCTGCCTCGTATCTCCCACTATTCCGTCCTTGTCAAGTGCCTCATTAGGAAATTTGACACCAATATCGGATCTGGTCATGTCAGTCTTCCTAACCTCTTTTTGCTTAAAACTGGTCAGTTCATTCCCCTTCCCCGCACCCTTATTTTCAAAAAGAACCTTGTTCCCTAACTTGTGGAAAGAGGCTGTCACCGTGTTCACAAAAGTGGTGGTCGCTCTCTTGTTGAGAATTACTACCCAATTCCGCTCCTCTTCTCCTTGGAAAGGTATGTCAACGACTAATTTGGCCATCCTATAGTGAAAGAGAAACTCTTGTTTGTTAAGCGTAGCTCCACTGTCTCCAACCTGGTTGACTTCACCAATTTCGTGGCCAAATATATAATTTCACGACAGGAAATACATACCATCTTCACTGACTTTGCTAAAGCCTTGGACACTCCAAATCACAAAATACTTCGGTCCAAACTCATCTCTCTCAGTGTTTCCTTATCACTTGTGTCATTGCTTGCCTCTCATCGTTCCAACCGATTCTGTCAAGTTTCTTTTGATGGATGCACATCTCGTTCCTCCTCGTCCTTCTCTGGCGTCTTACAGGGTTCTATTCTGAGCGTTATACGCTACTTTTTCTCGCCATCTTTCGTTATGTTTATCCCAATGTAAACACGTTTGCCTCAAATAGGACAGTGTCCTTTGGTAGCCCCCATTCTATAGGTTTCTTTCATAATTCATCAGTTAGAAACCATCGATTCGCTTTTACTAAACTGGATTCTTCACATATTGGGAAGGAAGAACGTCCACATTGTAGTCGGATCAGACGCTGCTAGATCAGGTGCTGTTAGACTGTGAGGCCTAGGAAACTCTCAAAGTCATCGTCGGGATCTCTGCGGAGAAAACCGTCTGGATTTTGTTCAAAGGAACTTACGTCGTTCGTCCTTATTTAAGTCAAACGCACCTTGATCGAGCTAAGGCCGAATTTAATCAAATTGGTTTGCATGTTGAGCCGTGTTCTGCGATGTGAATGAGACATGCTGGTGTTGCTGTGTACTCCTCCTCTTGACCTAGATGTAGTCCGACGTGCTACGGCTTACAGGCTGAAAACCGGAAGCTGATTTAACTAGTGCTAGTCTGGTGGAGAGATTACGATCGCTTGCAGTTAAAAGGTTGTTTGTTGATAGTGTTGCATTAAAGTGGCAGATCAGACAGAACGGAGCATGATAGCTTTAATGAGTTTTTAATGTCGCGGGACTTTACCTCAAGTCAGGGATGTGCATTATGTGGGACAGATTCAAAGGGTTGACTTCATGTCCTCTATGATTGTGCAACGTACCGTAACATGGTGTGATGCCTGATGTCATCCTATCGTCAATTATCAGTCACTATCTCTACAAAGCCCACGTTTCCGCCAACTGGAAGGGAGCTCGCATTGTCCCAATTCTTAAGAAAAACCAAAACCCTATCAATCTAAGTAACTACAGAGCTATTTCGATCTTATCTTCTATCGTCAAAATCTTCGAGCGGACCATAAAATCCCACATAGATATGCACAGTCACCTACCTCCAATTCGCCAATCAATCTAAACACTCAATTGAGCATGTCCTCCTCATTGTTGTTTTTTTTCTTTTGTTCTGGATCTAAACCGGAAAGCCCCGACAATCGCCTATCTCCTCTATCTAAGGAAGGCTTTCGACTCGGTTTGAGAGTATAAGCTCACCTTTAAGCTTACCGGGTTATAAACTTCCATCCGCAACTCTGAAAGGTAATCCGTAGCTTTTTGGATGGGTGAAAATCTTAAGTCTGCATACAGTGAAACCTCTTGCCACTTTACTCATGTCCTGCTAACATCCCACAAGGATCAGTCCTTTCTGCCACCCTCTTCTTCTTGTTCATCGCAAACCTCCCTAAATCACCACCACCCATACCCCAACCGAATTGTTCAATTCGTGGATGACCTGATCCCCAGTCCTAATTTTACAAACCTTCCCATCACTAACGTCCATCATTAACGTCCGTCCCTCCTCTCATCCCATCCACATCCTCGATCCCCATTTGGCCCACCTCGTTTTTTAGGGTTTTGTATGAAACCAAATCATATTCAAATCCGTTTACTGTCTGTTTGAAACAGTTACTCCTATAGATACGAAATTTGGTAGAAAAGTGGGAACTGCAAACTGGGAACTCCTCTCGTATGCAGTGACTAACATCGTTCTACATTGAGTTTAAGTGGGAGTCCCCATACCGAATATAGGTATATGGGGTATCAAATCAAAGATCTGGATTAGTGCTTTTCAAAGCTAGCCTGTTATTTAATGCAAAATATGGGAAAACGGACACTGGGAAGTGATAATTTCTTCCACGGTCCCATTCTCACAAGCTACTCAACCGAAAAATCTGAGAAAATCACGAAGCTGCCACTATATGGTCTAGACCTCGAAATGCTCGCTATGCCAATATTTGTTAAAGTAAAATAAATATAGTGAAACCCAGGAGTTTGCCTAACTCCGAGAAAATCGTAGACTCAAACTATATTTCCTGGTCCATGATGATTACGGCTGGTACACCAAAGCGCGGGATCCATTCTCGAGGGCCTCGGCACATGATTGTGCCGTAATGTTAGTCAGAGGTATTGTTTCAGGCCACCGCGTAAATCTGTCGATGATTTTGAGGCAATATTTGTATCCGTGCGAGTCTCGCCAAAGGCTAATGATGTCGAGGTAGATGGTGTGGAAACGCTAGGTCGACCGAGGGAATACGCCTTGGGCAGGAAACGACGATAGAATTTTAAGAGCCAAGAACCTTCGCAGATCCTTCATCGTAGTTGGCAGGGGAATGTTTTTGATGGCTTCAACATTTCAGCAAATGGCGTTTTTTTCGATTTTCCCTCCAACAGGACCTGTTTATAAGTAAATTTAATGACGTTGTTAGATTTACAGTGACTCGTAATATTCATAATGTTTTCACTGTAAATGGGATCTGTTAGTTAGTTAGTACTCCCACCTCCCATGTGACCGACCATTTTAAAATAGTCCAGGGGTTTTCGGTGAGGTTAAGTCTAGATATTGGAGAGGCCAGTCTAACGATTTTGTTCCGCACGTCTGGAGCCATTTGGTGGTCGATTTCCTGCGCGCCGCGAATCAAACGTCCGAAACATTAAACCTCAAATCTTCCACGGGCCCAAAAAAATATCCTGTAGAACCTTAATACAGGGTGCGGCAGCATAACTTCCTTTTTGAAAATGCGCGCCACTCAGTTAGTTGATGTCATAGCGGAGCGCTAGTGGTCTCGTTCAAGAGGGGATACTGTAAAGTTTTGTCCCGACACGGTTCAGTCGCCACCATGCGTTGGAATAGTGAGGAGCGTGCCTTTGCCGTTGAGGTTTACTTTTCAAGCGGATGTTCGGTTATTGCAACACAGCGTGCATTTCAGAATCGCTTTAATTTAGCCCCGTTGGCTCCTGTCCCAGACCGCAAATCAATTGTTACATGGGTCACTACATTCAGACAAACTGCAAGTGCGACAAAAGCAAGAACAATTTCCTCAGCTGGAATTATTGGTCCCTCGTTTTTTGAGGAAAATAAGATTACAGAGACAGTGAATTCGGACCGGTATGTAAACATGCTACAGAATTTTTTTTTTCCCACGGCTAGAAAATTTGGATTTGGGGGACACTTGGTTCCAACAAGACGGTGCAACAGCACAAACTTCAAAAGCATCGATGGCTGTTTTGAGGGAACACTTTCCAGAGCGCCTTATCTCAATTAGAGGCGATTTGAAATGGCCGGCACGCTCTCCCGATCTGTCCCCCTTGTGATTTTTTTCTATGGGGTTTTTTGAAATCCCGTGTTTATGTGAACCGTCCAAGAACCCTACAAGATTTGAAGACCAACATTCAAGAAGAAATTGCCAACATAACACCTGCTATGCTAACAAGAGTCATGACAAACGCCAGAAATCGGTTTACGCAATGTATGGAGAATGGGGGACGTCACCTAACAGATTTGATCTTCAAAACAATGTAAATAAAAACTTTAGATATGTACCTACATTATAAAAAATAAATAAATATTTTGCGATGCATACAATAGTTTTTATTGAGTTTTGACAAAAAGGAAGTTATGCTGCGCACCCTAGACGTAGATATATCTACATTTGATAGGACTTTGGGGTGTTTGGCGGAGGTGGTAACTGTCTGGCGGGGGTGGTAACTGTCTGGAGACTTTCCACAGACAAACTTTTAACTTTTATACTATAACGTAGGTCTGGGGTCCGCGGACTCTTACTCTATTACGTTTACTAAATACTTTCACGAAAAAAACTCGGGCGAATCTTCATTACAGGACCTTGGACGTTGAGTAAATACCATTAGAACCCAAGTAGGACGTCTATCTTTGCAGTTCTACAAGCAAAATTCTAAATCGTTACACAATTTGAGTTCTGAGTTAATTCACACCTTGAATAATCATAAATGAAGATAATAGATAGTCACCTGTCCACGTTCATTTAAGGTAACACATAAGCATATAATCTACCACACAATCGTACTATATTATAGACAATCCACAATCCATCAATTTCCTTATCCAAAAACACAAAGCAGAGACGAATGTTCAATAAAAACAAAACTTGGCTGAGCTTCCATTATGTAATGCAAAATTTCCATCTAAAAGCCACATTCACGGACTTACACAAGTACTCGCATCTTCCCCCTCGATATGGGCATTGTTGCAATAACCAGTGGAAATCCGTGTGTGGCGTCACTCTCTAGAAAGTAATTTCACTTTTCAATGTAATACTCGTTTGCCCAATGATTTCATACCGTTGAGGTGGGTACTTACCTAGGTACAGGTAAGTAAGTGCACATTCGTGGGCTAGTTACTATTTGTTACGGTTGCTGGCTCAGGTACATGGTATGTTGCATCGCCAACGTTTCAGGGACATTTCTTCATATTTGCTAGACGATTTAAAAGGTGTGGAAAACCCATTTCCTTGAAGGTGAGGCTGAATAAGCACCTCAATCGTTACATAAACAAAAATCAAATAAGTTATCTGAATTCACTATGTGAATGCACCCAACAAACTAATATTGTCGAAATTGCTTCATAAATAGATAAATAAAACCGGCGAAATCTAAAAATTAGTCACTTACCACACTTTAGGATTAACCCAAGCTTTTCCGACATTCTTTAACAATTATTGTGTATCTCGGATTTCTCTATATTCCGTGAACCAGCAGATCTCAGGGTATTCATGTTCGCTTACGAATCTAATATTGTAATACTGATTAAGTGAAAGAATTTTTCATATCTTGGTGCAGATTGACATCAATAGCAAGGAAGCCTGGATAAGTCCAGAACCGCACTGCACTTCACACAATATTTCCGCTAGTAAACTTCCTTGGCGAAGAAAAAAAAATCTTGACGGACGGTCTCCTCCAGGGCAGAGGGGACTCATCAGACGCTACCTCACCTCTGCCCTGGGAGCAGTGTGGTCCAGGTTTGAACTTGGGACGGATTTCACTTCAATATAATTCGCACTTATGTCGTGTTTGCGATTATATATAAATGAGCGATTACCACCTGTCGCCACTTTCGGTCACGTTACTCCCAGGGCAGAGGTGAGGTAGCGTCTGATGAGTTGCGTCTGCCCTGAACGAAACCGTCAGTCAATATTTTTAAGGTTTTATGTAAAACAAAACCTTATTAAAATCGATTCAATGTCTGTCTGTCTGTCACACGCACTTTTCTCCAAAACGGCTAAACCGATCCGAACGAATTTTGGTGGACAGATGGGACCTATGAAATCCCACGCATACAGTGAGTGGCATAAATTTAGGTGAAGTTTAAAGGGGGCTCCCCATATATGCAAAGGGGCTATTCAAAAAATTTTTTCACCGGATATAGTTGGTATCAAATGAAAGGTCTCGATTTGTACTTTCCGAAACTGACATTAGTTTTGGCATAAATTGCAAAGTGCGTGAGTAAGGAGTCAAAATGTACGCATTTGAAGTGAGACAGGACTCATTTTCGGAAACTACCCAACCTAAAAATCCGAAAAAAATCAGGGTGGTGCGCCTAGATGAAATCTAGGCCTCAAAATATATCCCATTCCGATATCTGCTCAAATAAACTTACTAATAGTATATTACTACTTTTTAATAATTTACTGAAAAACCCCCCTTAAATTCATCCTAGAACTTCCGAATTTTGTACCAGCATACAGGACATTTCGCGCGAGTTTACTGCTTCCAAAGCCATGCAAATCAGATGCTGACGTCATAATTACCCGGAATAATTAATATTCGCGTGGAATATTAAAGTCGCATTTATGAAGAATCTACTTATCGGCAGCCCTTTTTAAGGTTTTGTGTAAAACACTTATGTGAAATCTAATCTTCGAGAGATGTCCTATTCCGGTATCTGCTCAAAAAATTTACTAATAGTATATTATCAACTTTTAGAAATTGACTAAAAAACTCCCCTTAAGTTACCCCTAAGTGTGCACCGACATAGAGGACAGCCGCGTGCATACACGTGCCAAGTTTCATGAAAATCCAACTATTATTGGGAAAGTTATAGCAGTTCAAACTTATCAATTTCGTGCATTTCGTGCATTCTAAGCCATACAAATAAGATGCTGACGTCATAATTAACGAGAATAATTGAAATTCCAGTGAAATATTAAAATTGCATTCAAGAAGAATCTAATTCTCCCTAGCCCTTTTTAAGGTTTTGTGTCTGTCTGTCTTTTTTTTTCTCCCCCGATGGACTTCAAAAGCTACCGCAGGCTCCTGCCACACGGTTATGTGGGACTCTTACCCACTAAAACCACCTCCTCCTTCCACTCTCCCCGCGGAATTCTCATTTGGTATTACGTCGCGGGGCTGGATCAGAATTTATTCTGCGCTCATGTCAACATTCGTGTTCCTCTCGCGTTCATTCTTTCGGATGACTTCCTCCTGCCTAAGCTTCTTTCCGATGGCTGTAATAACTTTCAACTTTTTCAACTGTCTGTCTGTCTGTCCGTCTGTCCGTCTGTCCGTCTGTCCGTCTGTCCGTCTGTCCGTCTGTCCGTCTGTCCGTCTGTCCGTCTGTCCGTCTGTCTGTCTGTCTGTCTGTCCGTCACACGCATTTTTCTCGGAGACGGTTATAGCGATTGACACCAAATTTGGTAGAAAGGTGGGAACTGTGAACGTTCACGCATACAGTGAATTACATCCTTTTACGTCGAATTTAAGGGGGGTCCCCATACATGCAAAAGAGGGGTGTAAAATTTTTTTTCATCAAAATAGTCATGTGGGGTATCAAATTAAAGGTCTCGATTAGTATAATACTTATCAAAGCCGATCTCAGTTTTGACATTCGTTGGAAGGGTGGGCAGCGCGGGGGGTTGAAAGTGATCACTTCTTTAAGGGGGCCATTCTCAAAAACTACCAAACCAAAAAATCTGAAAATAATCAGGAGGCTGCCACTAAATGGTGCCTGGGCTCCAAAATACCTTCCATGCCAATATCTGTTTAAATAAAGTTAATAATAGTGTATTACTACAATTTTTTTGTAATTGGTTAGAAACTCCCCTTAAGTTCATCCTAGTACCATGAGGGGATATAGGCTATAATATAGAGCATGATCTTACCAAGTTTGGTGGAAATCGCACTATTACTAACAATGTTTGTTGCTTGTCAATATCACCCGCAAGTGGATACTCTCACATAATATGTATATGGATATATTACGTGCTACGTACTAAGAAATACACAAAACCTTTCATACCTGAAGCGTCCAGCTTCCGGTTTCCCGACTTGTTTATATTTGATGTTGGTTAAATTGTTGGCATTTGCTAATAATATTAAACTCAGAGTGTGAAGCGTATGAGGTTGACTATTTCAATACATGGCTTTCCATCAAATGATTTATTTAAATAGCTTTCTAAAAAAATAGATGCCAATAGAATTTTTAACTATGTGACACGGAACTGTCAGGCTTATCGCTCCTCACATCTTCTTCTTTTTCTTCAGCCTTCAGTTCACAAGCGGGGTCGGCTCGTGATGATCAGTTTCGTCATTTTATTTTATCAAATGCCTGATCAGGATGTAATCGCGAGACCTTTAAATCCCCATCCAGCGTATCAAGCCACCATTGTTTTGGCCGGCTTTTTGGTTGTTTACCATTGCTTTCGATGTTCTGATCAATACTGGTTGTTGAATTCTCGTTAGCGTGAATTACGTGACCACACCATCGAAAACGCCTCTCTTGCAGTTTTTCCACGATCGATGCAAACCCATATCGATCGCAGATATTCTCATTTCAGACGTAATCAAAACGTGTCACGCCACCAGTGCAATGCAACATCTTCGTCCCCATTACCGCAAGACGCCGTTCGTTGTCCTTAATAGTCGGCCAACACTCAGAACTATAGAGAGTGGCAGACGGACGACACCAGTTGGGGAATGCCGCTTCATCCAGGTTGTATTAATGCGTGAAACAATTTCATTACGCAGTTCTCCATTGGCTGATAGCGTTGACTCGAGATTTTTAAATCGCTGAGTTCTGGCAATGGCAGCAACCAATGGAGAACTACGTTATGCTCCTCACATAGGGAAACACAAAACCTTTTATACCTGAAGCGTCAAGCTTCCGGTTTCCCGACTTGTTTAAGTTTGCTCAGCATATTATTCCACTAATTGTTCCTAACAATGATGAGTAACTCTTGAATCAGTGAGTTTACTTGCTTCCACCTGAATTTTGAGTTGGCATTCCTGTGTCTCTGCCAGTCACGTCTATAGGCGTTTCTGAGCGCAATGAGCTTTTTCAATTCAAGGGGAAAGGAAATGTGAATGAATTTTTTAACAGGTGTTTTCGGGACACTACGATTTATAGCCTTATATATCAAGTTTTCAAAAGATCTGAGATATTTGTCAATTATGTCGGTGGATGCAATATCTGATTTGGAAACCTGTGCGAGGTCAATATCAGTATTTAAACTGTTTTGAAACCTTGACCAGTCAGCAGACTTAAAATTATAAAAGAATTGTTTGGTTAATAGCTCTGGAGAACTATATAACTTAAAGATAACTGGCAAATGATCAGAGTTTAGCTCGTTAACTACATCTAGTGCAGAACAGATATTCTGGACATTACACAGTACCACATGTAGATTTGACGGCGAAACTTTTTTGTTAAATGGGACATACGTTGGTTCATCCGCGAAAAACATTGAGAAGGGGTGAGTTTGGATGTATTTATATAGAATATTCCCCCATTTGTTGTTCCTCTTGCAACCCCAAATAGTATTTCTGCAATAGGTTACATAATTTCCGTAAATCGCTGATAAATAATTTTTCGTTAATGTCATTAGAATTACCACCTGGAAAATAAGCTGCAATTATATTCAAATCTGTGCCCCACTGAAGTTTAACCTTTACTCCAATAGATTCAATAGCTATTGTTCCTAGGTTAGTCAATAATTCATGTTTAATATTTCTTCGTATAAAAATTGCAACAGCACCACCCTTAGATTGCTTTCTATCTTTTGTATATACAAAAAAAATTGGATTCGTAAAAGCACTGTCACTCTTTAACCGAGTTTCCGAAACTAATGCAATATCAGTATTGCTCGACGATAAAAACTCAACAAATTCGGTTTTCTTATTTGCTAAACTTCTAGCGTTCCAAATATTATATATAAATGAGCGATTACCACCTGTCGCCACTTTCGGTCACGTTACTCCCAGGGCAGAGGTGAGGTAGCGTCTGATGAGTTGCCTCTGCCCTGAACGAAACCGGCCGTCAACCTTTTTTTTAAAAAACTTGGGTGTTTCACTTAAAAACAGGGGTCCGTGGACCCCAAGAGAGGAAGTAAGTTGCTTCCCAACTGGTCCGGTCTGTCATCAAGTGGATGCGGACTCAGGACTCTCAGCATCCTCAACAAAAAAAAAATTCCTTGGCAAGCTTCAAAAGTTTTCAATCATGTATGTATCTTTACCTGTTTGTCAATACTCATACTACTGTGATCAAAAACTAAGGTGAAATTATCATTTAAAACTCTCGGGCATTAGGAACGCAAGTAAATTTTTTTTCCTAGTTTGGTAGGAGTGTCTATAACCTTTGCCAGGCGTCTGTTTGGCAAAAGGTTTAATTATCTCCGAGTTACGCGCGTTTTTGTAAACAACCAAGAGCGTATTTTTCGATTTTTACAATGGTTGATTTTGTTGAGCAAAGAACTTGCATCAAATTTTGTTTGTGAATATTCTTGTGCGGATACGTTGAAAATATTGCGGAAGGCCTTTGGTGATCAAAATATGGCCCAAAAAAAATGTTTATAAGTGGTACAACGAGTTCAAAGCGGGCCGAGAACGCGTTGAAGATGAACCGCGCTCTCTACCGACAAGGGCCACGTCAAAAAAATCAAAGATTTGGTGCTTGAAAATCGTCGATTGACAATTAGAGACCTTGTTAATAGTGTTGGAATATCATTTGGCTCAGCGTCAAATCTCGATTGGTGCCAAAATCGTTCAATGCACCATGTCATACTGTATTGGTTCTTCGCGACTTTTTTGCCAAAAACTCGCCTTTTCCCATGAAACAATTGTACCTTTGACTGATTCCTATGCCACTTTGTGAAGCAGAGCGTCTTTTCTTCTCCTCTGACAGTATATTTCTACTGGTTTTGCGCCGAGGTCCACCAATTCTATATCCCTAAAAGCTGTCTGACGTCCTGACCTACGCCATTGCTCCATCAGGCAGAGTCTGCCTCTTTTTTCTTTTCCTACCATAGATACTGCCCTTATTGACTTTCCGGGCTGGATCATCCTCATTCATACGGATCAAGTGACCCGCCCACCGCAACCTGTTGAGCCGGATTTTATCCATAACTGGACGGTCATGGAATCGCTCATAAATTTCGTCATTGTATAGGCTACGAAATCGTCCATCCTCATGTAGGGGCTCAAAAATTCTTCGAAGGATTCTTCTCTCCGACGCGGCCAAGAGTTCGCAATTTTTCTTGCTAAGAACCCAAGCTTCCGAGGAATACATGAGGACTGGCTCATAGTCTTGTACAGTAAGAGCTTTGACCCTATGGCGAGACGTTTCGAGCGGAACAGTTTTTATAAGCTGAAATAGGCTCTGTTGGCTGACAATAACTGTGCGCGGATTTCATCATCGTAGCTGATATCGGTTGTGATTTTCGACCCTAGATAGGAGAAATTGTCAACGGTCTCAAAGTTGTATTCTCCTATCCTTATTCTTCATGTTTGACCAGTGCGGTTTGATGTTGTTGGTTGGTTCGTCTTCGGTGCTGACGTTGCCACCATATATTTTGTCTTGCCTTCATTGATAGGCAGCCCTAGATCTAGCACCAATCGCCGCCTGTTCGATCTGGATGAAGGCAGTTTGTACGTCTCGGGTGGTTCTTCCCATGATGTCGATATCGTCAGCATAGACCAGTAGTTGGGTGAACTTAAAAAGAATCGTACCTCTTACATTTACATCAGCATCACGGATCACTTTCCCGAGGGCCAGGTTAAAGAGGACGCATGCCCTTGTCGTAGACCGTTATTGATGTCGAATGGTCTTGAGAGTGATCCTGCCGCTTTTATCTGGCCTCGCACATTGATCAGGGACAGCCTAGTCAGTCTTACCAATTTCGTTGGGATACCGAATTCTCTCATGGCCATGTACAGTTTTACCCTGGCTATGCTATCATATATATGCTATATCCCGCAGGCCTTTCCGACCTCATGTCGTCCGAGCGACCCCCAATTGAACGTCGCCTCGCCACCGAAACAGCTGTTCGTGTCAAGGCTAGCGTACTCCACTACGCCCGACGAAATTCTGGCCTATATCAGAAGCAAAAGCAACTCAACTTTGTCACCTCTTTCCTGTGTGAAGCTGACGAAGGTTGGCTCTCCTGACCGAGTGATAGCTTCCTTCAAAGTGACATATTCCCATGACTTCGATGCTATCGTCCAATACTGCTTTTGGCCACAGGGGGTCTTCGCTAAGCCTTATCAGAGGTCTAAGATTCGCGAAAATTTCCGGCCCGCCCGCCTGCCTCGCCGAACTTGAATGATTCCAATAACTATACGCTATTTTATCAAAATGTAAGGGGTCTAAGGACCAAGCTGTCGGATTTCAAACTGTCTGCCTTAGGATTCCAACATCATATCATCTGCATTTCTGAAACCTGGCTGGATGACAGGATTTTAGATTCTGAGCTCCTCGAAGGTTACTCTGTGTTTCGTTGTGACAGAGACTGCGTTGCGCTTGGCAAGACAACTGGCGGAGGTGCCCTAATAGCTGTTAAGTCCCCTCTCCGTGCTGAAATCATCTTTTCCTCCTCCTCCTATGATTCTGTTACCATACGTGTCCTTCCGCCAAACGTATGTCTCTTTATCATATCGTGTGTATATTTTCCCTGCCTAAGCCCGCCTTCTCTGTACGAGGATTTCTTCGACAGATTATCAAAGACCCTAACCGTTTTGTTTCCCTCACTTCCTTGCATCCTCTGTGGTGACTTTAATCTTCCTATGCTCTCCTGGCCCGTTACTCCTGGCCTCTCTCCCCCCCTAATAACTCGACCCACCCTTCCCTTCCTCTATCCACTTTCATGTACACCTGTGGGGCCCTCCAATTTAGCCTCTCTAGAAATCGCTTAGATCGCACTCTTGACCTTGTCCTCTCTAACCTTCCTGTACGTTATGTTTCCCAATCCCTTCATGCTCCGTCTTACGTTGCCCCTGACGCCCATCATCCTGCTCTCGAGTTCGATGTTCAGATATCCCGACCCCACTCTCCTGTCGCTCGCAAGCCTACCAAGTTCAACTTTCGTAAGGCGAACTTCGAAGGTCTGCACTCAATCAACTGGGTCCCCCTGCTCTCTCCATTTACATGTGACCAAGCACTCAACACTTTCTATACCATTTTATCTGATCTTCCTTGTTACGTTCGCTCCTCCCCTAAGTGCTTACGCTCTTACCCCGTCTGGTTCACCACTGAAATTCACAAAAAACTAAGTCAAAAACAGACTGCGAGAAAGAAGTTCCTGTCTTCTAGAAACGTTGCTGACTTAGTTTTTTTCAAATCCCTTCGTTCCTCGGTCAAATCTTTGATACGTAAGTCCAGACACGAATATTTGTCCAGAGTGGAAGACTCATTAAAGCGCAGAAATTTGAAACCTTTCTGGTCCCACATTCGCAACTCCCGCTGCCCTGCACAGTTATCCCCTCCGTCCATTAAATTCTCTGGCTTCTCAGCTAACTCCCCCCAACGATCTTGTGATTTACTCTGCCGCTACTTTTCGTCAGTCCATGTTCCTCCCCCTTCCTCCGAATCCCTCCCGATAGTAGATGTAGCCTGCCCCGCATCGCGTGGCGATCGTTCGCTTGCCGAGAATTACCGTCCCATTTCCCTCCTCTCCTCCTGTTCCAAAATCCTGGAAAGATATGTCAGCAACTGGTTGTCCGCCCACTTTGGCCAACACATAGTGAAAGAACAGCACGGCTTCGTTAAACGTAGGTCCACTGCCTCCAACCTGCTTGACTTTACCAACTTTGTCGCCAAATGTCTAAATTCACGGCAAGAAGTGCATACCATTTACACTGACTTCGCGAAAGCCTTCGACACTGTAAATCACAAGATACTTTTATCCAAACTCTCGTCCCTAAACGTTCCCATACCACTTGTTTTATGGCTTGCCTCTTACCTTTCCAACCGATCCTGCCGCGTCTCTTTTGACGGCTGTACTTCCCGCTCCTTCTCCCCCTCTTCTGGCGTCCCACAGGGGTCTATTCTGGGTCCTTTGTTATTTTTATTTTTTATTAACGACCTTCCTCCCCTCCTTACTTGTCCCTGTTTGCTCTATGCAGACGACCTTAAGCTGTTTTCCGCTATATCGTCGCCTATAGACTGTGTTTCCCTTCAGAATAACCTGGACACTCTGGTTCGTTGGTGCTCGACTAATGGTTTAGCGCTAAACGTCAGAAAGTGTCACTCTATGTGCTACTCCCTAAAATCCTCACCCACTTCTTTCTCCTACTCGCTTGACGGGCATTCCTTATCCTGCTTAAATTCCACTCAAGACCTCGGAGTCACTTTCGACAATAAGCTTTGACACCCATTGCCTCGATGTCATCAATCGAGCAGCAAAATTTTCAGGCTTTATTCTTCGCTCCTCCTCTGATTTTGACTCCATCCAACCCTCCTTAGCTCTCTTCAATTCCCTTGTGAGAAATACCCTCGAGTATTGTTCCGTGATCTGGTCACCCACTCGTAACTGTGATTGTCTTGCCCTTGAAAATGTGCAACGTAAATTCACCCGTTCCCTCTTCTTTAAGAAAAGCTTCCCTCGTGTGGATTATTCCTCCCGCCTCCGCTTTCTAAACCTTCCCTTCCTACAACAGCGTAGATCCTATCTGGATCTATGCACATTCTTTAAACTTTCCTCGGGCCTGATGGACTGCTCCGCCGCTGACGAGATCACCTGCCGTTCTGCGTCTTATGACACACGTAACGCAGATATTTTCAACGTGCCCTTCGCGGAGCTCGAAGTCTATTTTCATTCCCCGATTCCCAGGCTTTGCCGAAATTATAATGCAAAACAGCTTGGTCCTTTTAACTTTCCTACTTTAAGTATAATAGTTTTAAACGTAGTATAAGTTTTTTGCTTTCTCCTCCTCCTCCTGAGGACAATAATTAATTGGAATTCTATCTGTTTGTTGTCCGTTAATTAAATAAATAAATAAATAAATAATAATAATAATAATCGTTGGCGCAACAATCCATATTGGATCAGGGCCTTGAAGTATGTTAGAGCACTTCATTCAAGACTGTAACGGTACACTAGGAGGCAATGTGGTCAGCATTGCGCTCGCCCGAGATTATTACCCTGATTTGACTCAGGTACTCATTCACAGCTGAGTCGACTGGTATCCGACGTCAAATCAAGATGCAAATTCCACTGCCACCAGTGAGATTTGAACCGCGACCTTCCGTATGACAGCCTAGTGCTCTAACCACTGAGCTATCCGGACATCAAATAAATAAATAGACCGCTTTAAAGTCAATGAAGAGAAGGTGCAACTGATGACCATATTCCAACAGTTTTTTCCATCGCTTGCCGCAGAGAGAAAATCTGATCTGTTGCTGATTTATCTGGAATGAAGCCTCTTTGGTATGGGCCAATGATGGGGCGTACGGGGCTATCCGGCCCAGCAAGATAACGGAGAATATATTACAGATGGTACTCAGCAACGTGATACCTCTATAATTGCTGCACTGTGTGATATCTCCCTTTTTATGTATGAGACAGATAATGCATCGTTCCCAATCGTCAGGCATTGATTCGCTGTCCCATACCTTGAGTTAATGAACCACTTGGTATAACTGGTCGCCTCCGTATTTAACCAATTCGGCTGTAATTCCATGGGCTCCTGGCGACTTATGATTTTTTAGCCGATGAATTGCACGGACTGTTTCTCTTAAACTTGTTGGTGGCAGTATTTGTCCATCGTCTTCAGTTGGCGGGACCTCCAACTCGCCGATGTTCTGGTTGTTCAGTAGCTCATCAAAGTACTCAACCCATCGCTCCAATATGCCCGTTCTGTCTCTTCTTCTTTGTCTCGGCAGGATGAGCATCGAGGTTTAAGTATTTATCCAATAATAAATACATATATTATAATAAACATTTATAAGGCGCTTTTATTCATTTGCTGTATAGTTTAAATATTCACAAGAAAAACTGACTTGTATTGTTGCTTCTCAAACGTTAGAGGCCGAAAAGACGTCTCACTTCATTTGTTTCTTTTCTGCCCCTAACTCATGGCACACTTTTCTCGCCGGTCCTCCACTCCCGTGTCATGCTCCGCAAAGTGGATAGATCCGCGCCATCTATTCGTTCGCACTCGCAACATTCGAAATAAATTTCGAATGCCGCGAATCCTGCCGCGCCACAAGGTGTATAAGACTTCATCCTGCTGACTTGTTGGTAAAACTTGCACGCCTGGTGCGGTTGCTCCCTGTACTTTTCTAGTTCACAGACTTATCGGTTCTCCAAGGCTTCCTTTTTCCGTCTGTGAAGTTGCTTCTCCGCTCGACGGAGTTCGTAATAAGTCTCTGCGCGTGCAAGCGTTCTTTGAGAATGCAACATTACTCGGTATGCGGCATTCTTCCGTTCCGTTGCTTGCTTACATTCATCGTTAAACCAGCCGTTCCGACTCCTTTTGCGGCTGGGGTCAAGTATGTTTGTGACCGTATCCATGATAACGTTCTTCAGGTGGTTATGAAGATCATTTGTTGATGCTTCATCTCTAGGTCCTCTGTTGACTGCGGTTATTGCGGCATCCATTTCCGTCTTATAAGTTTCGCAGAGGGTTGTGTTGTGGACGGCTTCAGTGTTAACTCTCACCTGATTGTCAGAGGGGATTCTGGGTGTTGTTGTTATTCGAGCTCGGAACACCATGCAAACGAAATAGTGATCCGAGTCTATATTGGCCCCCCTATATGTTCTGACATTCATCAAGACTGAAAGGTGGCGACGTTCGATCAACACGTGGTCAATGTGGTTGAAAGTGGTCCCATCTAGACAGGCCCACGTATGTTTGTGGACCGCTTTTCGCGCAAACCAGGTACTGCCAACAACCATTTCGTGTGACCCTGCTAATTGAATAATCCGCAGTCCGTTATCATTTGTATTTTCGTGTAGGCTATGGAAGCCAACATATCGGCTGAATACGGGCTCCTTCCCTAATTGGCTGTTAAAATCCCCAAGTATGATTTTGATATCATATCTGGGACAGGCTTCGAGGGTTCGTTCTACTGCCTCGTAGAATGTATCCTTCTCCGACTCTGGAGTCTCCTCTGTAGGGGCGTGAACGTTAATGAGGCTTATATTTCTAAATTTTCCTCGCAGGCGTGGAGTGTATAGCCGTTCGCTTATGTTTTCAAAGCCGATAACAACAGGTTTCATTTTTTGGCTAACTAAGAAACCTACTGCGAGCACATGGTTTACTGGATGGCTACTATAATATATGGTGCAGCGGCTCTTCTCCAGGAAACCGGTCCCTGTCCAACGCATCTCCTGTAACACCTCCTGTACATCATCTCTGTACAGGGAGCGCACGTTCCATGGGAAAATGCACAAATCGTTATTCCGTTGTCGTTGCCGGATTCGTCGTTGTATAATCCGTCCAGTCTGAGGCCCCTGTTGTGGCTTCGTAACAAGTTGTTTTCCGTGTAGGGTTGTCAGCCCTACCCAACCCCCAACCTGGAGGACTAGGTGGTACAATTTGTCCCGTTTTTAGGCGCGGGAGACCCGCCTTCATCCTTCTCCGTCTGCAGCTTTTCGTTAAGAAAGAGCTCCCAGCGGTCACCACGTGGAGATGGTGATAGGGTTTGGTAGTAGAGCTTTTGGTGTTGGTTCAGCAGGCATTTCCCAAGTTTTATGCTCCATCGTGGGTACCACTCCACGTTTCGCCCTGGGACCTATACTACCCTTTGACCACTCACTCACTCACTTGCATAATCATTAGATCTTCATATTTTTGGTAGAATTCAGAGGATTTCATACTTTTAATAATCCAGTGGTTGCACCTATAATAATAGGCTTTCTTAGAGCGCCACATTTCGTTTCTTTTTTCGGCTTCCATCTTAGACTGCCTCGAAGAAACGGTCATTTCTTCAAATCAATTACATAAAGGTGCTATCTTTTAAGTTACAAATCCGCTGAAAGCATCATAAGAACTTACCTAATACACAGCGCACGTGCTACAAGAGCGGATCGTATCTGATTGAGGATTTTCCACACGAATAGCATCTTAACACGGAGTGATTCATCTCCAATCATGTGAACGTTACTGAGGCATCATTCTCCGCTAAAAAGAAGTTATGCAATAGTACTGACGATCACCGCATTTGAATCGGCCTTTCTTTCAATTTCGTGGAAGATTTAGATATTAACATGACTACTAGATACTTTCATCGTACGTCCGCCCGTCTGCCCGCTGGCAAAAGGTCGTTCAAGGCCGCGCCGCCACTACTACTTCCCTGCCGGAATAAAAAAATGAGATAAGTATCAAGAAAAACTTCAAGCAATAAATATAATGAACAGGCAGACATTTTCAAAACAGTCAATTAAGATAAAATTCGGAGAAAATTGATATGCAGGTCGCGGCTACTTTCACTTCGCATTAAAGCGAATCGAGTTGATGGAAGTGGGTGCTAAAAGCGGGACATTGTGTTTACTTAATATTAGCGAATGATGGAGGCAAAGCGACCATGAGGTGAATTAACGTAATTGTCGGGTGACATGCTTCAATACCTGATTTGGAAATATTAACTTCTCCATAAGAGCCTGGTCAGAAAAAATGCGCATGAACTTTCTTCCAGAGACTGCAATCAATTGGTTTAATGTTTAATTGCGCACACAATAATTTGACTCGCTTAGTTACACAAACTTGATTTCCTCTTTAATGGAGTCTAATTCGAGTTCAGCGGCTTACATCATTCCTGACCCATCGAATATAAAACACATGCATTAAACATTAATTGATTTGTTTTGGTTTTTAGGCGATGAGTTGTATAATAAAGACGGAAGCGGAGACAATGGCATACCGGTTACTAGGCCCGATCAACTGTGGTCTATAGGACCTTACATAAAATGCAATTTTTAATTGAGATCACTTTAACGTACACCCAGTTTGTGAGCTCCAATCATAAGCTGAAATGTAGAGAGTTTCATTTGCAAGGGCGATAGTCTAAAATTCGGTTTCCTTCCGGAAAATGTAAGCATTCTCCACCTTAACCTGCAAACCTACACCCGATCTAGGCCTGCCTTAATAAGGAACTCCAGACATCCCGGTTTTGCGCCAGGGTCCACCAATTCGATATCCCTAAAAGCTATCTGTCATCCTGTCATCGCTCCACCTCAGGTATGGTCTTCCTCGCCTTCATTTTCTACCATAGATATTGCCCTTATAGACTTTCCGGGCTGGATCATCCTTATCGATACGGATTAGGTGACCCGCCCATGGCAACCTGTTGAGTTTGATTTTATCCATCGTTCCATCGTCGTTATGTAGGCTTCGGAATCGTCCATCGTCCTCCTCAAAAATTCTTCGGAGCATTCTTCTCTCGAACGCGGTCAAGGGTTCACAATTTTTCTTGCTAAGAACCCAAGTCTTCGAGGAATATATAAGGACCGGCAAGATCATTGTGTTGTACAGTAAGAGCTTTGACCCTATGGTGAGACGTTTCGAGCGGGCAAGGAGGCTTTGCCAGAGGCTCAGGGGAAAACCCGGTGGCGACGGTCGAGAGGAGGCGCACAAGCAATTGCGTGGCCTCCTAAAGGAAGCCATTCGGAGGAGCAAAAAGAACTGCTTCAAACACCTGTGCGACCATGCTGACATAAACCCTTGGGGCGAGGCTTACAGAGTGGTGATGAAAAGGCTGCGGAAATCACCCCAGGTGACCCGTCCGCGCCTCCTGAAACAGATTGTTACCACTCTGTTCCCTCACCACGAAAATAGGGGAAGGCAAATTTTGGTCCAGCTAAATGACGGCATAATACCACCTGTAACTGTGGAGGAGCTGCGGGAAATATGTGGTAGGTTCGGTGACAACAAGGCCCCAGGTTTGGATGGCATCCCCAACCGAACTTTGAAACTGGCAGTGAAGACAAGGCCCGACCTTTTCGCCAACACCTTCGAGGCGTGTCTAAAAGAAGGAATATTCCCTGCCCAGTGGAAAAAGCAAAAGTTGGTATTGCTTCCGAAACCTGGCAAGCCACCTGGAAACCCAGCGTCTTATCGTCCTATCTGCCTGTTGGATACAATGGGGAAGATGATGGAGAGAGTCATCTACAACAGACAGAGAACAGCCATCGTCGAAGCCAGCAATGGTTTGTCGGAACGCCAGTTTGGTTTCCGACGCGCCCACTCTACTGTGGACGCAATTAACATGGTGGTAAACCTGGCAAAAGGTGCACTGATTTCTGGCGGTTGCTGTGCCGTGGTGGCGTTGGATGTCAAAAACGCATTCAACTCGGCCAACTGGAATAGAATTAAAGGGGCGTGTGCTGACATAGGTGTCCCCGGATACTTAGTGAATTTGGTGGAAAACTACCTCTCAGAGAGGACTCTCTGGTACGGGACGGATGAGGGCCCCAAAGAGTACATTGTCACAGTCGGGGTACCACAGGGATCGGTACTTGGTCCCCTGTTGTGGAATATCATGTATAATGGGGTGCTTGCTCTTCCCGTCCCAGAGGGGACTACGATTGTCGGCTTTGCTGATGACCTAGCTGTGGTTGTTGCAGCAAAACACCCAGAAGATGTGGAGGTTTACGCAACAAAAACAGTGAGAGCGGTAAAGTCCTGGCTAGAAAAGGCCGGGCTGACCTTGGCGGACGCGAAAACGGAAGCGGTCTTAATAACGAAACGCAAGAAAAATAACACTGTAAAAGTGGAGGTCGGTGGACATACGGTCGTATCAAAGCCGGCTATCAAATACCTGGGGGTAATAATTGACACCAAATTGAGTTTTAGGGAACACCTAGAGTATGCATGCCAAAAGGCAGCCAGTGCCACCACGGCACGTGCAAAAATGCTGCCAAATATTGGTGGGCCGAAACGTTGTCGGAGGCTGTGTGGGCAGAGGCGCTTGCAAGCTCTCAGAGACGGAAGCAGGTGAACTCGGTTTACCGGCGGATGGCTTTGAGGGTTTGCAGTGCTTTTAGAACCACATCAGATGAGGCAGTATTGGTGGTGGCAGGCATGATCCCGGTTGACATTCTGGCCAAAGAAATGAGTGTCCTGTACAGTGCAAGACATATGGAGAGGCATGCACAGCGTAGAAATGCGGCAAGGTCAGAGTCGTTTGATCTCTGGCAACGCAGATGGGACGACTCTGCGAAAGGTCGTTGGACGCACAGGCTCATTCCCAACATTAGGGTGTGGCTTGAGCGAAAACATGGGGAGACCAACTACCACATTACCCAGTTCCTCATGGGGCACGGTGGTTGCTACAGACAGTATCTGTACCGCTTTGGGTTGGATGATTCTCCGAACTGTCCCAGATGCGATGGCATACCGGAGGATCCAGAGCATGTGATGTTTCACTGCCCACGATTTGCGATGGAGAGAAGGAGCTTAAACCAGGTGCTGGGCAGGAGCGGGACCCCGGAGAGCTTGGTTCCTGAGATGCTGGAGTCCGAAGAGAAGTGGCTTGCGGTTGGCTCCGCAATCATCCAAATGCAGGAGGAGTTGCTGAAGGAACAAAGAAGGAGGAAAGCTGCAAATAGGAGAAGGATGAGTGCCTAAGAGCAAACCTACCCCGCCGTTCAGCCGGCGGAGCTGCGGCGGACGTGTCTTTCTAAGATTTTCCACCTCCGTGTACGCACAAAAAAAAAAGACGTTTCGAGCGGAACTGTCTTTTTAAGCTGCAATAGGCTCTGCTGGCTGACAACAACCGTGCGCGGATTTCATCATCATAATTTTCGTCCCTAGATAGGAGAAATTTTCAACGGTCGCAAAGTTGTATTCTCCTATCCTTATTCTTCCTATTTGACCAGTGCGGTTTGATGTTGTTGGTTGGTTCGTCTTCGGTGCTGACGTTGCCACCATATATTTTGTCTTGCCTTCATTGATGTGCAGCCCAAGATCTCGCGCTGCCTGCTCGATCTGGATGAAGGCAGTTTGTACGTCTCGGGTGGTTCTTCCCATGATGTCGATATCGTCAGCATAGGCTAGTAGGTGGGTGAACTTAAAGAGGATCGTACCTCTTGCATTTACATCTGCATCACGGATCACTTTCTCGAGGGCCAGGTTAAAGAGGACGCATGATAGCGCATCTCCTTGTCGTAGATCGTTGTTGATATTGAATGGTCTCGAGAGTGATCCTGCTGCTTTTATTTGGCCTCGCACATTGATCAGGGACAGCCTAGTCAGTCTTATTAATTTCGTCGGGATACCGAATTCTCTCATGGCCGTGTACAGTTTTACCCTGACTATACTATCATAGGCGGCCTTAAAATCGATGAAAAGATGGTGCAACTGATATCCATATTCCAACAGTTTCCATCGCTTGCCGCACAGAGAAAATCTGATGTGTTGCTGATTTGCCTGGAGTGAAGCCTCTTTGGTATCGGCCAATGATGTTGTGGACGTATGGGGCTATCCGGCCTAACAAGATATCGGAGAATATCTTATAAATGGTACTCAGCAACGTGATACCTCTATAATTGATGCACTGCGTGATATCCCCCTTTTTATATATGAGACAGATAATGCCTCGTTGCCAGTGGCCAAGCATTGATTCGCTGTCCCACACCTTGAGCATCGGTTGATGAACCACTTAGAGTAGTTCGTCGCCTCCATATTTAACCAATTCCGCTATAATTCCATCGGCCCTTACGACTTATTGTTTTTAAACCGGTGGATTGCACGGACTGTTCCTTCTGTGCTTAATGGTGGCAGCATTTGTCCGTCATATTCAGTTGGCGGAACCTCCAACTCGCTAATATTTCGGTTGTTGAGCAGTTCATCAAAAAACTCAACTCATCGCTCCAATATGACCATTCTGTGGGAAATCAAATTTCCCTCTGTGTTTCGACAGGATGAGTATCGAGGTGTATAAGGCTTCATCATGCTGACTTGTTAGTAAAACTTCCGCGCCTGTTGCAGTTGCTCCCTATACTTTCCGAGTTCACAGACTTGTTGATTCTCCCCGGCTTCCCCTTTCCATCTGAGAAGTCGCTTCTCCATTCGACGGAGTTCGTAATGGGTCTGTGCGCGTGTCCGAGTTCTTTGAGAGTGCAACATTACTCGGTATGCAGCATTCTTCCGTTCCGTTTCTAGCTTACATTGATCGTCAAACCAGCCGTTCCAGCTTTTCTTGCAGTTAGGGACAAGTATTTGTGGCCGTGTAAATGATAACGCTCTTCTAATTGAATAATCCGCAGTTCGTTATTATTGGTACCCCTATGTAAACTATGGGAGCCGACGTCTCACCTGAATATGGACTCCATCCTTACTTGACTGTTGAAAGTATAATTTTGATATCATATTTAGGACAGGCTTCAAGTGTCCACTCAACTACCTCGTAGAAGGTATCCTTCTCCGACTCTGCGGTCTCCTCTGCAGGGGCATAAACGTTTATGAGGCCTATATTTCTAAACTTGCCTCGTAAACGCAGAGTGTATAGCCTTTCGCTTATATTTTCAAAGCCGATAACAGCAGGGTTCATTTTTGGGCTGACTAAGAAACCTTCTGTTGTACGGAAGGTCGCGGTTCGAATCTCACTGGTGCCAGTGAGATTTGTATCGTGATTTGACGTCGGATACCAGTCGACTCAGCTGTGAATGGGTACCTGAATCAAATCAGGGTAATAATCTCGGGCGAGCGCAATGCTGACCACATTGCCTCCTACAGTGTGCTGTAGTACACCGTTACGGTCTTGAATGAAGTGCTCTAACATACTTCAGGCCCTGATCCAATATGGATTGTTACGCCAACGATTATTATTATTATTAAGAAACCTTCTCCTATGATGTAGTGGCTGTTCTTCAGGAAACCGGTCCCTGTCCAGCGCATTTCTTGCAACGCAGTAACATCAGCTTTATATTGGGACAGGGTATCGGCTAACTGCTGAGTAGCATTCAGTCTGTACATGGAGCGCACCTTCCAGGAAAAAATGCACAAATCGTTATTCCGTTGTCGTTGCCGGGTTCATCGTTTTAAAGTCCATCCTGCCCGAGGCTCCTTCTGTGGCTTGGTGACATCGGTTTTCCGTGTAGGGTTGTAAGCCCTACCCAACCCCCAACCTGGAGGTGCACCTGATGCAATAAATTCCCCGCCTTCTTTTCAGTACCAATTCATCATCCATCATTTCTGTAGAGAAATCTAACAAAACCTACAGTTAATTTTCGAAAAATAACTGGCGTTTTTAAATTACATCTTGTGTGTCAGCTCGCACTTAACACGTATTCCTTATTTTATTGCAAAACCATGTCCTCATTCAGTAGTCATGAAAGGAGGTTCAGTGCTATGCAAAACCATAGTGGACTCAACGAATAGGGGGATTCGAAGAATATGGATAGGCTCTGAGGTTTTGCTACCCTCAGATTAATGCACTGATAAGGTGATAGTTTGGGATCAATGCGATACAAACGTAGGACATCCATTAGCTAGGTGTGCGGTACGCTGTCGAATGCCTTGGCATGATCGATATAGCAACCTTTGGCCTCCAGTTACTTATCCTACGACTACCCTGTCGATAATTAGTTGTTCTTTGCAACCCTTGACCCGATTCGGCAGCCCTTCTGCTCCTCGGACAGAATGCTGTTGGTCTCGAGGTGCGCATTGACCCTTCCACTAATAATGGACGTTATGGATTTGTAGAGGGTTGTTCAGGAAGTAATCGGTCTTGTGTGCGCAGGGTCCGCCAGTGAGGAAGGGTGGAAATTCCTCTGACCGACTAATGATTTCATTTATGGTATGGTATGGGACTGTGTATACTGGTAAATTTTTTATTGTAGAAATTCTGCACCCGATCCGAACCAAGACCCCTCCAGTTCTACGAGTTGCTTATGGCTCGACGAACCTCCTCTTTGGTAATATCCGTAAAATTCATGCCAGGCGTAGTTTTATACGAATGGTTTCAGCGGTGATCCACCCCACATGCTGGGCGGGTAACCCCCAAAGTCACCAAAAACTGTACTCTCTGGACGCTCTCTTATTTATTTTTTTTCGTCTTCGTGATAATTTCTCCTGAATTATTGTTTCTTTCTTTTTCCTTTATTTATTATTTTTCAATATAATGAAATAAATTACAACTATTTTTTTTTATTTGAGGACTTCCTCTTTTCTTCGTCCTGTCTACACCCGCAGAACACACACTAACTAGGGGCATCCTCCATTTAATGGCCTGAGGATGTCAAGGCAGAGGGAAATCCCAAAAGCCACGCCTCATAAAACCTCTGAAACAGGAATGGTATTGAATGAGGATACGATACATTGTGGGTCTTCCCTGACGATCGCGATACTCGTCATTTGTTTTTGTTTTACTTTTCCAGGTCTAGCCTGTGTGTGGGTCTGTTGCTAGATTGTTATTTTTCATGTGTCGGTGAAAACCCACGCATCGGTTAAGGACATATTAAATTCTGTAAAATGTCATGGGAGAGATCGCAGTTTTCAAAGGACCTACCACATCCTCGAGCCTGGCTAGCATAGTGGCAAGCAAGTGCGTGTCGACGAAACACTTCGATGGAATTTCAGTGTTAGCGGGCGGACCTTCACGGTCAATTTTGTCAAGTTTCCTTTTTTATGATTTGGGATACCGCTATCCTCTTGGTCGCCTCCGATCACTCAGGATGACCCTTTTTCCATCGACCAAACCCTTTATGTCATGAGAAGAGATGAAGAGGATCACTCTCGGAGAACGTCCAATCTCTGGCTCGGCGAAGATCCAAGAGAGACAGAAATCACAAAAGGTTCGTTTCTTTTATTCTCGTGTTGCTACTGACGAGGGATGGTTCGAAATTCTCCTTAGAGGGGAAAGTTCGCTGGAAATGTACCCTGTTAACAGTGAAGGCATGTCTGTCTTTTCGGCGCGAAACTAGAGCTAGAGTCACTCCCCTTCAGAACTCCATCTGTTCGGTCGTCCTATGATAGACTGCATGGATAGTGCTACCGATGGTGATGAATAACGTGATGTGGAGTTGCTGTCGATTCAAGACGTGCTGTCCTTAGATAACCAGTGGAGTAGGCATTCGCCTGGTAATTGATGTCCAAGTGTTAAAGTGCTAGTTATAAATGATCGACTTCGAAATTGCTGTTATTTGGGGCGCTTCACACATAGTGGAGTTTCTGCGAGCATTCAAAAATGTGACGAATCAGTTTGCTAAAAATAGTAGCAAATTTTATAAACATATTTTTCGATGTTCTCTAACATTTTCACAAAAATAAGAATGGATTTTATCAGTCACAGAAAAGATACTACCACCAAACACTAAACTTTGGGTTATACTAAAGTCGCTGGTGTTACAATCATCGAATTCAAATTTTACCACTGAAAAACACGATAAGTTGCCGTCGAAATATGCGTATTTCCAAAAGAAAAAAATTAAAAATAAGAACGCTGTCTGGAGAGAGGGCGAAGTGAGGTGATTCTCCGTGGGTTCGAAGTTTTCTCAGCGGCCCGGACTAGAGGATTTTTTAAACTAACTATGCTGTAGGCGAAGTAATCGCTGTATGATGACAGATAGCATCGGATTTTAAAAAAGGAAGGCTGCGCCCAAAAACTATGAGGCTACCTTGTTTCGAGTCATTATGGTCTTGGATTCAAAGGCTGGAATTTTTGAAACTCAGCCTAATCGGTACCAATCTTTCAGCGTCCATCATGTCCGTCCAGAACTTCCCGAGAACGCTACACCCCTTCTCTGCTGTTCTGCACCAAGGGTTTCTAGAGCCAGCTACTCGTCGCCTAGCTTAAGAGAATGAGTTCAACTGCAGGGTGTAGTTAGTAGCCCCGACAATTCCGCCTTCTGATCGACTCGCCAATGGGTAACTTGCCTGTGCACCGACCCAATTCTTTGTTCGAAGTGGTACCAGCTGACATGCAGTTTAATGCCACCGTCGGCAGAAACCACACTTCCTCTATATACAATGACCGGTCAGACTAAGAACCTTAGTTTTGTTGGTGCTTATCTTCAAACCGGCTCTACTTCCTTCTGTGTTCTTACACCTCCTCCCCTTAGAACTCCACAGTAAATACACTGCAGTGCTATCAGACTACGTAAGTCCGGATGTTGGACAGCGAAGCTCTACTGCCATAATAACATCCTAGACAAAGTGCCTCGAGAACTCCGGGCGGTCTCCACGAACTACGTCACACGCAAACCGAGCTTCAAGCGGAGCTTCGCTTTGGACTTTCTAGTCGAAGCAGAGTGGAACACAGTATTCTTCACCGTCGAATCAAAGATGATCTGTGGAATCGGCGTCAAAGTTTTCTCGGATAGACACAGTGTAGCCGACTTCCCCAGATCTCCCAGATTTCATAGGTGGATTCCAAGCGGAATTCTGAAAACCCGTCGATGACAAGGCATGATTCGAGCCTTCCTAAACACTCTCATGAATCATAAATATTTTATAATACAATATATTATTTTATTTAAATTTGCTCGGAATTCACAATTCTTTCTCATTTTCAGGGATCGTGCAAGTTTGGTTCTCCAACCAGGTCTCAACTCAGCTATTCCATCCGGAATATATACCACTACACAGAGGTAAGAAAGTTCACAATTTAACTATATATCAAGTCAATTCTAGAGTGTCTTGATTTTCAAATCTACGTTCAAGGTAGAATCTTACTCTCAGCCACAGGCCGCCTTCAACCCATTCATACAAGGACGCCATGTTCGTCGAACTAGTCGTAATGAATTTCTAGAGGAGGAAATTTTCGCTAGTCCAGAAGTACGTCGTTTTCGCCGAGAGGATGAAGATACAACCGAATCAACGGAAGATAGTTCCAGCGGTGAAGATTACGACGATGATGACGGGGAAGAAGGTCGCGTGCTTTCATCATCAGCCTTCAATAAAATTTCAGAAACTCTTGGAGCCTTAAATACCGTAGGACATTTCTTAGTAGATATGACTCGAGGACAGACACCTACCCATTCGGCTGATAATTCATCAAGTGTTCCTGATGCAATATTAACTTTGACGAAAACAGTTCTGGGACAAAATGTAACAAAAACTGTTGAACCATTAATTAAAAAACGTATCGGGACTGAAGAAGAATCAACTACTGCATTGATAGAGGTTAAAAAGAAAAAGAAGAAGAAGAACAAAGTGAAGAAGGACACGCATACAATCCTTACAACTAGCACAACCACAACAACCACCACCGAGGCACCTATCCAAGGTAAGTTCCAGTAATTTCAGAACCCTCTTCAGATATTTTAAGCTATATAACTTCCATTGAACTTACAAAACATCTATTTGCGTATTACTATATTCGTTTACTTCTGCCACTGAAAGGGTTCATCAAGACTTCGTGTGATCTTACTAAAATATGGTGAAACCTTTTGCTTGAGGAATTTAGGTATAGGCCAGCCAGTGTCTACATCCTCCAATATAAGCCATGCCCATATTAAGCTTTTGAATTTGCAACCAACAACACCTGTAGCTCCTTCGACTAGGGGGCTACCAGGACGGATGCTCCACCTTCAGCTCGCGGGCCACAATTTAGGTATTACTTTAGGTACTTTAGGTATTACTTCAGGTGATGGTTTTCTATTTTTTCTGCTTTCCTCCTTCTGCAGCTCATTCGGTATTTTTTCGATATGGAGGAAACCGTATCCGTATCCTTCCCAGCGATTGGTTTAGATTGCTTCTCTGCACCCTTCACTATACCACCGCATCTAGGACAATCCCGCGTATTATCCACCCCAAAGTCAATGCAAATACTGCTCATAGCAACTATCCTGTCCCGTAAGGAACTTCGTAACATGACAGTTGGTGTTCTTGAGTCTCCACTCAATCTATACAATAATGTTGAGAATGAACCTATGCGTCACCGACTATTCATAGACTTTTTTCATCTGCATTGCCAAGGATTGTACGACTCTGACCTTACTGCATTCCTGTGTTCTGTGTACCCCTTCATACGGTTTCTATGATACAGCACGCTCAATTCTTTGTTAGAATGTCAACTGGTATCATGCCGAACACTGTCAATACTCAAGGCTACCACCCGGTAAACTGGATTCACTTGCTTCCTTCTCTGATAGTGTGCAAGGATTTTCTAGGTGTTCCCTAAAGTTCAGTTTGGCATCAACCATCACCCTCTAATCGCAGTCTCTCCAGGGACGGGAAGAACAAACACCCCATTATTTATGACATTCCACAAGAAGGGACTCATCACCAAGCCCTGCAGTACTCCTGCTGTGACGGCATACTCTCTGGGACCCTCATCAGTCCAGTAGAAGAGAGTCACTGAGAGGTAATTCTCGACTAGATTCGCCAAATATCCCGATAGCCCTGTGTCAGCCAACACCCCATTATTTTGGTTCCAGTTAGCCAAGTTGAATATATTTTTGGCATCCAATACCAACACAGTACAGCAATCGCTAAGACTTACCGCGTCATTTCCAAAATTCACCACCATGCTTATTACACCCACCGTAGAGTGGTCCCAACATTCGCTTTGGCTGCCTCATTCAAGAGGTCACGCATTAACATCCGCTGCAAACATTTTCCTCCCCGTCTCTAGCTTCCAGAATCAAATCGCTCACATCTGCTCATACTGGGCAAGTGTAAAGCGGGCTGGAACATAGCAGCAATACATGAGGATCCCTTTGACTTTTACTCTGGTGAATCCACTCTTCATTCCGGGCACCTGCTGTCACCTGCAATTTGCGGATGGTTCTCATCCTCCTCCTCCATCTAAGGCACCGCTTCAGTGCCCGCTGCTCAAATTGTTGACCCATAGTCGGTACGTAGGCTGGTAGGTTGATGATGGCGGTCTGTGTTCCACCTTTAATTTTCCTTAGCGTTCTCATCCTTAACATTTATGGCTGCCTAACTCAAGCTACAACCGGGCAAAGACCATTAGAAAATTTATTCTTTGACAGAAGCAAATGTTTAACTGTAGAGTAGACTTCAAGGAAATCTCGAACTCTCTGGTGAAGGTATTTCTAGTTCGCTTGCCCTCGCATAGCTGTGACAACCTCGGCGCTAATTGCACTAACTTTGAAGAGTCACCACTTCAATCATGTTGTCAGAGCTTTGATACTTTTAGGACCAACCTTTCTTTACAATATTCTCTAGGAGGAAAAATCGGGTTTGCAACCAAAAAATTTGCCAGTCATTTTTTCAAAGAAATAATGTGTGGAACGTTGTTTTTCGATCATTCTTGGTTGACCCAGGCCTTAGAAGACTAATTGAAATGCCCATTCTATACGGGGGAAATTGCGTGCCCTTGGCTTCAATACACTGTCCAAGACATTTTCACAATAACCAGCTCAGTCCCATCAAAGAACATCTACAAAGCGTGATCGACAGAGGACAGGCTGGTTTCCACTCCAGATCCTTCTACGTTGACCACATCGGCACCCTGCGGATCATTTTGGAATAGTGCGCGGATCTTTGATTTACCTGCTCTTCATCAATTTCGTGAAAACTTTGGACATCGTGAACACGGAGTGTATCTAGAGTGCTCTATGCAGGACGGGCATTCCAAAGAAATTAATAGCTATTGTTAAAGCGGAATATGATGGCGCAAAATGTCTCGTGCTCCACTGAGGTAAAATCTCAGAGTAATTTGAGGTCCAAAGCAGAGTCCTGCAATTTAATATTATTTCTTGTTATGGGTGACATTCTTCATGCTGCCTTGTGCAGAGGACAGAAAGAAGTCTGCTCTAACACCGGGCCATGGGCCTTGACCAAATGAGTCTAGGTTTAGGAAAAGAGGCAATTAGATCTGAACCAAAGAAGAACCAACGAAATCAAGGTCTGCCCCCCCCTGGATAGAACATCGAATCAATTTGTATATCTAAGAAATATGGTTTCTACCGACGATGACAGCGAACTGATTGTCGCTCGACGCATTAAAAGCGCTAGATCCACTTACGCAACCTTGTCTAAAATTTGGAAATGCAGTTATCTCAACACCAAGATCAAGTTGCGGCCGATCTATGGACATGCTCCTTCTGAGTTGTTATATAGAACTAGCACATAGAAAGTACAATATACCATCGGAATACGCTGGCCTGGTACTATTTCAAAGAAAAAACTTGCATTCAAGCCTGTCACCCACGGGCGATGTAATCGGAAGACGTAAGTGGCAGTGAGTTGGTCCCACGAATAAAAAGCGACGATTGTATTACTGGCTACTCCCCAAGGGCACTTGGTGAAGAACGGTAGAGGAGGAGTGCCAGCATTTCAGAAGTCCTGAAGGGAGTTGAAGCGCATTTCAGTCAATTCCAAATGATAAGGCGTAGGTGTGGTTGACGTTCTATACCGTACCAAGGGGTGAAAGGCAACCACATATAGGATTTGCGGACTTTAAATTTTCGCCAACTTGCCAATTTCGGGTAAGCTAAGCAAATTTTTGACTTTTCCATTCGAACTATTGACGTAGGCATATTCCTGCCACTTTGGGACGGCATTCATTCAATTCTGGCCTTCACTCTCCCTATCATTTTCAGAGTGGTCGCTGTCTTTTTTTTACCAGTTCCTTTACGTCAGATAATGGCACCCGTTGTAACGAGAAATGGCGCACAACACAAATTTGATTAATGTATTTCCATATGGACTGACACCACGGCAGGCGTGGATTGAACAGCGTCGAAAACGTATAGCACCAAAACGGAAATCTTAAAATAAAAAATTGGCGATAAATTGATGCGAAACCGGCGATATATATGGTTGTAATTCACCCCTTAGCGGGGTGTAGCGCCTCAACCACACCTACGAGCCATCGCTCGCAGTTACCTGAAATATCCTTCAGCTCCCCATGACTTCCCGAGACCCCCGCACTCATACTCCATTACTCTGCGCCAAGTACCCTTCGGACGACTCATTCGTCGGCGTTCTTGGGAGCGTGGATTCCACCGCAATGCAATGCCCCTCCTTAATGTGTGACCTATCCACTGCTACTTCCGCCTTTCGGTCATAGTACGTACGAGTGCCAGGCCTGTGCGGAAATAAGTTATTCGTTAGAGATAGTGTCAGCCCAACATACTTCGATAATACAACGCAGGCAGGTGTTCACTATGGGGAATCGGAAAACCTCGGAAGCGTTGGTCTGATTCATCAACAAAGCGTACAAGACGTTGAGGCACGCCACATCATCCAGTTGCGCTAATGTTGGAAGTAATTTCAGGGCACAGTGAAAACACCAATCCAAGGTGCTGCTCTATACTAAACGGGTGCTATCAGTGGCACTGACAATTATCCTTCCGCTCTCAGCTCTTTCATGTTTTCTGCAGTTTGAGCATCAAAACAGCATGCAATTCGCTGGACGTTGCATGTTCCTCTTTCATACCTTGACGTTTTTGGTATTTTGCCAATAAGATGGTGTCTTATCCTCGATTGAAGGATTCACTGACCCCGAATATCAGGATGTGTGTCTCTTTCCGGCTTCATAGATTTCTTCGTCTTTGCAACTTCTGTGCTACTGATAGTTATCATCCTTATGGTTGATATCCAAAGGGTTTTATTATCGATATTTTCGTTAAGCGATAAAGATGTGCGTTGGCTCAAATAATGGTTCTTAGATACTAGTATACAGCGCGATTACCGGTCAGACTGAAAACCGTGATTTTGTTGGTATTTATCTTCAATCTGAATAAGCCTGTCTCCTTCTCCCAATTCCATGCCTTTTGGCCAAGGTCTATGACTCATTTAGGGAACAAGGAACTGTTATCAGCGCGATCGAGGTGTTGGAGGAGGGTTAGTGTAGCCTATTGAAACTCTACTCGTTCTGCACCCAGGGCAATATGCAAGAGGTTGCAAATAGCGGGGAGGAAAATTATCACCCACCGAAGCCAATCGTGACAGAACCCGCTTTGCGCTTCAAATTTGTTTGGCGCGACATTTTGGGCCGTTATATATCCCGCTAATCACTGCTCCCCACAATGCTTCTTCTGTGTAGAATATTCCAGGTACTGGTGTTTTGACGTTGGCGGAAACCTTCTCGAAAGAGATGAAGAACAGAAGAAGCAGTGATCTAAACGCCATATACTTCGCCACAATGATCCGAAGAATATTAACGTGGTCGGTACAGGGGGATCCAGATAAGGTTTCTCTCGGCCAATCAAGCTTTCTTGGAGGATACATTTAGGATTATTTCAGCTATTATCTGCGATACCAGGGACCACACAAATATCGCTCCGTTTGTTACACTCAAGACGGGAGCATCGTTCATCCTTTTTTTGCACTCGCTGGGAAATATCTCTAGGGAATAACCAGATACAGTAGCTTTGCAGGGGTTGCAAAGAACAGTTCCGCAGAGAGACCACCAAGGCCGGACACATTACACCGTTTAAGTGGGTTGGAACTCGTGGTATCGTAATGCTCCTTCCACCTCTTCACTTACTTATCAACGTAGATGAGAAGCCTACCGTTAATGGCTCTCACAGAGTAATCCAAGGACTTACGATCAGTTGCAAGCTTTTCCATGATGTCTTCTCATCATATGTCCAAGGAAGGTGTTCTCAGAAGTCATCTTGGCATTCAGATTACCCACCATGATCACACTCTACAATTGTGATGCTGCTAAACCTGGAGCCACTTTCGACAGTCAACATCCTGTCAGAAACTGGTCCCAGGTCATGAACCCAACAAAACTCGTTTTCGATAGCCAAAGTTCGTAGCCGTCAGGATAGTCTACATCGGAAACGCTTTCGACATTTCGGCAGTAAGAAAACTACGAAATTAGCAATCTACAAGGCTCAAAAATTTCTATCCCTTTTAGTCGCCTTCAGGGTATTCTCAAACACCAGCTCAATGGCAATGAAATTTAGATACTTTTTCATTAAATGTGCGAAAAGCAGTTGCAACGAGTTGCTATTATTTTTCGCTGCTCTATCGATACATTGTTAAACAAAAGGGTTGCTTTAGGCATACTGAAATTTTTTAGACTCGTTTCATAATTAGGTTCAGATTATCATCCTTTCGTTTTGAATATTGAATGAAAATTGAAAATTATATTTCTAAGCTTACTCGACTTTTCTCTTTTATTTTTAGCACTTATAAACGAAGCCAACGGTAAGGAAGGCGAGAATCGCTGTAAAACCCCAGACGGTAAAAGAGGAAGATGTGAAGATCTGAGCAGTTGCCCTGCCCTCCTTTTGGATTTGGGTAGCCTACGAGAGTCACTTTGCTTTAAAAGCTTGTTCGTTCCGGGAGTTTGTTGCCCTATCGAACAATCGACCATTTTAACAACACAAAAGCCAGTAATACTTACACTACGACCAACAACCAGACCAACACTTCATACCACTCAGCAATCGTTGGTACTGGTCCCACAACGCCCAGTAGAGCACAGCACACCCAAACCCCTCCCACCTATAATCGAGTCGCCTGACAATGGCATCGAGGGTAGTCTTACAAACATAGTGGATCCAGAATACTGTGGTCAACAGGAATTCACTACTGGTCGTATTGTTGGTGGCGTAGAAGCACCCAATGGACAATGGCCTTGGATGGCAGCAATATTTTTACACGGCCCGAAACGGACAGAATTTTGGTGTGGAGGTTCGTTAATAGGGTCGAAATACATCCTCACAGCAGCACATTGTACCAGGGATTCAAGACAGAAACCGTAACCTTATAATGTTTAATATTGACGATTTTTAATGATAATATACCAAACTGTTTTATAGGTTTGCAGCCAGACAATTTACTGTACGACTTGGGGATATTGATTTATCGACAGATGACGAGCCTTCAGCTCCAGTTACTTTCAACGTTAAAGAAGTTCGCGCACATGAAAGGTAAACCAAATAAAGATTTTTCTTCAACCCGGTTTAGTTTTTTAGCAGTATATTCTTGCATATCTTTTCGATATCATGCCAAATAACACGAAGTACAGAGTAGGTCCATCATTACAAAAGGGAGGCAGAGACTGCCATAAATAATAATGATTTCCATACCATACACCCCATCAAAAAAACCGTACGTGTTTCACTGATCCGGTAAAAAAATGTTAGTGGCACCCACTAGCCCGACGAGAGGTGGGGAGTTTTCTTGGGAGTCCGGAATGAAATTTTAATAAGAAAAAGGGATAATAGGAGGCCCGCATAATTTTCATCCTCATCCCGAGCTCGGTTTTTCCGTGTAATTTTCACCCCAGGTCTAGAATTTTTCTCTAGGGCCCTGAGCACTCACAATGAGGAGCAACCAATGAGATTGAAGGCACACTTCATCCCAATTCCCAATCCTATATACTAGTGAAGTCCCTCTTTCATAGATAAAATAGCGAGCACCAACGTTCTCAAGTCGGGTTAAGAAAGCAAATTTGACGGTCTCTCCTGGAACTATTCCTTACAGTCTATACATCTTATTCAAGGCATATTCAAAAACCCTGAGGATCTGGAATTTCTCACAGGAAGCGGAAGAAGGAGTGTATTATCGTGCTGCCTACAGTCATAAAGATAATGACTAGCAAGACCTGGCGCACACGAAAAAACGCCTCCAGGTTCTGATCGACAACGAGCATGAAAGCTTCCGCTTGGGGAACTCCTGTGCCGTCCACATTGTGTCCCGACCTGCTCATCTTAAAGAAATAAAATAAACTGCATTTTAACGTGTGGAGTAGGAATCCTGATGAATCGCAATTATCCTAGTTTGCAAATCTTAAGAACCATAAGATCTTAACTAATCAGTTATACCTGGTCCATAAACTTTCGGCTTCTTCGAAAACTTGTGGCGCAGCGGGGTTAACAACCGGGGTTTAAGCCGCAATATGCACACCCTTTGGACTCTTCGAGTTCACACGGATGACTTTCGGGTTGTGTAATGCGGCGCAAACTTTTCAAAGGTTCATCTACTCGGTCGTGCGAAACCTCGACTTCTGTTTCGTATATTTGGATGATGTTTTGGTCGCTTCCTCCTCAGAATCTGAGCACTTACCCCATCTCCAGTGCATTTTTCAACGTCTCCTTGAGGCCGGTTTAGTCCTAAATTTTGAGAAATGCAAGTTCCTCCAGACACAGGTGAGATTCCTCGCCCACTTCCTTTCCCCTGACGGAATACAGCCCGACCCAGACAAGGTGCAAGCGATCTCAACCTTCCCGCGTCCGAAAACCGTGAAGGATTTGCGTAGGTTCTTGGGCATGCTAAACTTCTATCGTCGTTTCCTGCCCAAAGCCGCCGAACACCAGTCCGTTTTGAACGCGTACTTCTGGCAGCCGGCAGCCGTTGAGCTTCTTCTCCAGACAGTTAAACCCCGCTCAACGAAACTACAGCACTTACGATCGAGAATTGCTCGCCGCGTTTTTTAGCATTAAGTACTTCCGCTTCTCCCTTGAAGGCAGACCGTTCACAGTGTTCACAGACGATAAGCCTCTGACATATACTTTGAAACAAAAGCCCGATAAAGCGTCCCCTCGTCAACTTCGACACCTGAACTTTATAAACCGGTTCACTTCCGACATACAGCACGTGTCCGGCAAGGACAACATAGTTGCTGACGTTTTGTCACGTGTCTCCGAGGTTAACATACCCGCCTCACTCGACTTCTCAACTATCGCCAAGGCGTAGGAACATAACGCAGTACTTCAGAGCCTGAAATCCAACCGCAAATATAAATTTCGAGAGTTGCCCATCTTCGGCTCGAACCTCTCTCTCTCTCTACTGCGAATACTCGGAAAAGGAACCCCGGCCATACATTCCGGCCAGCTTTCGCAAGGAAGTGTTCCATGCGGTTCACGACGTAGCGCATCCAGGCATCAGGACAACAAATCGATATCGTAGGACCTTTGCGAGACTCGCTCGGTTACAGGTATTGCCTTACAATCATCGACAGGTTTACGCGGTAGCCTGACGCAATACCTCTGAAGGACATTACGGCGTAATCTTGTGCCGAAGCCCTCTGTCGAAAGTGGATCCCTCGCTTTGGCATCCCTACAGTGATCATCACCGACCAGGGAATGCAATTTGAGTCTTTTCTTTGGTTGCCATCTGCGATGACCTCAAGTCGAACACGCTCGCTGATAATAGCTGGGATTGGGTCGCTGCGAGTAATAAAGCGGTACTGGTGTGTGAGTCACTGCACAGTCACATGCGCGAATTGCGGGAAACGTTTGACGAATCTCTGGTGCAACAAGGAGCAGTAAGATGTTATACCCGCCTATGCCGTTATTTCGTAGTAGGGGTGGATGATGAAGAGGTTCATTTCCTCAGTCAACTTCACCCATTGCCTACGCGAGCCTGCTGAAGTGGCCGCCACAGATTGTGGTTAAGCAGCTGCAGCAGGCGGAGAAATGCTCCTGGCCATCATGGCGCCTACACATCGAACCGCCCCACGACTAGCGGTTTAGACGCCGTCCTGTCCATTCCGAGAGCCCGACCCAGTCACCAAGTTAGACTACTCTCGTCGGTTATCCATACCGGACCTTAAAATTCTCCTTCTCCTGATTTTTAGCGGTGCATGTTATCCCTAACTGGCAAGTGTGGTGATATCTTCCTCGGTGCGTAATCTGCAAAGTTCCTGCACTTTCCTCATCTACCCGCTGAGATGCTGCGGTGGTGTACAGTCATTCAGACTGAAGCTATCCATCCCTCCTCCTTTCACAACCGGGTTTGGGACCGGCTACGGCAGAATTTTATTTTTACGATTATTCTTTTATTTTCAATTCACTTTATTATTTTTTTTTTTAATTTTATTTAGAGCTTTTAACTCTATTTATTTCTTTTCTTGAATAGTTTTCATCCTGGCATGGTTCTTGTTGTTGTATCTGTTTGAATTTTAATATGAATTATGACGCCATGAATTCTAACTAAATCTATTTAATTTGAGAGTTTCCTCCTCCTCCTCCTCCTTTATTTAAAAAATTCGATCATTTTCTTGATACAATATGTGGAAATAGTTAAAAAAAATATTACCTTTCATAGCAGATCGTGCTTTTAGTGCAGCCTTTTTTCTAAACGATTAAACGTCATATGCGCATATTTTCAATGTTTGATTCTCGGGGATATCTCATAAAATGAGAACACTCTCCCTTTTCATCTTCTTCATCAATCTTTCTCCCGTTCAGGGGCGAGGTAGACTCATCTTGATCGGTTACGCTATTTTCCTTGATCATGCGCCTGAACTGGATGGAGTCAAAAGACTCTCAAATCACCATCTAGCGTATCAAAACAACGCTGTTTCAGCCATAATTCGTGGCTAACTTTCAGTTGAAGTCGATTCCTTTCTCGCAGTTGTATATCCTATAAAAAAATTCTTAGTTTCCAGCTTAAATTTAACGTAAAATAATGTTATTCACCGCATGCGAGGGAGCTCACATTTCCAATCTATGCATCAAATTTTATGGCGTTAGATATAACCACTTCTAAGACGAGTGCGTGCGATAGACAGACAGACAGGCAAACAGACCTACCTCGCTGCTATTGTCGATAGCTACTACAAGAGCGGAAATTTTGCATATGCTACTGATGACAGACCCCAGGATTACGTTATCTCTGCGGGTGTTCCATAAGCCTCCATATTTTTGTTTTTGTTTTTTTTTGAGGAGGTGGAAATATTCAAAAGACACTGGTCTGCACACACCAGCGTGTGGGATTTTTACCCACTAAAACCACCCCCGACGCCCTCCCTGCCCCGCGGAACCACCATAAGGTATTACCTCACGGGACGGAGTCAACTCACTCTAGCTTAATCCCATTTCTTCTATACGCGGCGCACGTGACCGCGCTTTTCTCCTTTCCTCTGCCTTTCGCAATTTATCTTGAATAGATGCGATCATGGAGTTGACCGCATCCCAATTCTCTTGATGTGCTAGCATTTTCGGCACCAGATTTTCTGGTACCAGCACCTCTCCTAGAGTCTCCTCTAGATTCCTCCTTCCTTCCACAAATCTCGGACAGTGGAAGAATACATGCTCTGGGCCCTCTGGGACTCCATCACAATTTGGACAGTCGGGTGAGGTCTCCAATTTAAACCTGTGAAGGTATTGGAGATATCCTCCATGTCCCGTGAGAAACTGGGTGAGATTATAATTAATCTCACTGTGTCGTCTCTCCAACCACTCCTTGATGGCAGGAATGAGCCTGTGAGTCCACCGACCCTTTCCCGAGCGTTCCCACCGCTCTCGCCATCTATTTATGGATCTCTCCCTCTCAGCGTTCTTCGTCTGCGATAAGGGAGAGATTGGCTGCGCATGGTATATATTCGCCATCTCATCTGCCAAGATGTCAATCGGCATCGTACCAGAGATGACGAATGCTGCGTCATCTGAGACAGTCCTGAAGGCAGAGCATACCCTCAGAGCTGTCCTCCTGTAGACTGCATTCAGTTTGCTAGTGTTAACTGACATCCGCAATGCCTCGCTCCAAACTGGGGTCGCATAGAGCATGATTGAGGTCACCACTCTGGCTATAAGCAACCTAGAGGTATACCGTGGCCCTCCCACGTTCGGCATCATCCTCGCCAGGACCATACTGTCTATCACCACCCCCAAGTATTTGATGGTCGGCTTGGAAGTGATGATATGATTCCCGATTCTAACACAGGCGTAATTTCTCTTCCGGCGCTTCGAGATGAGGACCGCTTCTGTTTTTTCCTCCGCAAGCGTCAAACCAGAGCTCTCCAACCAGCATTTGACAGCACCGATTGCCTCGCTTGAGTATAACTCAGCATCTTCAAGATGCTTTGCGACAACAACCAGTGCAATGTCGTCAGCGTAACCCACCACTGTGGCTTCCTCCGGAAGGGGAAGATTAAGTACATCGTTGTACATGATGTTCCACAGTAGTGGACCCAATACGGAGCCCTGTGGGACATCCGCGGAAACAACGTACTCCTGCGGTCCGTCATCAGTGTCATACCAGAGCCTCCTTTCAGTTAAGTAACAATCAACGATAGCAGCGAGATAGGCGGGAATACCAACCTTCGCTAGGGATTTGCGTATTAGATTCCAATTGGCCGAATTGAATGCATTTTTCACGTCCAGGGTTACTACCACGCAATATTTGCTGGTACTACCCTTTCCGTGAATTGCATCTTCGGCCAAGCCAGTAACCAATTTGATGGCATCAATGGCTTTACGAAACCCATACTGCCGATCTGAAAGGCCGCCTTGGCTCTCAACAACCGGGAGTAATCTATTATAGATTACCCGCTCTAACATTTTCCCCACCGTGGCCACATAGGCCTCCGTACTGCCCCCACTACTGTGAACACATGTACAATCTTCCAGTTCCGGAAGAAGTCACAGTGGTGAGGTACACCGGCAATATGGTACTGGTTATAGTAGCAAAGCATCTCGAAGATGCTGAGTTATATTCACGCGAAATAATCAGTGCTGTTAAAGGATGAATAGACAGTTCTGGTCTGACACAGGAAGAGCAGTCCTCATTACCAGGCATCGTAAAAGAAATTATGTCTGTATTTATATTGAGAGTCATAACATCACTAGTTGGCAGTGGTGAATGCAAAGCTCAGATTAGCAACACACACAGTATCCTTGTGACAGAAGGTGATGCCAAACGTAGGATGGCCACGATAGGCTTCAAGGTTACTTATACCCAGGGTAGTAAGCTCATTTAATGCTAATAAATTGAGTGCACGCTACAGAATGGCAGTCCTAAGAACGTGCTCCACTTTTAAGACTGTCTCAAATGTTGAAGTGTTTCCCATCTCGGGAATGATGCCGATTGAGATTCTGGCAGATGAAATCAAGAACATATACAATGCGAAGTCAATCTTTCCTTTATCGCAAACGAAGACGCCAAAATGGAGAGATCTATAAAAAGATCTGAAGATGGTTGGGAATACTGGTGGACACACAAGTTGATTCCTGCCATCAATGAATGGTTAAAGCGACAGCCCGTTGAGATTAAATCTCCGCAGAGCCCTAAAATGATGATGATTTCCACAAAACTTTCACAAAACGGTGGTGAAAAAGCGTGCTGGAATTAAAAATTGACTATCGGCGTCTACCCTTGAGAGACCAGAAAAATATAGCGATTATACCAGGTTGTTCAATAAGTTTTGCGGTTCGATAAGAAAAACACACTTTTATGGTTTGATATACACTTTATTGTTGAGTATAGTCTCTGCGAACATCAATACATATACTCGAATGGGATTCCAGTTTATGAATTCTATCCCTGAAGGCAGAATCTTAAAAGGCTGCAAAATACGCTCCCACAACTGTTTTGACCTCACCATTTAATGAAAAACGCTTTCCACGAATGAATTTTTGTTGGTCTGGAAACAGATGGGAGTCATTAGTCATTAGTCTGGTGAATACGGTGAATGCTCCAACAATTCGAACTTGAATTCATGGAATTTCGCCATTGTCAAAATGCTCTTGTGACATGGTGGATTGTGCTCCTGAAAATGATTTTTTTTCTTCGGAAAAACGGGTGTTTTTTCACGATTTTTTTCGTTTAGCTTGTCTTAAAGGTTACAATAGTATTCAGAATTTATAGTTTTACCACTTTGCAAGTAATCCACAAACGAAATTCCTTTCACATCCCAAGAAACTCATGCTAACACCTTCTTGGCCGATTTCTGGACCCGAACTCGTTTCGGAGCCAAGGAACCAGGTTCACATCATTCTTCAGTCTCTTATTTTGATTCAGAATCATGGTGATAGGCCCAAGTCTTATCCATAGTGATGAATGGACGCACAAAATCCACTTTATCCTTCCGAAAATGCTCTAAATGTCGCTGAGAAAGTCGCATTTGAATGTTTTTTTGCTCTATTGTTTGCGAACGCGGCACCCATTGTACACACAGCTTTCTGAAACCCAATACTTCAGTCAAAATATTGCTTACACTGCTCAATGAGATGCCTAGGGCTTCTACTAAATCTGTTTCAGTCACTCGAAGATTTTCCAATTCCGTGTCCTGTAATTTTTCTACAATTTCCGTTGTTGTTACTGTTTTTGAACGTCATTGACACGTTTAAATTTAGTAACCCATCTTGCTACTGTACTGATTGAAGGTGATTAGTCCTTATACACTTTCAACATTCGTTCATAAATTTGCTTTGCTTTTAAACCTCCCAAAAATAAAAATTCAATCACTGCACCATACATGATTTTTTCCGTTGTAAAAAATACTGTGACACGTAAACAAAGAGCAAATTGACAGACTGAAAGAAAAATTCACATACCTTCATATGCAGAATGTACCTACATCACAACAAAATGTAGGCTAGTAGCAACGCCCTCTCTTATCGAACCGCAAACCTTATTGAACAACCTCGTATATGCATACATTTTCCTATAAGTTATTTTTAGTTAAGGGTTGCCCATATGTCGATAGAATGTTGTCGATTTGCACTAGGGCTGTGCAGGATATTGTGCTCACGGGACTGGTAATTACCACCGCCTTTTTCGAATGAATGTGAAAATTTTAACTCGGTCTGAATAATCAGTGAAACAAAAGAAATCATTCACCATTATCTTCTGAACGGTTACTCTTCAGTATATTCAATAAACCTACACATATCAAAGAGAAAACTTTCTTCCAATTTTCCAGATTTTCTCGAATTGGATTCTATAATGACTTGGCCATTCTTGTATTAGACCGACCTGTCCGGAAATCGAAATATGTAATTCCAGTTTGTCTTCCTAAAGCCGGATTCATACCTCCAAAAGAAAGATTAGCTGGACGTCGGGCGACTGTTGTTGGTTGGGGTACCACGTATTACGGTGGCAAGGAATCCACCGTACAAAGACAAGCTGACCTCCCGCTATGGCGGAATGAAGATTGCGACCGAGCCTACTTCCAGCCGATCACAGAAAACTTCCTTTGTGCAGGTTTCTCTGAGGGTGGAGTTGATGCATGTCAGGTAAAGAAATTAATATTAATGTAAGTAAAATTTATATAAATTGCATGTTTTTTTTTTTCAGGGTGATTCTGGAGGCCCCCTTATGATGCGCATTGACTCTAAGTGGACTCAGTTGGGTGTTGTCTCATTTGGTAACAAATGTGGCGAACCAGGTTATCCTGGTGTTTATACTAGAATATCCGAGTACATGGACTGGATTAGAGCTCACACTCGAGATTAAATTAGCAATGTGAAAGCTGTTTAACTTATGTAATTATTTATTATTTTTCACACTTGTACATAGTAGAATAACACTCACCTTTTTATAACAAAAGTCCTGAAGTAAACAATTTTTAATATGAAAATGGAAATTTTAATTCTTTTACGGTGCTGCGATGCTCTGTCCTCCCTAAACTGAAGTGACTTTCTAGGGGCTATATGGTTTCTATCAAGACTGGTGCGTATAAACAATAATAATTTGGAAGAAATTACTTTGTGAAGATTTTGCCATTAGAATTAAATATATTGAAATTTTTATTTCGAACGGTGGAAAGCAGGCGTAATGAAGGCTGTCGCAGCCGCAACAAACTTATATATATGGCATTCCACAACTGGTGTGCTTTGTAATCGAAGTAACAACGAACTTCTCAAATCTAAAATTTACCACAATGTCGTCCGTCCTGCCGCCCTCTATGGTTCTGAGTGTTGGCCAATTATAAAAGACAATGAACGGCGTCTTGCGGTAATGGAGACGAACAAAAGAAATTGGAACTCGAGTTATTCTTTCTGGATTTCTAATTAACTTAGTAATTTTAAATAAAAATAAAACTAGGTAGCTTTCTCCCACTACAATATATTTCAATAGTTAGTAAATACGTATTTCGAGAACTACTTACTCTCTTCCTCAGCACTTAAGCTACTCCTTAGCTCAGGTAGCTTAAGTACTGAGGAAGAGAATAAGTAGCTCTCGAAATACGTATTTACTAACTATTAAAATATATTGTAGTAGGAGAAAGCTACCTAGTTTTATTATTCAGATTTTTCGGTTGGATAGGTTCTGAGAACGAAACCTGTTGTAGGGATGAGAAGTCGACATCGTGAAATTATTCAGATAGTTAAAATAAGAAGAGCTATATAAGTTATCATGAATTATAACTTTATTAAAAAATAAAAACCTTCTTTTGATTTCCTATCTCCGCAACAATCTGCGGAAGCTACAATCAGCAGCAGTCTGCCGTTGGTCTAAATGACACTGGAATTGCTCAGGAAAGATATCGCTGTATAGCAATTATCTATCCTTATGAAAAGCAAATAACCAAGTGTGTCGAGCCTCGGGGCTCTAGTTCTTTTTATATGATTCTTACTTACATTCTAACATATGTTAATTCCTTATTTTCTATGCAGTAACCAATCAAATTCCTTTAATTACTTTCTTGACCAATTGGGTCTGTACATAACAATATATGATTGTGACGTCATAACTTTCTCTTTCTTTCAATTTACCAATCTACAAACATACGGGTCGTGCTGGTCATATGACTCTATGCATTTCTTATGCATAGTCATGTAGCTGTGTATATGGGTGATGTATGCATAGCATGTTGTGACCCAAGTGGATCTTATTTCATGTATGCATGGTATGTTGTGACTCAAGTGGATCTTATTTCTTGACGGTAGATACAAAGTGAACTCTTATGAAGAAGAAATATGGGTCAGTTAATGACTGATTGTTATTGTTTACATATTTTTAATTGGAAATTTGTGTGAGGTCGGGTAAGTTGTCTATCGTTTCGTATTACTAATGAATCGTTTTGAATGATATCACTACACTGTTACACTTTTTGGAGGTCATATTTTGAGCCCTCACCCTCCTATGTTTCACCTAATTTCAAATATTAAACCAGTTTCGAAAAGTACTAATTGAGACCTTTCATTTGATACCCCACATGGCTACATTCTGTGAAAAAAAATTTTGCAGCCTCCTTTCACCTGTATGGGGAGCCCCCCTTAAACTTAACACAAAATGGCGCAAGTTGCTGCATGTAAAGGGAATGGCAGATCACATACTCTTACCAATTTTCGTGACAATCGGTTCAGCCGTTTCCGAATAAATCGGGTGTGACAGACAGACAGACAGACAGACCGACAGACAGACAGGTCAGAGGCCATTCATCTCTGCAGATCACGTGCCCCATCCTCTTGCTAAAAATCATCCAGGGGTTATTCCCCCAGCAAGAGGAGAGCACCGGCACATTCCAACAACCTCTGAATGTGGCGGCAATTCCGCCAGTCACCAGAGACGAGCTGTTGGATATCTGCGGTAGAATAGGAGACAATAAAGCGCCGGCCCTGAACGAAGTACCGAATAAGCTTAAGCTTGCCGTGAAATCCAGACCGGACATGTTCGCTGAGTTATTCGAAGCGTGCATGTCCGAGGGGGTATTTCCAGTGGCATGGAAGCGGCAGAAATTGGTACTTCTGCCTAAACCAGGTAAACCTCCAGGTGAACCATCCTCATATCGACCCATATGTCTCCTGGACCAATTGGAATCTAATACGAAAATCTTTAGCGAAGGTTGGTATTCCCGCCTATCTCGCTGCTATCGTCGATAGTTATTTAACTGAAAGGAGGCTCTGGTATGACACCGATGAGGGACCCCAGGAGTACGTTGTTTCCGCGGGTGTCCCGCAGGGCTCCGTATTGGGCCCACTACTGTGGAACATCATGTACAACGATGTATTTAATCTTCCCCTTCCGGGGGAAGCCACAGTGGTGGGTTAAGCTGACGACATAGCGCTGGTTGTTGTCGCAAAGCATCTCGAAGATGCTGAGTTATACTCAAGTGAGGCAATCGGTGCTGTTAAAAGCTGGCTAAAGAGCTCTGGTCAGACACTTGCGGAGGAAAAAACGGAAGCGGTCCTCATCACTAAGCGCCGTAAGAGAAATTACGCCTGTATTAGAATCGGGAATCATATCATCACTTCCAAGCCGACCATCAAATACTTGGGAGTGGTGATAGACAGGAAGCTTAGCTATAAGCAACATGTGCGGTATGTTTGCGACAAATCATCCACTGCAAGTATGGCCCTGGCAAGGATGATGCCGAACATTGGAGGGCCACGGCATACCTCTAGGTTGCTTATAGCCAGGGTGGTGACCTCGATCATGCTCTATGCAACCCCAGTTTGGAGGGAGGCGTTGTGGATGTCAGGGAACTCTACCAAACTGAGTTCAGTCTACAGGAGGACAGCCCTGAGGGTATGCTCTGCCTTCAGGACTGTCTCAGATGATGCAGCATTCGTCACCTTTGGAATGATGCCGATTGACATCTTGGCAGATGAGATGGCGACCATATACAATGCAAAGCCAACTTCTTCCTCATCGCGGACGAAGAGGACTGAAAGGGAGAGATCCATAAATAGATGGCAAGAGCGGTGGGAACGCTCGGGAAAGGGCCGGTGGACGCACAGGCTCATTCCTGCCATCAAGGAGTGTTTGGAGAGACGACACGGTGAGATTAATTATAATCTCACCCAGTTTCTCACGGGGCACGGAGGATATCTCCAATACCTTCACAGGTTTAAATTGGAGACCTCACCCGATTGTCCAAATTGCAATGGAGTCCCAGAGGACCCAGAGCATGTATTCTTCCACTGTTCGAGATTTGTGGAAGAAAGGAGGAATCTAGAGGAGACTCTAGGGGAGGTGCTGGTACCAGAAAATCTGGTGCCGAAAATGCTACCACATCAAGAGAATTGGGATGCGGTAAACTCCATGATCGCATCTATCCAAAATAAACTGCGAAAAGCAGAGGAGAGGAGAAAAACGCGGTCACGTGCGCCGCGTATAGAAGAAAGGTGACAAAGCTAGAATGAGCTGACTCCGCCCCGTGATGTAATACCTTATGGTGGTTCCACGGGGCAGGGAGGGAGTCGGGGGTGGTTTTGTGGTTTTAGTGGGTAAAAATCCCACACGCTGGTGTGTCCAGCCCAGTGTCTTTTTGAAGATTTCCACCTCCTAAAAAAAAAAAAAGACAGACAGACAGACATCGAATCGATTCTAATAAGGTTTTGTTTCACACAAAACCTTAAAAATGTTACCTTCCCTCCCTTAAATCCAACATAAAATGGTGCAACTCCTTGCACGTGTAGCGGTTCACAGATCGCAAACAGAAAGACATTGATTTTAATAAGGTTTTGTTTCATACAAACCCTTTAAAAGGGAAAAAGACGTGTGCTCAAGGCACGTCAGAAAAAAAAAGAAGAAGAATCGCAGAAGAACATCGTCTGATCTTGAGAAGAAGGAGGAGGTTCAGGATCTATAGAAGAAAGATGGATGGAAATTATAAGTGTTTTTACCACAAAAAGACTAAAGGTTACAAAGCCAAAGAGCGAGAGAGCCAGAATGCGCATGCGTTGGTATTCTCAGCTGGTTCTCAAACATCCCGACGGCCTTCACGGATATGAAAGGTAGCACGCTAATCTTTGTGATGGAGCGAAGGAATGTTGATGAGAGAGTGTGCAACCTTACAGTCGCATGGAACTGTCCTCCCCACTTGTACGGTAGCAATTGTTCGGTGCGAAACGAAACTATGCATACGCCACTTTGGTCGTGGCAGATATTCTGCCCTCCAACACCCCCCAAAATATCTCTTGCACTGAGCACAACAGCTGCCAACGAGAGAAATATGAGATTGTTAGGTGAATTAACGAAGACTCTGGAATTGTGTACGGAGCAGAAACGATCAAGAAAGGACCAGCGTTAGCACAGAGGTTTGGTGGGGTCACCAGATTGAGGCCTCAAAAGACGAAAATTGAAACAGGAAAGATATGCGAGACTTCTCCGAGGATACGTCTCAAATGGTCTTCAATAGTCTGCCGAAATGATGAATACCGGGAGGATCAAACCCACAGACTGTCCCATCCTTGCCAAGGGGGCAATCTCTTATCGGCCTGAATCAACAAAAAGCCAGCAAAAAATCTACAGTAGACCTCAATGTGAATGGCGCGGGTGGCGAAGCAAACGAAGCTTACGATATAACATTTATATGTCCGCACTCCCCGCCCTCGGGGGGCTCGTAGATGGATAGGATCTGCAATGTCTACGCTCAAGTATATTTAGATGCAAATGCGGCACGCTGATGCCAGCCGCACAAACCTCCATGCAGAGTGTGATTATGTACTATACATTTCGCGCTAGCAGCTTCGAAATAAAAATCAATCGCAAGACTGAATGCACGGATGTTTCTCTTCCTGATGAAGTAAGAAGTGTCGAAACCGCCCACCCATGCACAACAAGATTTTCTGGTCCAGTATGCATCTCTGTCGGAAGCGTACTTTCAGTATCCCAGCGGCAACGTTTTGAAGCTCCGTACCAAAATGTAAGCGTTGCACATACATACCTGTTCCAATGCTAAAGTGCTGAATCTATGCGAAGCGGTGAAAACTAAATAAATTCGCGATGGGAACATGCCCTGTCCATCGTCCGCAGAGGTGGTGAGGCACACCCGCCGTAACCTCCCGATGGAGACTCGAGCGATTGAACAAGGGCACGGAAGCTCGGAACCGTGAACCACGTCGAGTCGATAAGGACATAAGCGAACACTCCCCCCGAGGCCACATCCGCAGGATTATTTACGACAGCAACATAATGGCAATAAGCGCCAGGTGTCTTAGGTCATGCATCCTTCGTTTTAGAGATGAGGAAATTGCAGCGAGATTCTCCTGCAAAGAGGAAAAGCCCGTACGAATATAACACCATAAAAGAGCTCAGCTATGGATCTCGGTTCGCAGGAGATTCTCCTTGGATATACTGATACTGCGTGGTAGATGCTCGCAAAACTTCAGAAAGACGGAGCAGCAACACACTCCAAGGAGCCCGCGAAGCGGGTGGTATTGCGAGTCACCCTACAGCATCCCCAGAGTCCAGCGGCTCTGCATATAGATCCTAAAACTAACCGCAACGAACGAGATCTAACCTGAAAGATCGTAAAGACGACTGGTAGCAGAGCGCGCTTGACTTTTTGGTGACCGGACCGTCGAAAGTCGGATATGTTACCTTGAAGTGGAATGCACCGTCCGAAGACGGTCAGATTCCACAGATAGGCGATGGCAAGCCGATTAATTGGGATGGATGATAGAAACTCGGGGTGATTAGCCGTTCATTTACTTAACGAGAAACCGCCCGCGTTGAACAATGCTATGAGCTCCTGCCACAAACTCAAGAGCTGACAGATGGTACCAGTTCAGATTAGCAGATCGTTCACGTTCAAATTTTCTCGGATAGCACGACTGGGAGTAAAGCTCGTTTCACATATGTTCCCAATCCCAGCGAAAACCAACTGAACTGAACAAAGCCCCTTCACAAATACACAAATACAACTCATTAAAACTATTTACCATGAGGTCAAAACTTAAACTGAACCGTGCGTTTGTGAAAGCGTCGATTGCTTTTTGTTCCCTGCATACGAATGCGAACCGAACTGAAATCTGCTAAAATCACTTCGTGTCGTGGGAGCCTTCGGTTCTATACAGTTTAAATTAGGTACTGAATATACACCGAATTTAAGCCGAAACACCGTTTCACCCTTGCCGGCAGCGACCGAAACTGACCTGAACCAAATGGAACCGTATATATGTGAAACGAACTTTCAGCTTACAAAAACTGTTCAGCTCGAAACGTCTCACCATAGGGTCAAAGCTCTTACTGTACAAGACAACGATCTTGCCAGTCCTCATGTATTCATCTTAGCAAAAAGAATTGAGAACTCTTGGCCGCGTTCGAGAAGAATCCCCCGAAAATGTTTGGCCCCCTACCTGAGGATGGACGATTCCGTAGCCTACATAACGACGAAATCTATGAGCGATACTATGACCATCAGGTTGTGGATAAAATCCGGCTCAATAGGTTACGCTGGGTGAATCACTTAATCCATATGGATGAGGATGATCCAGCCCGGAAAGTCTATAAAGGCAATATCTATGGTAGAAACAGAAGACGAAGCAGACCCTGCCTGAGATGGAGCGATGGGGTAGGTCAGGACGCCAGACAGCTTTTAGGGATATCGAATTGGTGGACCTCGGCGCAAAACCGGGATGTCTGGAGTTCCTTATTAAGGCAGGCCTAGACCGGATACCGATTGTTGCGCTGTTAATGATGATGAAACATAAATTAATAAAAAAAATCGACGTAGACCGTCGGCTCTGCTCATTAAGCCGACGGAAGGCAAGGCACTTGCGAAAGTCCTTAATGAAATCCGCTACAGAATGAAACCCGAAGACAACGGAGCAGAGGTGTCTTCCATACGGAAAACGAGGAGTGGCGGAGTTCTCGTCGAAGACGACTAACAACAGTACGTTCTGCGAAGCGGCCAAGGGGTTATTGGGGGAGAAGGCTCTTGTTTCCAGCTTAGAGCCCATGTGCTCTCTAGAAATCCGGGATCTTGACTGTCTCACAGAGAAGGTCGAAATAGAGGAAGCGATAAAGCGTGAATGTCCAGAGATAAACAATGCCCGGATAGGTATCAGCTCTGTAAATGCTCGAGGCCAAAAGTTCGTCATGGAGGAAGTCCATGAGCAATATGCGGGGAAACTCCTTACTAACGGGAGAATCAAAATTGGATGTGTAGTATGTAGGGTGCGAATGCGAATCGTCCCCACCAAGTGCTGCAGGTGTCTAGACTATGGACACACGTCAACAGCTTGCAAGGGACCGGACAGGAAGACATCGTACCGGAGATGCGGCCAAGTGGGTCATCAAGCGAAGACCTGCAATGAAAACAAGTGTTCCGTTCTCTGCAGGGATCGTGGCGTGCCTGGTGAGAGGGTCGGTGGACGGTGTCCGATTTTCAGGGCGGAATTGGAAAGGTCATTCGGAGAATCGGAGCTCTGCAGAGGCCCTGCGTACTAAGTACCGACCAGATGGACCGCATTTTGCGGGCATTATTCTCCAAGGGAGTCTGTCACAGGTCACCCTTTTCACAATGAGAGAACTCGAGGCACCAGGCCCTGATGGGATCCCGGCGGAAGTTTACAAACTGGTGTTCCGTCAACGGCCAGAATTGCTGTTTGAGGCGTTCAAGGCTTGCTTAAAGGAGGGCATTTTTCCTTGTTGCCGGAAAGTGGCCAGACTCGCACTGATCAGCAAAGATAAAGGAGACCCGGAGCTCCCGTCTGTATACCAACCGCTGTGTATGCTTGACACGGCCGGAAAAATGCTCGAGAAGCTCATCAAATGTAGAGTCGTTGAAGCGACCCGCGCTGCCGGGGACTTATCCTCAAGGCAGTTCGGGTTCAGAACAGGGAGATCCACAGTGGATGGTCTTGACGGATAGTGCTCTTCATAACGCTTGATGTCAGAAATGCCTTCAATTCAGTAAGATGGACAGATATGCTAGGCACACTAGAAAACTCATTTCACCTGTCAAGCTCCCTCTTGCGTTTATTGAGGGATTATCTGAAAGACCGCTCCCTGCTCTATGAGACGCTAGAGGGCCAAAGAAGGATGGAAATCACGTCGGGAGTAGCAAAGGGATCATTCTAGGGCCAGGCTTCTGGAATGCTTCCTATGATATTCTGCTGAGACTCGATATGCCCGAAGAGTCGCGTCTAGTGTTATGCAGACGACGTTGCGACACTTGTAGCCGGACGCACTGTTGAACAGGTGCAAAGCAGACTTGGCATATTGATGCGATGGGTAAGTGGATGTATGACTACTCATGGTTTCAGTCTTGCGTTGGAAAAAAACCGAAGTAGTCATCTTGACCGATCGGCGAGTTGACTTTAGATCAAACCCAACGGCTAATTACCTCGGTTTAATGCTCGAATCGAAGATGAGCTTCTTCGAACAAATCAAAGCAGCAGCGGACAGGGTTGCAGCTGGAATCACGGCCTTGAGTCGGCTAATGGCGAATGTCAGGGGCCTATATCTACTGGGAGACTCGCCTTATGAGAGCAACGCAGTCGGGTCTGCTCTCCTTGACAAGGAGATGCATCGTAAGCGCCTTACTCAAGTGCAAAGGCGGAAAGTTTTGCGAGTGGCGTCTGCTTATCGCATCGTCTCCGAAGCACTGTGGTGGTGATCCCCGTTGCCCTCCTTGCCAAGCAGCGCAAAGCTATCTACCTCCATAATGGTGAGAACTTAACAGAGGTGGTTGCCCGTGAAGAACGTCAACGCACCTTTACCAAGTGGCAACCTTCTTGGCAAAATGAGCCAAGGGGCAAATGGACTGGGTGGCTTATCGCCAATTTAGACCTGTGTTGCGAACTGTGAACTGAACGCACGGTGAGGTTGATTACTTCCTTACCCAACTTCTAAGCGGACATGGAGGTTTTCAGTCTTTCCTACACATGATTGGAAAGGCGCCATCTCCTAATTGTGTATTCTGCAATGGATTGGCGGACGACTCTGAACACCTTTTTCTTTTGCGAGATGTGGGACGGCTTTCGTCAGCAGCTTTATGCAGACCCAGGGAAGCTATCTGCAGACAACATTGTCAGAGAGATGCTGAAGAGCGCTGGCAGCTGGAATCGTATTGCGCATTATGTTCGGGGTCTTTTTATTGCGAAGAAGGTTGAACTCGACCGGCGGAGGGATCGGACGGCAAGGGGTTCCCTGAACTGAAAACTCCCTTCCTCCCCTCTCCTCCCCTCCCGTTGGTGAAAGGAATTCCCTGACTTGAAGGCTCCCAAAGCGGGGAGAGCGGGAGGGCTAGCCGGAAGTAATGTGTCAAATGGTTCCAGGCTAGTTCTCTGATGACAGGAGGTGTTTAGTTGGTAGCCCGACAGCGTGTTGTTGCGAGAGTCCAACACTCTGTGCGAAATCTGTTCACCTACCCTACTCCCCATCCCCCTCTCCAATTTCATGACATGTCAATTTTTCGGGATATTTTATCGGCACCGTAAGGAATAGCCATTCACACCTTGAACAGTTTTTGATAAGCAGCAGCAGCGTAAATCTAAACCCAAACACGTTCCCTTTCCTTAAACTTATGAGCGACTACATTGCACTCAACTTCCACGTCGTGCCATTCAGGCACTAGCGCTAACGCACCCAATGTTAGAGATGCCAACTTGTGGCTCATGTAGGGGTATTACTTGCACAACATTAGATCAGAATACAACTGGTGCTAAAACCTTAAATGCAAACTCCCACAAAACCGGAGAGCATCAAAAAATTTTCCGCACTGTTCGATAATAAATTATTTCAAAGTGATTCAAGATGCAGGTATGTAATAAATTCGTGCCAACACACAGCCCAATTCCCGTAACGTTACAATCTTGTCACCTCAATTTGTCGAAAAATCTTGACCTTGTGCACCAACCATTTCTATACCCAATCTCTTACTGAGGGTTCAAATAAGGCTAAGCTGTCACTTGTAACGACTTCTTTTCACAAAACATTCCGCAATTAAGAAGCAAACGTCCTGGCCTACCACTGTATACTTGTTTGACCAAAGGGTTGGAACTTAATTCGACACATCAACTATATATCACCCTTCAATCCTTACTGTCTTACAAAAAACAATCAGCCAGACATTTCTGCTCCACCGTCCCCTCCTACCAAACAGACTAAATGACTCAATCCCGCAAATGAATTCCGTCAAGCTCAAAACAACTGCAACGTCCATCAAACAGGGCAAGAACAAAAAGTGGATTAACCTTGACAAAAATCCATTCATGATCCTTAAGAAATGTTCTGCATCGACCAGTCAGTCACTTCAATGCCACATTTCGAATGAACCATCAAATCAGCGGTAGATGAACACTGCGATAGCAACCACACTTTCACCAGTCGATCAGACCGCTGGACTGAACTTGGCTTCCTGCTCCTGAAATGGTCCTGAGAACCGAAACCTTGTTCGTTAGTTTTGATCCTTGACATGAAGCAAGCTCTCGACTTCATGTGGCAACACGGATTGATTTATAAGTTAAACAATGTCCTCTACTATACACGTTTGTGCTAGCTAAATGCCACACCCCCTATTTCCAAGTAAAGGATCAAAAGCTGTCCTGTCCTTACCAATCCAACCAAACAGTTGTTCTTAGAGGCAAAGTTAAAAGGACGCCGGAAGTAGTTTCCGACATCAGAAATTTGTTCTTAAAAATTCGTACTGATCCCATCCTCACAGTGAGCTAGGTTATCTATTTTGGCACCACCATCAACTGAAACCTGTCCATCATCTTCTCAGAAAAAGGGTTCTATAATAAAAGCTGTAAACGGCGCCGTCAAATTACTGTACTTCCATCTCCACTTCGATAATCTCCCGTCATTAAAGGTCAAGATTTTCTGCAATTAGCAGTTAATTAAACCATAAATCATTTTCAATCGATATGCTGCCCTCGAGGGAAAGCATATCCTTCGCCACTGTACCGTATTATTATTATGTACATATCCATCTAAATCTATACTACTCTCTAAGGTTTTCAAATCACCGCGCGTAAATGTCTTCCTTTCCGGATAGACATAGAAGGTCTCAGCCGTACTTTAGTAGGTTCTTTCAAGTGTTTTGGTGATTGAGATCAGTGAGGAAAATTTCTTCCGCATGAGTCAATTCCTGGTAATCCTCATTCCGTATAGAAGTAATACCAATTTTTTCAACAGAGGAGATAGAGTATAGGACGGGGGAGGCACGATCTCCTGATTGTGTGTTTTGAAATGGGGTTGTGGGCGACGCCTATCACCCCTCTTTTTCTTGTAGAAAGTAGGACGGGGTTCACCAACAATTTTATTTAAACACACGGGATCTCTCTCCAGACAGAAGAAGAGTGCTGATAGGTGAAGCCTTATTGCGCATTACATTCGGGTTTTTCTCGTTACACTAGTGAAAGGAAGTCGTTGATTTTAAGGGTTTTCAAGGCGAAAGAACTCTGAGGCTAGCCGGAAGTAACGTGACTAACAGTTCCAGGCTAGTTCTCTGATGATGGGCTGTTTAATTGGCAGTCCGCCGGCGTACCATTGTGCGAGTCCAATACTCTGTAAGTAAACGTTCTGCGTAACTTTTTTCTTAACGAATAACTGTAGAGGGAGAGGATGACGACGAGTCTCCCGCGCTTAGAAACGGGAAAAATTGTACCAACTATTTGAGAGGACTGACAACCTTACACGGCGAACAATTTGTTATGAAGGAACCTGGGACTGCATCGATATTAAAAAGACAAACTCGACAATAAAAACGGACTAACAATTTGCGCATGGAACGTGCGCTCCCTGAAAAGATCGAAAGCTGACCAGTAGCTAGCCGATACCCTATCTGAATATAAGGTTGATATAACAGCGTTACACAAGAGCCACAACACCATTTATTATAGTGACCAGCCAGCAAGCCATGTGCTCGGAGCAGAGATCTTAGTCAGCCAAAAAAATGAAAACTGTTGTTATCGGCTTTGAAAGCATATACGAAAGGCGGTGCACTACGCGCTCGCAATTTTAGAAAAAAAAAACCTCATTAACGTTCACGCTCCTACCGAGGAGACTGCAGAGTTCGAAAAGGATACGTTCTACGAGGGAGCAGAAGTATGACATCAAAATAATAGAGATTTCAACTTCCAATTAGGGACGGAGCCCGTATTCACGCGATACGTTGGCCCACATGGCTTACATAAAAATACCGATGATAACGGACTGCGGATTATTCAATTAGTGGTTGAACCGAACGCACGGTGAGGTTGATTACTTTCTTACCCAATTTCAACGCACAGGATTGAGAAGGCGCGATCTCCTGATTGTATGTTCTGCAATGGAGTGGCGGACGACGCTGAACGCACCTTTTTCTCTTGCGAGAGGTGGGACGGCTTTCGTCAGCAACTTTATGCAGACACAGGGAAGCTCTCTCCAGACAACATTGTCAGAGAGATGCTGAAGAGCGCTTGCAGCTGGAATCGTATTGCACATTATGTTCGGGGTCTTCTTATTGCAAAGAAGGTTGAAATCGACCGGCGCAGGGATCGGACGTTAAGGGATTCCCTGGACTGACGACCCGCTTCCTCCCCTCCCCTCCCCTCCTGTTGGTGAAAGGAATTCCCTGACTTGAAAGCTCCCAAAGCGGGGAGAGCGGGAGGGCTAGCCGGAAGTAATGTGTCAAACGGTTCCAGGCTAATTCTCTGATGATGAGGTGTTTAGTTGGTAGCCCGACAGCGTGTTGTTGCGGGAGTCCAACACTCTGTGCGAAATCTGTTCACCTACCCTACTCCCCCTCCCCCTCTCCAATTTCGTGATATGTCAACCACCAGATAACCCTCCTCAAGTTTTCCCTAGACAGACATTTCTTATTCGTAAAATGCTTTGCCTAGCTACCTACTGTTCACACTAGCAGAGAAATGCAAGAAGTTAAAATTTGAAAAATACACTAATTTATTATTTTTATGATTACGTCTAATAAAAATACTTAATACAAAGATCTTATTCGATTTATAATAAATAGACTCATACATGTTTTTTTATAAAATTTTCACTTTCTATATTTTCAAAAAATGTTGAAATTAAAGTAATTGTAAATATTTTATTTGAATCAAAGATATAAGTTTTTTTTTCCGAAGAAATATCCTTCTCTTTTCTGATTGCAGGAAGTATGTATGCTTAAGTGAAGAAAAAAAAAACTAATAAAATGACTTATTGTTTCGACAATATGCAATTGCAGTAAACTTTAACTTCTCTTCCGTTCGCACAGCCTTCAAGATAAAGACTATTACGCGTTCCTTGGAGAATACTTTAAATATATATCCTTTTAAGAAAACGAAGCTTTCTATTTATAGTAGATCACAAGACTCGATATTTTAATTAAATAAAAAGAGGGGGAAATACATATTTAGTTTGTTCTACAAATAGGCGACGAAAAAAATAATCACAATTGTCTCTTTGCAAGTTTTTTTTTTGTTTGTTTTGTTTGAACAATATTATCAGTGAAAATTTTTATATTTTGTGTTGTTTTGATAGAAAACAAAAAAAAGGCGAGTTTTTTTTAAGCATAAGGAAAAATAACGAAGAAAATCCTAGCTCTCTTTTGGATTTTTATGGCTTCTGAAATGTCCTTTCGACTTATCTATAAATTTAATATTTTATTTCGAGTTGAACACGAATTTCTACGAGTTATATAACAAATGTAAGTCAGTAATTGCGTTCTATTTGTAAACTACTAGATTCACGACTTTTATGCACGTTTCTCAACAAAACACCAAGACAACGACTTCCACTACTTTTAGTCTGTTGTATATCAAGAGATAAATGAAAATACCGTTACGGACAAAAAAATATACAAAAAACCGAAGAAATGCTTTTTCGTTGGCCGTTGGGCTCGCGATCTTTTGCTCGTTTCCAAATTCAACTGCTAACGGTTGCCTGATGATCAGATTTTCTTGGTCTCTTTAGAAATTTTTCTCTTTGTATTGTTTTAATTAAAAACTGTCCTTAATTGAGATTATATAGCTTAGTTGCTAGTGATTTGTTTTTCCCTTTTCAGTAGCTTTAAAATCTAAAAAATTAGTTTTTACTTTGTACTTTTTTTAATTTTTTTCGCTTTTAAATTTTTTTTTTTAGTCTTTTTTGCTTTTTTGCTATACTGTCTTGCGATCAAACACTTTGTTTCCGCGTTATAACACTTTTCAATTGCCACTTTTTCATAAAACACGTTTGTCTTTCAATATTGAAACTGATCAAAGGAAAACACTTTTGCGATAGACTACGCTTTTCGAACTAAAACACTGACACTGGCTGCTTCCTTGCGCTGCTAACACTGTTCAAAAATCGGAATTATTGGGGAGGTGGGCCAATCTTCTTCTTCTTCGGAGCTTGAGCTTTCTGTTCTGTGAAAAATTCGTAAGAAATATTCAGATTAGAAGTGTACTTCGCGCTGTTTTCAAAGTTTTCAAGGAAGAAGTGGACTTGGTATAGAACTGTATCAACTTAAGGATCTAAACGAACAAAATACGAACCTGAGACGGAAAGGGTTGTCATCCATCATGCTGCTACGATGTTCTTCAATGGTTGGCAAGTAAGAAGTTAACTTGTTTGTTGGTCGCAGGGCTCGCATTGTTCTCGTTGACAATCGCCACACGAGGCGTTGTTTGTAAGGAGTTTTGTGTTGATTGTTGTATGAATGTAGAATTTGCGAAACTAGAGACTTCGCACAAATAAACACTTCATGCGGCATCTGTTCAAGATAAAATCAGATAATTTATAACTTCTCCACTTTTCCCACAATTCAATAAACTCACCCCAATGAATTCTTGCAAGTAGACACCGTACTCGGCAAGACGGCTAATCTCAGGACTTTGAATCGAGTAACTTTTACCCAAATGCATCTCGAGATGATTGCAGACGAGTGCCAATGCTAATGTCGAGGGTACAGCCAAGGTCGTTCGAACGTCACATAGCAAGATTTCAATGGCCATTTCGAGTTCTTCCAGCTTAATGACTTTCTCGAATTGATCAAAGAACAGTCCACCCATTTCCATAGCCAAGCGCCTGAATAGGATGTAGATCAAACGTACAAAGTTGAGTGCTGTTACTGGCGGATGACCAAATTGGACACCAAGTTTATTCTCGATGACCCCGGCCATACGTTCCAAATCGCGAGCAGTACAACCAACCTGAAATTAAGCAATAGAAAAATTTGTTTAGACAATGGAACTTTTAACGAAATCAAGGAAGTTGTTTAGCAAAGTTGTTAATAGGTAGGACCGTCAGATTATTCCCAATCGGGAATCTTAAATACAAGAAGAGCTTTCCAACTCCAACGACTGAACAAAGCCAGAGTCACTTGTAGCTCATGAACGCATAAATAATACATTATCCTTGTAGAGGTAGGGCCACTCTCGTTTTACACAGACCGCCCAACTAAATAGCAGTGAAATTATACAGGGTGCGGCAGCATATTATTATTATTCTGTTAAGGGAAACTCACACCGCGTCCTTGAAGAACTATTGTGCCCCTTTTACTGGTTATAGTGTACCTGTTGATCATAGTATCTCAAGCAGGCCTGTAACCGTTAGGAACTTTAGTATGTTCCCCACTTCCAGAAGTTTCAGCTTTGCATCTGGTATTAAGTGTTCTCCACTGCCCCAGGACGCGCATGGAGGTTTCGTCCTCCTCCTCACAGAACCTGCAGGCAGTGTCCGTAGATATCCCTAGCTTCCCTAGGTGATAATTCAGCCGGCAATGACCAGTGAGAATTCCCATTATGATTCGGAGGTTCTTTTTGGTGAGGTTTAAGCAATCCTTTGTGCGCATGGGTTCGTATCCCCCAATAAACACCTTGGACTGCTCCATCCCTGGTAGGCCCGCCCAATATAGTTGTCCCTCGGTATCAGTATTTCGGGATACCGCCTAGAAAGGATATCAATCTTCCTTCGATTTAGGCAGCTCCCCGCCTCACTCATACTACCGGCCATCCTGAATATTGATTTCCTTGCCTGCATCTGTATGTGCAGATGGAGAGGGGTTAATCCCAGAAGGACCTCCAGGGATGCCGTTGGGCATGTCCTCATTGCCCCACTGATACACACGCAAGCCAGCCTTTGGAGCTTATGTAATTCCCTGGCTTGTGTGCTGAGTTGGGTTCTTTCTGCCCAGATTACCGCTCCATAGGTAATCATTGGCCTTACTATTGCAGTATATATCCAAAGTAGTATCTTCGGGCTGCAACCCAATTTTTTCCTGCTATGGATCTGCAAGTCATCAGAGCCCTCGTTGGTTTTCGACAAGTGTTTCCGACATGTGTCTTCCAGAGCGGCAGCATAACTTCCTTTTTTAAAATGCGCGCCACTCAGTTAGTTGATGTCATAGCGGAGCGCTAGTGGTCTCGTTCAAGAGGAGATACTGTAAAGTTTTGTCCCGACACGGTTCAGTCGCCATCATGCGTTGGAATAGTGAGGAGCGTGCCTTTGCCGTTGAGGTTTACTTTTCAAGCGGATGTTCGGTTATTGCAACACAGCGTGCATTTTGGAATCGCTTTAATTTAGCCCCGTTGGCTCCCGTCCCAGACCGCAAATCAATTGTTACATGGGTCACTACATTCAGACAAACTGCAAGTGCGACAAAAGGAAGAACTGGAGTCCCTCGGCCTGTTAGATCACCTGAGAACATTGAAGCAGTGAGAGCGTCAATGTTGCGATCGCCACGGCGTTCTGCGCGCAAACACGCATCTGCCCTTGGACTATCCGATCGTTCTGCGAGAAGAATTCTTCGTGATGATCTTCATTTTCATCCTTATAAGATGGCGATAATGCAGGAACTTTCAGAACGGGACTTCAATTCTCGGATGAACGCGTGTGAGCTTCTTCTTGATGTCGTCCCCGAGGGTGCTATTGTTTTTTTTAGCGATGAAGCCCATTTTCATTTGTGTGGGTCGGTTAACAAACAAAACATGCGCTACTGGGCTGACACCAACCCTCGAGAATTGCATCAAAAGCCTTTGCATTCACCCAAAGTCACAGTGTGGTGTGCAATTTCCTCAGCTGGAATTATTGGTCCCTGGTTTTTTGAGGAAAATGTGGTTACAGTGACAGTGAATTCGGGCCGGTATGTAAACATGCTACAGAATTTTTTTTCCCACGGCTAGAAAATTTGGATTTGGGGGACACTTGGTTCCAACAAGACGGTGCAACAGCACACACTTAAGAGCATCGATGGCTGTTTTGAGGGAACACTTTCCAGAGTGCCTTATCTCAATTAGAGGCGATTTGGAATGGCCGGCACGCTCTCCCGATCTGTCCCCTTGTGATTTTTTTTCTGGTGCTCTGAGGTGGCGGGGAGGAAGATAAGGCGGCAACCCTGTCGGCTGAACCAAAACCAAGTGGCCCAGGAGAACCTCCACGTGGTGGCACCGGGAAACGCTGTATTGCATTGGCTTGCCGGCCGTGATGCAGTAGGTGAATGCTCCGAGGTCTATTAAGGGCGATCAGACCCGAGTCTGCACGGGGACTCATCTGAAGTGGTTTCGGTCACGAAACCTTACCAGGGGTATACTGGTACCATGGGAACCGGGGTAGCCCCTGGACTCTTATACTTCAGGAGAATTCCTGTCGTATCTGAGTACAGCTCGGTTGGTTGCGGTTGGCCCCCTTGTGGGAGTTTCATGTGGGGGCTGTGGTTGTGCTCAAGCGAGAAGAGACCTTCGGGCCTCGGCGGCGTGTTTCGTATCAACACGGGTGCCGTACTCCATAGTTCGATAGAGATTTAGGTAATTCTTGCATCCACCAGTATGAATGCTAAGCCATGCACTTGGTATAGACTGGTGCCGTTGTGCTTGTCTCAGCGGGGCTCTGATTGTGATCACAAAATCAATCCGTGTCTGAAGAGGGCCGTAGGATTAAGTGTCAAGACAGGTACCTACATTAAACACCGAGGACTTCACTGTGATTTTTTTCTATGGGGTTTTTTGAAATCCCGTGTTTGTGTGAACCGTCCAAGAACCCTACAAGATTTGAAGACCAACATCCAAGAAGAAATTGCCAACATAACACCTGCTATGCTAACAAGAGTCATGACAAACGCCAGAAATCGGTTTACGCAATGTATGGAGAATGGAGAACATTACCTAACAGATTTGATCTTCAAAACAATGTAAATAAAAACTTTAGACACGTACCTACATTATAAAAAATAAATAAATATTTTCCGATGCATACAATAGTTTTTATTGAGTTTTGAAAAAAGGAAGTTATGCTGCCGCACCCTGTACAAGAAGAGCTTTCCGACCCCAACGACTGAACAAAGCAAAATTCACTTGTAGTTATGGAATGCATGAATAATAGAATTGTCCTTGTAGAGGTAGGGCCACCCTCGTTTTACACAGACCAACCAAGTAAATAGAAGTGAAATCATATTTGACATTAAAGGGGGCCACGTTTTCACATTTTTTTGTATTTGATTTGGAAATTTCAGATGAATTGGAGCAAAGCACAAAACAACTGCGATGGATACTGTGATGCGACCTTTCACGCTAAATGTTTGGGGATACCGTGTGCGTTTGTAGACATTCGCGCAAAATTATTACTGAACGTTACCTACCGTTGTAACGCCTGCTGTGGTACCAGGCTATCTGACGCAATTCAAATATTGCATCAACACACGGGGACTCTAGCATCGATTCAACATACAGTCTCAAAATCTCCATGTTAGCTTATCCCTCCAGTTACTGCTTCGTCGAGCGCCAGCGTAAACTCGGTTTCTAAGACGCCGCTTTCTGGCTCTGCTTATACCGGCGACTGCGGCCAACAATATTGATGCCATACCCAAGTCACCCCAGTCGACGTCTGTTCCACTGCGTCTATTAAAGGTCATACCAGCCCACAACGTCCACTAGCCAATTTAACAATCGCCCAATATCCGAGGGGCATGTTTCCTACTCAACATCGGGTGCGCTAGGCAGTTCTGACGATTATGCTAGTATCGCTGCATTAACGCCATCGCAAGCCACACCTGCGGTCTTCCCGACCTCATTTTGCCCGAGCGGCCCCTGTTGAACGCTGCCTCGCCACCGAAACAACTGTCCTTGTCAAGGCTAGCGTACTCCACCACTTTCGACGATATTTTGGCCTATATCAGAAGCAAGGCCAACTCAGATTGGTCACCTCTCTCATGTGCGAGCTGTCGAAGGATGACTCTCCTGACCAAGTGATAGCTCCCTTCAAAGTGACGTATTCCGACGACTTCGATGCTATCCAAATCTTCCTTTTGACCACAAGGGGTCTTCGTCAAGCGTTATCAGGGGACTAAGCTTCGAGAAAATTTCCCGCCTTCCTCGCCGAACTTACTTTAGACTGTTTTATCAAAATGTAAGGAGTCTAAGGATCATGCTATCGAGTTTCAAACTGTCTGCCTTAGCATTCGACTTCACATCATCTGCATTCCTGGAACCTGGTCGGAAGACAAGATTTTAGATTCCGAGCTCCTCGAAGGTTACTCTATCCTTCATTGGGTCAGAAAATGTGCTACGCTTGGCAAGACAATCGGCGAAGGTGCCTTAATAGTTGTTAAGTCCCCTCTTCGTGTGGAAATCACCTTTTCCTCGTCCTCCTCCACCTACGATTCTGTCACCATTCGAAGCATTCCGCCAAACATATGCCCCTTTATCATATCCTGTGTATAATTAAGGTATGATACGCAGTGTTTCAAGCGAGCAGGTTTAAGAAAATTAAAACGTAACACCGTCTCCGTCGTTATTTTAATAAGCAAATATGGATATTTCGGAAACCTTCTTGCCTTCTTCAGTGCACGGGTGTATATACACAAGTTGTTCTCGAAATGTCGATATTTGCTTAATAAAATCACTACTAGCAACGGAGACGGTGTTACGTTTTAATTTCCTTATATCCTGTGTATATTTTCCCTGCTTCAGTCCACCTTCTCTGCCCGAGAATTTCTTCGATAGATTATCAGAAGTCCGAATCGTGTTGTTCCCCTCACTTCCTTTCATCCTCTGTGGCGACTTTAATCTTCCTATGTTCTCCTAGCCTACGATACCCGGACTTCCTTCCCTCCCTCCCTAATAATTCCACCCACTCCCTTCCTTTCCTTAATCCACTTTCATGTACACCCGTGCCGCCCTCCAATTTAACTTTTCTAGAAACTACTTAGATCGTACTCTTGATCATGTCCTCTTTAACCTTCCTGCGCGTTGCTTTTTCCAATCCCCTCATGACCCCCCCCCCCCCCCCCCCCCCTCTTACATTGCCTCTGGCGGCCATCATCCTGCTAGCGAGTTTGATCCTCAGATATCGCGAATCCACTCCCCTGTCGCGCGCAAGCCTACCAACGCAGGGCGAACTTCGAAAGGGAACTCGGCTCTGGCGGCAATCAAATGGGTCCCCCTCCTCTGTTCATTCACGTGTGACCAAGTATTCACCACCTTCTATACCACTTTATCTGATCTTCCCTGTTATGTCCCAATCTCTCCTAAGTGCTTGCGCTGTCTAATTCACCACTGAAGTCCACAAAAACACACTGTGAGGAACAAGTTTCTGTCTTCTAGAGCCTATGCTGGCTTACGTTTTTTTTTCAAAACTCTGCATTCCTCGGTCAAATGCTTAATACGAAATCCAGAAACGAATATCGGACCAGTGTTGAAAAACTCACTGAAATTCGGAAACCTCAAAACTTTCTGGGCCCACAGTTGCAACTTCCGCTGACCTGCCCAGCTATCCAATCCGTTCATTAAATTCTCTGGCTCCTCAGCTGACTCCTCCATCTATCCTGTGATTTACTCTACCGCTACTTTTCCTCAGTCCATGTTCCCTCTCCTCTTCCCTCCCGCTAGTGAATGTACCCTACTCCACAATGCCTATTATTCCCCTCCTTACTCCTCTCCTTGCCGAATACCTCATTGGCAAACTTGATGCTAATGTCGGTCCTGGCTATGATGGTCTTCGAAACCTTTTTTTGCGTAAAACTAGTCAGTCAGGGAGATGCCCTTCCCCTATCCCTTATTTTCAACAAAAGCTTCGAAGAGAATCATTTTCACGGCTTGTAGAAAGAGGCTGTCATTATCCCCATTCACAAAAGTTGCGATCGTATGGTTACGCTCCATTTCCCTCCTCTCTTCCTGTTCCAAAATCTTGCAAAAATATGTCAGCGACTGGTTGTCCACCCACTTTGGCTACCACATAGTGAAAGAGGAACACGGCTTTGTTAAGCGTAAGTCCACTGCCTCCACAACTTGCTCGACTTTACCAACTTTGTCGCTAAATGTCTAAATTCACGGCAGAAAATGCATACAAACTATCGTCTCTAAGCGTTCCCATACTACTTGTTTCATGACTTGCCTCTTACCTTTCCAACCGATCCTGCCGCGTCTCTTTTGATGGCTGGACATCCAGCTGCTTCTCCCCCTCCTCTGGCATCCCGTAGGGACCTATTTTGTGTCCTTCATTATTTTTATTTTTTATCAACGACCTCCCCCACTCCCTTCCTTACTTGTCCCTGTTTGCTCTATATGTCGACGACCTTAGCTGTTTTCCGTTATACCGTCGCGGATGGACTGCGCTTACCTTCAAATCTAAACCTAGAAACTCTGGTTCGTTAGTACTCTGCTAATGCTTTAGCTCTAAAGGCCAGAAAATGTCTGCTTTTCTTACTCTCTTAACAGACATTCCTTATCATACCTAAATTCCACTCAAGAGCTCGGAGACACTTTCGACAATATGCTCCATGCATCCATCCAACCTCCACTCCACTGCACGGACATCCACGATGAACAACGGAGCGGGAAGCCGTCGATCTCCGACAAAGTTGTAGCGGAGGTTGAACGAATCATGCTCGAAGATCGGCGAATCACGATCCAGCAATTGACTGCTGAAATTCCTGAGGCTTGTGAACCTTTAGTTGACAAGATTTTGAAAGAAAAACTAGACTACCAACAACGTATGTGCGCTGGGTGCCGCACATGCTTTCTGAAATCCACAGTTTTTGAGTGAATGCGACGAGAATACCGAAGATTTCTTAGAGTCCATTGTTACGGAGAATGAAGCGTGGTGCCATTACGTTAATACTTACAAAACAACAATCTCGCCAGTGGAAACACCGAGTCGTCCAAACCAAAGAGATTTAAGCAAAAACTGTCAACAAGAAAAGTCATAGCAACGGTGTTTTGACCCGACGTGGTGTGCTTAGAAGGATCATAATAAACTAGACAAGTTTTTGCGAGACCCTGAAAAAGCTCAAACGGGCAATCCAAAACCGTCCTAGGGGAAAACTCGGAAAAATGACCAAAGGCGTAAGACCACCACGACAATGCGCGTCCGCATGTCTCGCAACAAACCAAGGGACTTAATCGAGGGAATTGGCTGGGAAGTCATTGCCCATCTCCCTTACAGTCCTTACGTTGCACCCAGCGAATTTTATCTGTTTTCGAAGTTGAAGGAGCACCTAGACGATCATCGTTTCGAGACGGACCACGAATTGAAAGACGACATTTCCAGGTATCTCAGTGGGTTGGCGACGGACTTCTTTGAGGCGGGAGTGCAAAAGTAGATTACTCGTCAAAAAAAAGTGCAGAAAAATAGTTTAAAGATCAACGTTTCCAATGGTGTATTCGTTCAAATAAAAATTCCTGGTCCCTCAAATAAATTCCTTGTGCATGGAAAAAATGGGGAATCTTATTTTTGAAACAACCCTCGTAGATAAAGTAGCTCTCTTTATGATCGACGCATCAATGAACGTCTCAAACAAAATTTCCCGCAGTGTCGTTCGCTCTGTCGCCCTCTATGGTTCTGAGTGTCAACGGGATATTAAAGATAATGAATGGCGCCTCGCAGAAATGGTAACCAGGATATTATATTGGACTAGTGGCGCAACACGCACTGATCACATCAGAAATGATAGTGGAAAAATTGCGAAAGAGGCGTCTTCGATATTTTGATCATGCAATTCTCATTGACAAGAACGGCCGAAAAAAACGATAACTCCATTCAGATACAGGCCTTTGACTAAGCAAAACGGGGCAACTGATCAGGTCGAGCTGACCCCGCTTCTGAATGGGGAGCACCTAACTATTACTGGAAGAACTAAGCACATTTGGTCACGGCAGCAGGCTAATCAGAGGAACGATGACATTATTTGTAGATTTTTTTTCATAACTAATTTGAATATTATGTCTCCCCTGATTAGATAGATTTGCATGGAAACTTTGTAAGTTGAGTGTACTCATGGAAAACAGACGAAAATCGACATAGATTTACTTGACTACAATCTCTGTAAACCCATCTCTTTTGGAGGGAAATAAGACGATGCCCAAAGGCCAATTTCAAACACCACCTCGCGGGGATTCCACACAACCAAAAAAATGCTTTCCTTACAATTTCAATAAAATGCTAACTTGAAAACCTATTTATCGGTTTATCAACTGAGCATGATGTCAACTCAGCAAGCTAAGACGAAAAACCAAACTTGCAATGTAATTTACTGATAAAATATATTGCGTACGATGATGACCTTCAATTTGAATTATCGACGTATGAAAACGCTTGTCGTACCTGCGACCACATAGAAATTTAGTGTTTGAGTTAATCCAGGGTTAAGTAAAATGCAATCGGTGTGCCGCACTCAGTCGATTCCTAAATTCATCGCCCACTATGATATTAAAGGAGGGTAAATACGGGATACTAAAGCATAAATGGCAAACGTTAAGTGAGTTTAGAAGGAAACAAATTCTTTTCCAATATTTTCTCCTGAAGTGTCTAAATCAACGCACGATGAAAGGTCGCTCAAGTTATCCAATGTTGGCATATCTCCTAGAATTAATCAGCATAAGACACCATTCTAAAATTATCATTCAGGCAAATGAACTCAAACATTTTTCGCCCCCAAAAAGATTCATGTTTGAAAGATTAAGGCCAAGACCCCGGGAGAAGCTCTGGCAAATATTTCCAATCTTTCGCTGTATTATGAGGTGTCATTTGAATTTTTTTTTATAGTTTTCAATGTCAAATCATACAAAGCGAACGACAATCATCATTGACGTCATGGTTATTTGAATAACGCAAACGATAAACTGAGAAGACTATGAAACATAATGGGACACAACCTTTGTAGATAGCAGGAAGCCTAGAAGTTCCCGGTTTTATCAAGTTACATATGCTTAATACTTACTTGTGATATTGTTGCTAGATCATCTAAATTGATCGGCTCCAATTGTAGTTGTTTAATGGCCAGATGGAATGATGCAACACTAATGCAGGCCATGTGTTTTGGTTTAACTGTCATTCGATTGAGGAATCGATCAACCAAATTGATCGCAGCAAACAATACATCCGACGGCAATTCATACCAAACTTTTAGGCATCGTAGAACATACGCCGAACCGTCTCGTGCTCCAGCTGTTATTTCACGCTGAAATTGATGAAGTAAATTTTTAGTGTCAAGCAACAAAATTCAATATATTTAATGGAACGTGTGTCAACTATATGATCAGATCGTAAATTAAAAAGTAATTGAACAAGTTCTTGACAATTTTAAATGGTTCAGATACAAAGATTCGATTTGATTACTCTTCTCTTGTGTACAGTTGAAACGGATGGAAGATATATAATTCGATAGAATACAAAACAATTTACAAACTCTGCCATGCTATTAACATAGCAGGCTGGTCCCAAGCCCAGCTAAAGGAGGAGGGTTTGAGGCAACGTACTCTGTATCATCCTCAGTAAAACAAAAATAAAATGCTGAGATCAAGGAAAGAGATAAATATAGTTGGAGTCATTTCATTATGCTAAATCTTAACTGATCTCTCTTGGTAACAGGTCCCGCGATAAGCCGACCAAGAAAACGCATACAATGTCGTTACAAAGATGATGATCGGATTGAGTCACAAGCCTCGGAGAAATGCTAGGGCGTCCACCTCAGTCGGCGCGGCAGGACGGGCCCCAGTCTTGTCAAAAATGGGCAAGAGTTCTTGGCACATGGATGGCGTCAGGACGTAAGCAAGCTAATCCGAACAAAGCAAATACGTGTCTGCACGCTAAATGTTGGTAACAAGAGATCTTCGGAAAAGGCGTTTCAACACGGGTGCCGTACTCCTTAGGTCGGTAGAGATTTAGGCAGGTCTTGCATCCACCAGTATAAATGCTAAACCATGCACTTGGTATAGACTGGTACCGTTGTTGCTTGTCTCAGCGGGACCCTGATTGTGATTACAAAATCAATCCGTGTCTTAAGAAGACCGTGACCGCTGGGTGCAATTGCTCTACCACGATCAGAAAAGTGAAGTTGGAAGTATGGCAGGTGTATCAAAACCGCTTCGTGTCTCTGTTGGTGTTCATCTTGGGAGCGCCCTCTCACCACTCCTCTTTGTTGTTATGGACATCGACACACGGGAGATCCAACGTCCAGCGCCCTACACACTACTTTATGCATATGATGTTTTCCTAGCGACTATAGCAAAAATGATCTCAAGCAACTTGTCCAAAATTGGAATGATCGCCTCACGCAACACGGTCTCAGATTGAATCGGAATAAAACTGAATTTTTGACGACCGATCCCCATGAAACAGGAACAATCACTGTCAGCGGCAGTGATCTGCCCAGAACTGAGTGATTTAAATATCTCGGGTCAACGCTATCAACCAATGGAGAACTGCGTTATGAAATGGCTTCCACAACTGGTGTTCTTTGTGATCGACATATCGACGAACGTGTCAAATCTAAAATGTACCGCAATTTCGTGCGTCCTGTCGCCCTCTATGGTTCTGAGTGTTGGCCGACTATAAAAGACAATGGACGGCATCTTGCGGTAATGGAGACGAAGATGTTGCGTTGGACTAGTGGCATGACATGTTTTGATCACATCCGAAATGAGGATATCCGCGATCGTTATGGGGTTTTACCGATCGTGGAAAAATTGCGAAAGAGGCGTCTTCGATGGTATGGCCACGCAGTTCGTGCTAATGAGAATAGAATTAACTTGCCAAGATTGGTCTGAACATCGAAGTCGTTAGTAGACGACCAAAAAACAGGCCGAAACAACGGTGGCTTGATAGGCTGGATGGGGATTTAAAAGCCTCGAGATTACACCCAGATCAGGCATTCGATAGAGCCAAATGGCGAAACCGATCACCACGAGCTGACCCCGCTAGTGAACCGGACAAAGGCTAAAGAAAAAGAAGAAGACAAAGCAATTTACAAGATGCCTACTTCAAGCGAAACTACATTATGGAAACGAACTTGTTATCATCAGATAAAATGGAAACAGGTCCCACCCAAAACCGTACTATATGCCTGACCAATGATTTGTAATCATGGACCATCATTATTAATATTCTATAAACAAGCTAATTCCGCTTCGATTCAAAATCACAACAAAAACAAATGTCTCTCAAACTTTTACGCACAAACAAGCGAAGAATGTCTTATGTGAAGAAATTTGTGTTTAAAAATATATATACATATTTATGTGCTGGCTGAATGCCAAAACGTACTCATTTTTAATTTCATTGAGATTGCCTGGTATTGGCAATGAAAATGTTTAGGAGAAACTTAAGTTTTAGTGCAATTAATGTTTATGAAAAATTGTTTAGGCAGGAAGCCATGCAATTGTTAGGTATGAACCGGTCTAAATTGCAAAATGCTAATGAGATTTATTCATCATCACCGAAAATTCAAATGAACAAGTATTTTTTATAGGAAGATATCTTTCAAGGACAGCGAGTGTGAGCATGAAATCGTACCTAGAATAACAACAATAAAATATTCAGTTCTGACGCGAATAACTGACGAAATGTCTTTTGTTTTTATTGAGGCTGTGTGGAAACAGGTTGATGGTTGAGTATTGTAGCAGAGTGTGTCAAGAAGTGTCCGAGATTAAGTCTACACACTAACAATATACAACCCCCCAAAACATTCTCTACATTTAGATAATATTTACATTATCGCAATTTTTTTATAAAGTGTAGAGTAAAACCCCGCTTTGCATCTGTTTGTACATTTTATCATAATAATAGATATGAGCTAACTTCTCTGAATGTTATATTTTTCTCTTTAAATTCTAGAAGCAATGTCTTGATATCAAACTAACAGCAGCTTTGCAATGTTCTACTTTTCGGAAATTATGAAACTTTCAAGTTTTTCTGATATAAAAACTGAACACAGTCACAATGTCTCGGATATAAGTTCCGAAAATTTAACGCGTAATTTGTTTATTCGGCTTATCTATATTTTTCAACAGCTTTAATTTCGGGTCAAAATGGCTGAATACTTGAATCGTGATTGAGGAACGAATGTTATTTGAATTAAAGCAATGAAGATAACGACACTGGTAAACAGTAATGAGATCTCTAAATCGATTGACATAGGTGGGATTAAATACACACGCGTTACAAATACAAGAATATTATTTTAAAGATTTTTTGCACTTTGAATGTCAAATGAGGGGCACAATTTGAACGAAAATAGTTATGTAACCTTCATGTATATATCTAAAAGCGAAGTGTACTTTTTTACATTACGCGAATTAGAGGATGTGACTGGACTCTAGCTCAAGCTGAAGGAAAACAAGGATAGGACCTCGGGGTAATTGCATTCGTTAAAAACTCAGATACAACCTATGCGATTCTCCAGATCTGAACAAACAACTGCTTTTCGTTGAATCGACGAATTTTATTGTTCTGAAAAATATAATCCTCTGGAGTTTTACATTAAACTGTTAATGACAGTCCCAGATCAACCGTAATTTTGTTACCTTATACTAAATTTTCGAATATTAAACGATTAAATAAAAACTTCCGAGTGTACGCAACACTAGGACTCATCATGGCTAGTTTTGTTCCCGGAAAAGACCATTTCCCGGGAGTTCAACTTTTTGCTCCAATTTGGAGAAATCACCCGCTGAATCGCATCGAGTTGCTATGGAGGCCTAAGGCGACACTGCTCTATCGGAAACAACTTGCCGAGACTAGTTCCGTCGGCTCAAAGATGATGAATCCAATCTGAGCGACAAGGAGCGTGAAAATCGGCCCAGGAAAGTTAAGGACCACGAATTGAAGGCGCTTTTAGACGAGGACGATACTCAAATGCAGAAAATGCTCGCCAAGCAATTAGGTTTTTCTCAACAAGCCGTTTCCATGCGTCTACATGCAATGGATAAAGTTCAAAAGATCGGAAAATGGATGCTGCATGAATAGAACGATAAGCAGAGATGTTTTTGCATCGGATTGTAACTGGCGACGAAAAATAGATTTATTTCGACAATCCTAAAGGAAGAAAATCGTGGGTTGATGCCGGCCAACCAGCGACATCTTTTGCAAGACCAAATCGCTTCGGACGGAGGACGATACTGTGCGTGTGGTGGGATCAACGGAGTATTCTCTACTATGAACTATTGAAACCTGGCGAAACTGTTGATGCCCACTGTTATCACCAACAATTCATAAAATTTCATCGGGCTCTGAGTGAAAAACGGCCGGAATATCAGCAAAGACATGAAAAGCTGATTTTCCTCCAAAAAAGTGCGAAACTACTTAGAAACACTCAACTGGGAGATACGACCCCACCCCGCTTATTTTGCTGTACAATTTCAAGAGTGCGACTGCCACGGATGCGGAAGGGGGACCCGATTATACAACATTATTCAAGGGTGTGTCTGACAAGTGAGTTAACAAGTGTTAAAGAGAGCTGAATTGAGATAAAGTCGGAGGAGGAACGTAGGATAAAACCAGGCATTTTGGAAGCTCTATTGATGATGTTAACGAAGTCGGAATTGAAAAGAAGTTTGTCGTCGAATATTGCACCCAGGTCTTGGAAGGAGGTCAGTAGTAAAAGAGGTTGTCCACTAATAGAAACGCGGGCAGGTGAGGATGGAGGCGAGATCATTGATAAAAAACAGGAAGAGTAGAAGGCCAAATATTAGAGCCTTCGGGAACACCAGAGAACTGTTGCACTTGCAACAACTTGGGAAGGTGAAATAGCTCGACAAATGGATTCGATTCTGCAAGCCCTTACGGAGCAAAACATGGCGCTTCGAATGGAAATTTGCAGTTCTTTACTCTCTCGCAACAGAAGCGATTCCTTTTTGCAGAGAATAGTGACATGTGATGAAAAGTGGATATTATACGACAATCGTCGCCGATCAGCACAATGGCTAGATGCTGATGAGCCGACGAAGCATATGCCCACACCGAGCTTCCATCTGAAGAAGATATTGGTGACTGTTTGGTAGTCTACAGCTGGAGTTATCCACTATTCTTTTCTGGCACCTGGAGAAACGATAAATGCACAGAAATACTGTGCCCAACTCGAGGAAATACACGAAAAATTGAATATTCAACCAAGATTAGTCAACAGAAATGATGTGATACTCCTTCACGGCAATCCACGACCTCATGAATCCAGAACAACGGTTCAAAACTTGAATGAACTGCAATATGAGACTCTACCTCATCCACCATGTTCACCGGACCTTTGGCCACTATCAATTTTTAAAGCATTTGGATCTTTTGGCGGAAAAAAAAGGAATGAAGAGGCCATCAAAATTGCCTTCGACGAGTTTATCAACACCCAGCCTGTATATAACCCCCGTCCGATGACAATGGCACTTGCACCAGGACACTTTGCTCAAATTTAAAAGTTCCCCTTCCAAATGGTAAATCAGATATCCAGATACCAAGAGCCTACTTTTTAATTCGCCATAATTCCTTCCTTCTCTACTGAAATCACGATAATTTCAACTACCCAGACGGCAAATTTTGTAGGTAGATAGGTCAATAAATTTGCCGTCAAGTCGTTACTTGACGGCGTGACGTTTCACCTGCATCGAAACTTGTCATTCTCACTTCAAGGACGAAGCTGACCCAAAATATTAGACGATATTTTTGAAATTACTTGAGCTTTTTAAGGTTTTGTGTGAAACAAAACCTTATTAGAATCGAGACGGTGTCTGTCTGTCCGTCTGTCTGTCTGTCTATCTGTCTGTCTGCCTGTCACACCCGATTTATTCGGAAACGACTAGACCGATTGTCACGAAAATTGGTGAGAGTATGTAATCTGGTGATCCCTTTACATGCAGTAAGTGGCGCCATCTTGTGTTAAGTTTAAGGGGGGGTTCCCCATACATGTGAATGGAGGGTGCACATTTTTTTTTCACAGAATGTAGCCATGTAGGGTATCAAATGAAAGGTCTCAATTAGTACTTTTCGAATCTGGTTCAATATTTGATATTAGATGAAACATAGGGGAGTGAGGGTTCAAAATATGACCCACAAAAAGTGTAACAGGTCTCGTTCTCAGAACCTATCCAACCGAAAAATTTGAAAAAAATCACTGTGGTGCATCTCTACGAAATCTAGGCCTCAAAATATATCCGGTTCCGATATCTGCACAAATAAAGTTAATAATAGTATATTTCCACATTTTAGAAATTTACCCGGCCCCCCCCCCTTATGTTCATCCCAGAAGTACAAAATTTGGCATGCGTGTAACGAAGAACATAATGCACAGTTTGGTGAAGTTTGAAGAAAATACAACCATTACTAACAAAGTTATAGGGGGTGAAACTTTACAATTTTTTGTAAATTTCGTGCACTCTACAACCTGCATGACGTCATCATCACATATCAATTCGTCAATACCCCAACGAAATGAGTTCTCATGAATTGGGTCGCAGAGAATTATTTTGTTTTAGTTTTTTAGTTATTTGTCAGCCAGACATGTGTGTATGTAGGTATATAATATATGCGTGCTAATGAACTTTGCGGGTAGAGCCTAATTCAGATAGATATAAGAAGTAAATCGGAAATATGAGTGCGATCAATTTATATACGTGCATATATGTGTACAGTATTCGGTAATAGGCAGTTTGTTTGTTTAGGGTGAGCGTGATATCTATGGCTGTAAATATGTACGTATGTCTCGTAGTTTGGAAAAATATGAAGGATTATGTTGGATTTGTAGCTATATACGGACAGAAAAATGTGCGTTGAAGTTTCTCACATAAGATGAACACAAAACCTTTATACCCGAAGCGCGAGCTTCCGGTATTCCGACTTGTTTTTTAGTTTGATCTACTTTTGTATGAAAAAGGAGGATAGGAGGGTAGAAAAAAATTCGTATAACATACAACTCTCGACTATAAGAGTTTTGATACAAATAAACGATATACTGATCATATAGATAGCGACAATGGTTTTGAGAGATTATGAAAAAAAGGTACTTACCGGTGATTCTTGCGGTAATATCAAGCAAGTATGATACTTGGATTCCAAAGTGTAAAACTCCTTCAATTTTCCATACAAAACATCGTTAGAGAGTGCGTCAAATTCTGCAGTTTGAGAATTATTCCGTTGTAAGAGTTGTAAACTTGATTGCGATTGTTGTTGTTGATTTTTCTCCTGATGTTCTTCTTGATATCCACCAGCAGCAGCACCCGGTATCCCAAGCCGACACCCCCCATCGCCGCCTGAAGACGACGACGGCATTCTAATCCACTGCTCTCGCATCTCCGTATCCACCATGTTGACATCAGTGGCGTTATTTTGTAGTAAATTATCGCTCATACAAACGATATTACTACCACCAGCCGATGAATCACATTTGGCAGCAGAGTAGCGTACAGGGACAGACATTTTGAGGGCTGGCCTAGTACCTAGTATTTCGAAAATGTTTACAATATAAAGTTTTAGTCTTTTTTGTGATTCTTTTTTTTTTCACTAAGTACTAGTGTAATTTAGCTTGATATTTGCAATTCAAACTTCTGTCTGTTTCGAAGTGGAGCGTTCAAAAGGGATCTTTCGACACAACAAATTCGACAGTTAATTGAAGCCTTGATTTGCAGTATATCTTATACAGTACAATATAATGAGCGATTGTAGATATTGTATGCTTGTTCAAACCACCTTAAAGGTCGATTCGAACTTCAATGTAGTACACACTGGTCTAAGTTGAAACAACAAAGACCTTCGTACTTTTATATGCTAAATATTTTTGATTTTCTTTTTGAAAATCAAGCCCAGCACCCTCGTTTTAGAATAAATATTCGATTCTGTCACCAGTCTTGTACGCTATCAAAACAGGCACAAATTGGTCGTTTAGCGAAACTTTACGTTTCAAGGAAACAACCTTGGTACCCTCTTTTATTGAACTTGTCGTTCAAAAACACAATTCAGCAGGTAAAAGCTTTTATCGCAGAATAAACTGCGAACTCTTTCTGCTTTATATTCTTTTAATTTACCAGAAAATCTGCTGTAAGTAGTCGAAAATATGCACAAAAATTAATATAAACTGAAATGGATAATTCATAGTTACCTTGAAATGATATGATGATAATAATTTAATAACTAGGACTATTCACAGAACACACTTAAAACACACACACGCTCCATATAATTCTATTGCACTAGCATTTTAATTTGTACTAATTGGTCACAATTTCTCAAAATAAATAGAAAATTAACAAGCTATCCTAACGGAAAACATAAACAGAACTTCTTCTTTCTTTGTTTGAACAAACGACTGATGTTTCCAGCATTAATCTGACGCAATGTCTGAAAATTCAAAGCGGAACATCTGGAAATCGAACCAAACTCACATATACATTGACTTTAGGTGTACGCACAAACAAATATGGATGGATACGCTCAAACCAGTTCAACTTATGACAACGATATATATACATAGTTGGTAGTGAAGCCACCTACACTAAGAAAAACCTAGAAGCAAATACAGTTATTCGCTATGAGATTGAGACGTTTATGTACCTGATTTCTAACGATTATTTTGCAATTATGGGAGTTATTTTTCGTATTGGGCAAGCACTCATAGAGAAGTATTGTGCGTACTGAGGTAAGATTTTCTTCTAATTTCGGCATTTTATTTACCTAACTTTTTTTGGGAATGAGATTCCAATGAGACATTTGAGCAACTCATATTTCCCACCCTCAGATATCACCTTTTATAATTGGCAAATTGCAACTTTTTGGAGTTTAATTAAAAAAAAAATAGAAAAAATCTTTATCACTCAATTTTAATAAAATCGTCTGCCTCTCTCTATAGTTCTGAATGTTGGCCGACTATAAAAGACAATGAACGGCGTCTTGCGGTAATGGAGACGAAGATGTTGCATTGCACTGGTGGCATAACAGAGAATTCACTTAACAATATTGGTCTGAACATCGAAGTCAATGGTAAGCAACCCAAAAGCCGACCGAAACAACGGTGACTTGATACGCTGGATGGGGATTTAAAGGCCTCGCGATTACATCTTGATGCTGAAGAAAAAGATGTGAGGAGCGACGAGTGCACGACAGCTCCGTGTCACATAGCTAAAAATTCCATTGCCCTCTATTTTTTAGGCAGCGATTTAAATAAATTATTTGATGGAAAGCCCTCTATTGATAATAGTCAACCTCGTACGCTTTAGACTCTTGAGTTTAATATTATTAGACAAATGCCAAGAAAATTATATGGAGAGTATTTTGAGGCCTGGGCACCATATAGAGGCAGCTTCATGATTTTTTTTCAGATTTTTCGGTCGGGTAGTTTCTGAAAATGGGTCCGTTAAAGAAATCATCACTTTCCACCCCTCCCACTCCCTACCCCCCTAAATCTCAACGTAGAAGGATACCACTCACTGCATGTCTGGGAGTCCACAGGTCCCGCCTTCTCATCAAATTTCGTGTCAATCGGTATAGCCGCTTCTAAGAAAAGTGCCTGCGACAGACAGACGGACAGATAGACATTGACATTGAGCACGGCGACGGAAATTGCGGAAAAAGCAATGGAGGCCAAAATCTTGCGCGGTAGTTACTCTCGACGTGAAGAATGCCTTTAATACGGCCAAATGGAGCAAAAGAATTGCGGCTTTAGCCAAATTGGGCGCTCCTAAATATCTGGTGCAAATAGTCATGCAATTTCTCCGGGAGAGGATATTGTGTTACGATTCGGACGATGGACCTAAGACGTATACAACCTGCGGGGTTCCACAAGGATCAGTCCTCGGTCCTCTCCTGTGGATAATAATGTATGACGGAATTTTAATGTTGCAACTACCCAAAGGAATGACAATCATTGGTTTCACAGACGATATCGGAGTAACTATAACGGCAAAAGACATTGATGAGATCGAGGTACTCACAAACGAGGCAACTTTTGAAATCAGGTCTTGGCTAGAGGAAGCTGGTCTGACACTCGCGGAGCATAAAACCGAGGTAGTCTTGATTACCAAGCGAAGGAAGCAGACATCGATAAAGATCAGGATTAGTGAACACATCATACAGTCGCAGCCAACGCTTAAATACTTTGGGAGTCATGGTTGACCAAAGACTGAAATTCAAGCCCCATCTTGAAAATTTAGCAACCAAGGCTTCCGGAGTGGCTACATTGTTGGCAAGAATGCTACCAAATATAGGTGGTCCTAGGCAAAGCCGTCCACCTGCTCCTGATCTTGAATGTTGTTAGCTTCATCTTGCTTTATGCAGCTCCAGTCTGGGCATTGTCTTTGAAGGTGGAAGCAAACAGAAGAAAAATCGCAGCCCCATACCGATTGAGTGCATTGCGAACGTCATGCGCTTAGCGTACAACTTCAGATGAAGCAGCTTGTGTGATAGCAGGCATGATCCCCATCGACGCCTCTATGACCCATCATATGCAATCGACGAGTCCTATACGAATCGTCGGCAATTGGCACGAAGTGAATCTATTTTGGAATGGCAGAAAAGATAGAATGATTCACCTAAAGGACGCTGGACACACAGGATTATTCCAGATAACTCTAAATAGATCAAGCAAAGGCACGATAAGGTTAGTTACCACCTAACTCAATTCTTAAGCGGACACTGAGGGTACCGTGCATACCTTTATCGCTTCGGACGTGACGACTCCCCGTATTGCTCGACATGCGTGATGATTCCGGAAGATGCAGAGCATGTTATTTTCAACTGCTCGCGATTCGCCGCACACAAATCGGAGGCGGAAATTGACGCCAAGGCACGGTTGACACCCGAGAATATCGTGGACCACATGCTAGCCTCTGAAACATCTTGGAGGGCGGTGGAAAAATTAATGAAGGCGATCCACAATCTGCTGAGGAGGGAGGAACTTCGGAGGAAAGTTACAAATAACGACAGAAGCCGCACTTCATAACTGATCCTGCCCCGCGATGTAATACCGAAATGGCAATCCCGCGGGGTAAGCGAAGGAAAAGGAGGTGGTTTTAGTGAGTAAAAGTCTCACATAATCGTATGGCAGGAGCCAGCGGTAGGTTTTGAACCTTTCCACATTCGAACGTATAAAAAAAAGACATTGAACCGATTTTAATAACCTTAAAAAGGCCGGGAAGAATTAGATTCTTCTTGAATTTCAATTATTCTCGTTAATTATGACGTCAGCATCTTATTTGTATGGCTTAGGATGCTGTTAATTCGCACGAAATTGCTAAGTTTGAACTGCTATAACTTTGGCGTCAATGGCCACATTTCCATGAAATTTAGCATGTATATACGGCATATTGTCCTTTATGCTGATACAAAACTTGGAAGTCCTAGGGAAGTTTTTCAGTAAATTTCTGGAAGTTGATAATAAACTATTAGCAAATTTATTTGAGCAGATATTGGAATTGGATATATTTTGATGCCTAGATTTCATCTAAGCGCACCAACCTGATTTATTTCGGATTTTTAGGTTGGGAAGTTTCCGAAAATGAGTCCTGTCTAATTTTAAGTGCGTACATTTTGACTCCTCACTCGCGCAGTTGTGCAAAGCACTAATCGAGATCTTTCATTTGATACCCTACACGACTATATTCGGTGAAAAATTTTTTTGAATCCCCCCTTTGCGTGTTTGGGGACCCCGTTTTAAGTTTTTTGCGTTTTTGGATAAATCTATTATGTTGCATACATATACGCTATTTCGGGAACCTTTTGATTGATTCTCCAGTTCCCGAAGTACCGAATTTAACCCAAAACGGAAAAAACTGACTAACAAACATACTTCAGACTTGACAATGAAGAAAATAATTTATTTTAGATAGGGCATTGTTAGACGAAGATGCTACGTTGGACTAGTGGCGTCACACGTTTAGGTCACATCCGAAATGAGGATATCCGCGATCGTTATGGGGTTGCACCGATCGTGGAAAAGTTGAGAGGCGTCTTTGATGGTATGGTCACGCAATTCGTGCAAACGAGAATTCACTTGCCAAAATTGGTCTGAACATCGAAGTCGATGGTAAACGACCAAAAGGCAGACATAAGCAACGGTGGCTTGATACGCTGGATGGGGATTTGAAAGCCTCGAGATTGCACCCAGATCAGGTACTCGATAGAGCCAAATGGCGAAGCCGATCACAACGAGCCGACCCCGGTTGTTATCGGGACAAAGGCTGAAGAAAAGGGCATTGTTAGGAGACTCCATAGACAAACCCAATATGGAAATGAAAATATATACAAATACGTATTTCGGGAACCAACTGTCTCCTTCTTCAGTGTTTTATCTGAAAATTTTTTTCTTTAAAAGTTTGGCTAGCTGGTCACACAACTACAATTATCCTTTAATATGAAAAGAATCAAGTTCGTTATCAAACGGAGTGTCGCTTCAAAAAAGGTGAATGACTTGCAAAACTTTGTTTAGAACATGAATCTCATAGAGAGACAAACAATCCTGTTGTGAGTTCCTATACGAATGCTAAAGGAGCTTGTTGTTTAAAATTGCTATACAAAATTTGCATACTCTCTTCATATGAAATAAACTTCTGATCTCAACAGAATTATCTAGCTCTAAACTATCCCAACTATATTTTAATTTACTGTAAAAGACTAGTAGGTCCATGGGTGACTTTTAATGAAAAACTCAAAACTTTAGGTAGGTAGTCACTCACACATAGAGTAAATTCTTATTGAGTCCAATTGTTCCACTTCCAATCGTTCTCTCACGCACACAACCACCCATCCGATATACGCAATTCGCTTGATGCGAGTTTCAATATTGCCCAGGGAAATTGAACACTTTTGTTTTCATTTACAATACAACAAATTTTCACTCACTTTTCCTGATTTCCATATAACGCTGAGCAGGCAAATTTAATCACTAAATCATTGAACAACTGATTTTGTCATGCTAACAATATTTTGGTTTGAACTTGCTTAATGTTATCACAGCTGAACGAGTATTACTGAAAAGTGCCCAAGAAAATAACAAACTTCATATTACAACACTCACACAATAGTGAAAATCAGCCCATTTGAAAATCCAGAAGACCTCGTTCAACTTCGGCTCTCAATTGAAATACCAAAGTACAACATTGCTACATCTCTTTCTGCCGACCTGTATGCGACCATGGACAACTTAGCTTAGCGTACGCGTGAGATTGAGTCGATATACCCGAACGTGCTATACACATTGCAAAGTCCAATGAACACACCCCACACTCTTCATATACACGTACGATTTTGCCATGGCCGAGGCATTTTTCGAGGTGTTACCATTTTTACTTTGCATACCATAGTTGTTCATGATTTACCTCAAAAATCCGATAAGGGAATGCGTCATTTTAATCTAAATGACTAAACAATCTATCGGAGACAATAAGGAGTCATATTTTCAGACCTCTTATGGGAAACTTATCAGTTGCATAGAAATTACCAAAAATTTTCCGAGCATTTTAAAATATCTCTAATGGAATTTGTACTTCCCGGGAAGAAAATTCGTCACTTCTACTTTGGTCCCTACTCACATCTGAAATGTTGTATTATGTGAAAATTCGACTTTGGTTTTCGCTATAATCGTTATCAATAAGGTAGTTTTCGGACGGATCATTCCAATGGAATATTATAATAAAATGCAAACGGCCCCCAATTCTTGTAAAAATTGAAGGTGGAAGCAGTAAGTTAAACTTAATTCAAGTGCAGCATCATTGATCCTCCCTTTGTCCGCTTTGTACATAGCTCGTTATGTTTATTCATTTAGCATGACTGGCAATTCACTTTATTGTGATATTGACATTCAAATCCTTAGATTGCAGTAAATTTCCACAAGAATGACACTTTGAACTTTGTTAGGAATAATTCGATTTCCACAAAACTTGAGAGTATCGTACTCAATATTGTAGTTTATTTTACTGCAAAACCTGATGATACTAGGATAAACTTCGGTGATGATTTCCAAACAATTTCTGAAAAATATAGTGATTGTTAATAAATATACTATTATTGTCTTTAATTGAGTATATATTGATGGAACATGGGGTACTTTGAGGCCTCGATACCACATGCCTGAACAACCATATTTTTTTTTTCAAATTTTTCGGTTGAATAGTTTCTGAAAACAGGCCCTTGAAGTAATTGGCCATTTCGTGCCTCTGCAGTCCTACCCCCTTTCAGCCAATGCCAAAATTGCTTCGAAAAGTACTAATCGAGATCTTTCATTTGATACCCCACACGACAAGATGTGATGAAAAAAAATTAAACCCATCTTATGCATATATGACACCCTCACCTCCCCCTCGATTCTTTAAGCTCAACATGGAACGATGTCCAGGTGGCTCAAGTGGTTACAGCGCTGGGCTGTCGTAGCGGAAGATCGCGATTCGAATCTCACTGGTGACAGAGGGATTTGTTATCGTTACTGGAAGTCGGATACCAGTCGACTCAGCTGTGAATGAGCACCTGAGTCAAATCATGGTAATAATCTCGGGCGAGCGCAATGCTGACCACATTATCTCCTACAGTGTACTGTATTGTACCGTTACGGTCTTGACTGAATGCTCTAACACACTTCAAGGCTCTGATCCAATATGGATTGTTGCGCCAACAATTATTATTATTATTGTGGAACGATGTTACTTTGGTATAAATATTGTGATGGCCAGATAATTGCCTGTAGCAAACTTGACTCGAAAACAATCGAGCATAGCAGCGTTGTTTTTTTTTTCATAACATTTTTAAGATCCGTACTGTGAAGCTGGTTGTGTAGAAAAGTCCCTTTATCGAAATTGAACAAAATTCGGAAGAAAACGCGCATGCAGTCATTTGCAGTAGTGACTGGAGTGGCAAGCAGTGAAAGTACGGAAGTTAACTAAGTAGTAATCAGAAAATTTGCAATTTTGAAGTCAAAGGGTTATAAACAGTTGCAGTGGATGATATGACATTTTCTCAATTTGTTTTCGACAACTTAGTAAATGTTTATTAAAAGGCGGTTAGCAGCATCAGTTAATACATATTGTGAGACTCTCGTCTTTTAAGAAATAAGTCGGAAAACCGGAAGCAGGACGTTTCCGATATGAACGGTTTTATTTGCAGTCAATTACTAAAAATTATGATAATATACTAATGTACTATTATTGACTTTATCTGCACAGATATCGATGTAGAAGGTGTTTCGAGGCTAGGCACCATACAGTGGAAACCTCTTGATTTTTTTTAGATTTTCCGTTTGTATAGTTTCTGAAAATGAAAGAAATTATCACTTTAGACCCCACCCCCTGCACTCCCAAACTTTCCAACAAATGTCAAAACGAAAACGGGCTTCGGAAAGTACTAACCGAGACCTTTCATTTGTTACCCCACATGACTATATTTGGTGAAGAAAAATTACACCTCCTTTTGCATGTATGGGGAGAGAGCTTCTGGAAGTGGAAAACCGAACCGAATAACGACGACGCGGAAGGATCGTGGGAAGGAAATGTGCCTAAAATCTCATATTACGGTTTTAGTAATTTGGCGTCGATTGAAGGTTCACTCAATGCGGATAACTACAAAAACATTATAACGAATTACTTGGAGCCAGCTATCAATCGGCTCACTGTTCCCTACGGCGATTGATCAAATTTTCCGAGTTGACTCTACGCCATGCCACAGGTAGCATTGCATTTGTTTGTGCCCATTATCATTATCGCAAGAAAGTTACACACCAATATTAAAATTACTACCTTCCTTCTTTAGTAGATAAAGACATATTTGCAACAAATGCAGCTTACGACTTTAAATTGAGCCGGAAATGGTCCAGATAAAAACTGCTGTCTTATCTTTCAAAAAATACGCGATTCGAAAAAGCCCAAAAAAAAATCCGACATAATTTCATAAATAACAGAAACGTGGAAGAATGATATTTCTCTCAATTACTCCAGAAAATCAATTGATTTCATGCCACATAAGATCAAGGTACTATTGGAGGTAGGGGATGGGCCCAGTAAATATTAATGTTATTATTTACATCTGTAGGCAATCTGAAATACACTTCATTATTAATTTAACTGTTTTATAATTACGTAGCTTTTAAGCTGTAATAAAACGTGCTTTAATATGTACATCAGGAAATATCCGAAATATATGTTTTAATAAAAAACTAAAGCAAAAGACGTAAATATATCTGACCACGAGGGGGAGTTTCCGAAAATGAGTCCTGTCTCACTTTAACTATGTACATTTTGACACTTAATGTTGGACCGGACCAAATACCGTTTTCCACCTATTGCCACTTTCGGTCACGCTGCTCCCAGGGCAGAGATGAGGCAGCGTCTGATTAGTTTTCGTGCGCGCATCTTCGACTTTGTGCAAGTGCCAGCAGCCAGGGCAAAGCAACAGGGCAAGTGTAAAATGTGGTGTAAATATCTACAGGCGAAACAAGTCGGGGAGCAGGAAGCTGAGCGCTTCAGGTATGAAAAGTTTTGTTTGCTTCTTCTGTGAGTATATTTGAGTGTAGAACTATCCCATTTGTAGGTATGGTAGCCCGTTATGTATATGCATTTAGCATGTCAGATTTAGTACTTCAGGTTGTAAATTTACACGGTAAAGACAAAAATATGGTAATATACTATTAAGTTAATTTGAATACATATCAATATGGAGAGTATTTTGAGGCCTGGGCACCATATAGAGGCAGCTTCATGATTTTTTTCAAATTTTTCGGTTGGGTAGTTTCTGAGAATGGGTCCGTTAAAGAAATCATCACTTTCCACTCCTCCCAGTCCCCGCCTTTCTAACAAATCGCAAAACTAACAAACCCACATGACTATATTCGGTGAAAAAAAATTTTACACCCCCCTTTTATATGTATGGGGACCCCCCAAAATCTCAACGTAGAAGGATGTCACTCAGTGCATGTCTTCTCACCAAATTTCGTATCAATCGGTATTGCCGTTTCTGAGAAAAGTGCATGTGACAGACAGACAGACATTAAACCGATTTTAATAAGGTTTTGTTTTGCAAACAAAACCTTAAAAAGAGATATACACGCCAGCTCCAGAGATATGTTAGAGCAAGATAGAGGCGGAAAAGCCGAATAGTGATTCTGTACATTTTGGATTTAAGGGGAGTATATTAAACCTGTTTTTGAAAAATTAGCGGCCCACGGTGTACTCAAACGTTGTTTGGTAAAAAAAACACTCAAAATAACGAGTGTTATGAAAAACGCTTTGGACGATCATTCGTAAACAAACATTTACGGGTAAGGAAGTCATGGATTGAGTGCATGCATATTATACTGGCCAGGTTCAATAAAGACAGGATAACTCTGTTAGACATTGTGAGCTGCTCAATTGACTTTAAATTCTACGAATGCGCCATGCAAACAATAAAGGGAGGATTGCAATCGCCGAAATAGCTACGACGAAGGTAGCGTTTTCGACCAAATAAAATAGCGCAGCAAGGAGAGGAGCAAGAGTATATCAACTCAGGAGAACTTTTATGTCATCCACAGATAGCAAATTGCTCAATTGGAAATGTTAAAACTTATTTTTTTTAAAGAAATATTACCTAAATAAATCGTGAAAAAACTGTACGCGTTTTTCTCAAAGTGCGGACAGTTATTCTCAGGAATCGTTCGACCGATTTTAATAAATCTTGTTAGATTTTCTTAAGGTGTATAACGTTGACAATTTACCAGAATAAAAAATAAAATCTCAACTAGGAAATTTTCATGTAAGAAACCTTCTTGTTAAAGTGTTTTTTTGTTCCAGATTTACCATTTCTAGGATTTACTGGCCGAAATGGGACGATGCATTTTTGGAGGGTCTAATTTCAAGCGCCCTCTACATTTTTTTTTTTGAAAAATGACAAGAAAACCAGACAATTTTCTTCAGTACTTTTGAAGGCTAAAATAATGCGTAGTAACATTATCATTGCCATATGTAATAAAATAGCTGAGAAAAAAAAACTTGAATTTTGGGTAATTTTTACTACTTCTCATGGTATTAGGGTAATTTTCCGATCAATTTTCAAAAGTAGTAATATACTATTATTAAATTTATGCGGAATACGTGGTATGTATTTTGAGGCCTAAATTTAAAATATTTGAGCTAAGTAGTCTTCGAAAATGAGTCTTGTCTCACTTGTCTCATTTTTCACCCCTTACCCCCCATTTGCAGTTTACGTGCAAACTAAAATTTGCTTATGGAAAGTACTAATTAAGATCTTTCAAGTAATACCCAACACGGCTAATTAGGAGAAAAAATGTACATCCTTCCTTGGCAAGTATGGACCCCCCTTTAAACTCCACGCAAAGTATGCCACTCACTATATGCGTGTGATAGCTCCCATATGCCCACCGAATTTCGTTTCAATCGGTGCAGCCGTTTTAGAGCGTGTGACGCACAGTAAACCGATTTTGATAAGACCTTATGTTCGTTCATTCCAAATATGCAATTAAAGCTGCTAACATTATAGCTAATATTATTATAAATAGATAAACAGGAGGGGTTGATGGCCTATTTTCTGTTTGGCTTTGGAACGCAATGCACCATTTTGCTTTCTCTAATTTTGAGTTGGTGCATCTACAAATTTTTTTTGTAATGTGTTGTACCTTACCAATTACTTCTATTTAAGTGAATTTATCTGGAAAGCCCTTATTAAAAATAAATTTAGGAAGAACCTTGCCTTTCAATTTGTAAGTTAACAATTAATTAAGGGAGAAAACTCAAATAGGAAAGCAACTAGAGGCCGAAATAAAACCCATATAATCGAAAAATCAGTTAAAAAAATCATTCTCAGCGTAATAGCAAAAGTTTCCATGGCTTATCTGTGAACTATTTAAATTAGCAAAATGCGAACAAGTATACGCAAAACTCTTCAAAAATTCGAATGAGTTCAGTTATTTCTCAGAGCCTGAAGCAGGAAACTGGAAAGTTCTGTTGATCCAAAATCTTATTGATTTAACGAGTTCCAAATTTGACGAAATCATTCAAAAAATCTAATTTCTTTAGCTCAAACGAAAGAGAGATCAACATTAAATGGCAAATACTAAAGCGAAAGAGTACACTAAAACCTGACCAAACCATCTGCAGAAATTTTAACGGGACTCCCTAAACATCAGAATCGATCAACAAAACTCAAAACTCAACATATCCAGATGCTATGTTAGGGAGCTAACACAATTTGTGCACCATGAGCCAGCTAGATATACAAGTCCCATTAAAACTACACGCAAACAAATCAACAGTTTATACTAACAAACTAACAGAAGAGTTTTTTCTAGCTTTTTTACTCAATTTGCCCAATCTTCGCATGAACGCGCAATCTAGAAACGTCTACGACGCAGATTTTGCGTGACTCTACATTTCATACGTTTTTGTCAGTTATACTAACACTAAGCCTTTAAGTTGTCTGCGATAGTTGTTAGCGATTTGTTAATTTTCACGAACAAATTTTATCTATTCTTATGAGAGGATGACAGAACCATGTGACCCCAAGTATCTAATTTTGAAAATGAATTTCCAATACTTTAGATGAAGATAGAAAAGGCAAGAGATATTTCAATAGTGCGTTTTCACAGTGTGAAGGTCATACAAGTGAAACACGCGGAAATGGAAATGAATTACGAATTGAATATATGAATCTATAGATTATTGCCGAGTCATTCCGGTTCCTCGATTAATTTCATTTTCGTCTATCTAATTTTTGAAAGTACATAATCACAGGTTAAATTAAATTGTCAATATACAATCCTCTCAAAATTTAATTTTTGCGCCGATCTACACAATGTAACATAATTTGCAAATTATATTTTGTATTTAAATCTCAAAAGCAATTCAATTATAAATCTTAATCATTTAAAACCTCTCCTCTTGAACACTGTACGTGCTTCCACTAAAAAAATATGAACAAGCCAGGAAACCGGAAGCTTGACGCTTCAGTTACAAAAGGTTTTGTGTTTCCTTATGTGCTGTCAGCTTCAGTAACCTGTCTAGAACTGGGCGAATTAAATATCTCGGATCAATGCTATCAGCCAATGGAGAACTGCGTAATGAATTTGCTTTACGCATTGATGCGACCTGGATGAAGTGGCATTCCCCAACTGGTGTTCTTTAAGATCGACGTATCAACGAACTTCTCAAATCTAAAATTTACAGCAATGTCGTCCGTCTGCCATTCTCTATAGTTCTGAGTGTTGGCCGACTATAAAAGACAATGAACGGCATCTTGCGCTAACGGAGACGAATATGTTGCATTGGGCTGGTGGCGTGACACGTTTTGATCACATCCGAAATGAGGATATCCGCGATCGATATGGGGTTGCATCGATCGTGAAAAAACTGCGAGAGAGGCGTTTTCGATGGTATGGTCACGTAATTCACGCTAACGAAAATTCACTTGCCAATATTGGTTTGAACATCGAAGTCAATGGTAAGCGACCAAGAGGCAGGCCGAAACAACGGTGGCTGGATGCACTGGATGGAGATTTAAAAGAGTCGCGATTACATCCAGATCAGGAACTCTCAACTGCAAAAGCGAGTACCCAGCGCAATAAGATCATTCGCCCATACTAACTGGGATAAATTCAGGGTAGAATTAGCACCACAGCTAAACCTGAAAAAAATCACTGTCTCGCAAAACCTAACGGACAAGGAAATCGATGAGGTCATCATCTTGGCTACTGATGCCATCAACTCTGCTACACGCAGAAACACAAAGCTCCTCAAAATCGATGAGATTCAGTTCAATAAACTGCCGCATGAGATAATGAAACACTTGAAAGTCAGATAAATCTGGCGCAGAAATCTCAAACGAAACTTCCACAAAAATGGCAACAGAACTAACACGGAATATAAAGTGTTAATTTCGCGGATTAACTGCCTTAGTACATTAATCCGTCAAATGGTGGAACAATTCCGTAGCAAGGAACTCACTCGCAAGCTAGCAGATGTGAAACCCGGATCTAATATGTTTGTACATATAAATAGGCTGACAGGCCGCAACAGATCCAAAAACTTCATTCTTACCAAGAACAATGAAAACATCGGCAGTGACGCTAGGAAAGCTCAAATACTCGCGGAGTCTTTCCTAAATCAACTAAACTCTCCTTCACCTAGTAACAACCGAGCCGTCAGTTCGATTGTAGACACGACAATCAAAGACTTTCTTCATGAGCATTCACTCAAACTAACTACCTTCTCCACCTTTAACCCATCCTGCAAACCAAATGACCCAAAAACCTTTTTGATCTTATCACAGCTCGCAGCCATCACTAAAAGCCTTAACGGCAAAAAATCCACTGGACCAGATGACATAGCAAATATTGTCATCAAAAACCTCCCTAGGGCATCAATGAAGTTCCTTTTTGCAGTCTTCAACAACTGCATCAATAATGGTTACTTTCCCACTACTTGGAAAGTAGCAAAAATAATCGCCATTAAAAAAAAGGCGGCTCCCACGAACCACAAAACTTCAGGCCCGTCTCTCTCCTCTCCAAATTGGGCAAGCTCTTCGAAAAAGTATGGACAGTGGGATTAGTCCAACATTGCGATCGGAAAACCATTATTCCGAACCATCAATTCGAGTTCCGGACAAAGCACGGGACCCAACACGCACTAAGCTACCTTCACGATTCAGTGAGTAGCAGACTTAACGTCAATATCAAGTCCACAGTAGTGTGTGCATTAGACCTCGAAAAGGCATTTGATTCCGTGTGGGTCAACGGACTTATCTTCAAATTAATCAGCCTTGATTTCCCTATCCCGGTGATCAGACTTATAATAAGTTTCTTCGAAGATAGGCATTTTTATGTCAGCGTGAGAAATGATTATTCCGATCTCCTACCAATCACTTCTGGAGTACTGCAGGGATCCATTTCAGGACCTGCACTCTACAACATTTTCACGGCCGATGCTCCAATCCCAGAGAGCGGCACAGAACTATTACAGTTCGCTGACGACACGCTTATCTTCTCGCCAAGCCTCCGACCCAGTAAGGCAGCTAATGCTATAGAGAAATACTTAACAGATCTCTGCAAGTACTACCAGACCTGGGGGATAAAAATCAACGAGGCTAAAACACAGGTTATTACTCTTCGGAGAAAATCCAGATACATCCACAGAAAAGCTAAACGCTTAAAGCTACGCATCGGAAATACCGTAGTAAACAATTCACAACAAATGAAATACCTGGGAATGCTATTTCATGAACACCTACGATTCGACCCCCACCTTAATCTTGCTCTCAGCAGAGCACGCGGTGCACTAAGTAAAACCTACTCTATTCTTCGTAAAAGAGTAGGACTTTGCACTAAATCTAAACTGACCCTATACAAAGTCCTCATAAGACCGATTCTTTGCTACGGAGCCCCTACATGGATCTCTTGCTCGACCAAAGCTATGAAGAAGTGCGAGTCCTTCGAGCACGAAATTTTGAGACACTGCGTCGGCTTGTCGTACAATTGGAGAACCAAGAAATGCGACCGCAACGCCGAAGTGTACAGGCGAGTAAAAGTTAAACCTCTTCGAGAGTTCGCTCTCAACCTGTTAGAAAGATTCTTCGAAAGAACGGAGAATCACCCCAATCCACTCATGAGGCACCTTTATCTGGAGGGTAACTCCACCCCATTGGCCACATTCTTAAGGCCTTGCCAAATTGTGAGCTCTGCATTAAAACCCGCCATTGTCTCTCTCTTCGACACTCCTTGCCTGGTAGGGGTGCACAGAGGTTAAGCGCGAAATTGTGAGCGCTATAAAAACATTAGTTATAAGAATTAGATTTAAGTATTATTTATTAGATTAGATTAAGTTAGAATAAGTAAGTAAATAAGCCTTCTCGCGCTCTAGGTGCAAGAGCATTTTTTTTTCAAATATATGTCGTTTTTTAATCATGAATTGTCAAGATCTATGTGTAAAGTAAATACACCGTAAAAAGTAATGTCAGAGAAGGTCGGGCAGGCCAAACATTGTAATAGCCACCCGTTTTTTTTTTACATTTAGGCTAGTAATAATAAACAAACGCTATGTATAAATAAATGATAATAAATGATTTTAAAATAAAAAATGAAAAAAATCCAGATCAGGTAGTTGATAAAATACAATGGCGAAGCCGATCACGACGAGCCGACCCCGCTTGGGAACGGGACAAAAGCTGAAGAAAAAGATGTGAGGAACGACGAGTGGATGACAGCTGCGTGACACAGCTAAAAATTTCATTCCATTTCCATGAAATTTGTCACGTGCATACGAAATATTGTCCTCTATGCTGGTGCGAAATTTTGATGTTCTAGGATGAATTTAACGAGGGTTTTTTAGTCAATTTCTAAAAGTTGGTAACACACTATTAGTAAATTTATTTGAGCAGACATCGGAATAGGATATATTTTGAGGCCTAGAGTGTGCTTAGATGGCACACTTTCCTGATTTTTTTTTTCGATTTTTGGGTTGGGCAGTTTCCAAAAATGAGTCCTGTCTCACTTTAAGTGCGTACATTTTGATTCCTTACTCACGCACTTTGCAATTCACGAAAAAAAAAACTAATGCCAGTTTCGGAAAGTACTAATCGAGACCTTTCATTTCATACCCTACACCACTGAAAAAAAATTTTTTAATCCCCTCTTTGCATGTATGGGGAGCCCCCTTTAAACTTCACCTAAATTTATACCACTCGCTGTATGCGTGGGATTTTATAGTTCCCATCTGTCCACCAAATTTCGCTCGGATCGGTCTAGCCGTTTTGGAGAAAAGTGCGTGTGACAGACATACAGACAATGAGTCGATTTTTTTGTTTTACACAAAACCTTAAAAATTAAGCAAATGATTTTGGTTGTTCGTTACGCTACGAAAGATACTTCGGGCATACTGTTGATGCTGAACTTTAAATGTAAGGGCGTCGATATTCGTGATCTTTTAGTATGGAATTTATTGGGTTGGGGAAAAAGTAATGTCGTATTTGTGATCGAATTTTAACCCTGCATTTCACAATACTTCGAATTATCCGATTTAAGTCAAATATGCGTCATTTTGTGCGCAAATTTGTTGCCATTTAGAAGGCAACTCCATTATCCCCCTCTTATGAAACCCGCCTTCTTTATTTGCAAAAAGCTGAGACAACCAGTTTTCACAAGCCTCTTTTGAGGCCAACTTAATAGCTCCAAGAGCGTTTTGCATGGACCGGAAGAGATGATAATCACTTGGTGCCAGGTCCGGACTATACGGTGGGTGCGATAAGACATCCCATCCGAGCTCCCGTAGCTTCTGGCGGGTCATCAAAGATGTGTGAGGCCGAGCGTTGTTCTGGTGGAATAGAACACCATTCCTATTGACCAATCCTGGCCGCTTCTGATAAATCGCCTGCTTCAAACGGTAGAGTTGCTCACAGTAGAGGACCGAATTGAGGGTCTGGCCATAGTTGAGCAGCTCATAGTGGATGACTCCCTTCCAATCCCACCAAACACACAGCAAAACCTTCCTGGCCGTCAATCTGAGTTTGACGATGGTTTGGGCCGGCTCGCCGCGCTTCGACCACGATCTCTTTCGCTTGAGATTTTCGTACGTGATCCACTTTTCATCACCAATCACCATCCGCTTCAAAAATGGCTCGAATTGGGTCCGTTTCAGCACTGTGCTGTGCGAATCGTCACAGTATCGGACCCATAGACTTCACAAATTTTTTTTGGCCGCCTTCGTTGCATTTTTACCTCTCAGGTAGTAAAAATGTAAAATATGACGAATTTCTTCCTGGGTGGACTCCATCTTTGACGCGCTATAACTTGACACTGAAACGTATAATCATAAAACTGTCAAAGAGACACCTGTAGCCCAGATTGTCGTCCTCAAATCGTCGTATAGTATGACCCGATGCGATAAGTACAACACAAGTTATGTTTAAGTGTCGCCATCTATTGACAAAATACGACATTACCTTTTCCCCAACCTAATATTATTTTCGAAGGATGGAAAACGTTTAAGCGCATTATTATGGCTCCATTACTTTACAGTTTTCGACACTAAAATGTTAACGGAAGTGTCCTAATTCAACCCTACATCAATCCTGCAAAATGGACTAAATTGAATAAAACTATTTGTTGGTAACCATTTTCCTAGCCGATCACGAAGACTATATGAGAAAACGTTTCTGTAGGGTGGTCAATTGCCCCAAACAACAACTTTATTTACTTACACTTCAAGCGGTGTAGCTCACTACAACTAGGCCTATTTAAAATTTTGTTAATTGTTAGACAATTACCATCACTTTCAATTATTGGAAATATATAGTTCGTTCACAACTGAAGTATGTATTGCATCAACAGCTCTTGTACAGAACACCAAGTTTCTCTACCGAAAATACTGAACTGTGATATTGTCACATATTTCATTTTTTCGTGGCCATAAATTTCCGGCGAGGAAAGAAATTTGCTAACCATAATAGTTGGCTAACAACTCAGTAAACGAAAGCTTGTCCCTCATATGCACATCAAACATAAAGAAGAAATATTTACTAAAACCTAAACCCACATCACACATTGCATTAGCGTCTGGCATAGAAAGAAGAAAACTTTCGAAAAAAAAATTGAAGTCTAAATTTTGCCTGATGTCGTTTACCATAAAATTTAACAGTCTGACGAGCTTATTACAAACATATATTGCAGGTTTAAGGTATTCAATTGGAAATTCATCGCATACATTAGACACATGACTCTCAAACAGCAGCTGTTGTTCGATAACTGTGTCGCAGCCATGACTCTACCAATGTAATAAACGATGAACAATGTATCACGCGCCGTTTATGTTGCAGACAGTTTTCAGTTTTTGAACTCTACGCTTTCAGATATGAGGGCCATAATGACCTTAGGCTAATATACGTGAGGATTATCCAAATATTTGTATGCTCGTAAGTAACATCGAAAATGTTGCAAAATGCGGCAAGGTGAACAGATAAACATGTTAGCAGCTGTTGCAAACAAGCTGTATAAGTTAGAATGAATCTGGTTGGCTCCATTAGTGATGATGATTGGAAAGAGCTATTTTGACTGCCTAACCTTGAATAAATCTCAAGAATAACTTCTACACGTTCATCGATTTGGTTTTTGCCAGAAATAGATATTAGTTAAACTTCCGTACACTAATTATTGGAGGTCATAATCAAAAACTTAACAAAAATAGAAACCGTACCCACAACTATTCAAATCTCCTAAATTAAACAGGTTACAAAAAATTTATATGAAATTTGACGTAGTAGTTACAACATAAGGGTATGGGACATAATGAAAGGGAGATAAAAAACAGTACAAAAAGTTACGATAACCCTCGCTTCCATGTGACTGCATAACTTAACTTTGCAGCTGGTCTCTGGAACACCTTTATTCAACGAAACTTGCTCAGCTTGACTTTGTAATGGGATAGAGGCCCAAAGAGGGTGCGACTCATATACACTAATACATTACGTATGAATTAAGGGGTGAAAATAGTCAATGGATGATATACGCTTGGCATACAAATCTCGACCGGAAAAAAATTGACTTTAGTTTATTAATTTCAGTTTGTCTTCCGATTTCACAAACTTGGAAAACAATCCATTTTAATGTTGTAAAATATGAAAAAGCTTTAGTGAAAAGGTTTACCATTAAAATTTATTCTTTGATGACGCTTCTAGGACACTGTAGCGTTGAGAAAAATGAGCATATTTCAAAATTTTTCTCAGAGAGATAGTGAAGTAAATCAATTCTGTGACGTCGAAAAAAAGATCCTTCACTGTACATATGACAAACTGTATAAATTCAGACTTCAGACTTGGTTTCGTACGAACGACGATAAAGTGCATTCTGCGAGTGTTGCAATGCCTAATTAAATTAAGCAAAGAAGTTGCATTAACTTGAAATAATAAAAACTTATTGTTTCTTTTTCGTTGGTGTAAATATTTATTCTTGCAAATACCGATATTTCGGGAACCACTTGTTCCCTTCATCAGTGCAAACAAGGGGCAAACACAAGTGGTTCCCGAAATATCGGTATTTGCAAGAATAAATATGCACACCAACGAAAAAGAAACAACAAGTTTTTATTATTTCAAGTAATTAATCGTTGGAAACACCGCATAATTTCACTCAGAGTTGCATTAAATTTCTCCTGCGAAGTAAATTTTCGGTTGCAGAAACATTCAGGATGATAAAGATAGCCTTCTGGGATCATGCTTTGCTCCAAAGGAATGTTTACAAATGATATAAACAAATAGTTCAAAGATGGTTGATGAACACGTCAAGAAAATCGAAAAACTTATGCTTCTCAATCGTGGAATGGCTGCTATAGACATTGCTGATCTGAAAAATATTTTGGGCCTAAATCGTGTAGTCCCGACTAGTGCTCAAAAGAACTGAATCTCTTCGAGAGCGTAGTATTAACATCTATGAACGATACTCTCATGTCTGCCATGAAACCAATTATTACTGGAAATAAAACTAGAATTTACGCTTACGATCCAGAAACCAGCGACCAATCCAGTTAATTATCGTGCAAAACGTGAAGCCAAACTGAAAAGTTCGCGCCAAAGTCGCCCTTAAATCAAGGTCATGCTGGCAGTTTTCAACGATTATCCATTCGGAATTCCTTTCATCCAGACAAATCGTCTACAAAGATTATTATTTAAGTACTGCAGGGTGAGAGAACTGCTCTCCTTCATGAATGAAACGGTCTGGCCCCGAAGATCTGAGCCGGCTGGATTCTGCCTCTTTAAAATTTTGTTTAAGAATTGAGGGATTCCTAAGTGTGCCATCGACTTAATGCCGGACCGGACCGGACCAGTTGGAAAGTAACATGCTTTCGCGGTTGTGTTCCACGAAACCCTCATCCTTGGGTAAGCACCTAAGATGCAAATAACATCTTGTAATCACTTCGGTCACGCTGCTCCCAGGGCAGAGGTGAGGCAGCGTCTGATGAGTTGTCTCTGCCCTGGACGAAACCACAAATCTTACATTTTGCATGTTGGATGCAAGTTTGCCTCTTTGCTCTCATAACAGCAGTCACGATCTTAGGGGTTTGTGGCATCAAAACGGCGCACCACAGCTCTAGTTGGGTTCTTCGGAGCGGCCACTGATACCTACCTACCTACCCATTTGAGTACTATGCGTCGTTTGCGTGAAGCTATTCGCAAGAAGAAGCCTGAATTATGGGCAGACAATTCTTGGTTTTTATATCACGATAATGTACCCACACACTGCACTTTTTCGCCAAAAATTCCATACTTATCGTTCCACAAGTAGGTTTTTTTTTTATTTTTTTTTTGAATGGAGAATCTTTCAAGTATATCGTGTGAAATGAATCGGAACAAAACTAAGGAAGATACAGCGGTTTAAGCAACCACGTCTCATACATTACTCAGCACGGATTCGTGATTCGAATGGCAAAACGCTGCAGCGCTAATGCATTGAATTCGTTCAAACACACGTATAGTGCTCTTGCCAAGGATGTTTTGGATGCCATCAAGCCTATCTATGGAGAATTGAGCAAAGATGCCCTCCTGGATCGATAGGACGGACATTTTACGCAAAACAAAAATAAGAGCTTGAATAAGCTTGTTTGGAAAATCTCACGAAAGCACTTGAGCCGAACCTCAGTCATCGCTGAAATTACAGTTTATGTATCACCCTGTCTTCAATGAAAGTTCTTTGCTTTACTAACCATGCGTTCATAAGCCAAGCGGAGCAGAAAGCTGAAAAACGAACTAAAGAAGGCAGGATACATCATAGACAGGAGCAGAAAGGTGCTTCAGACATTATGGATGATAGCAACACCCTCTATGGACATTATCCTTTTATGATTCAGTGTGAGCTAAGCCGAAAGCACTCACTCATGAAAGTTTCATTCCAAACTAATTAGTGTTTAAAATTTCAAAGCGTTTTTCCAACAAATCACGTTTTCAAAATCGATACCCCCCATAGCTCCAACATTACTATACCGATCCATTTCGAATTTTGAAAACTATTTCTGTTCATAATTTACAAAGTAACGCTGGAGTTTTTTAAATTTGTCAATATTTTTTATTATGCAATAATAAATTAGCCAATTTTTTTCCGCAAAAATTACGCTTTTCACTTCAAAGTGTTCCCAAAATGTGAAAAATTGAAATTTCGAGAAACCCTCCCCCATCGTTTTCTGAGGACAGCGACCATCTACTGGAAGAGCTTTGATTTTTAAGATTTTGTGTAAACACAGAACCTTATTAAAATCGGTTTACTGTCTGTCTGTCTGTCCGTCACACGCATTTTTCTCGGAGACGGTTACAGCGATTGACACTAAATTTGGTAGAAAGGTGGGAACTGTGAACGCTCACGCATACAGTGAATTACATCCTTTTACGTCGAATTTAAGGGGGGGTCCCCATACATGCAAAAGGGGGGTGTAAAATTTTTTTTCATCGAATATAGTCATATGGGGTATCAAATTAAAGGTCTCAATTAGTACTTTTCAAAGCCGATCTTAGTTTTGACATTCGTTGGAAGGGTGGAGAGCGTGGGGGGTTGAAAGTGATCACTTCTTTAAGGGGGCCATTCTCAGAAACTACTAAACCGAAAAATCTGAAAAAAATCAGGAGGCTGCCACTATATGGTGCCTGGGCTCCGAAATACCTTCCATGCCGATATCTGTTTAAATAAAGTTAATAATAGTATATTACTACAATTTTTTGTAATTGGTTAGAAACCTCCCTTAAGTTCATCCTAATACCATGAAATTTTGCAGTGATATAGGCTATAATATAGAGCATGATCTTACCAAGTTTGGTGGAAATCGCACTATTACTGACAAAGTTATAATACCTCAAATTTGTTGCTTATTTGAAAATTGAAGACTATGAATGTCAATATCACCCGAAAGTGGATACTCTCACATAATATATGGATATATTATGTGCTACGTACTAAGAAATACACAAAACCTTTCGTACCTGAAGCGTCCAGCTTCCGGTTTCCCGACTTGTTTTAATTTCACATGATCCAGCACCGAGTTATGAGGACCACCACAATTCTACTTTTATCGGAGACGCTTCCGAATAATTTCTGTTCGAATGCTACAGTATACCTCAATGTACCATTGGTTTTAATAGATCTTAACTGTGTCATTAAAAAAAAATCCAGGAAATCGTGGCTTTTTTTACACGAATTAATGTTTTGGACAAATTTATTCATTCGGGAGACAGTTTAGTTTATCTCGTTCACTCAAAGTGGAAAGATATAAGCATCGCGCAACCGTTAATAGCACAGCCCGAATATTTCCGTATGCTGATCGATATTTTCATGTGTTCGGAAAGTTCGGAAACAAAAAATAGTCGCAAAATCTGAATACGATGGATGGGGTAGCAGCTCGTAGCCCAATTCGCCGGTGCGTTGTCATGGTGAAAGAGCGCTTTTTCTCAGCCAAATGGGGCCTTTTTTCTGCAATTCGTCGTCGAATCGGCCCAATAATATGGCATAGTAGAGCTTTGTGACCGTTTTGCCCTTCTCCAAGTAGTCGATGCAGATAAAACCTTGCCAATCCAAGAAAACGGCCGATAGGGCAGTCTTCCTTCTTCCGAGCACGTTCGGCCATGTGCCGATCGTAGATTTTTGGCACTTTATCCTCCGTGGTAGCCGTTTTCAAGGCACCTGAGCGTGGCTCATCAAAAACCAACGTGTGTTAAAACCCGTTAAACCAATTTTTTATGGTCGCCATCGCAGGAGTAGAATCGCCGTACACAGCATCCAAGCGCTCTTTGACTTCACTGCCAAAAACAAAAATCGAATCACCGACCGATATTGTTTTTTTTTTTTCATTTTTTTAAAGCTCGCCGCATCACCACGACAATGGCACTTTTGCACGATAATGCGACGCCTCATCGTTCGACGTTTACCACTGATTTTTTTTTTTACGAAAAATCAAATTTTAACCGTCAACCGCCAGCGTTATCTCCTGGCGCTTGTCGGCTTCTAATTTCCCAAAAACATGTAATACACAGTATAGCCATAAATTCTGTCAGTACTTTGAAAATTTATCACAGCAAGACTAAAATAGATACAAATTACGCCCCAAGGCACAAAATAGTGTAATAAGTAAGCGTACATAGTTATTCGAAACGAACGCAACGGTTCTTCACACAAAGCCTCAGACGAATGGGCCACTCATCGATTGCTGCAGAATTGTATTCAGCGGTTACCTCTACATGCTTCTTCCACAGAGAACAATCCAATGGATTAAGTCTGGGCTTCCAGTTAACCGACGCGACGCTATGAAATCTGACACGTTTACCGATATCCAATTTTGAATTTCCTTGGCCTTATTGGGTGGCGCAGAATCCTGCTAAAAGCACCAATTATAACCCTCGAACAAGCTTTTATTCAGAGGCTCAACAGCGATCTGTAACATCTATCCATACATCGATGAGTTGGTCTTGACACCGGTTTCACAGAAAATAAATGTCAACCGCGGCATGTTAGAAAACTCCCCACCACATTACCATAAAAGGAGGGTGGTGCTCCCTTTGAACGCGTGGTGCTCGATCCTTAGCCTGATAATGACCTTCCCTACACCCGATCACTTTGGCAACCAAATTTTTCTTCGATAGAAAAGGTTTCTTTTATCCGTAAAAACGGATTTTGTGATACTCATTTTTTGCGAAGCGTTTTATCAGTTTCTTGCATCGCTGAAAACGGATTTCTTTTAATTTAGGCGTAAATAAATTGCTTTCACAGCATCTGTAGGCCCTCAACTAGAAATCATCACATAAAATACGAGTCATGGTACGTGTGGAGATGTTCATTTCACTCGCTAAATGCTTCTGTTCGCACAGCGGATTTCAATAAGCTTGTCACGAAAAGCCTGCAAAAGATTCGGCTGTCGTACAGACCTCGGACGCCCCTCTCTCGATCTTCGATGTCATTTGTTTTTCTGTACCATTGTAACGTTCGATGCACGAATCATTCACTTAAGAATCTCTTTGGCCGTCTTTCCACACCCGTATAAGGCAACATAGCCACGCGTTTCTAGTAATTGCCGAATATCATCGTTACGCTACTCACCAACAACTATCTATGGCGGTCTGGAACTTAAGTGGGGGTAAGACGGGATCCTATATTATGCCACAATTTTTCGTTTCTCATTTTTCTAGGTAAGACGTTTCACGATTTTCTGACAGAACTTATGGCTGTACTGTATATACTAGTATTAACTTAGTTTGAGTAGATATCAATATGGAGAATATTTCGAGGCCAGGACACCGTATGACTTCATGACTTTTTTCAGATTTTTCCGCTGGGTATTTTCTGAGAATGGGTCCGATAAAGAAATCATCACTTTGGACCCCCCGCAGTCCCCGCCATCCCAACAAATGACAAAACTAAGACCGGCTTCGAAAAGTACTAATTGAGATCTTTCATTTGATACCCAACATGATTTATATTCGGTGAAAAAAAATTGTACACCCCCCTTTTGCATGTATGAGAACTCCCTCCCCTCTTAAACTCAACATAGAAAGATGTAATTTACTACATGTTTGGACGTTCACAGTTCCCACTTTTTCACCGAATTCCGCGTCAATCGATAGAACCATTTCTGAGAAAAGTGCATGTGACAGACAGACGGGACAGATCTTGAGTCGACCTTAATAAGATTTTGTTTTACACACGAACAAAATTTTCGTTATGCTCGCATCAGACTAAAGGGTGCTACGCTAAAATCCAAAAAGGAAATATTTAAAAATTTTGTCCACCTTTGAGTATGACGTTCTTAAATGGTTGGGACATTTGTCGGACAAAAAAAACAAAAGATTGATTTTTTGAAATTTCTACACTAGCATAATCCCTCAATTGCACCGATATCCCCAACGATTGTAGATAACATCTTATCAATCCGGGTTAAGGCTTTCGATAAGGTTTCCTAATAAAAACGAATAAATTAATACTAACGTATCCATCATCGCAAAACGTATAATACCCAATTTAAGTTCATTACACAATCCAGAATCAAGCGAGAGCTGTGTAACTCATTCCACAACTAATTGCATAATTAGTTTTCTTGAGACTTCAATGACTGTTATCACAAAAATCAGAGTCAAACTTTGAAAAAATAACCGCTACTGTGAAATCAGCAAGTCACGAGATATAGATCAATTAAATCAACAGGACAACGTTTCAAATATTCTTAAAAATATGACCATGATGTAACTGAAAAACTGGCAACAGCACATACAGTTGAAAATATCTTATCTGTCGATTCAAGTTCCGCAGCAGAACTACATTCGATTTTTTTTGTCAGATTTCAATATTTCACTTGTTCGGAACGGTTGGAATGCATTTATCAGTAGATGACAAGCTGATTGTTATTAGAAATGTCCACCGCATGAAATATCGATTTTTGTTCATATTTTATTGACTTATTGAACACAAATAAAAAATAGATTCGCGTAGATTTAAAGAATCTAATAATTTTGCCTAAGTGTATATCTATACAAATCTGATAAATCAAAAGCTAGCCCCATTTTTCATCCAAGATGTTTTTATAATATTAGGTTTTTGCCATAGCATTGCGTCAAATATCACGTAAACCTTCGAAACGCAACCTCATATTTTTCTCACAAAACCTCCATCTCACAACTTTCAATTCAATGAACCTCAATTGTCTTTATTGTGAAACTTACTCCCGCTATAGAATGACGTTCCAACAAGTATGTATACCTTAAGATGTGACTATATATTATCAACACATTACTTGAATTTCATTTTTGCATCAGCCAAAAGAAATTACTAAACCCAATGCCTACGCGCATCTGTATTCGTACGTATCTGAACATCAACATTCATTCTCATGACTGAATGCATACTCCATGGCGAAATCTAAACAGATAAGAGGTCTCGCAAAAATCTGAGAGGTACGCAAAAAATCAAGTATAACACCACTGAATGGTGTTAGATTGGTTTTAATCAGTCCCCCATTGACTTATGAATTAGATTAAACGTAAAACGAATTGATTAACAGCAAGTTCCAATTGAAAAATACAACGGCTGTGCATATATTTAACTTTGGACTTTCTGATTAAGGCTCTGAAAGAAGATCCGTAGTAATATGACACTAGTAAAACTGATGCAGATAAGAAGGAGGAGATAAGAATGTCTTATGATGCGATAATTTAAAATTTGTACTTGAGAAACATTGCGTTGTTTAGAGGCTTAATTGTTGAAGATAAACACGGGTTGATTCGGGTTGGTCTATTTGCACCAGCGATAACGTCAATTACAGTTAAAGATTGTTTGATATTGTTAATTGTAAATTCAATCAAATGAAGATGTCAAATAACAGTTCAGTTTCGTTGGTTGATATTTAATTTATAGGTTTCAACTTCTTTGCAATAACATTCAGAAGGTCATTCTCAATCAAAATCAGTTTATATAAAAACGTTAAAAACTAGATTAATATTCTTTAGATTACCAAATAAGGATTGAATTAAATTATTTAACTGTTTTTAATTCATATTTAGTTTAGTTTAGTATACTGGGGGGAGCCGCAACTCCGAGCACTCAGTCCATTGTTAGGCCCATTGTATTATCCCCGTAAATTGCCTATTCAATGGCTACCCGCCTACGGTGTTCGCAGGCTTTAGCGAATCTGAGAAAATTCTCCAGAGGCCAAAGAGTGTGCAGATTCTTCATTGAAGAAAACCTTGCCAAGGTGTCTTCATCTGAGATCTGAGGATGCCGGGCAGCTGCATAAAAAATGCAGGGCCGTCTCCTCCTCCTCCTCACATTGACACATATAGCCGAAACCACTACCCGAATCTTTTCCATATGGTAGTTTAAGGAGCAGTGTCCCGTTAAAAGCCCTACTAGTGTTTTCATGTCCCACTTCTTAAGGGACAACAAAAACGCCGCTCTAGTAGCTCTAGGCTCTTTCACAAGGATTTTCGCTTGCCCCTCTATATTCCTAAAATCAGACCCAGAGTAGGATGACTTGAACGTACCACCCAAAATAACCCGCGTATTTCTACACTGTTCTACCAACATAGATGTTGCCACTTAAGAAAAGACCTTGATGGCGACTTGGATGTCGGGCAGAATGGCTTTGAAAAGCCTTCAGTATCAACTATACGACTCGACTACACTATGCATATCCGGAATACTCCCATACTCCCAATTCTGATTCTATTTTTGAGTCGTTGGTAAAGGATACTGTTTCGTAACGCTGCAACATATCACCCCACTCTATCCTGGCTAGAAAACCGATAGAAAAATGTCCCTTGAAGCTCGGCTTCCGTTGGGAACTTCACTTCCGCCATAAAGTTATTACAGTTGTGTAGCCAGACTCACGAAGACCCCATCTCCTCAGGAAAGTCATCTTGCATGACTATATTGCCGATATACCAGGTGTACAAGCTTAAATCCGCTGTTTGCTCACAGATGGCGTCAGCGAGCGTATCAAGCTGGTATGAGCACGCCATATTTTTTTTAGAAAGACATTTGTCAACAATTGTCAGATCATATCATCAGCGATTTCATGCAAAAACATATTTTTTCTCTTCGTTTCGTTCTCGTCCAGTTTTGTTCTCGGAAAAAAAGCATTTCCGGGAAGCTCTACTTTTTTGCTTCAATTCGAAGAAATCAGCCGCTGAATCGCATCGAATGCTTGTAAAGACCTACGGCGACAATGCTCTATCGGAAACAACGTGCCGAGACTGGTTCCGTCGGTTCAAAGATGGCGATTTCGATCTGAGCGACGAGGAGTGTGAAAATCGGCCCACGAAAGTTAAGGACCAGGAATTAGAGGCTCTTTTGAAAGAAGACGATACTCAAGCGCAGAAAATGCTCGCCAAGAAATTAAGTGTTTCTCAACAAACCGTTTCCATGCGTCTATGTGCAATAGGTAAGGTTCGAAAGATCGGAAAATGGATACCGCATGAATTGAACGATAGCCAGATAGAGCGGCGGCAAAGCATTGTGACTGGCGACGAAAAGTGAATTTATTTCGAGAATCCTAAAGGAAAAAAATCGTGGGTTGATGCCGGCCAACGAGCGACATCTTCCGAAGACCAAATCGCTTCGGACGGAAGGAATCGGCGGGGTATTGCCTACTAGGAACTGCTGGTGAAACTGTCGATCCCCACCCACCCATAAAATTGCATCGTGCTCTGAATGAAAAACGGCCGGAATATCAGCAAAGACATGAAAAGCTGATTTCCTTTCATGATAATGCTCCGTCGCACACGTCGAAAAAAGTTCAAAACTACTTAGAAACGCTCAACTAGGAGATACTACCCCATCCCGCTTATTCACCAGGAGCTGGCCCCATCCGACTATCATCTGTGTTCATCGATGGGTCACTCGCTCACTGAGCAACACTTCAATTCTTACGCAGACGTCGCAAAATGGCTTGATAAGTGGTTTATCTCGAAACATCAACAGTTTTATTGGCATGGTATTTATAAATTACCCGAAAGACGGAAAAGCAAGAATAAAGTTTTTTTTTGATTCCTACAAAAAAGATGTATTATTTAAAAAAAAAAAAAAAAAACGGATGTAAACTTGTGCACCTGGTAGTCGCCCTTAACCTTCAATTCTTCAATTTAACCGGGGGTGCAGGATCACACTCAGATACTTTACATTGAGGAACGTCAATTTAGCCGCCGAAGTGGAATTCGATTATCCTTCCCTTGGTAGTACATAATGCCGGCTTCTTTTTGGTTGGACTTATGCGGTGTCCGTATCTTGCATACCTTTCGAAATGCGCCCTTCATAATATCACTCAGAACGAAAGAACACATTCCGATTAACGACTGCCTTAGTAAGGAACTCCAGACATTCCAGTTTTGCACCGGGGTCCACCAATTCGATATCATTAAAAGCTGTCTGGCGTCCTGACCTACGCTATCGCTTGATCTCAGGCAGGTTACAACCTATTGAGCCGGATTCTATCCACAACCAGACGTTATAGTAGCTACGGAATCGTCCACCCATACAATCCCTGTCTATTGAATTAGAGCCAATCAATTTTTTTTACAATTCTCTGGAAATTTTATCTGTGGCATTATGAAAATGGGAATGCTCCTTCTTAACAATAAATCTATCAGTAAAATACCCTTAACCCTTTTTCAAAGGCAGTTTTATTACCTCACCTCCTTTTTACCTAATCTTTGAGATTTTCCTAAAGATATTTGAACTAATTAAGAAAAGCATTTTTCAATATTCTTTTATACATTTTTGGAAAATAATTATTGGTAATTTACTGAAGAGTTATGTGAAATTGTTTGAAGATACAGAAAAACTGTGGAGTGTTAAATTCGTAAAAAAATTTTCTGTGGTTCGGTAAAATTTCAAAATGGGAAGGCGTAAGAACATTAATCCTGGAAAAAGGGAGTGCAATACTGGCTTTATCAAGCACCAACATGCTTTCCTTCCGAAATATCGCAAAGAAGGAAAACGTTTCCTATCAAACACTGAGCACAATCATCAGGATACATCCATCATGAAGGACAAGTCCGCAACAAACGGTAAAGTTGCTGCTTTAAAAGGGAAACTACTTCTCAGAACTACTTCCCGCAGAATCATTGAAAAGGCTTGTGAGGAGGTTTTTTTCTACTTTAAAGACTGCATCAGGGGCTTTAAGAAGGGAAAATACACATTTCGTAAATGACATTAAGGAGAAGGCATTACTAACAAAATTTAAGATCGAAAAGACCGGCAAAAAAGCTTAAACTAACCACGAAAATGAAGAACATTTTTTGGTCTCATTTGGGAAGCATTGTGCAACGAATGTAGGCTGCAGGCGGTTAGTGGACCGCCAATATGTTCGAAAAAGACCATCACAACGATACAATGAAGAATGCGTCCTGCGACGATAAAAAATCGACCAGCAACGTTGTTCTGGTCAGTTATCTTCGCCGATGGACTTGGACCCGTATATTTTGTGCAAGGAACAATGGACCCCCGCCAGTACCTGCCTGTCACTGCCTAAATCTTGATTTCTTATTTTAATTATCTGAGGCGTGTGTGCGTGTATGCTGGAGAAGCTACAGCTTCTGAACACTCAGGCCGTGTTGGCCTATTGTACTCGCCACCACCCCCGTCTAACCGAATATTCCCGATTCGTTAACGTATCGCAGGATTTCCGTTAGTGGATGTGATGCTACCCGTCGCAATTGGAGAACATCGGCACCAAAGATCTGATGCCTGATGCGTCCATAGCCGGGGCATTCACATAGGAAATGCTCCGTGGATTCCGCTTCCTCATTACAGGAGGGACACGTATCATCTTGAGTAATTCCTATTCTGAACATATGGCCAGCTAGTTAATTATGGCCTGTCAGAATGCCCACAATACACCTGCAAGTCCTCCGACTTTTCGACAGGATAAGCTTTGCGGTACGTATGTTCGGTTCTGACAGGAAATGTTTGGTGTGTCGAGCAGAATTTAGGTTCTGCCACCTGTTATTATGGGAAACTTATTCCCAGTTTTTGAAAACAGACTTAACCAATGCTACTGACACTCCAATTGCTGGCTCCGATCCCGGCATAGGGGAGATTGACCGCTCTTTCGCTAAAGAATCCGAGATTTCATTTCCCTCTACGCCACAGTGACCAGGTACCCAGAGTAGTTCCACCGTATTGAATCTAAAGATAACGAGTTCAAACAGTTTCTGCATTCCTGAACGATTTTCGAGGTGATCAAAGGACTATTCAATACCCTCAATGCAGCTTGGCTGTCACTGCAGATTGCGATGCGCCTGCCCTTCGACCGCTCGTCAATCACCCAGTTTCCCGCCCTTAGGATCGCATAAATTTCGGCTTGAAAAACCGTTGCATATTGTCCCAAAGGAAAAGCCCACTTCTCATTTTTATTCGAGAGGTAGACTCCGGCTCCAGAACCCTCTTCTGTTTTTGAGTCATCGGTGTAGAAGACTTCCGTATATCCCGCCACGCATTCCTCGGCGTCTTCCCAGTCCTATCTACGCTTTAAGGTAACTTCATATCTTCTACCAAACAGATGTATGGGGACACGAGAATCGGAAGGCATTGTAAGAACCGGATTCAGTCCACCCAGTAACTCCTCCAATGCTCTGTGCCCCCCACATCCGTTGTTTCCCCATAGATTTAATCGAATTAGTCTATTAGCTGCTCTCATTGCAGTCGCTTTGAATAAATATATCCAGGGGCTGCAAATTGATTACTGCATTCAGAGCTGCGCCGGATGTAGTGCTTATTGCACCAGTGATACCCAGACACACAGTTCTTCGCAGTGCGGCTAGTTTACGGTGAAAACCATTTTGTCTCACCTTAACCCACCACACTACGGATGCATATACGAACATCGGCCTAATGATGGCAGCATATATCCACATTACCACATGAGGCCTGAGTCACCATGTCGAGGCAAAGGTCTGTCTGCACAGCCCATAAGCTGTGAGTGCTCGTTTCATCTTTACTTCTACATGTTTGTTCCAAAGAAGTTTTTTATCTAAATGACTCCCAGATATTTCACTTCTTCGGAGAGTTGAAGGGTAGTACCCCTCATCTCAGGGAGGCAAAGTCCATCCAGTTTTCTCCTTTTTGTGAATAAAACCATTGTGGTTTTATTTGGATTAACTGACAGACCATGTCTGAGGCACCAGCTGTCTATCAAATCAACGGCACGTTGAATATTCCTACACACCGTTCCAAGACCCCGATCAACAGCAAGCACAGCCACGTCATCAGAATAAGCGTGGGCGTGTATTGGCAAATTTTGCAGTTCGCATAGTAGTGAGTCGATCAGCATACTCCACAGAAATGGCAAAAGCACACCTCCTTGGGGGCAACCCTTCGTTGCTTCTGCAGTCAGATAGCAATCGACAGATACCTCAGCGCACAGCAATCTCTGCGTTAGCATAGCATGAATCCACTTAATTAAAGCATCATCAACACCATGCGCTCTAGCGGCATCACAAAGTTTTTGAAAAGGCGCACATTCAAAACTTCCTTCAATGTCCACGAACACCCCCATCGCGTACTCACCATTCAAAGTTCCATCCTCTATCTTTGTGACCAAAGAATGAAGAGCAGACTCACAGGGCTTTCCACGTTGGTAAGCATGTTTTCACTAAGTGGGTGTGACCTAAGTGCGTTTCCACGAATGTGACGCTCCATCAGTCTCTCCAGACCTTTCAGCAAGAATGAAGTCAAGCTGATCTGTCTGAAGTTCTTTGGATTAGAATAGTCATCTTTCCCAGGTTTCGGTATGAAGACTACCTTAACCTGTTGCCAAAAGGAAGGCACGTAGCCCAGAGCAAAATATCCTCGAAAAATATTTCTTAGAGGTCGCTCTAAATGCTCCATACCTTCCTTTAACATTGCCGGATAGATTATCTGAGGCACTGCGGATTTTTTACGTTATATCCTCCCTTAATTTGATAAATACCTGCAATATCCCGATTCTTTCTTGGTCTGGCAATTTCCCCGATCTTTGGAGCCTGTGGAATTCGAAAGTTTGTTCCTTCCCTAATCCCATTTTATAGGTGCTCAGGGCAAAAATTATCGATTATCTGAGAAAATAACGATGATATCAAAGACATGAGTAACCGCTGCTAAGAAAGCATGCCAAAGGAAACTGAATTTAGAGAAAAAACGTTAGTGATGCTAATTTGATGAACTGGGGCTGTAGAGGACCAAAAATTCTTAGGAGGATTCTCCTCTCGAACGCGGCTAAGAGCTCGCAATTTTTCTTGCTAAGGACCCAAGTCTCCGAGGAATAGATAAGGACTGGCAAGATTATAGGTTTGTACAGTAAGAGCTTTGACCCTATGGTGAGACGTTTCGAGCGAAACAGCCAACAACCTTTCGCGAATTTCATCGTCATAGCTGTTATCGGTTGTGAGGTTCGACCCTAGATATGAGAAATTTTCAACGGTTTCAAAATTGCAGTCTCCTATCTTTATTGTTTTCGTTTGACCATTGCGATTCGATATTGTTGATTCTTTGTTCTTTGGCACTGTCATTGCCAACATATACTTCATCTTGCCTTCATTAATGTGCAGCCCAAAATCTTGCGGCGCTCGCTCGATCTAGATGGAGGTAGATTGTACATCTCTGGTTATTCTCCCCGTAATATCAATATCGTCAGCATAGGCCAGTAGTTTAGTGGCCTTATAGTGGGATGCGTCTCTACTCACAGATCTGATCAAATAGATTCTTCGCAGATAAGATTGGATCAGCCTGGTTCTCCTGGCACTCCTCAAATTCTCGATTTCTATGGTGCTTTAGTATTTAATGAATTATATACTGTTAAACTTAATTTTATTTAAAGAACAAAATTAATTTCATAAACTAACACAATTCATAAAAACTTTTTATATCTCAAAATGTAAGCGGAGTGCAGATGCCGATTCCTGTTTTTTCTCTATGTCGTTGCCAGCCGAAATCCAGCAATTGTTTTTTTTTTTAAATGACATTCTGCCGTCCCTTCATGGCACTCTGCTCTCCACTCCTGTGGCGAGGTCTAAACTGAGTGGAGAGCGCCGGTAACGTCATTTGTCCGCTCGTATTCGCAACATTCGAAATAAATTTCAAATGCCGCGAATCCTGCCGCGTCACATCACTCCGCCTCCAGATGAAACCGAGGGGTTTCAGCGATCGAATCTCGAACTGTGTTCCCTATCAGTCCTTGAAGCGAACGCGCCGTTGTTTTGGGATGCACACAGGCTTCAGCCTAAACAGGGAGATCGCCTTTTTGTGTCAATCGATCTCGAGCTGGAAGGAATGTTCTCCCTGCTCGAGAACGCGATACGGGCCTTCATAAGAAAGTTGTAGCGGCTTCCGGACGGCATCCATCCTGACCAGGACGTGCGTACACGTGTCCAGTTCCTTGGACGCACAGAATGTTGGGTGGGAGGATTCGCCTTGATGCGTCGAAGATTGTCTCTCAGCAGACGCACCAACGCCGACTCTGTGAGACCCGATCTCTTATCGAAGACCGGATCACTTGGGAGTCTCGGGTTCTCGGGTTGTACGTAGGCCGAGTAGGACGAGAGGCAAGACTTGGGTCCAAGACGGATCGTCGCGTGCCATAATGGCGGCTTTCAGCGTCCGGTGCCAACGTTCTAGCTTCCCGTTGGATTGCGGGTGGTATGCAGTAGTCCGCTGGCGTTTAAACCCCAGGAATTTGCCTAACTCCGAGAAAAGGATGGACTCAAATTGCATTCCCTGGTCAGTAATGATCATTGCAGGGACGCCAAAGCGAGGTATCCACTCTCGACAGAGGACTTCGGCACAAGATTGCGCCGTAATGTCTTTCAGAGGTATTGCCTCAGGCCACCGCGTTAACCTGTCGATGATTGTGAGGCAATACTTTGAACCGTGCGAGTCTCACAAAGGCCTTACTATGTCGAGGTGTGGTGCGGGGGAATGAACCCACTTCTTCCCTTACATGCCTGGTGACTTCACACTTTTGGCATGCAATGCACTCTTTAGCCCAGGAGTTGACATCCTTGTTCATAATGGGCCAGAAGTATTTATCGGTGACTAACCGATTTGCTGACCTGATGCCTGGATGCGCTAAGTCATGAACCGCGTGGAACACTTCCTTGCGAAAGGTAGCCGGAATGAATGGCCGGGGTCCCTTTTCCGAGTCTTCGCAGCAGAGAGAGGGGTTCGAGCCGAATATGGGCAACTCCCGAAATTTGTATTTGGGGTTGGATTTGAGGCTCTGAAGTGCTGCGTCATCCTCCTGCGCCTTGGCAATAGCCGAGAAATCGAGTGAGGCGGAGATGTTAACTTCAGAGACAAAGCGCCAGCAACTATATTATCCTTGTCGGACACGTGCTGGATGTCTGACGTAAACTGGCTCAGATGTCGAAGCTGACGAGAGGATGCCTTGTCGGGCTTTTGTTTCAAAGCATATGCGAGAGGCTTATGGTCCGTGAACACTGATCGGCCTGCCTTCAAGGGAGAAGTGGAAATATTTGATGCTCAAGTACGCGGTAAGCAGATCACGATCGTAGATACTGTAATTCCGTTGAGCGGGTTTCAACTGCCTAGAGAAGAAGCTCAACAGCTGCCAGACGTGATTCACCTTTTGGTGAAGAGCAGCACCTACTGTGATGTCAGAGGCATCAACAAAAACGGCTAGAGGTGCATCTTGCAGTGGAAATGCCAAGAGTTGCTATAAAAGATTTGCGGAGGTTCTTGGGCATGCTAAACTTCTATCGTCGTTTCCTGCCCAAGGCCGCCCAACAACAGTCCGTTTTGAACGCGTACTTGTCTGGCCCCAAAACTAAGGACACACGAGAGATCGTGTGGTCTGAAGAGGCTGTACGCGCGTTCAATAATTCCCGACAGCGCCGGTGGCGTCGTCTGTCCGCTAGTATTTGCAACATTCGAAATAAATTTGGAATGCTGCGAATCCTGCCGGGCCACAGTGCCTCCTTTGAGGTAGGCGTTCTACGGGGAAGTGCCCTAAAGCACGGATACAGAAGATGTGAGGGTGATTGTATAAAAGTCCTCCCCTAAATCGCCCAATCAAGCCATAAATTGCATGTTCGAAATTATTTTATTTTCTTAGGATAAGTAATGATTCCTTGCACCAACAAAATTTGTTTCCATCGCGTCAGGACTCTGTTCAATTGAAACCATTTTCCATTAAGCGCTGGGACGAGGCCTACGCGTATTGCAGTTTCTCATTCATATGCCATTATGAAAAGCTGGAAAAGCAACGGAACATGACTGAACAAGTTGAAATTCTGCACTTGTTTGTGGATCAGGTGTAAGCTACGCACACCCACCACTTATACCGCTACCTAGAGGTGCTGGAGATTTCCAGAAATTTCGATCGGCGGCTGCCAGGTAGTTTTCCGATCTACGTCACTAAAAAAAATGCCAGACGTTTTGGCGGCTGCCAAAGATCGCAATGAATCGTTTGTGGATGCGATTACGCAAATATTCGACGACACTGCGTGGAAAGTTCAAGAACGGACCTGTCCGTCCAAGCGAAGATAAGTGATTGAGTCCAAATCGTACGCCCTCAAGCCCTTACGTCAGAATAGACTCCAGCCAATGAGGATGCCGGAATTTCCACTGCGCAAAAGCGTTCAGATCTTGAACCTGTTCTTGCTCAGTCGCAAAGTTCGCAGGACCAACATATTGAATCCTCTAAAAAAACCTGAGAAAACATCTTGAAAACCATTCATCCATTCAAAACTAACCACACATTAAACTCACTTCACACGCAGCAGTCCATGCACTATTTTCAAACCTTAACCAATAAATTTCACATCGAACTCTTCCATTCAAAATATACTCCACCATTTTGAATTTCATCATCTTTGAAAACATCGGAAATTTTTCGAAAGGAAATATACATCCACATCACACGATATAACTTACCCGGATGCTTCTGATCACTTTTTAGGCTTTTAGTATACTCGTCACAAAACAAATTAATCTTTAAATTTACTGAGAATACACCATTTAAGAATTTTTTCGTTCCCGCACTGACAGCAGACGATATTTCTTATAAGACAGAAATCCACGAATGAAGTCAACGAAACTTATGCAGTTAAAGATGGCCGGCGTGAAGATTTGGTTGGCCATATTCAAGCGGGAACAAATTTGAACGAAACGAAAAGTTTCGCGCAATAGATTTAAATTTTATATAAAGCTATTGGCAATATACCGTGTATTGTATGATGGTGTTTATTGACGAAAAAGAAAAAAATTATTTATGGCAAAAAACCTGAGTAAGTAGACAAAGTGTAGGAAGGTTAAATCCACTTTAGTTTATTAATTTAGGTCTCCCGTTCGGTCTTTTTCGGAGTAGAGGACACCCTACCAGATTCCTTCTTTTTAATCATTTTCCTCCGATTTCATTTTAAAAGGACTACGCTTCAATTTCGGTATCGCTCATAGATTTCGTCGTTATGTAGGCTACGGAATCGTCCATCCTCATGTAGAGGGCCAAAAATTCTTCGGAGGATTCTTCTCTCGAACGCGGCCAAGAGTTCGCAATTTTTCTTGCTAAGAATCCAAGTTTCCGAGGAATACATGAGGACTGGCAAGGTAATTGTCTTGTACAGCGCTTTGACCGTATGGCGAGACGTTTCAAGCAGAACAGTTTTTGTAAGCTGAAATAGGCTCTGTTGGCTGACAACAACCGTCCGCGGATTTCCTCATCGTAGCTGTTATCGGTTGTGATTTTCAACCCTAGATAGGAGAAATTGTCAACGGTCTCAAAGTTGTATTCTCCTATCCTTATTCTTCTTCGTGTTTGTGTTTGACCAGTGCGGTTTGATGTTGTTGGTTGATTCGTCTTCGGTGCTGACGTTGCCACAATATACTTTGTCTTGCCTTCATTTTTGTGCAGCCCAAGATCTCGCGCCAGTCGGCGCCTGTTCGATCTGGATGAAGGCAGTTTGTACGTCTCGGGTGGTTCTTCCGATGATGTCGATATCGTCAGCATAGGCCAGTAGTTGGGTGGACTTAAAGAGGATCGTATCTCTTGCATTTACATCAGTATCACGGATCACTTTCTCGAGGGCCAGGTTAAAGAGGACGCATGATAGGGCATCCCCTTGTCGTAGACGGTTGTTGATGTCGAATGGTCTTGAGAGTGATCCTGCTGCTTTTACCTGGCCTCGCACATTGGTCAGGGCCAGCCTAGTCAGTCTTATTAATTTCGTCGGGATACAGAATTCTCTCATGGCCGTGTACACTTTTACCCTGGCTATGCTATCAATGGTTTCGAATATAAGCCGAGTGGGAGGACTGTCGATTACTCTGGCACAAGCGGAAGAGGAAAGACTTATCAAAAAATGAACGGCAGTTGTGAAGCACATGCGATCGTCGGTAAGGGGGTGAAAAACGGGCTAATGGAACTGGAAGAGCTCCTGGACAGGATTTCATACTATAGGCGAACATGGAAAGTAAGACAAAATCCTCAGGATCAGAAACAACCGCGCTTCCCGAGGAGAACACCACGAGTACCAAACGGATCGCTGACAGCCCATTGCAGAGCGAACTTGGTAAAAAACGAAAGGAGGAAGGGACAGCTGAAGGAGACTTCACTCAGGTACTCAGGCGAAGAGGATCAAAAGACAACAACACGTCGCGCCATCAGAAAAACCTCTGCCTAAAACTAAGGCGGACACGAAGGACGGAGTGCCAAAAGAAAAGGTGGGGAGACGAAGGAGGACTAGACCGCCAGCTTTGCTTATTAGGCCGACAGGAGGCAAGACTTTTGCGGAAGTCCTCAGTGAAATCCGATACAAAATCAAACCCGAAGACAACGGAGCGGAGGTGTCTTCCATACGTAAAACGAAGGGTGGTGGAGTCTTAGTCGAACTAGGCCCGAAGACTATAAATAAAGTCACGTTCTGTGAAGCAGTCAAGGGGCTTCTAGGAGAAAAAGCTTTGGTTTCTAGCCTGGAACCCATGTGTGCTTTAGAAATTCGAGACCTTGACTGTCTCACGGAAAAGAACGAGGTAGAAGAGGCCATCAAACGCGAATGCCCGGAGGTAACCAATGTCCGGATTGGTATCACCCCCGCAAACTCCCGAGGCCAAAAACTCGCTGTGGTGGAAGTTGCCGAGCAATACGCGAGGAAGCTTCTAAACAGCGGGAAAATAAGAATTGGTTGGGTAGTGTGTAGGATACGAATTCGGGCCGCCCCAACCAAATGTTACAGATGTTTGGACTATGGGCACACATCTGCAAACTGTCGGGGACCTGACAGAAGGGCAACATGCCGTAAATGCGGTCAGGATGGCCATAAAGCGAACAGCTGCAATGAAAAGGAAAGCTGCGTCCTATGCAGGGACCGTGGCGCGACTGATGAGAGCATTGCGCACACTGCGGGATCGGGGCGGTGTCCAGCTTTCAGAGCAGAACTGGAAAGAGCTAGGATACGGTCAACATGATTCGCATCCTACAAATCAATATGCACCGGAGTGCAACCGCTCACGAGTTGCTAGCGCAGTTCGCTGCGGAGACCAAAGCTGATTTAGTACTCATCAGTGAGGAGTACCGAAACAAGGGCCCAGATTCATGGCACCCAGACATATCAGGTACCGCTGCCATCTGGGTTCGGGACGGCACCCTCCTGGGGGTTCTTGCCCAAGGCCGAGGGGACGGCTTTGTCTGGATTCGGTGTTCAGGGATAACGTTTTTTAGTGTCTATCTTACGCCGAATGTGACGATGCCGGACTTTCGTCGGAGGCTTGAGCCTTTGGAGGACGCTATCTTAAGCACGGATGGGCGGATCCTGGTCGGAGGTGACTTCAATGCTAGGGCACTTGAATGGGGCATGCCTCACACAGATTCCAGAGGGAAACGAATTCTGGAAATGGCGGCGAGAACAGGACTGGTAGTTCTAAACACCGGATCCACCCCAACGTTCCGGCGCCCGGGCCGCGAAGGAAGCATTCCAGACGTAACCTTCGCATCGGAATCACTGATGTCGCTGGTGGACGGGTGGCGAGTTCTGGAAGACTTTTCGGCAAGTGACCACCAATACATTGCTTTCGAAGTGGTGGACACAAACTCTCGGTGTGCGCCACCCCAGCGATCTTTCTGTGTGTGGAACGTCGCGAAAGTGAACGCCGGGAAGTTTGTCGAAACTCTGGGAACAGGTGGGGCCACGCTGAAGGGTACTCCTGGGAGCGGTGGCGCCGCAGCTGACACTGTCGTAAATTCAGTTATGAACCTGATAACGACGGTCTGTGGAGCCTCCATGCCCAGGAAGACATCGAGGCGCGGCAAACCTTCCATGTATTGGTGGACAGTGGAAATCGCAGAGCTCCGGAAGGAATGTCACAGGCTTAACGCAACGTCTAGGTGACCGGGAGGAGGCATGTACCATAATGATGGAGTACAAATCAGCCAAAAGGAGACTCCGCATCGCAATAAGCAAGAGCAAAGCTCGCTGCTGGCAAGACCTGATCGATGAGGTGAATGGGGATCGTGGGGACTCGGTTACAAACTTGTAACCCGAAAAATCGGGGCTCTGCGGAAACCCTGTTCACTTAAGGCCGAGCAGATGGACCGCATTGTGAGGGCACTCTTCCCTGCACACCCCGTATGGGATGGTGACGTCGGCGCGGAGAGCGCAGAGGACTGTCCACTTTTCTCTGTAAAAGAGTTGGAACAGGCAGTCCTCTCTATGAAAAACAAGAAGGCGCCAGGACCCGATGGTATTCCAGCAGAGGTGTACAAACTGGTATTCCAACACCGGCCAGACCTACTGCTCGGCGCATTCAACGCTTGTCTGAAAGAGGGCATCTTCCCTGCTCGTTGGAAAGTTGCGAGGCTTGCGCTGATCCCTAAAGGGAAAGGCGATCCCGAACTGCCGTCTTCATATCGCCCACTATGTATGCTTGATACTGCTGGGAAAGTGCTCGAAAAGCTCATCAGAAGTAGACTCACTGAAGCGATACGCGCTGCCGGAGATTTATCTCCCCGGCAGTTTGGTTTTAGAGCAGGGAGATCGACAATTGATGCTGTCATGCAGGTCGTGGACGCCGTTCGACGAGCAGAGGCACATAGCCGCCGAACTCGATGGGTGGTGCTCCTCGTAACGCTTGACGTCAGAAACGCCTTCAATTCCGTAAGATGGAAAGACATTCTAGGCACACTAGAGAATACCTTCAACGTGCCGAACTATCTCTTACGGATTTTGAGGGACTATCTGAGGAACCGCTCCCTGCTCTATGAAACACTAGAGGGTCAAAGGTGGATGGAGGTCACATCGGGGGTAGCACAGGGATCCATCCTAGGGCCGGACCTCTGGAACGCTACCTATGACAGTCTGCTTAAACTCGTCATGCCAGAAGAGTCGCGCCTGGTCGGCTATGCAGATGATGTCGCAGCGCTTGTTGCTGGACGCACTGTCGAACAGGCGCAAAGTAGACTCGGCATATTGATGCGACGGGTAAGTGGATGGATGACTACTCATGGTTTTAACCTTGCACTGGAAAAAACCGAAGTAGTCATCCTGACTAAGAAGAGAATTCCGACCCTGCGTCCCATATCGTTCGACGAGTCGATAATCGAGTCAAAATCGGCGGTAAAGTACCTCGGGTTGACTCTTGACTCAAAGATGAGTTTTTCTGAGCAAATCCAAGCAGCAGCGAACAAGGCTGCGGCTGGAGTTTCGGCGTTAAGTAGGCTAATGGCAAACATTGGGGGTCCTACGTCTAGTAGGCGACGTCTCCTGATGAGCTCAACGCAGTCTGCCCTGCTCTATGGTGCAGAGGTATGGGCTGGCGCTCTTAACAAGGAGGTATATCGTAGACGCCTCGCGCAAGTACAGAGACGGGGAGCTTTACGGGTGGCGTCTGCGTACCGCACAGTCTCTGAACCGGCCGTGATGGTGATCGCGGGAGTTATCCCCGTTGCCCTTCTTGCTATACAAGCGCAAGGGAGATGAGCCAAGGGAGGTGGTTGCTCGCGAAGAACGGCAACACACTCTAGACGAGTGGCAGCTCTCTTGGCAAAATGAAACTAGAGGCAGATGGACTGCGCGGCTCATCGGCAACTTAGGTGCGTGGCTGAATCGGAAGCATGGTGAGACTGACTATTTCCTTACCCAATTTTTAAGTGGGCATGGAAATTTTCAGTCTTACCTGCACAAGATTGGAAAGGCGCGTTCTCCGGATTGTGTGTTTTGCAATGGAGTTGTGGACGATGCCCACCACACTTTTTTTTCTTGTGGAAGGTGGGATGGGGTTCGTCAGCAGCTCTATTTAAACACAGGGGATCTCTCTCCAGACAACATTGTGGAAGAGATGCTGATAGCTGGAACCGTGTTGCCCATTACGTTCGGGCCCTTCTCGTTGCTAAGAAGATAGAACTCGACCGGTGGAGGAGCCGGATGGCAGGGGGTTCCTTGAACTGACAGTTCCCTTCCTCCTCTCCCCCCCCCCCCGTTGGTGAAAGGAATTCCCTGATTTGAAGGCTCCGCAAAGCGGGAGAGTTCGGGGGCTGGCCCTAAGTAATGTGACAAACGGTTCCAGGCTAGCTCTCTGACGATGGGGAGGTGTTTAGTTGGTAGTCCGATGACGTACCGAATCGGGAGTCCAACACTGTGTGCGTAAATGCATTCACCTACCCTACCCCAAAAAAAAAAAAAAAAAAAAAATGCTATCATAGGCGACTTTAAAGTCGATGAATAGATGGTGCAACTATTGTCCATATTCCAACAGGTTTTCCATCGCCTGCCGCAGAAAGAAAATCTGATCTGTTGGTGATTTGTCTGAAGCCTCTTTGGTATGGGCCAATGGTGTTCTGGGCGTATGGGGCTATCCGACCTAGAAGGTAGAGGAGAATATCTTATAGATGGTACTCAGCAACGTGATACCTCTATAATTGCTGCACTGTGTGATATCTCCCTTTTTATGTATGAGACAGATAATGCCTCCTTGCTAATCGTCAGGCATTGATTCGCTGTCCCATACCTTGAGCACAAGTTGATGAACCACTTGGTGTAACTGGTCGCCTCCATATTTAACTAATTCGGCTGTAATTCCATCGGCTCCTGGCGACTTATGATTTTTTAGCCGATGAATTGCACGGACTGTTTCTCCTAAGCTTGGTGGTGGGAGTATTTGTCCGCCGTCTTCAGTTGGCGGGACTTCCAACTCGCCGATGTTCTGGTTGTTCAGTAGCTCATCAAAGTACTCAATCCATCGCTCCAGTATGCCCATTCTGTCGGAAATCAGATTTCCCTCTTTGTCTCGGCAGGATGAATATCGAGGTGTATAAGGCTTCATCCTGTTGACTTGTTGGTAAAACTTCTGCGCCTGGTGCGGTTAGTCCCTGTACTTTTCTAGTTCACAGATTTGTTGGTTCTCCCAGGCTTCCTTTTTCCGTCTGTGAAGTCGCTTCTCCGCTCGATGGAGTTCTTCTTTCTTTCTTTCTTTGAGAATGCAACATTACTCGGTATGCGGCATTCTTCCGTTCCGTTGCTAGCTTACATTCATCGTCAAACCAGCCGTTCCGATTTTTTTTGCGGCTGGGGCCAAGTAGTTTTTCAGTAGCTTTGTACTGATGAAGGGAGTAAGTTGCTCCCGAAATATATATATACATAATAAAATAAAATTGTAGTTTGGAGTAAGCTACTGGTCTATCAATTTTGGGGCCAAGTATGTTTGTGGCCGTATCCATGGTAACGTTCTTCAGGTGGTTGTGGAGATCATTTGTTGATGCTTCATCTCCAGGTCCTCTCTTGACTGCGGTTATTGCAGCATCCATTTCCCTCTTATAGGTGTCGCGGAGGGCTGTGTTGTGGATGGCTTCAGTGTTAACTCTCACCTGATTGTCAGAGGGGATTCTGGGTGGTGTTGTTATTTGAGCTTGGACCACCATACCAACGAGATAGTGGTCCGAGTCTATATTGGCCCCCCTATATGTTCTTACACTCATCAAGGCTGAGAGGTGGCGGCGTTCGATCAACACGTGGTCAATTTGGTTATGCTCTTCAATCTCCAATTTTAATCATATATTATCAAAACCGTTTATTTTCAAAAGGAAGCGCTTGTCTTCTATCAACTCACTCCCTTAGCTGGTCGTTTGATAACCACCTCTTGTTAATCTGTCAACTTGCATTTCCAATTGGACATTTGAAAAATGTTGACATTACTTTGACAAAGTTCGGATAAGGATTCTTTCGTTTAAGAATTTTATACAAGATGGAATCGCCGGCGGAATTTCGAGATTTTGCAGCGCTGAAAAGGGAGAAGTTCAATGATGAACGAATATCAACAATAACCTCACGCGAACAGGTATTATATTTGGTTGTTTGCGGGTGGTGAGAAGCACTTACTCATGCCCTCATCTTATCAACAGATAAACACCGAGCATCTGATCGAGAAGTGTTTCGATCGTTTCGAACAGCTTAAATGCTTGGACCAATCGCTGCCTTATTTCTATCGCGATCAGCATATCAGATATCTAGAAAATGCCTTGAGATATTTGTCGTCGTCATACGAATGTTTGGATAGCAGCCGGCCGTGGCTGGTTTATTGGATTCTGAATCCAGCGCATTTGCTCAATTTCAAGTTTAGCGACGAATTGCTGGATAATGTCGTTGACTTTTTAGAAAAGTAAGTATTTTCCGAATTTGGGTGGTATAATGACCAGCTTATTTGATATAACCATAAATTACTGCAATAGAATAATTTACGAAGCGCATAACTGAGAATTTCACGCAATCCTTTATGACTTCTGAGAGTAGATTCATGTATTTACGATAATTTGGACACTGGCGATGGCGAGAGAGGTCTGTATCGACTTGTCAAAAACCGACACCAACGCACGCATGATATCGAACACTTCAGCTGCGTTAATGACAAGAACGGTACCTTGCTTACCGACCGTCGACCCGCGATGGGTAGAATATTCCAATGGAAGAATTTGTTTATCCTCCACTTCTACAAGCACTGTCGATATTTGGAGCAAATCCACCTGTCAGCGCGGTTGAAGTGCTCTTAGTGACCAGTCATCCCGTTGTCCGAAAGCCTGGGTGCGCAAGATCGGAATATATGGCTTAGGTCCCTTTTCAGAGGTCGCGCAGAGTATCTCGGAGGTTGAGCCGATAAGGGGAAACTCCCGAAATTTGTATTTAAGGTTGTCCCTGAGGCTGCGTCATCCTTCGTTGCTTCGGCAATTGCCGAAAAATCGACCGTGGTAGGGATTTTAAACGGTGAAATGCGTGACAAAGTGTCACGGACACGTGCTGGATGGCCGAAGTGAACTGGCTTGTGAAGTTCAAGTGCCGAAGTTGGCGAGGGGACGCTATGGCGCGCTTCTGCTTAAAAGCGAAGGTAAGGGGGTTGTGGACCTCCTCCTAGGGAATATCGGAAATATTTGATTACCACGTAGGCGGCTAATAACTCACGATTGTAGGTGCTGTAGTTCTGTTGAGCTGTCGCCAGATACGATATCTGAGGCATCGACGAATACGACTAGGGGTACATCTGGCTGAGGGAATGCCAGGACTGTAGCGTCCACCAGCTGTCGTTTAGCTAGCTCAAATGTCTCTGTGGACCACGTTATCATGCGCAAGTCTTTGGTCTTGGATTGAGTTTCTGGGGTGGGATGGGGTGCTGTACATCATGCTTAGCTGCCTGCGAGAGACTATTCTCGGTAGTTATGTTGCTGTATTTTTGGGGAATAGCAGTTACCCAAATCTGAGTTCAACCTAGTGTCAACCGGTTGTTTGTTAATGAACCAGCTTTCGTAAGCATCCAGCTGGTTAGTCTTTCTTACCTGCTTTAGGACTTTCAAGTCCTCAGCGCTTACTTTATGGCCGCATTCGACCATATGTTTTGCCACCATAAATTTAGTGGGTTTTCGGGCTCTGCCTCCTTCATGTGCTCCCTAAATCTGGTGGTTGCCAATCTTTTTGTTTGCCCGATATATACCTTCGCGCAATCTGAGCAGGCGACCTGCCAGTTGAGCACACTGTAGTAGATGTAGAAGGAGCTATAAAATTCATGGGCAATGAAGCAAAGGAGGAAATCCGGCATCAAATGTCAAAAGCCATGGGTCACCAGAACAGGATTCGGAAGTCTGCTAACCAGCGTGAAATCAAGATCGTACGAGAACTGAAGAAGAAGCCGGTATACTACTTAAAAACGGATAAGGGTAACATGATCGTAATTATGGACAAGCAACATTACGATAACCTTGTAATGGAAAAATTGACCGGAGGAAACTATTTCGAACTAAGGAATAACCCGCTACCAGGATCTATAAAAAGAGTAGAGAAGGCCCTCAAAGAATGCTCTCTAGTGGTTGGTAACCCCGCCAGGCTGCGGATGCCAAACCCCTCGTTACCTAGAATTAGATGCCAACCAAAAATTCATAAACCAGGCAATGAGATGAGGGAGATCATTGCAGATTCTAACTCCCTTACGTACAACATTGCTAAATTGGTCGAGGAATGCCAAAAATTGGGATCCATTAACGGAAACCAATCCGTAAAAAACTCGAAAGAATTGATTGATAGATTGAGTGCAGTGGGGGCTTTGGCGGATAATGAACGACTAGTGTCATTTGACGTCAAAGCTCTATTCCCAAGCACGCCTGTAAAAGAAGCCATAACAAAATTTGAAGAGTGGCTACTACGTTTTGGTTCAACACCAGAATGGAGGAAAAAGGCTAAACAATATGCGAGGTTGGCTTCCCTCTGCATGAGTGAGAACTATTTCACATTCAGGGGAAAATATTTCAAAACGACCTCAGGTGTAGCGATGAGCAATCCCCTCTCCCCACTCCTAAGTGAAATTTTCATGGCATCACTACAGGAAAAAATGGAGGCGGATGGATTATTGCCAAATAAATGGTTCAGATACGTGGACGACATTTTGGCAGTGATCCCGGACACAAATATCCAAAATATGCTGGATAAAATCAACACTCTGCACCCTAAAATAACCTTCACTCACGAGATTGAAGTTAATAATCAATTGGCTTTCCTAGATTTGACAATCAAACGTCAAAACGGACAAGTTACCTTTTCTATTTTCAGGAAACCGACCAGCACTCAACGTACAATCCCGGCCACTTCGTTCCACAGCTACCAACACAAAATGGCTTCTTATGGCACTATGATCCACCGCCTCCTAACAATTCCGCTCACTGAGGAAGACTACCGGAGCGAAAAACTCTACATCTTAGACACGGCTATGAAGAACGGGGACCCCAGCGCCACCATAGAAACAATGATTAAGAAACACACCCGAAGGTTAGAACGTAGTAATCTTACTACACTCTATAGCCAACAATTACCCTTAACTGCTCAAAAAAGATCAAGTGTCACCTTCTCAAATCTGTCCAAACACATACAAAGGACATTGAAAAGGTTTGACATACAGCTGGTAGGATCAAGCCGTATCTACCAGCTAAAAACCCAGCTGGCGGGGGAAAAAGGTCGAAAAATGGTAGAAGAGATGAGCGGCATTTATAAAATCGCCTGCTCAGATTGCCCGAAGGTATATATCGGGCAAACAAAAAGATTGGCAACCACCAGATTTAGGGAGCACATGAAAGAAGCAGAGCTGGCTGTAAAGCACTCCCGAAAACCCACTAAATCTATGGTGGCAAAACATATGGTCGAATGCGGCCATAAAGTAAGCGCTGAGGACTTGAAATTCCTAAAGCAGGTAAAAAAGACTAACCAGCTGGATGCTTACGAAAGCTGGTTCATTAACAAACAACCGATTGACACTAGGTTGAACTCAGATTTGGGTAATTGCTATTCCCCATTGTTTAGAAAACTAAATTAGCAGATGAGCAAACTTGTTTGCACTGATGAAGGGAACAAGTGGTTCCCGAAATATCGGTATTTGCAAGAATAAATACCCACACCAACGAAAAAGAAACAAGTTTTTATTACTTCAATTAATTAATCGTTGGAAACACCGCATAATTTCACTCTGACCCATGAAAACGTTTGTCGAAGTCCTAGACTTACGTCTACCTGCCTGTAGCCGTAAGTGTGTATAGGTGAGGATTTTGCCGCCGCTAGTTGTTGCGGAATCAGTTTGTCATTCCGCGATACCGGGAGAACGACCAGGTAATGGCGCTTGTTGAAAGAATCATATATTGTTAGGCGGCGTGGAGCTTTGTTCTGGGTAGCCGCCGCCAGAGCTCGCAACGAGTTCAGTTTTTTGAAGCTGTGAACGTGCACGAGCTGTTCCAGTAAATTGCAGGACTCGTTGAGGTTCACGACGCGCCACTACCCAATCGCTCATTTCGGTTCACCGACCACGAACGACTTCGGGATCTACCTTCCGAACGCAAAGCGCCGGCTGTTGCCGCTAGTGACGGTAGCCGAGAGGGGTCTACCGTCTTCTGAAACTCGGAAATTTGGCCCGTCGCTTCCCGCGAAACTTCACTGACCACGGGGCGCCCACGCACTTCATGAATTTTGTCAGCGGCGTTCGCCTACACCTCGAAAGATACGGAGTCCGCACAGGCTAAGATGGCCTGGGTGGTTGCCGTAACCGTAGCGACTTCAGAAGTTCAATCCCGACCTTATCCCGCTTAATTGCTTCATCTCACGCAGCAGTTGGCGCGGGAAGTGGCCGCTTAAGGTGAACTCCGTCAGGACGTGAATCAGCTTTGCTCATTCACTTACCGACAGCGGCTTGATGAGGGTGCCCTTTAGTTTTAAGTAGGAACACTTTTTGAGCACGTTGGCGACGAGCCTAACCGACTCGTTGTCTAAGCCGACGAGTGCGTGTTTAAATCGCGTGGCATCAGTAGTGATTCCCACGAGCGCGAACTGTGCCTCCAATTGGTGGAACCAGACCTCCGGGTTACATCGCCAAAAACGGTAGCACCCGTACCACCACTGTAGCCACAGGGGGTGCGGAGGTGCCGGAAACGCCTGGAGAAAACAGTGTTTTCATACGACATTGCAAATTGCGATCAGAGCAGAAAGTTTAACAATACCACGTCCGAAGCGGAACCAAGAGAACTAACGGACCGCCAGAGTCCACAGTCGGCCCAACTTTGTCTTTTTTTTCAGAAAACTTTGCGCCGATTCTTGTAGCCTAACGTTTTTTACTTTTCACAAAGAATAATAATAATAATTCAGGCAATTCATTGAGCCCCCTTTGGTTTTGTACAGCACTGAACCCCCTTCTATGGCTACTGAATGAAGCTAGAGGGCATGGTTTTGTAATAAAGTATGACCTATGTGCTAAGTGTGAACTGACACGCTTGATGTATTTAGATGACAAGCTATATGCTGGTACAGACGACCATCTTTGAAGTCTGTTGCAAATAATAGACATGTTCAGCCGTGATATTCGGATGGAGTTTCGATTAGACAAGTGTCGAATCCAAGCCAAGCCGCATGTCGGACATAGCATTTGTGACCTCCACATTGAAGCTATGACTGAGACAGACTTCTACAAGTACCTAGGAATTCTGCAAGGAACCCATGCTTAAGTTGGTGATCTGAAGGATACTCTGCTGTCAGAATTCCTCCGACGCATTTCTCGGGGAAGAATAAAATAAGCACGTTGAATGTATTCGCTATCCCTTAACTGGCTTATGCATTCGGAATATTGCTGTGGACGAAAATCGATCTGGAAAATGTCCAGCGGTGGATACGGACAACTATGTCCAAATTCCAAATGCATCACCCAAAATCTGCCGTGGAGCGGATGAACCTGCCTCGTGACATCGGAGGTAGGGGCGTGGTTGACGTGGTGGCACAACATCATCGCCAAGTCGACTCGCTGCGCGCTTATTTTTACAGCAAGGAGCAGGTGAGTCCCTCTGCATGCGGCTGTCTGTAAGGCAGACTGTGGACTGACTCCACTTAACTTGAAGGATCGATCTTTCAATCCTCTGAGTGGGGTGAAGTCGGACCAAGAGCGTGAATTGTCTTTGGCAGCCATTTGTCGATTTGCATTTGTCGAGTAAATGGCTGTGTGTTGGGGAGCTCTTTGCTGAGACGGAGGGGTTCATGTATGCCATTCAGGACGGCGTGGTCCCCACCCGAGCTTATAAAAAGCTCATCATGAAAGAACGGGTGGAGAACGACCAGTGCAGAATGTGTGGTTCGGCGTTACAGACATTAGATCATCTCATTTCTGGCTGTACTGTTAGGGCACCGGTGCAATACATCGCCAGGCATAATACTGTATGTAAGGTTATCCATCAAAACCTTGCATACAACCATGGGCTGATCACGGGAATACCGATATTAGTCGCAAGCAGTACTTGATAGTTCTGCTTATAGCATGCATTGGGACCGGCAAGTTCTGACTGACCGCCGTACTCCACACAAGAAACCTGACGTACTGTTCGTTGACAAGACGGGCGTATATTATTGATGCTGTTATCCCCCATAATAGCAACATTGAACGGAAATACGTGGAGAAGAAGGTGAACTATGAGCCATTGGCTCGGGAAATCAAAAAAATTTGGCGTCTCGAGCGGGTGGTTGTAGTTCCCATAATATTGTCAGCTGCAGGTATTATACCTAAATCCTTCACGGCTTCCCTTGATGTCCTCGGACTTTCGCACAGCCTGGCTCAAACCATACAGAAGTACACCAATCTGCATACGTGCTCGATGTTGCAGGGAGTTCTCGATGGATTCTCCCATTAACCTACCACCGGCCACCACAACCAGCGCCCCTTTAGCTTTTAAGTAGGTAGGATCGTCTGAGCCTAAATGCTTGGCACTTGGTGCTAGGATTAGGTAAAATCCGACATCTGCCGGGATTGTGACAACTTGAAATAATTTAAATTTAACCAATTAAATAATAACATCGACGACGTCGACCAGTTATGCAGTGGAGATTGGATTGGATGAAAACGAAACGAATATGTTTAGACGCAATCAAATGGATGGACTACTCATTACACGTTTATTAATTTTGCTTTTTTATTCGGGGTCATCACTAAAGATTTCACTTGAACTTAAGACTTAAATTGAAATTTATTTAATTATTTATCTCAATCTTATATCATTCTTATTTTTTACACGACTGACCCCAGACTCAACTGTGCAGTTCCTACGTTGGCCCCGTTGCTGTCGACTTGCAACCAGCAAGTAGGCGAGCTACTCAGGCGGGTGAGTTGCGCTACTTTGATGTAGAGCTCCGGTGAATCCCCGCTAAGCGGCTCCACACTGCAGCGTCTCAACAGTCACTTGCTCCAGTTTCAAGAATACTGACTGAAGATGTAGAGGTCTTCGCGACGGAAACAGTGAGAGCGGTAAAGTCTTAGCTAAAAGCGCCGGGCTGATCTTGGCGGACAACTGTGAAAATGCAAGTCGGTAGATGTACGGTCGTATCAAAGCCGGCAATCAAATACCTTGGGGTGATCATTGACACCAAATTGAGCTTCAGAGAACGCCTAGATTATGCATGCCAAATTATCCAGTGCCACCGTGGCACTTGCAAAAATGTTGCCGAATATTGTTGGGGCGAAAGGCTGTCGGAGGTTGCTTCTAACCGGAGTGGGGCGATCCATCCTGCTTCGCTCGTCACCTGTGTGGACAGAGGCGGGTTGAAACTCTCAGAGACGGAGGGGTAGGTAGGTAGGTATCAGTGGCCTCTCCGAGGAGCCCAATTAGCGCTTTGGTGCGCCGTTTTGATGCCACAAACTCCTAAGACCGTGACTGTTGTTATAGGAACAGGGAAGCAGAGTCCAACTGGCTCGGATCTTCAGAGCCAGCCCGTAGCATTCAAGAAGGAAAGCGACTTTCCGACCCTGCAGCTAGAAATCTCACTGAGGTCCCCAAAGAATGGTTTAGCCAGTGTCCACAGCCTGACTCGAGCCAGAGCTGGGCAATCACAGAGAAAGTGCATGAGGGTTTCCCTTCCATCTCCGCAGCTTCGGCAATGCGAGTTGTAGGGTAAGCCGAGCCTAACGACGTGGTCCCCTATGGGCCAGTGTCCCGTGCAGATCGCCGTAATCTTGAATGCATTTGCACGCGTCTGGCACAGGAGCTCTCGTGATCGGGCTATGTTATAAGCGGGCCAAATTCTCCTTGATTTGGCACAGCTTGTAAGCCTTCGCCATCTCAGGCCCGCGGCTGCTAGGTAGTGCGAGTAAACTCGGCCCCCGACAGTCGCCAGCGGAACACCGACTGTGTTCCCCGAGGGACTGCCAAGAGCAGAGCCTTGCCTGGCCAATTCGTCAGCCCGCTCATTCCCCTCTATGTTCCTATGCCCGGGAACCCAGAGGAGAGTGATCTTGAGCGTGCCGCCCAGATGGCTGAGCGCGTCTCTGCACTGCCCCACCAACCGGGAAGATGTCGTCGTTGAGTACAATGCCTTGATAGCCGCTTGGCTGTCTGTTAGAATGGCTATGTTACGCTTGGGGCTCGAATCACGCTCCAGCCGTCGACAGACTTCCAATATCGCCAGTACTTCTGCCTGGAATACACTGGTGAAACCTGGGAGACCATACGACTTGGATACACCGTGTGTATTCGAGAAAACTCCCACGCCGACTCCATAGGCCATCTTTGATCCGTCCGTAAAGAATACCGTGTCATAGTCTTGCAACACGCCGCCGGTCTTCCACTTTGCCCTGGTTGGAAGGTCCACAGCAAAGTTTCTCGTGAAGTTCAGCTGCGTGTGATATAGTCCGTGGGGGATGCCCAGATTTCCCGAGGCATTTCATCTAGGATGTTGCTGTGGCCGTAGGACTTCGCTGTCCAGCATCCGGACTCACGTAGTCTGACGGCACTGCACGCTGCAACATATTTGATGTGGAGGTCTAGGGGGAGGAGATGCAGGAGTACATTGAGAGCATCTGCCGGGCAGGACTGCAGAACCCCCGTAGCACCTGCACATGCGGTTCTTTGAATCCTATTAAGCTTCGTTTTATTCAGAGACGGAAGCAGGTGAACTTGGTTTACCAGCTGATGGCTCTAAGGGTTCGCACTGTTTTTAGAACCACATCAGGTGAGGCTGTATTGGTGGTAGCCGCCATGATCCCTGTCGACATTCTGGCAAAGAAGATGAGAGTGCTGTACCATGCAAAACGTGTGGAGGGGGACACACAGAACGTGGAAATGCGGCTAAGTCAGAGTCAAATAATCTCTGGGACGAGTCTACGAAGGGTCGGTGGACGCATAGGCTCATTCCCAACATTAGGGTGTGGCTTGAGCGGAAACATGGGGAGACCGACTACCACATTACCTAGTTCCTCACGGGACACGGTGGTTGCTACAGGCAGTATCTGCACCGCTTTGGATTGGATGATTTTCTACCTGTAAAATGTAAATAAATTCTCAGTTATGTACGAATTATGATACAACACGTGGATAGAGATGAACACAAAACCTTTCTACCTGAAGCGTCCGGCTTCCGGACGGTATTCTGACTTGTTTTTAATTTGATCTTATTTTTTCTTCTATTCAGATGCCGTGCTCCGACTGGCGGCTTCGGTGGTGGCCCTGGACAATATGCACACTTAGCCCCTACCTATGCCGCTGTTAATAGTTTATGTATCATTGGGACAGAAAGAGCGTACGAAGCGATTAACAGGAAAACCCTTAAACAGTTTCTTTTATCTGTTCGAGATCCAGATGGTGCATTCAGACTACACGTGGATGGAGAAACTGATGTTAGAGGCGCTTACTGTGCCCTGTCTTGTGCCAAACTAGTAAATTTTTCAGAAGAAGAAGAAAAGGAAGTTTTCCGTGGAACAGCCGACTGGGTAGCAAGTTGTCAAACTTACGAAGGAGGTTTCGGCGGTGCTCCAGATCTAGAAGCACACGGAGGTTATACATTTTGTGGGATCGCTTCTCTAGTCTTTTTAGGTTGTACGGATAAATGCAATCTTGATCGTTTATTGGTAGCCTCTATGCAATATATCTGTAAATATCACATGAAGTTAAATATGTATTTTGCTTCCAGAAATGGACAGCATCGCGTCAAATGCGTTTCGAAGGCGGATTTCAAGGTAGAACGAATAAATTAGTAGACGGGTGTTATTCTTTCTGGGTTGGAGCCATTTTCCCAATAGTGAAAGCAATACTTATGAAAAACGGTAAATATGTTTTGTTGTCTTTCATAAAAATATAACTTTGTAGACCATGCGACAGATAATTGAATCCATTCTTTGAAAAAATATTAACTAACTTTTCAGATCCAGCTGCCTCTGAAATTTTGCAGAACCATTTATTGAACAGTGAAGCTTTGCAAGAATATATTCTGTTATGTTGCCAGAAGCCAAACGGTGGTCTTATTGATAAGCCAGGAAAGTAAGTATATATGTTTTTGACAAAACGCTTCTTTGTTAATCTAAAAATCCTTTATCCACAGACCACAAGACTTGTATCACACGTGCTACACATTAAGTGGCGTATCAGTTGCTCAACACTGCAGTAGTTACTTGCAACCATACGTTCTAGGAAATCCTGAAAACGAACTGTTACCTGTGCATCCGCTCCATAACGTACCTCCAATGTCTGTTATAAATTGTATAAAATATTTTCAAAAATGCAGTTTTTATGATGATGAAATGTCGTCCGATAAAAGTGACGAGACAAATAACTCGAAACCTTCAAGTTAAATTTACCAAAAACTAGCTGTTCTGATGTTTCACTACTTAGTGTGGTGTATTTTTTATAAAAAGAATAGACAAATAGAGATTGCATTAGCTTTCCATCGGTTGCTAATTGCTCGTGTTCACGAAAATATGCTTTTGATTTTTATATGAATTAACCGATATGCAACTTTGTAGAACTCATTTTCAGCTGGAAGTTTTATTAAAGGCGCACGTGGAGTACATAACAAAAGGCATAAAGCTCTTTTCATACTTACCAACAACAGTAAGTGAGCGTGTCAGATACAACATAGCCTCAATGGCCTGCGGCAAGATGGCTAAGAACAAGAGGAGCAAATCAAAGGGCCTAAGAGATACGGAGTGACAGTGCGTATTCGTGGAGTAGGGACTAGTTAGTTTAGTTTAGTTAAATGGGGGGAGCCGCAGCTCCGAGCACTCAGGCCATTATTAGGCCCATTGTACTATCCCCGTAAGTTGCCTATTCAATGGCTTCCTGCCTACGGTGTTCGCAGGCTTTAGCGAATCTGAGAACATTCTCAAGAGGCAGAGAGTGTGCAGATTCTTCATTGAAGAAAACCTTGCCAAGGTGTCTTCGTCTGAGATCTGAGGATGCCGGGCAGCTGCATAAAAAGTGCAGGGCAGTTTCCTCCTCCTCCTCACATTGGCTGCACACAGCCGAAACCACTACCCCAATCTTTTCCATATGGTAGTTTAAGGGGCAGTGTCCCGTCAAAAGCCCTACTAGGGTTTTCATGTCCCACTTCTAAAGGGACAACAAAAATGCCGCTCTAGTGGCCCTAGGCTCCTTCACAAGGATTTTCGCCTGCCGGCAAGAGTCCAAATTTCTCCACTCGGTTGCGTGAATCCTTGCAATTTCACCTTTCAGAGTAGACTTGACAGTAGATGGTCGGATTCCAAGAGCTGGTTCTGGGCCCACCATTGTGGATCCAGACCCTCGGCGAGCCAGTCTATCAGCCCCCTCATTACCGGCGATGTTAGAGTGCCCCGGCACCCACATTAGGAATGTTTCGTTCAGTCGGCCAAGTTTCAGCAGCACCTGACGACAACTCCACACCAACTGGCTTGATATGTTGTTGCCATCTAGTGCTGATAATGCCGGCCGACTGTCGGAACAGATTCGAATGGTGCGACCCCTCCATTTTTGTCGCAGACATTCTTCTGCTGCCAATGAAATGGCATATATCTCCGCCTGAAATATGGTCGTCATTTTTCCGAGGGGTCGGGCCAGTTCTATAATCGGATTCTCCGAGAACACGCCTGCACCCGATCCATCCTCCGTGACTGACCCGTCGGTGAAGATTATTAGGTCTGTAATCTGAAAAGACTCATGGCCACTTGTCGACCATTCTTCTCTTTCGGTAATTACGACAGTGTATGTCTTTTCAAAGACGAATCTGGAAACCATATGATCGGTCGGCATCAGGGCTACCGGATGTTTTTCAAGGAATTTCCATATAGACGCATGCCCGTTGGATTGGCCGCCTTTCCACGCCCCAATGGTATCGAGCCTATATGCGTCGTTTGCTGCTTTCCGTTTCACCTCCAAGTGGATGGGGGGTAAATTTAGGATGGCTTCAAGTGCCGCAGTCGGCGTAGTACTCATTGCTCCAGTAATACTTAGGCAACCAAGTCTCTGAATCTGCGTTAGCAGCTTCCTGCTGTTAGCAAAGTTCAGTCTTGACCACCAGACGATGCATGCATACATCAAAATGGGTTTTATTATGGATGTATACATCCAATATATCCGTTTAGGTGAAAGTCCCCAGGTCTTACCTATCGCATTCCTACAGCACCAGAGCAATCTGCACGATTTCTGATATTGTTCCTGGATATGATGCTTCCACGTTAACTTGGAGTCGAAATGTACTCCTAAGTACTTGACTGTTTGTGCCAGCTGGATTTCCGCCCCTGCTAAGGTGGGTAGCGTATAGCTGCCCCACCTGACATTCTTAGTGAACATAACTAGTCCAGTCTTTCTAGCGTTCACCGTGAGTCCATTGCGGAGGCACCAGCTGTGGATTACATGCAGAGTTGCACTCAAGCGGTCACATACTGTGTCCGCAAACTTGCCGTTAATTATTACGGCTAGGTCGTCCGCAAATGCTTGCGCGAAGACTTTTTTGTCCTCCAGGAGCCACAGCAGGGTATCCATCACCAAGAGCCATAACAGTGGAGAGAGAACCCCTCCCTGTGGGCAGCCCCTGAGACATCCTGCTTCAATAGACTTCTGGCCGACCGATATGTGGATTTTTCTCCACTCTAGCATGTGAAGGATCCAACTGATTAGCAGCGGTTCGATTCCATGCTGTCTTGCCGCATCACAAATTGCCGCAAATGAGGCATAATTGAAGGCACCTTCGATGTCCATGAATGCGCCTAAAGCGTATTCTTTACCAGACATCGCCTTTTCAATTTTTGCCGTAAGTTCATGGAATGCTGTCTCCGTGGATTTGCCTTTCTGGTAGGCGTGTTGCCTATGGTGAAGTGGCCATTTAGGAATGTGTGTATCCCTTATGAACCGATCTACTAATCTTTCTAGTCCTTTTAGCAGAAAGGACGTTAGGCTGATCGGTCGAAAGCTTTTTGCGTCTGTGTAGGTGGGTTTTCCTGGTTTGGGAATGAACAACACCTTCACATCCCGCCATCTAATTGGAATATAAGCGTGTGCTAGGCATGCCCGATATATATTCCGAATGTGTCGACCCAGGGCATCCATTCCTTCTATTACTAGCGCAGGAATGATGCCATCCGGACCTGCAGACTTATATCTGTGGAAAGAGTTAAATGCCCATTTCACTCGCTCCAGTGATACTACTTTGCATGCCAGATTCCAATCTCTCGGCTGAGGGCTGTATGCACCTGTTGGCCCCGAGATTAGATTTTGGATGCTGCCTGGGAAGTGTACTTCAAGCAAATGATTTGCCGTTTCATCATCGCTTTCTGTGTACTTCCCATTCTGTACACGTGCATAACCCAGTTTCTGGCTACGTTCTTTGACCAGAATCCGCTTCAGCTTTGAGGTTGCCTCAAGAGAGTTAGTTTCCTCGCAAAAGCGTCTCCAAGATGATTATTTACCTGATTCACCCTTCAGAGCACGATTAAGGAACATCCTTGTCCTTCTCCTCTGTTTTGCCAAATCCGAGTTCCACCATGGTGTTTTACCCTTCTTTGGCATCTTGAGTGGGCAGCTTTCTTCGAAAGCTTCTCTCATGCTAGTTGTGATCATCTGGGTTGCCTTCTCAATTCCAGCAATGGATTTGATGCGCTTCCCAGGGATCGTGACTCGGGCGCTCAATTCTGTTTGATACATTACCCAATCTGTCTTTCTGGGATTCCGAAATGGAGCGGGTGGAGGTGGATCCATGCCCATAACGAAGTCAATGTGTCTGCGATCCGAGAATGTGATATCGTTTGATACTCTCCACTCTCCGACCAGAGCGGCGATGTCAGGAGATGCCACCGTGATGTCAATGACCTCTCGCCTGATCACGTTGAACAAAGTGGGTTCAATACCCAAATTAAGGATTTGCAAATCGGTTCCTACTAGATACTCCAGTACTCTCGATCCTCTTGCATTGATGTTCGAACTTCCCCAGCATATGTGGTGAGCGTTGACATCACATCCTGCTATTACCCCCATGCCTCTACTTTTGGCATATTGGATAGCTCTGATGAATGTTCCACTGGGAACGTGTTCTGCGTCGTAGGGGAAGTATGCAGAGCACCATAGTATCTCTTTATCTCCCTGTTGACTTTTTATGGTTAGCTTAGCCGATGTGGTGTCGCCATCACATAGATCGTTAACCAGGTTAGCCTGGAAGTCTTTGGAGACTACCATGCAGGTGCGGGGTCGATCGCTTCCATTGGCATACAATAGGTCAGCATGTTGGAAGTTTAGGCCCCTGACTGCCCCACCAACAACCCACGGTTCTTGTATGAGCTATATAAATGTCTTGCAGCTATTGATCCGACGACTGATAAGTGCAGTCGCCGCTTTACAATGCTGCAAATTTACTTGGGAGATGTGGCACCTCATCTATGTTTCAGATGTAGATGCCGGGGGCTGCATGTCCCCTTCAATGGTTTTAGGAGCCGACACTTGTAACGTGACGGTCCCCAGCCCATAGTAGAGCCGGCAACCCGATTTTTCCCGAACTATCTTAACATCAGGTTCGGGAACGCCGATAGTGAGAAAAGTTCCCGGCCTATCGGTTCTCTCTCCTGTTTTGCTGCCTAGCAGCAACCAGGTGGAAGTGTTAAGGTTGTTCTGTACACCAAGTTGTTCCAGAACCCTGACACCATTTCGCTCTTCTTCTGGAAGCCAGAGAAAGCACTTTTTGATCGATGGCAGCTCAGAGACCCTTTTCAAGGTTAGTCGCGCACCCTCCCACACATCGTTAAGGGAGGAGCAGTACTGCCTGAGCCACTCGCTCGTGTCTTCGTCGGCAAAGTTCAGCCGTAACATTTTACGGTATACACCTACCGACTCAAAGCAAAGCTTAATGCCTTGCGCGGACGCAGTCCTTACAGCTAGGAAGAGTTTCCTTCTAAGCTGTTCGCACTGCTCAGTATCGTAGCCGGATGGATTAGAGTCGTCATACAGGACCCATCCGTCGGCTTCGATAGCCTTGGCTGCAAACGAAGGCCTAGCCGTTGCCGGCCGAGCCCTTTTTGCCGCCTTTTGTGTCGAAGAGTTAGGATCGTCCGAGGACCGCTGCCGCTTCGGTTTCCCCTTAGCCGCAGGTGCCCCGAACGCTCCTTTCCCCTCAACCTTGGCACAGCTCTTTGGTTGGAGTAGGGACTAGGTAGTTAACTAGCCCGTGGCCTTTGTTCCCTTGTGTGTGTTCCGCCATCCCCCTGTGCATACAACTACGTGGCTCCACACCAATGCACTGCATCACAAACACGGCACGAACACTAGAGCTAATGTGTGGAATTTTTCTCGCGCTCATACCGTAGAAGGTCGAACATGTGCAATGACTTTTTCCACCATACAGTTTCAAGCGAACGAACAAAACGAAACGAACTCCTTTAATGGTTATGGTCTATCTATCTATAATATGTCGATCAACACTGAACTCTAATGATGTTTACTACTCTCTGTTTTGTTAGCGTGTAATATTCAGTATCCTTCAGACATTGTCAACAGATATTCTTAATTTCCTTAAGTAGTTGTTTAGCCTGCAATGGCTCGTTAGTGTTCCCATTACGACCGTAAGGCTGTCCTTGGTGAGGTGCAGCGCTTTGGCTCACAATTCCCCATGATCCCCCTGGACTGTTTCATTCCTGGTAAGTTAGTTTAATATAGTTCCCTCAACCATTCCTCCTCCTTGGTCAAAGGGTAGTATAGGTCCCAAGGCGAGACGTGCATTGGTACCCACGATGGAGCATAAAACCTGGGAAACGCCTGCTGAACCAACACCAACAGCTCAACTACAAAACCCTATCTCCACCTCCACGTGGTGACCGCTGGGAGCTCTTTCTTAACAAAAAGCTGTAGACGGAGAAGGATGAAAGTGAGTCTCTCGCGTCTAAAAACCGAACAAATTGTACCAACTGGTCCTCCAGGTTGGTTAGGGCTGACAACCCTACACGGAAAACCGAAGTTACGAAGCCGCAATAGGAGCCTCGAACTGGACGGATAATACAACGACGAACCCGGCAACGACAAAGCAATAACGATTTGCGCATTTTCTCATGAAACGTGCGCTCCCCTCAGAGATGAAGCTGCCAAACAACTAGCCGATACCCTGTTCCAATATAGGGCTGATGTAACAGCGTTACAGGAGATGCGTTGGGCGGAGAGCGGTTTCCTGGAGAAAAGTCACTACACCATATATTATAGTGGCCATTCAGTAAACCATGTGCCCGGAATAGGTTTCTTAGTCAACCAAAAAATGAAACCTGCTGTTATCGGCTTTGAAAACATAAGCGAACGGCTATGCACTCTGCGCTTGCGAGGCAAGTTTAGAAATATAAGCCAAGTAAGGAAGGAGCCCGTATTCAGGCGATACGTTGGCTCCCATAGCTTACACCAAAATACAAATGATAACGGACTGCCGATCATTCAATTAGCAGTGTCACACGAAAAGGTTGTAGGAAGTACTTGCTTTGCGCGGAAAGCGATTCACAAACATACGATCCTGGATGTGAAGCATCAACAAATGATCTTCACAATCACCTGAAGAACGTTATCATAAATACGGCCACAAACATACTTGGTCCCAGCCGCAAAAAGAGTCAGAACGGCTGGTTTGACGATGAATGTAAGTTAGCAACGGAACGGAAGAATGTTGCACACCGAGGAGGAAGGGGAGGAAGGGAGTTGTTAGTTCAGGGAACCCCTTACCGTCCGATCCCTCTGCTGATCGAGTTCAATCTTCTTTGTAGTAAGAAGAGCCCGAACATAATGCGCAATACGATTCCAGCTGCCACGAGCTGGCTGCCGACTAATGCTACATTCTCAAAGGACGCGGGTACGGGCGGAGACTTATCACGAAACTCGAGCGGAGAAACGACTTCATAGACGGAAAAAGGAAGCCTGGGAGAACCAACAGATCTGTGAACTCGAAAAGTACAGGGAGCAGCCGCACGAGGCGCGGAAGTTTCACCAACAAGTCAAGCCTCACACACCTCGATGTTCATCCTGCCGAGACAAAGAGGGAAATGTGATTTCCGACAGAATGGGCATATTTGAGCGATGGGTTGAGTACTTTGATAAGCTACTGAACAACCAGAACGTCGGCGAGTTGGAGGTCCCGCCAACTGAAGACGACGGACAAATACGGTCACCATCAAGTTTAGGAGAAACCGTCCATGGAATTCATCGGCCAAAAAATCATAAGTCGCCAGGAGCCGATGGAATTACAGCCGAATTGGTTCATCAACTTGTCCTCAAGGTGTGGGACAGCGAATCAATGCCTGACGACTAGCAAAGAGGCATTATCTGTCTCATACATAAAAAGGGAGATATCACACAGTGCAGCAACTATAGAGGTATCACGTTGCTGAGTACCATCTCTAAGATATTCTCCTCTACCTTCTAGGCCGGATAGCCCCATACGCGCAGAACATCATTGGCCCATACCAAAGAAACTTCACTCCAGGCAAATCAGCAACAGATCATATTTTCTCTGTGCGGCAAGCGATGGAAAAACTGTTGGAATATGGATATCAGTTGCTCCACCTATTCATCGACTTTAAAGCGGCCTATGATAGTATAGCCAGGGTAAAACTGTACACGGCCATGAGAGAATTCGGTATCTCGACGAAATTGGTAAGACTGACTAGGCTGACCCTGACCAATGTGCGAGGCCAAATAAAAGCAGCAGGATCACTCTCAAGACCATTCGACATCAACAACGGTCTACGACAAGGGGATGCCCTATCATGCGTTCGCTTTAACCTGTCCCTCGAGAAAGTGAACCGTGATGGTGAGGTAAATACAAGAGGTACGGTAACCTTTAAGTCCACCCAACTGCTGGCCTGTACTGACGATATCAACATCATGGGGAGAACCACCCGAGACGTACAAACTGCCTTCATCCAGATCGAACAGGCGGCGACAAGCGGGATCTTAGGCTGCACATAAATGAAGGCAAGACAAAGTATATGGTGGCAACGTCAGCACCAAAAACCAACCAACCAACAACATCAAACCGCACTGGTCAAACGGGAAAATGAAGATAGGAGACTACAACTTTGAGACCGTTGATAATTTCTCCTATCTAGGGTCGAAAATCACAACCGATAACAACTACGATGATGAAATCCGCGCACGGTTGTTGTCAGCCAACAGAACCTATTTCAGCTTACAAAAACTGTTCCGCTCGAAACGTCTCACCATAGGGTCTTTCTGTACAAGACAATGATCTTGCCAGTCCTCATGTATTCCTCGGAGACTTGGGTTCTTAGCATGAAGAATTGCGAACTCTTGGCCGCGTTCGAGAGAAGAATCCTCCGAAGAATTTTTGGCCCCCTATATGAGGATGGGCGATTGCGTAGCCTACATAACGACGAAATCTATGAGCGATACCATGACCTTCTGGTTGTGTATAAAATCCGGCTCAACAAGTTATGGTGGGCGTATGGATGAGGATGATCCAGCCCGGAAAGTCTATAAGGGCAATATCTATGGTAGAAAAAGAAGACGAGGCAGACTCTGATTGAGTTGAAGCGATGGGGTAGGTCAGGACTCCAGGCAGCTTTTAGGGATATCGAATTGGTGGACCTCAGTGCAAAACCGGGATGTCTGGAGTTCCTTATTAAGCCAGGTTTAGACTGGATACCGGTTGTTGCGCCCTTGATGATGGTGAAAAGCGATAATTCGATCGGACTTATGAGTCACAGTATATATATATCGCTTTGGATATAAGAGTGATGCAAGCTTTTTGTTTTTCAAGAAAGAAATCCCAAATTGTATGCATAGTTCCCCCTTACAGACCACAAATCTGCCCCCAGTACACTCTGAGCTAGCAACTGGAATAACTGCAATTACCGCAGATGCATAGTGGAGGATTGCATTGGTTGCTCAGTGGTAGCTTTTTTCCAATGTCGGAGTATCGTTCTCTTCCTTTGATATGGTACTTCTCTGTGAAATACAACTCTAGATCGTCCAGGCTCTTTTCCTTAATAAGTATCAGGTCCACTTTTTTACTCGCTCCTACCCTTCAAATTTTCGAAATGATGTGTCCTCCAAAGTATCCTTCTTGGGTTTCTCCTTGTGCATGTGCACTGGGATGTTACCGAATCTGTATTTGATGCGGTACTTGTTGTTTTTGATCTGCACCATAAATCGGGGAGGCGGGGAGCTGCCTAAATCGAAGTAAGATTGATATTCTTTCTAGGCGGTACCCCGAATTATTTACACCAAGGGATGTTTGAAATACTTTGGAGTGACAAGACAAACTGGGAGAGCGTGGCTCTGTGACATACGGCTTAAACCAGCAACTGATAACTTGGTATATTGACGGATCCCTCACAGCAGGCGGAGCGGGTGCTGGGGTCATTGGTTCAGGGAAAATGTACTTGGAGCCAATGGGTAAGCACACAAGCATATTCCAGGCAGAAACATACGCAATAGATAGATGTGTCTCCTTTAATTTTCAAAGGAACTGCAGGTCTGGTCGAAAGCGTATGCCGCTGAATACAAGCTGGGCATTCCTCCCTGATACATCTGCCTGATAGTAGTGTTCTCAATGATTATTAGATGGATACTCTTGGCCATGCTATTAACATAGTATGCTGGTCCCAAGCCCAGGTAAAGGAGGAGGGTTTGAGGCAACGTACTCTGTACTATCCTCAGTAAAACAAAAATAAAATGCTGAGATCAGGGAAAGAGATAAATAGAGTATAGTTGGAGTTATTCTACTATGCTAAATCCTACCTGATCTCTCTTGGTGACAGGCCCCGCGACAGCTCGACCAAGAAAATGCATAGAATGTCGTTACAAACATGATGATCGGATTGAGTCACAAGCCTCGGAGAAATGCTAGGGCGTCCACCTCAGTCGACGCGGTAGGACGGGCCCCGGTCCTGTCGAGAAATGGGCAAGGGTTCTTGACGCATGAATGGCGTCAGGACGTAAGCAAGTTAGTCCGCACACAACGAACAAAACAAATACGTGTCTGCACGCTAAATGTTGGTACCCTAACTGGAAAGGCGAGGAACTCGCAAGAACCCTTCGGAAAAGGCTCATTGATATCTGCGCTCTGCAAGAAACCCGATGGTTTGGTGCCAAAAGCTGCGACATTGAACGCGAACGCGGTAAAAATGGCTACCAACTTCTCTATTTTGGTAACCCACACACTCAATATGGTGTTGGCATTGCCATCTCAGAGGGTTTCCGTGATGCCATTAAAGAAGTCGAACGATTTGATGATCGGCTGATGAAGCTCACCATTATATCAGCTGATCGCACTATTCACTTCTTCACCGCGTATGCACCACAGGCAGGTCGACCTGATGCCAACAAAGATGCCTTCTGGCAACTTCTCGATGAAAAGACTTGCACGTGTCTGCTGACGATTACATAATCATTGCCGGCGACCTTAATGGTCATGTGGGTGAAAAGGCAGACGGTAACAGGTGCCATGGGGGAAAGGGGTTCGGAGCGCGCAATGAGGGTGGCGAGCGTATAATCGATTTTGCGGACACCCACGACCTTCTCCATACGATTGCCAACCATTACGAATGTGGAGGAATCATGGAACCAAATGAAAGACACGATCCACAAAGCGGCCTCTGCAACCCTCGGGGTCACCAAGCCAGGTGAGCGGTACATCAACCGAGTTACTTGGCTTTGGAATGATTATGTTGAAATGAAGGTCCGTGAAAAGAAACGCCTCTACCACAAATTTCTCGACGATAAAACGCCTGCTAATTGGTAAATTGATAAGAATGCCAACCGGGAAGCAAAGAAATCGGTCGCTGTCACCCGAGCGAACCATTTCAAAAATCTTTACAATAAACTGGACACTCGGGATGGCGAGAGAGATCTGTATCGACTTGCTAAAAGTCGTGATGAATGCACACAGGATATTGAACACTTCTGTTGTGTTAATGACAAGAACGGTACTTTGCTTACCAACCGTCGAGCCGCAACGGATAGATGGCGAGAATACTTCGAGCAGATTTCAACTGATGAATTTGCTCATCCTCCACTTCCACAATCATTGCCGACATTTGGAGGAGTTCCACCAGTCAGCGCAACTGAAGTCGAGGAGGCAATAAAACAAATGAAATCGGGGAAAGCAACAGGACCTGACGACATCGCATCTGAGCTCTGGAAACCGAAGAGCTGGGACCCAACACTGTGGCTCAGTGAATTCTTTAACCGGGTCATTCAGGAAGGAAGACCGCCATCTGACTGGCAAGAAAGTACCACTGTTCCAATATGGAAAAAGAAAGGTAGCCCAGCAGAATGTTCAAATTACCGTCCGATCCGGTTACTTTCCCATACTATGAAGATTTTTGAACGCATTCTTGACAACCGTATTCGCGAAATCGTTGAAATAACCGTGAATCAAGCCGGATTTGTCAAGAACTGCGGAACTACTGACGCAATACACGCTGCACGGTTACTCATGGAGAAACACCGTGAGAAGCATCTCCCTCTTTACATTGCCTTTCTGGATCTAGAGAAAACGTTTGACCGTGTACCACACGAACTCATCTGGTATGCTTTACGACAACACTTCATGCCAGAAGAACTCGTGCTGAACCCAGCGCACGATCCGAAAAGTAAAGTTCGAAGTATGGCGGGTGTATCAAAACCGCTTCGTGTCTCTGTTAGAGTTCATCAAGGAAGTGCCCTCTCACCACTCCTCTTTGTCGTTGTTACGGACACCGTCACACTGGATATCCAACGTCCAGCGCCCTACACACTGCTTTATGCAGATGATGTTTTCCTAGCATCTGATAGCAAAAATGATCTCGAGCAACTTGTTCAAAAATGAAATGATCGCCTCATGCAACACGGTCTCAGATTGAATTTAAACAAAACTGAATTTTTGACGACCGATCCCCATGAAACAGGCACAATCACTGTCAGCGGCAGTGATCTGCCCAGAACTGAGCGATTTAAATACCTCGGGTCAATGCTATCAGCCAATGGAGAACTGCGTTATGAAATTGCTTCACGCATTAACGCAACCTGGATGAAATGGCGTTCCACAACTGGTGTCCTTTGTGATCGACGTATCAACGAACGTCTCAAATCTAAAAATTACCGCAATGTCGTCCGTTCGGTCGCTCTCTATGGTTCGGAGTGTTGGCCAACCATAAAAGACAATGAACGGTGTCTTGCGGTAATGGAGACGAAGATGCTACGTTGGACTAGTGGCGTCACACGTTTAGATCACATCCGAAATGAGGATATCCGCGATCGTTATGGGGTTGCACCGATCGTGGAAAAGTTGCGAGAGAGGCGTCTTCGATGGTATGGTCACACAATTCGTGCAAACAAGAATTCGATGGTAAACGACCAAAAGGCAGACCTAAACAACGATGGCTTGATACGCTGGATGGGGTTTGAAAGCCTCGAGATTGCACCCAGATCAGGCATTCGATAGAGCCAAACGGCGAAGCCGATCACGACGAGCCGACCCCGCTTGTGAACGGGACAAAGGCTGAAGAAAAAGAAGAAAGAAGAAGACTCTTGGCTGTGCTGGCTAGCTAACACAGGGTTTCCTGGCTCCTACCTTTGCTTCTAACCTACCTGAGATTCCTTCTTTCTTGGGAGCATTGATCTATGATGCCCTCTTTTCTTGAGATGCAGACTTTTCTTCAGGTAGCGCAGATTCCACTTAGTGCCTCGCTCACCGATGCCTTTTTTCTTGTCAATTATTTTAAAGGGACCGCATAAGGCCTGCAAATCGCTTCGGTCATCCTGCTCCCAGGGCAGAGGCGGTACGGCGTCTGATGAATTGATTCTGCCCTAGAACGAAAGTCTGTTGTTGACCCAGCTGTGCCAGTGTATACAACCTGGATTACACTATAATTTAGCCTGAACAGCTCGTAAAATTCTGTTACATCGAGAAATGTATGGCATTAAGGAACCGACAAGATCATCTTAAAATAATTTATTATATTTTGCACAAAAATATCCCTAAAAATTAATAGTGTATGCAGGCTTTACAAAAGTCATTATTATCCGTCAACTAGAAAAATGAATGAAATATACAATCGCCATTTAATTCCTGAACGTTTCTATGGATTTATTTTGATCATTTCCATTCTTTGATTTCAGCTTGCGGTTAATCCTTGACCAATAGCATTCAGTGATAAGCTGACGACTTCATCTTTTTACTCCGGCGTCCATTCATGTGATTTTCATCATCATCCGAACTTTCTGGTTCTGACTTGATCCGGTCTGCCATTTGGTCTGAAAATGAATCTTTCGCCTTTTCCAGTTGCCGTACTGTAAAGGTAAAATGTCATAGTACATTATTCACATTAACAGAGGCTTCATTTTTACTTTGTGACTCTAATGCGTTATTTTGTTTTTTCAGGTCTTCGATATCTTGTTGATGTGCTTGATTTTTCCGCCGCATAAACTGAATGTACTCGGCTGCTTTTTTGAGTATTTGTGCTCTACTTGGCTAAAAGGATAAGCAACAGTTTAGTAATGGATTGAGCGACCATAATGGAAACTAACTACTTTTTCGCCTTGAAGTGATGGAACCGCTTCACGTAATGACGTAAAACTGTCTTTTATATGATCGCGCCTCTTTCGCTCTAGAGCATTGTGATGAGCCCGCTTTTCGGCCTGAAAAAAAAAGAAGAAATTATGTCGTTTGATAGGTGTGTCAGTCTACAGCTCGCTACATTGAATTAGTGGCACAAACAGCAAAAGGAAAACTGTGAGAAAGAAAAATAAATTGGTAACAGTGTTTGTTGTTGGTACATTTACAGCAACACAAATTCCAGGAATATTCCATTCCTTTTCAACATCAGCCATCTGTTTCGATCACATTTCTTTCCATGACTTTCGATGTGCCGTTGAAAATACCCGTTAGAAGTCGGGAAGTAAATGGAAACTTGGGATGTCTCCTTTGTTAGTTGCAGGAAATCTGATGACTAGCGATCCCCGCCACTTGTCCTGGCAGAAATGGCACCGGTTTTAGAATATGCTGTTCGGGACTTTTGATTTGATACCTTCCCACAACTGTATTTGGTGAAAAAAATACACCCCTCTTTTGTATGTACTCAACGTAGAAGGATGTAAATCACTATATATGTGGGCGTTCACAGTCCCCGCCTTCCCACCAAATTTCATCTCAATGGGTGCAGCCTTTCTAAGAAAAGTATGTGTGACAGACAGATAGATGGAGTTGCTAAATTTCTCATCAGGCGCGTCACTCTGTGTGGATAAGGGGATGCTGCGTATGAATATGCACTTATACGCATTCGGAGGTGTGTGTTCACGGGCATTTCTATGCGCAGATCGGGAAGGTGGGAAGAAACCGCCCACCCGTGGACAAAAATGGCTATGGGAAAGTCACCTAGAATAAAAAAAGCCAAAATGGAAGAAGAGAGATGGTGGAAATTTACGCTCGGAACTGTGCGTACCGGGGCCTTTCGGAGTGGACAAGTAGGCTGCTTGTCGTTGACATACCTCGACTGCAGTGCTTTGATTGTAGACAGCTTGGTCACCATTGCATCTGATGCTAAAAGCAGCTTAGACACGTGAGGGCTTAAATCGAGCTCGTGGCTACCTAGAACACTCATGACAAAAGCGCAGAAAGAAGTCGATGGAAAAGGAGAAAGGTGGGCGTGTCAAGCCACAGTAACACCAGCAGCATTGGAACGTAAGGGGCTATGAGAGGTTTCTCAAGATCGAGTACCGGGTCCATTTAGGAGAAACTCATTATGAGATCCCTTTCAATATTCAATATCTATAATGCCCCAAAATCTGCGGAAAGTAAAATGGAGGTCACTCTGGAGAAAGAGACTGTGAATTAGAAATCAAACCTGGAAGAGCATCCTTCATTTACCTTGGAGCGAACATTGTTGAGTTGTCGGAATTGAACAAAGCCAAACACAAGTAAACCAAGCAATCAACCCTGTGGTGAGAGTCATTCGTGTTCTATGTATGTCAAAACAGGTGTCACCCAACCGAATATTCGTGGATGGACAGAGGAAACAGTTCAGAAAAGAGACGACGAACATTCAGGAAATTAGCAGGTTCCCAAGAAATAAGGAAGCTTAGAAAGCGGCCCATTACATCGGTAGGCGTAAAATAGGGTTTGAAACACTAGTGCTGCCAAGGGAACCGATGTCTGACCAAAAGGTATGTTACAGTTGGGCCAAAATTAGGCAAAGCCTAAAAAGAAGAAGGAGAGAATGAGGATTCGCCCCGAGGCGATAATCGTTTCTAACAACTGGATGTCAAAGACTTGGAGGGAAATGTAAGCAAGATCCAACATGGAGCGAACATATTGCCGCAGCGGCAAGTGTCCAGCAAAAGGCTAAAATAAGTGAACCCAATTTCCAAGTCGGCCGTTGAATGAATTCGAGGACATGTTGGAGACCGGTTCATCCTCGAATGAGGGGAACGTCAGATTGGTCTGCGAAAGCAGTTATCGGGCTAGACGTGCGGCGCAGAGAGCCATAGATAGCATTGACCATGTAGCAAAGCAGCATGTCTAAAAGGAAGCTCGAAGAAACCTCAAGCTATCTATACAGCGAAGCAAGAGAGACTTCTTCAAACAGAGGCAAATATAGACCCATGGCGAAGCGCCTGGAGGGTTTTAAAGGTCAGGCACAGTGTCCAGACACCTTTAGATGTGACTGTAATACCCCCAGTGACGTCGAAAGAAGCACTAGGGATTTGCATCATTTTCCTACAGATCTATCATATATGTGATGACTTGACCAGTTGGAACCCTATAGGGTCTTTGGCGGCGAATGATGTACTCCTCATAACGCTTCAATTCCGTAAGACGGCTAAATATGCTAGGTACATTAGAAAACTCATTCCACGTGCCGAGCTATCTCTTGTGGATATTAAGGGATTATCTGACCGCTAGACAGCCAGAGGAGGACCACGTCGGGAGTAGCACAGGGATCCACCCTAAGACTGGATCTCAGGAACGCTTCATACGATAGTTTTCTGAGACTTGACATGCCAGAAAAGTCACACCTGGCCGGTTGTGCAGACTACGTTCCGGCCGGACGCACTGTTAAACAGGCGCAAAGCAAACTTGGAATATTTATGCGACGAGTAAGCGGATGGATGATTGCTCATGGTTTCAGCGTTGCGCTGGAAAAAAACCGAAGAAGTTATGACTAGAAAGAAAATCCCGAACCGTCCAATATCGATCCACGAGTTTACTATAGAGTCAAAAAACAGCGGTTAAATACCTTGGTTTGATGCTCGACTCAAAGATAAGGTTCTTCGAGCAAATCAAAGTAGCAGCGGACAGGGCGGCAGCTGGAGTCTCGGCATTAAGTCGTCTAATGGCGAAAGTTACGGGCCCTATATCTACTAAGAGCCGTCTTTTTATGGGAGCAACTTAGTTCTTTTTTCTGGTCTATGGCGCGGGAGTATGGGCTGATGCCCCCAGAGACGGGGAGCTTCGCGAATAACGTGTGTTTCTCGCACTGTCTCAGAAGAGTGGGACGGCTTTCGTTAGCAGCTTTATGGATACACAGGGGAGCTCTCTCTAGATAACATTGTTAAAGAGACGATGCTAAAGAGCGCTGGCAGATGGAGTCGTGTTGCCGATTTTATTCGGGCTCTTCTTATTGCGAAGAAGATTGAGCTCCACCGATGGAGGGACCGGAATGCAAGCAGTATCCAGAATTAACAACTTCCTTCCTCCAATCCCCTTCCGTTGGTGAAAGGAATTCCCTGACTTGGAGGTTCCCAAGGCCATGAGAGCCGGAAGGCTAGCCCGAAGAAATGCGTCAAACTGTACCAGGCTAGTTCTCTGATGACAGGGGGTTTACTTGGTGGGCATGGGCATTTACGTACAGAGTGTTGGACTCCCACAACGCTACGTCCACAGATCACCAACTAAACCTTACTCTCCCCATCGTCAAAGAGCTAGCCTGGAACCGTTTGTCACATTACTTCGGGTTAGCCCCCGCCTTGCGGAGTTTCCAAATCAGAGAATTCCTTTCACCAACGGGAGGAGAGGGGAGGAAGGGAACAGTCAATTCAAGGAAGCCCTGGCTCCTCCACCCGGTCGAGCTCTATCTTCTTTGCAATGAGAAGGACCCGAACGTAATGGGCAACACGGCTCTACCTGTTAGCGCTCCTCAGCATCTCCGCGAAAATGTTGTCTGAGAAAAAAGGTTGGGTTTCGTCCACAACTCCATTGGAAAACACACAACCCAGAGATCGTGCCTTTCCAATCTTGTGCAGATAAGACTGAAAACCATCATGCCCACTTAAGAACTGAATAAGGAAATAGTCAGCCCCACTATGCTTCCGATTCAGCGATGCACCAAAGATACCAACGAGCGGCAAAGTCCATCTGCATCTAATTTCATTTTGCCAAGAGAGCTGCCACTCATCTAGGGTGCGCTGTCGTTCGTCACGAGCAACCACCTTCCTTGGCTTTTCCCCCTTGTATATGGCTTGAGGCTCCTTAGTAAGAAGGGAAACGGGGATCAATCCACCCGCATTTCTGTACTTGCGCGAGACGCTTACGATATAACTCCTTGCCAAGAGCGTAAGCCCATGCTTCTGCGGCCTACCACCTTGTCGTGGCTTGTGGTAGTTTACTACTACACTAAGAGCGTCCAAAAACACATGAAGACGGAAACAGAGGATTGTAACTCTCCAAATGGTAAGAAGTCACAGACTTCGAATCCACCCCTGACTTTGAGAAATCAGGTCGTGGCCGAGGCACGAATTTCGGAGGCCTCACCTAATTCATGTTCCCCACGGAGAAATCTGTGGAAAACAGACTCTCCACTTCAGTGGAAAACCTACACCCGGTGTCTACGGCGCGGTCAACCAAAAAGATAGTACAACAACTCCCTTAATGAGAGGAGCTGGAAATCTGACTACGGCTGGTTGGTCGGTGACATTGTTACCTAACTCTTCTAAAATATGGGGGAGGAAGGAAACTTTAGTCGCAAAGAAAAAGGGACTACAGGCTTGCCTGTTAGAACTTTCTCCTTCGTCTGTACCCGGGAAAGCAGAAGAAAGGGAAGCTGATAATGTGGACGCAACTGGTCTAATTTCGGTATGTGAAAATAAATCCATGCAGCTCGGACTCCGTGAACTTGGAAGGGCTTCTAGCCGACGAGAACGAGTCTACACAGACTCTCTTAGAAGAACACCACCCGGAAAAACAGGTCTCAGAAGTGGGAAGAAGAGAATTGGCGGTTTCTGCAAAACCTTCAGCACGAAGGTGTTGCAAGGGGAATTAGGACACTGCGAGAGCGGTTGTTACTAGTGAAAAAGCGAAAGCTGCTGTACTATCATTTGAACATTTCAAAGCACCTGGTATGAATGACATCTACCCAGCGATGCTAAAGAAGAGTATAGAGCACTTAGAGCAAATTCTAAGAAATATTTTTTGAAGATGTCTTGCCCTGGGCTAGGTGTCTTCCTCTTGGCAGAAGGTGAAGGTAGTCTGCATAACAAAGCCTGGGAAAGGTGACTATTCTAATCCAAAGAACTTCAGGCAAATCAGCCTATACCATACCATTTTTGCTGAAATGTCTGGGGAGACTGGTTGAGCGTCACATTCGCGAGAAGGCGTTAAAGTCGCACGCCCTAAATGAAACGAGCTCTTACAGCTTATGGGCCGTGTAGGCGGACCTTTGCCTGGATATGGGGACTTAGCCCTCAGGTAGTAATGTGGATATATGTTGCTATCATTAGGTCGATGTTTGCTTATGCATCCGTAGTGTGATGGGTTAAGGTGAAACAGAAGAGTTTTCGCTGTAAACTAGCCAAAGTTCAAAGAACGGTGTGTTTAGGTTGTCTCCGGTGCAATGAGCACCACATCCGGCGAAACTGTGAATGCATTACTCAATGTGCAGCCCTTGGATTTGTTTACTCAGAGACCTGCAATGAGAGCAGCTCATAGACTAATTCGATTAAATCTACGGGAAAGAAAAGGACGTGGGGGGCACAGGGCATTGGAAGAGTCATTGGGAGAACTGAATCTAGCACTGAGGGGGTTGAGTAGTACTTTGATTACTTCAAAAGCATTCAAGAATGTTAAAACTGATTGAATTCTGTTTTTAGTTCAATACGGTAGATTTACTCTGGGTACCTGGTCATTGTGGTGTAGAGCAAATGAAATCTCGGATGCCTTAGCAAAAGAGGCTTCAACTTTCCCCCTGCCCGGACCGGAACCAGCAATTGGGGTGTCGGTAACATTGGCTGATGCTGCTATCAAAATCTGGGAAGCTTCCCATAATGTGAGAACCTTACAAACATGCTGCAAAGTTTATCTTGTCGAAAAGCAGGAAGACTTGCAAAAGTATTGTGGACATTATGACTGGCCATATGTTCAGAATAGGAATTACAAGATGGTACGTGTCTATCCTGTAAAGAGGAAGCGGAATCCACGGAACATTTTCTATGTGAGTGCCCCGCGTACGGACGCATCAGACATCAGATTTTTGGTGCTAATGTGCTGATGATCAAAGGGTAGTATAGGTCCCAGGGCGAAACGTGGATTGGTACCCACGATGGAGCATAAAACCTGAAAAATGCCTGCTGAACCAACACCAACAGCTCTACTACCAAACCCTATCTCCACCTACACGTGATGACCGCTGGGAGCTCTTTCTTAACGAAAAGCTGCAGACGAAGAAGAATGAAGGCGAGTCTCCCGCGCTCAAAAAAACGGGACAAATTGTGGGAGTTGGGTAGGGCTGACAACCATACACGGAAAACAACTTGTTACGAAGCCACAACAGGAGCCTCGGACTGGACGGATTACACAACAACGAACCCGGCAACGACAATATAGATTCGGATCACTATCTCGTTGGCATAGTGTTCCGAGCTCGAATAACAACACCACCCAGAATCCCCTCTGACAATCAGGTGAGAGTGAACACTGGAGCCATCCACAACACAACCTTCCGCGACACCTATAAGAGGGAAATGGATGCCGCAATAACCGCAGTTAACAGAGGACCTAGAGATGAAGCATCGACAAATGAGCTTCAGAAACACCTGAAGAACGTTATCATTGATACGGCCACAACATTGACCCCAGCCGCAAAAGGAGTCGGAACGGCTGGTTTGACGATGAATGCCGCATACCGAGTAATGTTGCATTCTCAAAGAACGCGGGCACGCGCAGAGACTTATCACGAACTCCGTCGAGCGGAGAAGCGACTTCACAGACGGAAAAAGGAAGCCTGGCAGGACCAACAAGTCTGTGAATTAGAAAAGTACAGGTAGCAACCGTATCACGCACGGAAGTTTTACCAACAAGTCAGCAGGATGAAGCCTTATACACCTCCACGCTCATCCTGCCGAGACAAAGAGGGAAATCTGATTTCCAATAGAATGGGCATATTGGAGCGATGGGTTGAGTACTTTCATGAGCTACTAAACAACCATAACATCGGCGAGTTGGAGGTCTCGCCAATTGAAGACGACGAACAAATACTGCCACCACCAAATTTAGGAGAAACAGTCCGTGCAATTCATCGGCTAAAAAATCATAAGTCGCCAGAAGCCGATGGAATTATAGCCGAATTGGTTAAATATGGAGGCGACCAGTTACACCAAGTGGTTCATCAGCTTGTGCTCAAGGTATGGAACAGCGAATCAATGCCTGACGATTGGCAAAGAGGCATTATCTGTCTCATACATAAAAAGGGATATATCACACAGTGCAGCAATTATTTAGGTATCACGTTGCTGAGTACCATCTATAAGATATTCTCCGTTATCTTGCTAGGCCGGATAGCCCCATCCGCCTAGAACATCATTGGCTCATACCAAAGAGGTTTCAGTCTAGGCAAATCGGAACAGATTTTCTCTGTGCGGCAAGCGATGGAAAAACTGTTGGAATATGGACAACAGTTGCACGATCTGTTCATCGACTTTAAAGCCGCCTATGATAGCATAGAATTCGATATCCCAACGAAATTGATAAGACTGACTAGGCTGACCCTGACCAACGTGCGAGGCCAGATAAAAGCAGCAGGATCACTCTCAAGACCATTCGACATCAACAACGGTCTGCACGCTAAATGTTGGTACCCTAACTGGAAAGACGGAGGAACTCGTAAGAGCCCTTCGGAAAAGGTGCATTGACATCTGCGCTCTGCAAGAAACCCGATGGTCTGGTGCCAACAGCTGTGACATTGAAAACGAATGCGGTAAAAATGGCTACAAACTTCTCTATTTTGGTAACCCACACACTCAACATGGTGTTGGCATTGCAATCTCAGAGGGTTTCCGTGATGCCATTAAAGAAGTCGAACGATTTGATGATCGGCTGATGAAGCTCACCATTATATCAGCTGATCGCACTATTCACTTCTCCACCGCGTATGCACCACAGACAGGTCGACCTGATGCCGAGAAAGATGCCTTCTGGCAACTTCTCGATGAAAAGACTTGTCACGTGCCTGCTGACGATTACATAATCATTGCCGGCGACCTTAATGGTCATGTGGGTGAAAAGGCAGACGGTAACAGGTGGCATGGGGGAAAGGGGTTCGGAGCGCGCAATGAAGGTGGCGAGCGTATAATCGATTTTGCGGACACCCATGACCTTGTACTTATGAATACATGGCTCATCAAACGATTGTCTCATCTTCCCACATTTTATAGTGGGAACAATAAAACGCAAATCGACTATATTCTCATAAGACGCCAACATTTTACCACTGTCACTGATTGCAAAGTCGTTCCCTATGAGACCATCGCACCTCAACATCGGCCGTTGATTGCCGTCCTGCGAATTAAGCCACCGATAAAACAGCGTGAGGAACGCACTGGCCCGCCGCGCATTAAATGGTGGCGATTTGGTGAGAAGAAAGAAGAAACGGTCTCACTCATACGATTGCCACCCATTACGAATGTGGAAGAATCATGGAATCAAATGAAAGACACGATCCACAAAGCGGCCTCTGCAACCCTCGGGGTCACCAAGCCGGGTAAGCGGTACATCAACCGAGATACTTGGCTTTGGAATGATAATGTTGAAATGAAGGTCCGTGAAAAGAAACGCCTCTACCACAAATTTCTCGACGATAAAACGCCTGCTAATTGGTAAATTTATAAGAAAGCCAACCGGGAAGTAAAGAAAGCGGTCGCTGTCACCCGAGCGAACCATTTCAAAAATCTTTACGATAAATTGGACACTCGGGATGGCGAGAGAGATCTGTATCGACTTGCTAAAAGCCGTGATGAACGCACACAGGATATCGAACACTTCTGTTGTGTTAATGACAAGAACGGTACTTTGCTTACCAACCGTCGAGCCGCAACGGATAGATGGCGAGAATACTTCGAGCAGGTTTCAACTGAAGAATTTGCTCATTCTCCACTTCCACAATCATTGCCGACATTTGGAGCAGTTCCACCAGTCAGCGCACCTGAAGTCGAGGAGGCAATAAAACAAATGAAATCGGGGAAAGCAACAGGACCTGACGACATCGCATCTGAGCTCTGGAAAGCGAAGAGCTGGGACCCAACACTGTGGCTCAGTGAATTCTTTAACCGGGTTATTCAGGAAGGAAGAACACCATCTGACTGGCAAGAAAGTACCACTGTTCCAATATGGAAAAAGAAAGGTAGCCCAGCAGAATGTTCAAATTACCGTCCGATCCGGTTACTTTCCCATACCATGAAGATTTTTGAACGCATTCTTGACAACCGTATTCGCGAAATCATTGAAATAACCGTGAATCAAGCCGGATTTGTCAAGAACTGCGGAACTACTGACGCAATACACGCTGCGCGGTTACTCATGGAGAAACACCGTGAGAAGCATCGCCCTCTTTACATTGCCTTTCTGGATCTAGAGAAAGCGTTTGACCGTGTACCACACGAACTCATCTGGTATGCTTTACGACAACACTTCGTGCCAGAAGAAGTCGTGCGCTGAGTTCAATTGCTCTACCACGATCCGAAAAGTAAAGTTCGAAGCATGGCGGGTGTATCAAAACCGCTTCGTGTCTCTGTTGGTGTTCATCAAGGAAGTGCCCTCTCACCACTCCTCTTTGTCCTTGTTATGGACACCGTCACACGGGATATCCAACGTCCAGCGCCCTACACACTGCTTTATGCAGATGATGTTTTCCTAGCATCTGATAGCAAAAATGATCTCGAGCAACTTGTTCAAAAATAGAATGATCGCCTCATGCAATACGGTCTCAGATTGAATTTAAACAAAACTGAATTTTTGACGACCGATCCCCATGAAACAGACACAATCACTGTCAGCGGCAGTGATCTGCCTAGAATTGAGCGATTTAAATACCTCGGGTCAACGCTATCAGCCAATGGAGAACTGCGTTATGAAATTGCTTCACGCATTAAACGCAACCTGGATGAAGTGGCGTTCCACAACTGGTGTCCTCTGTGATCGACATATCAACGAACGTCTCAAATCTAAAATTTACCGCAATGTCGTCCGTCCAGTCGCTCGCTATGGTTCTGAGTGTTGGCCGACCATAAAAGACAATGAACGGCGTCTTGCGGGAATGGAGACGAAGATGTTGCGTTGGACTAATGGCGTCACACGTTTAGATCACATCCGAAATGAGGATATCCGCGATCGTTATGGGGCTGCACCGATCGTGGAAAAGTTGTGAGAGAGGCGTCTTCGATGGTATGGTCACGCAATTCGTGCAAACGAGAATTCGATGGTAAACGACCAAAAGGCAGACCTAAGCAACGGTGGCTTGATACGCTGGATGGGGATTTGAAAGCCTCGAGATTGCACCCAGATCAGGCATTCGATAGAGCCAAATGGCGAAGCCGATCACGACGAGCCGACCCCGCTTGTGAACGGGACAAAGGCTGAAGAAAAATAAGAACGGTCTACGACAAGGTGATGCCCTAACATGCGTCCTCTTTAACCTGGCCCTCGAGAAAGTGATCCGTGATGCCGAGGTAAATGCAAGGGGTACGATCCTCTTTAAGTCCACCCAACTACTGGCCTATGCTGACGATATCGACATCATGGGAAGAACGACCCGAGACGTACCAACTGCCTTCATCCAGATCGAGCAGGCGACGATTGGCGCGAGATCTTGGGCTGCACATCAATGAAGGCAAGACAAAATATATGTTGGCAACGTCAGCACCGAAGAAGAACCAACCCACAGCATCAAACCGCACTGGTCAAACAGGAAGAGTAAAGATAGGAGAATACAACTTTGAGAAAGTTGACAATTTCTCCTATCTAGGGTCGAAAATCACAACCGATAACAACTAAGATGATGAAATCCGCGCACGGTTGTTGTCAGCCAACAGAGCCTATTTCAGCTTACAAAGACTGTTCCGCTCGAAACGTCTCACCATAGGGTCAAAGTTCTTACTGTACAAGACTATGATCTTGCCAGTCCTCATGCATTCCTCGGAGGCTTGGGGTCTTAGCAAGAAGAATTGCGAACTCTTGTCCGCGTTTGAGAGAAGCATCCTCCGAAGAATTTTTGGCCCCCTACATGAGGATGGACGATTCCGTAGCCTACATAACGACGAAATCTATGAGCGATGCCATGACCGTCTGGTTGTGGATAAAATCCGGCTCAATAGGTAACGGTGGGCGGGTCGCTTAATCCGTATGGATGAGGATGATCCAACCCGGAAAGTCTCTAAAGGCAATATCTATGGTAAAAAAAGAAGACGAGGTAGACCCTGCATGAGATGGAGTGATGGCGTAGGTCAGGGCGCCAAACAGCTTTTAGGGATATCGAATTGGTGGACCTCAGCGCAAAACCGGGAAGTTTGGAGTTCCTTATTAAGGCAGGCCTGGACCGGATACCGGTTGTTGCGCCGTTGATGATGAATGTGCTCCAATTGCAGTGGATAGCATCACATCCACTGACGGAAATCCTGCGATACATAAACGAGTCCGGGATATTTCGCTAGACGGGGGAATCGAGTACAATGGACTACTAAGGTCTAAGTGCTCAGAGGCTTTGCCTCTCCCCCACCTCAAACTCACAAACAGCTTACGATTTCCTCGACCTTTGCTCTTTCGAGTGAGGTGAAGGTTGTCTGCCGTTCTAAAAGATCAACGTACACAAAATAATTTGGAAGTGGGACTGGCTCCACGTTGACCATTCCAAATTAAGTTGGTGCTAGGAATCTTCGTGCTTAGTTGACTCCTGCCAAAACCTTCATTTTACACAACAGAAATGTATTTTTACGCAGTTTATATTGCTAAATGACAAGCGCTTGACAATTTAATGGGATTTAGAAAAAAAATACAAAATCGTGTTTGCGTTTTATACATTCCGCAGACATCATCCCTTTTGGGTTTAGACTTGGAAAGCAAAATGATTGCTGTGGCCTGCGTTATTTGGTTTTTCCTATCACACCCGATACTCATTGTCGACCAACCTCTCCAGTGCGGCCAAGCGAGAGAGTTTGGGAATTCCGCCCTGAGCTGTTTTCCGATAAATTAGCAAAAGATAAACAGCAAGGCCTCGCCCTAAGTCCCTTGGTTGGTCAAGCGGAAAGCAAATGTTATTGGCACACATTTTGCAAGTGCTAACGGTCGAACACGGGCCCCGAACACGTGACACGTGAACGACTCAGTTCCCGGGCTGGCCGTCGGGCGCACACAGAACTCACGTCTGCCATCAACAAAACAAACTCCACGCAGTTACCTGTGAGTAGCTGGGATTAATTGCATTGCGCGGCGGCGGTCGTGGGTCGGAGTCATTTTCTTCCTGCAAGAAAACAAAACGCAACAACAACCATTACTGACGGCGGTGCTACATTGCCTGAATTGCAAATTATTCATTTCACGTACGTCGCTCTCGATGTCGATGTCCCTGTCATCCTCGCTCATAGTAACTTGCTCGGGGCTGGAAGAATGCTGACTCTTCCGGACATTCACACAATTCCTTGTTTATCACGAAACTATTCGGCCGCGGGCGAACTAAATGTTCCGAATTTGGCGAAATCACAATGCAATTGACGGCGGTTCTGCTGCATCAAGGGAAGTGATCGGGGACGACGGCTCTTCGAGCACTCGACGGAGCAACTTCAAAATTAGCAAATAAACATCACAAACACCTACACACGTTCGCCGCACATGGAGATCTGTCAAGGCACAGAAAATAGCAATCGGGTTACCAATGTTACGTGTTGATGAAAAATTCATCGCATTTCATGCTACAATGGAGGATGCAAATATTTAGACAATCAATTACTTTCTAGATTCTACGTAATTGATTTCTACTGCAACAACAGTTTTTCCCATAGATATGAACGACTCGCACGCTCTGTGCAATTATTAGCTAAATCAAGTCTAATAGCTCCACCCACCATTGGTTGAATAGGTTTCCTCGATGGAGTACTTTCTTCAGTTGGATTGGCAAGGATATGAATTGCCCCCAATGGGAAATTTTGAATGGGCAACGTCGTAGAGTCCGTTGACAGTTGAATTTTTTGTGTGTTGTTCGTTTAAAAGCAGATTTCTTAGCCGAGATGCGTGAAATGTCGATCCTAGACTAGATTTATCAATTTTAAAATGCTATTAGGCGATGTGTTAAACAAAGACGAGCTGTCCTCGCTGGTGATAGCCGAGTTGAAAGAGTTCGGCATCAAATTTCGCAAGGAAAAGAAGACCAAAAGTGCTCAGGTAATGTTTCGGTTTGAAGTGTCCGCTGCCCGCGGAAAAATTTGAATGTGACTTATGGTGACTGTTTTGTTATGAAGGAGAAATGCTGTAGGAGGATATTCCGAATGCCACTGGCTGCGTTGGAGCTGACTGATGTGGTTCTGGCGAGCGGAGGAGTTGTGCAGATTCCCAAGTTTGTGGCGGACGCGTGTCAGCGGATTTTGGAGCAAGTGGAAACCGAGGGATTGTTCAGGAAGGCAGGATCAGCCAATCGACAGAAAGAGATCAGGGTGCGTATTGGAAAGTGTATTTTAAAATTTGGTTTGGAACGGCCATGATCTGGTGTTGACCATTCCTGGTTTTATGTTTTTTGGGGTCTTGCCTTTACCTTTTGATTAGGGTCCGTTTCTTTTTCTCTTTTTGGCGGCCCACAGAGCTTTATTCTCGGCTCTTTGTTATATTTATTCTTTATAGATGACATCTCCCCTCCTTACGTGGCTCTGCCGATTACAATAAGCAGTTTTCCGCCATATTGTTGCCCACAGACTGTATCTCTCTTCAATCAAATTTAGATACTCCTATTCACTGGTGCTCCACTAATGGTTTAGCGCTAAACGTCAGAAAGTGTCACTCTATGCGCTACTCGCCCAAATCCTCACCCATTTCCTTTTCCTACAACCGTGTCGGATATTTCTTATCAAATCAGAACCACAGGTCAGACCTCGGAGTCACTTTTGAGTCGCACGACTTTGGAGTCATCAATCGAGCAGCAAAATTGTTAGTCTTTATACTTCGCTCCTCCTCTGATTTTGACTCGATCCAACCATCCTTAACTTTCTTCAACTCTCTCCTTGATCTAGTCACTCTCCCGTAATCGCGTTTGTTTTGCTCTTGTCATCTTTTCAGGACCAGCGTAGATTCACTCGTTCCCTTTTCTTTAAAAAAAAAATCTTCGTGAGGAGTGCCTTCCCTCCGTACAACAGGGTAGAACCGATCTAGATTTATGCACATTTTGGAACCTTGTACGTTGACTGCAGCGGCCTCCTAGTCGCACCAATCCTCGCCAGAATATCGTTGCAGATTTCAAGCTCCACAGGTTTGTGGACCGTTGGCCATGTGTTATGAGATGGTAAAACGGCCTCCCTTAGCAGACGCAACAATCCGGTTTCTTCAAGCCCGTCTCTCTTGTCGAGGATCAGGTTGTTGGGCAATCGTATGTTCTTCTCGTACACCAGGGCAGGAAACTATTGGTGGAGGCCAAACAGAACAAAAGGCAAGACCTGTGACCAGGACGGCACGTCGCGCGCCATAATGGCTGCCTTCAGCGTTCGATGCCAACGTTCTAGCGCGGAATCCATTCCCGACAGAGGGCATATGACTGTTCTGTAATGTCATCCAGAGGTATTGCATCCATCCACCGCATAAATCGATCCATGGTCGTGAGACAATACTTTCGCCTACAGTATCGAGATGTATGGTTTAAGAGCACATTGCTGATAGGGAAAACAATAACTCCTCCTTAGCATGCATTTTCTAGACCAAGAATTCACGTCCTTGTTCACGGGCGGCCAAAGATGTTTTGCTGGAGACTAGCCGGCTCGTTGGCGAATGCCGAACATCGTGCGCTGAGCGAAACACTTCGTTATATGGCCTAGGTCCCTTTTCAGAGGTCTTGCAGTATCTATTTACTGTGAGGTGATCCAAAGATGGGGAACTCTTTAAACTTGTATTTGGAGACCGACTGCAGGCTTTGAAGAACTGCGTCATCCGAAAAATCGACTGCGGCTGGGATATTGATCTCAGAGATCCGGGACAAAGGCTCAGTTGTCTTTGCTGGGCACACGTTGAATTTTCGATGCGATCTAATCTAAGTGCCGAAATCGACGAAGGGACGTTTTGTCGAGCTTCTACCTTAAGGCAAAAGTTAGAGGCTTATGGTCCGTGAACACGGTGAATGGCCACCTTTCAAGGGTAAAACGGAAGTACTTAATGCTCAGATATGCACTATCGTAGGTACAGTAATTCCGTTGAACGAAACGTTTGTCAGCTTTGGTTCAGCATCTGGTGAAGAGCAGCTCTTATTGCAATGTCTGAGGTGTGGTAATATAGACTCGGATCACCATCTTGTTGGCATGGTGCTCCGAGCACGAATAACAACACCGCCCGAAATTCCCTATGACAATGACAATGACAGCCCTCCGCAACACTTATAAAAAAAAATGGATGCCGCAATAACCGCAGTCAACAGAGTCCTGGAGATGAAACAAAAAGGGAAAGCTGATTTCCGACTAAATGGACATATTGGAGCGATGGGTTGAGTACTTTGATAAACTACTGAACAACCAGAACATTGGCGAACTGAAGACGACGGTCAAATACTGCCACCACCAAGTATAGAAGAAACGGCTAAAAAATCATAAGTCGCCAGGAGGCGATGGAATTACAGGCGAATTTGTTAAATATGGAGGCGACCAATTACATCAAGTGGTTCATCAACTTGTGCTCAAAGTATGAGACAGCGAATCAATGCCTGACGACTGGCAAAAAGGCATTATCTGTCCCATACATAAAAAGGGAGATATGAGGCAGTGCGGCAATTATAGAGGTATCACGTTACTAAGTACCATCTATAAGATATTCTCTGCTATCTTGCTAGACCGGATAGCCCCATATGCTCAGAACATCACTCTTTGCGGCAAGCGGTGGAAAAACTGTTGAAATATGGACATCAGTTTCACCATCTTTTCATCGATTATGATAGCATAGCCAGGGTAAAATTGTACACGACCATGAGGGAATTGGGTATCCCAACGAAATTGATAAGACTGACTAGGCTGATCCTGACCAATGTGCGATGCCAGATAGGAGTAGCAGGATCACTCAAGACCATTCGACATGCGTCCTCTTTAACCTGGCCCCGGATAAAGTGATGCTGAGGTAAATGCGAGGGGTATGATCCTCTTTAAATCCAGCCAACTACTGGCCTACGCTGACGATATCGACATCATGGGAAGAACGACCGAAGATGTACAAATTGCCTTCATCCAGATCGAGCAGGCGGCACGAGATCTTGGGCTGCACATCAATGAAGGCAAGACAAAATATATGGTGGCAACGTTAGCACCGAAAAACAACCAACCAACAACATCAATTCGCACTGGTCAAACGGGAAGAATAAAGATAGGAGACTACAACTTTGAGACCGTTGACAATTTCTCCTATCTAGGGTTGAAAATCAAAATCGATAACAGCTACGACGATGAAATCCGCGCTCGGTTGTTGGCAGCCAACAGAGCCGATTTCAGCTTACAAAAACTGTTCCGCTCGAAACGTCTCATCATAGGGTCAAAGCTCTTACTGTACAAGACAATGATCTTGCCAGTCCTCATGTATTCCTGGGAGACTTTGGTTCTTAGCAAGAAAAATTCCGAAGTCTTGGCCGCGTTCGAGAGAAGAATCCTCCGAAGAATTTTTGGTCCCCTATATGAAGGTGGACGATTGCGTAGCCTACATAACGACGAAATCTATGAGCGATACCGTGACCGTTAGGTTGTGGATAAAATCTGGTCCAATAGGTTACGTTGGGCGGGTCACTTAATCCGTATGGATGAGGATGATCCAGTCCGGAAAGTCTCTAAGGGCAATATCTATGGTAGAAATAGATGACGAGAGTGATGGCGTAGGTCAGGACGCCAGACAGCTTTTAGGGATATCGAATTGGTGGACCTCGGCGCAAAACCGGGGTGTCTGGAGTTCTTTATTAAGGCAGGCCTAGACCGGATACCGGTTGCTGCGCCGTTGACAATGAACTGATATTCGAGTAAAATTTTAAAATTCCGTTCAGAATCTACTTCTCCCCAGACGTTTTTAAGGTTTTGAGTGGAACAAAACCTTGTTAAAATCGATTAAAAGTCTGTCTGTCTGTCACATTCGATTTATTCGGAAACGGCTGAACGGATTATCACGAAATTTGGTGAGAACCCGTGTGGTCACATACAGTGAGTGGCGCCATTTTATGTTGAGTTTGAAGGGGGGCCCCTCATACATAAGAAAGGAGGGTGTACATTTTTTTCACAGAACATGGTTATGTGGAATATCAAATGAAAGGGCTCAATAAGTACTTTTCGAAATGTATTTTTGATATTGGGTGAAACGTAGGGGAGACCGAGCTCAAAATGTGCGCACCAAAAAGTGAAACCGGTCTCGTTCTCCGAACCTTTCCTATAAAAAAATCACTTGGTGGTTGCTCTCTGTCTTATTTGAACTCTATCCTCGACTTGGGCGTAACCTTCGACGATAAACTCCGTTTTGATAGCCTACTTCGATACCATCAACCGTGCTTCCAAAATGTGAGGTTTCATACTGCGTTCCTGTACTGATTTCACCTCGGTCTAACCCTCCATAATGTTTTTTAACTCCCTCGTGAGAAGTATCCTTGAGTATTGTTCCGTGATTTGGTCCCCCTTCCGTAATTGTGATTGTCTTGCCCTAGAAAAGATACAGCGCAAATTCACCCGCTCGTTCTTCTTCAAGATGAACCTCTCCCGTGTTGACTATCCCGCCCGCCTCCGTACCTTTCGTTTCCCTTATCTCCAACAATGTAGAATCTTCATCGATCTTTGCACCCTCTTCAAACTCTGTACCTTTGCTGATATCGTTCTTCGTAACTTGTCATACAACATGCGTAACGCTGACATTTTCGGTGTGCCCTTCGCGATCCCGAGACTCTGTCGGGAGTTATAATGCACTACAGCTTGGTCCCGTGGACTTTGCACTTTAGTTTTAAGTGTAAACTAAACCTAAACGCTAAACCTGTCCTCGAACTTCTCGTGTTCATGTTGCGCAGTAGCATTGGCGGATGCGGCAGATCTGTTTTAATCCTGATAGGTCCACTCGGTGAAACACCGGGTGAGTCTTTCTTCTTGATCAAGTGAAACACCTGCTCAAGTCAAAACCAAGTAAAGTTCGTTTTTAAGTCTGTCAGTATGTTCATTGGGTGAAACACCGAATGAGTCCGTCTTTCTTAATTGGGTGGAACACCGAATCAAGTTTAGTCCAGTAGAGTATATTTCCAAATCTTCGAAGTCTCCAGCAGCCTCACTGGAGAAGAATAAAAGGCTTAGTTCTTCGGGACTTGAAAATACACTAAATTCTTTATTAATTGTTCTCGCTTAAATAGGAACAAAAGTGCTTACACGCTAATATCAAAAAGTGTACAAAAATGTTTACTTGCTATGAGAAAAATTACAAATTGCTTACATGCTAAATATGCGTGCATGCGGAAAATATTCACCTTGGATATGCAAATATTTTTTGCATGTACCGGATGCGCGTGCAGACGGTTTTTTTTTTTTTTACTGCAGCCTGAACATCCTCCCCTCCGTTGAGCGTTAGGTCAACCGTTATTCTGGATCGATCGCAATCGTAAAGGCTGGGGTTGAAAGATTCCTAGGTAGAGGTATCGGTTTCGTAGTAGTGTTCCGAGAGGTCCTACATCTGTGTTTCCAATAAAGGTAAATTACTACTGTTAGAATACCACCGAGACAAATGTAGGCGACAGTGATATGGTGAACGTCCTTTGGTAGTATGGTAGTCACTAGATGCTCCCGTTGTTGCAAGTTGTATAGATCCATCTTCAGTTCTGTTAAATTTTTTAGAAGGGATTCTCCTATGCCTTCATCATCATCATCAACGGCGCAACAACCGGTATCCGGTCTAGGCCTGCCTTAATAAGGAACTCCAGACATCCCGGTTTTGCGCCGAGGTCCACCAATTCGATATCCCTAAAAGCTGTCTGGCGTCCTGGCCCACGCCATCGCTCCATCTTAGGCAGGGTCTGCCTCGTCTTCTTTTCCTACCATAGATATTGCCCTTATAGACTTTCCGGGTGGGATCATCTTCATCCATACGGATTAAGTGACCCGCCCACCGTAAGCTATTGAGCCGGATTTTATCCACAACCGGACGGTCATGGTATCGCTCATAGATTTCGTCATTGTGTAGGCTACGGAATCGTCCATCCTCATGTAGGGGGCCAAAAATTCTTCGGAGGATTCTTCTCTCGAACGCGGCCAAGAGTTCGCAATTTTTCTTGCTAAGAACCCAAGTTTCCGAGGAATACATGAGGACTGGCAAGATCATAGTCTTGTACAGTAAGAGCTTTGACCTTATGGTGAGACGTTTCGAGCGGAACAGTCTTTGTAAGCTGAAGTAGGCTCTGTTGGCTGACAACAACCGTGCGCGGATTTCATCATCGTAGTTGTTATCGGTTGTGATTTTCGACCCTAGATAGGAGAAATTGTCAACGGTCTCAAAGTTGTATTCTCCTATCCTTATTCTTGTTCGTGCTTGTGTTTGACCAGTGCGGTTTGATGTTGTTGGTTGATTCGTCTTCGGTGCTGACGTTGCCACCATGTGTTTTGTCTTGCCTTCATTGATGTGCAGCCCAAGATCTCGCGCCGCCTGCTCGATCTGGATGAAGGCAGTTTGTACGTCTCGGGTGGTTCTTCCCATGATGTCGATATCGTCAGCATAGGCCAGTAGTTGGGTGGACTTGAAGAGGATCGTACCTCTTGCATTCACCTCAGCATCACGGATCACCTTCTCGAGGGCCAGGTTAAAGAGGACGCATGATAGCGCATCCCCTTGTCGTAGACCGTTGTTGATGTCGAATGGTCTTGAGAGTGATCCTGCTGCTTTTATCTGGCCTCGCACATTGGTCAGGGTCAGCCTAGTCAGTCTTATTAATTTCGTCGGGATACCGAATTCTCTCATGGCCGTGTACAGTTTTACCCTGGCTATGCTATCATAGGCGGCTTTAAAGTCGATGAACAGATGGTGCAACTGTTGTCCATATTCCAACAGTTTTTCCATCGCTTGCCGCAGAGAGAAAATCTGATCTGTTGCTGATTTGCCTGGAGTGAAGCCTCTTTGGTATGGGCCAATGATGTTCTGGGCGTATGGCGCTATCCGGCCTAGCAAGATAGTGGAGAATATCTTATAGATGGTACTCAGCAACGTGATACCTCTATAATTGCTGCACTGTGTGATATCTCCCTTTTTGTGTATGAGACAGATTATGCCTCGCTGCCAATCGTCAGGCATTGATTCGCTGTCCCATACCTTGAGCACAAGTTGATGAACCACTTGGTGTAACTGGTCGCCTCCATATTTAACCAATTCGGCTGTAATTCCATCGGCTCCTGGCGACTTATGATTTTTTAGCCGATGAATTGCACGGACTGTTTCTCCTAAACTTGGTGGTGGCAGTATTTGTCCGTCGTCTTCAGTTGGCGGGACCTCCAACTCGCCGATGTTCTGGTTGTTCAGTAGCTCATCAAAGTACTCAACCCATCGCTCTAATATGCCCATTCTGTCGGAAATCAGATTTCCCTCTTTGTCTCGGCAGGATGAGCATCGAGGTGTATAAGGCTTCATCCTGCTGACTTGTTGGTAAAACTTCCGCGCCTGGTGCGGTTGCTCCCTGTACTTTTCTAGTTCACAGACTTGTTGGTTCTCCCAGGCTTCCTTTTTCCGTCTGTGAAGTCGCTTCTCCGCTCGACGGAGTTCGTGATAAGTCTCTGCGCGTGCCCGCGTTCTTTGAGAATGCAACATTACTCGGTATGCGGCATTCTTCCGTTCCGTTGCTAGCTTACATTCATCGTCAAACCAGCCGTTCCGACTCCTTTTGCGGCTGGGGCCAAGTATATTTGTGGCCGTATCCATGATAACGTTCTTCAGGTGATTGTGAAGATCATTAGTTGATACTTCATCTCCAGGTCCTCTATTGACTGCGGTTATTGCGGCATCCATTTCCCTCTTATAGGTGTCGCGGAGGGTTGTGTTGTGGATGGCTCCAGTGTTCACTCTCACCTGATTGTCAGAGGGGATTCTAGGTGGTATTGTTATTCGAGCTCGGAGCACCATGCCAACGAGATAGTGATCCGAGTCTATATTGGCCCCCCTATATGTTCTGACATTCATCAAGGCTGAGAGGTGGCGGCGTTCGATCAACACGTGGTCAATTTGGTTGAAAGTGGTCCCGTCTGGAGAGGCCCACGTATGTTTGTGGACCGCTTTCCGCGCAAACCATGCCTTCGTCATTACTTAATTCGCTGCTATGCGGTGGTAAAACGAATTCGGTAAGATTCTGAATTGGTGTAAATGAAATGTTAATAGTGCTTGGAAATACTTGATGTGCTTGGATAGTTAGTGATTCCTCTCTTATGGTGCAACCTTCACGTAGTTCAATGATACCGCTTCCCGATAGAGTCATCTGAGTAACTGTTGTGCCGCAGCCTATGTTTATCTCCTTGTCTTCGAAGAAATATATCCAACGGTTGGTGTTTGGCAACTGGATCCATCGTGGAGGGTTGTCTAATTTGGACATTTTGTATCGTTCCTTGGAAGGAATGTGACTGACGAAGCTCATTTCACATGCATTCACTCTTGATCCTATCCGATATAAGGGATGCCGTTGTCTGCAGACGTAGTTCAACTTCTGAGTCCGATAGCAGTGCTCCATCTCCTGATCAGGCATGAGATAGTACTGGTCACGATCCCAATTAACGATTAGATAACGTAACGTTGTTGTGATTGCAGTGACGATTCCATTAGCAGAGATGGGCACAGGAACAATAAAGAATAGCTCGAAACTTTCGACCGATATTAATGGTAGTTTTAATCGGAAGATAATATGCTCTGCCATGATGCGTCCTTCAATAGTCATGATATTATACAGCTCTAGTAGATCGTTCGATTTAGTTGGCACCCGTAAATGTGGAGGTAGTTCCTCCCTGATGTTGGATAACTCCTGTTGTGGTGCCAACAATTGCGGGTTAAATTTTCCATGGTGTGTGTCAATAAGGATGTCTAGTAAACTTGTTTGTACCTTTTGATAGTGGTTGACTGATAATAAGAGCTGCAACGCTGCTGATGACAAGGTCTGCATCACTTCTTGCTCCCACACTTCCTTGGCTATTTTGTTTGTTTGTGTGGCGGTATGGTTGAGAGCTACGTTTAGAGTTTGCATCGATTTGTGGGTTGATTGCTCCAAGTTCATCATTACATTGAAGGTGAAGTCAACGATGGACGTCTGGTTTTTCAGTAATTGCAGGAGATGTTCGTCGTTCCCCTTTAAGTTCTTTATGGTTTCTGTCATTTTTGTAGCATAGTCAGAATCGAGTACTCCGAAGAGTGAGTTGGCAAGGTTACCAACGATATTTAGAGCTCCTCTTTTATGTCTTCGTGACATCTCGTTATTGAATGGCCGTAACAGTTCGTTATTAACTGCTATATCGCTTAAGAGATGGTTAAGCTGCATTGTGGTGGCTAAACAGGAGTTATTGTTGTGTAGTTGGTTACAAATATTGTGAAGTCTCGCAATTCCTGTTTGTAGGTTGTCCATGTTCTTCCAGTATGATGTGAGGTTGTAATAGATTATCAAATTCCAATCGTTCAGGATCAAGTGGGTGGCTCCTAAATTTTCGAAGTAGATACCTGGTGGAGATTGGAAAGGGGTGATCCGTGCTGGGTTGGCTAGAACGGGTAGGATTAAACTAGTCCACAATAGCAGGTTTACGAGGGAGTGCGAAATTCTCTTCTTCTTCGCTCTTGAACATCGAGTTGCTTCTGAGTTTTGCGTGCAGGTATCTATAATCCGTTCCTTTGATGGAGCTGGGGGTTTTTGCTGCGAGGAGTCTTCAGTGTCGTTCGGTTCTACCGGTAACGGTGCTAAGTTATGAATTGCTCTCTGTAGGACTCCTGACGATGTTTTGATCTCTGCTATTCTTATTAGACCATCTCGACCTTTTATCCCCTTTATTATTCGCCCCAATCTCCACTGCAGAACGGGAATATTGTCTTCTTTGATAGCCACCAGCATTCCAGGTTTTACGTTTTCGCAGCTCTGTTTCCATTTTTGACGATGTTGCAGTTCCGACAAATATTCGCTTGACCATCTTTGCCAGAATCTATTCTTTATGTCATTGATTTCCTTCCATCTTTGCGGTAAATTTGCCTTTACTGCTTGGGCGTGTACATCAACTGGGTTCGTTAGTGGTTCCCCAATTAAGAAATGGCCTGGAGTTAATGCCGTAAGGTCTCTGGGCTCGGATGATAGAGGTGTCAGTGGCCTTGAATTCAAAATAGCCTCGACTTCGATTATTAAAGTTGCCATTTCTTCATACGTAAGTTTTGCTGGGGACATGTTTCTGATTAAAAAGTGTTTGGCAGATTTTACTGCCGCCTCCCACAGGCCACCGAAATGAGGCGATCTTGGTGGAATAAAATGAAAATCAATACTCTTGGGTGTGCAAAAATTGATTAGTTGTTCTGGGGATTGTTCCCCGTATATGCTTTCGTTTAATTCTGCTAGTTGATTTTTGGCGCCCACAAAGTTAGTTGCATTGTCGCAATATAGATTTCGACAATGTCCTCTACGCCCAATGAAACGTTTCAGCGCATTGATGAAGGCTTCTATCGTTAGATTTGTCACTAGTTCCAGGTGCACCGCCTTTGTTGCAAAGCAACAAAAAACAGCAAGGTACGCCTTTTGCGGACGATTGGCTCTCCCCTTAAAGTGAATCCATAGAGGGCCGGCGAAGTCGATACCAGTATTCGTGAATGGTCTGGCTGGTTGTACTCGATGGGCGGGCAGGTTTCCCATGAGTTGCGTCATGAGTTTTGGTTTCGCCCTTGCGCATTTCATACAGCTCTGCACGATAGATCTGATGGCTGCTTTGCCCTTGATAGGCCAAAATCGTTGTCTCGCTATTGCCAATAAGGCTTGTGGTCCGGCGTGAAGATGCTTATGGTGCAGATCATTTAAAATCAATCGAATTACGTAATGACCGTAAGGAAGGATGATCGGGTGTTTGGTATCATAAGTTAAATTTGAAGCTTCAAGCCGACCGCCGACTCTCAAAAGTCCGAATTCGTCTAAGAATGGATGCAGACTGCTCAATGGATCGCTGTTGTTTAATTGCTTGTTACATGTTAGTTGCTGCATTGATTCTCGATATACATCCCATTGAGCTTCCTTTACTATTACTCGCAAGGCTTCCTCCATTTCGCTTGCAGTTAAGAGCGATTTTTCTCGTTCCTTGTGGTTCGTTGTTCGTGCATTCCTAACGAACCGTATCACATGTGCCATTATGCGTTGCAGTCGTTGAAACGAGTTTTGATGGTCGATTTGATTGATAAGGGAAATTGAGTCCTTTACCATGGCCAATACCATTTTTGAACGTTTTTTCTCCAAGGTGGTATCTACACTATGAAACCTTTCCGGCCAGCACTCTTCAGTCCCATCAAGAAATATAGGCCCATAGAACCAGATGGCATAATTCTGCAGTTTTCCAGGAGCGACACCTCTCGATACCAAATCTGCTCGATTCTCCTTTGAATGTATGTGCCTCCATTGCTTGGGTGAGGATTTTTGTTGTATAGCAGCGACTCGATTAGCCACGAACGTATAAAATGACGATGCTTCCGCATTGATCCAATTTAGGACAATTTCGGAGTCGGTCCAGTAAAAGCAATTATAGTCTGGAATTTCTATGTCCCGTTTAAGCCGATGAACGAGTTCAGCTGCTAGCCTTGCTGCACACAATTCCAATCTTGGTAGGGTCACTCGTTTTAATGGTGCCACCTTCGACTTTGCACATAAAAGACGAACTGTGCGAATCCCATCTGACTGAATAGCTCGTAAATATACCGCTGCACCATACGCTTTTTCCAAAGCGTCCGAAAAGACATGTAACTGTATTTTTTCAGGTACCTTCCCTCCAAATATGTGACGAGGTACCTTCATTTGATTCAGCCCCTGCAAGTCATTATAATATCTTGACCATTCCGCCTGTAGTTCTAAAGGAATTTCTTCATCCCATCCTATTTTGAGGCTCCACAGCCTTTGAAGGAAGATTTTAGCAGTAACTGTAACTGGTGCCATCAATCCTAGCGGATCGAACAGATGAGCGATATCTGATAGCGCTGATCTCTTTGTTACTTTCTTAGATTCCGTGTATGGGCATCTAATTTGAAATTCATCTGTCTTAGGAGTCCAAACTAATCCTAGTGTCTTCACGTTTTCCTCCCTTTCTTGGGTTATGTCCAGTTGGAGTGCCTGATCTTCAACAGGAATGTTGTTTAAAAGATTCTTGTTGTTTGCACACCACTTTCGAAGCTTAAAGCCGGCTGATTGCAAGATTGTGCGAAGTTGATGTTGCGTCCCAATAGCTTCTGTCAAGGTGTTTGCACCTGACATCACATCGTCCATATAAAAATCCCGTCTTAATGCAGTCGAACCGGATGGGTATTTATGCGTTGTCTGTGATGACAATTCTTGTAGGCATTTAGTGGCTAGATATGGTGCAGAGGAAGTACCATATGTGACCGTGTTCAGCTGATAACATCTTATAGGTTCATTAGGCTCATTTCGCCATAGAATTAGTTGAAATCTCTTGTCTTCCTCCGACACCTGGATTTGCCGATACATCTTTTCGATGTCAGCAGTAAAAACAAGGCAAGGCAGCCGAAATCGTACGAGAATGGTAAATAATTCGGATTGGATGGTAGGGCCTAGGTTTCCGAAGAGGCGTCAAAAACTACTCTAAGTTTAGTGGTGGTGCTCTCTGGCTTCAGAACGCTATGATGGGGAAGAAAGTAATGAAGACTCGGAATACTTCCTTCATCTATTTCCGTCATATGCCCCAGTTGCTTGTATTCGTTCATAAATTCATTGTACTGTTTGCGTAGTTCTGGGTTTCGTGCTAATCTCCATTCTAATTTGAAAAGTCGCCTCTCCGCATTGCCCCTAGATTTGCCGAGTTTTGCTGGATCCACCTTGAAAGGCGGTTTCACAATGAAACGTCCATTGTTCGTTCGTTTCATGGTTTGAGCAAAATGATTTTCACACTTTATTTCTTGTGTTGTCATCGCAAGGTTCTCTGTAGATTCTGGTTCCTCCAATTTCCAAAAACGCTCTATCTGCTCGCTGAGCTTGGAATCGTCGGTGTTGAGGATGCCGCATGTAACCTCTTTCTAATAGGATGTTGCAACTCTTCCAGCAATTATCCAGCCAAAGACCGTGTTTTGCAGCAGTGGCAGGTTCCTTGATAGCCGCATCTGCCCTGTAGCTAATAGTTCGTAGTAGATGTCAGCTCCGAGAAGTAGATCAATACGCCCTTCCCGATCAAAATGAGGATCGGCAAGCTGAATGTTGCCGGGTATGGCCCAATTCCTTGAATTCAGACATTGCGATGGTTGAAAGGATGTTATATGTGGTAAAACTATAGCGTCTATCTTCCGCGTAAACGTAGTGATTCTTGATTGCAATGACAACGTTACCTTCTGTTGCGATTGTTGCAAACGCTCCGCCCAGACCACGAATGTGTATATGGTAACTAGTTGGTTGTAGTCCCAGCTTTCTCACAGCCGTTTCTGTAATTATGTTTATTTGGGAGCCACTATTCAGCAGAGCTCTCATTTCTATCGACTTGCCCTTTTGGTTTGTCACCTTGATGAGTGCAGTAGCTAATAGAACAAAAGGCCCCTCTGATGCAGATATTTCCGTTGATAATGCAATAGAATGGTTGACATTTGTAGAATCCTTGTCCTTTACAACACGTGATACTTGACCTTGCTTGGTGGCGCTGTCTGTTGTTTGAATTGCGGTGATAGAGAGCGTTGTTTTGTCTTGATTGTTGGCGTCCATATGTAGTAGAGTGTTGTGCTTCTTGTCACATTTAAGACAATTTCCTGCGCTGCACTGTGCACTTCGATGTCCTTCCCGTAGGCAGTTCAAACATAGCCTCAGCTGCTTGATTTTGGCTACTCGATCCCAGATGGACAATTGTTTAAAGGCTTCACATGTGTAGATTCGATGGCTTCCCTTGCAGTTTTTGCACTGTAAAGATTGACTGTCCTTGGTGGATATTAAAGCCGAGGTTCGGTTTGTAGGTTTGTTTTGAGTCGTACTCCTCTTGTCGCTACACAAGGCCTCTAAAGACTGAAAGCGTCTTTCCAAAAACGCGAGAAATGCATCAATCGGCTGCAGTTCTCGTGGTGAAGTCAAAGTTTGTTCGTATAAGGCGTGCGTAACCTTGTCTAACTTCTTCAGTAAAATATGTAATAAAATGGGATCCCAACTAGCTATATTGATATTAAAGTTCTTGAGTCCTGCTAGACATTCCTTCGTAATGTCATGAAGTTTCTTCAAAGCACTGGGGGAGTCCGAAGTAATCATCGGCTGCTGTGTGAGCCTATCCAATAGCGTGGCTACCATCAATCGTTGATTGCTGTAGCGGTTTGTTAGCGTTGTCCATGCAATGTCATAATTTTCGTCAGTGATGGGCAGATGACGTATAAGTCGCTCTGCTTCACCCTTTAGATTGCTCTTCAAATACCACATTTTCTGAGCATTTCCCAATTGCTGCTCGTGAATCATCTGGCGGAATAAGTCGTGGAAAGATTGCCATTGTGCATAATCGCCGTCAAAGGCAGGAATTGTCACGTGTGGCAAGTTGATGCTTGGAAAGGCCCTTGTAGCGGGAGCTATGCTAGGATCCAGCTTTGAACGGCATTCAGCGAGAAATATTAAGGTGTCTTGAATTCGCTCTTCGAGGTTGAGAAAATTCTCCTCGTTGTACCCTAACTCATTTGGATCGCTGGAATATTGCCATATATTCTGATGGCCTTGACGCAACTCTTCCCAGTACTTTGATAAAGTAGCTGTCTTCAATTCGTAGTATGATTTGGGTTGTGCCTGTTCAACTGTGTCGATGCCGCTAATAATGTTTTCCACAGCCCGTATCCTTGATTCCTGTTGCCTTATTAGTACCACGACATCGCTGGGACATCGCTCGTTCTGAGCATTGTTTACTGCCCTGGCGGCCTTTGTATCTAAAGCATCCGTGGCTGATTTACCCAAATTGATATTCAACTTGGACGTGCCTTCCAAACTCTGAAGGCGTTCCGCAATGTCGTCCTTGTACTTGGTGTACTCGCGCTGCATTGAAGAGAAATATTGTTTCTCGAAATATGGATGAGCTGGAAGATAATGCGCTAACTCTTCAAGCTCTTCATTTCTCTCCGAAAAGGCTGTCCAGAGATTTTCCAATTGTTCCAATCTCGTCGTGAGATATTCCCTTGTCTTACGAGCTACCGAATCTTTCCGGTAGTTACTCAAAAGACGCTGAATCTCCTGGCCCGTCACATCTTGTTGGTGAGTAAGATTATTAACTTTCTCAAGTATCGCCTCCATGATTGGCTAGGATAATTCCACAAAGTTATTAACTCGCCTCGTGTCCCTTTAATGTTGTGATCGGCCGATCACGTCGGGGTCACCAAAAAATGTCTTAATCCTGATAGGTCCACTCGGTGATACACCGGGTGAGTCTTTCTTCTTGATCAAGTGAAACACCTGCTCAAGTCAAAACCAAGTAAAGTTCGTTTTTAAGTCTGTCAGTATGTTCATTGGGTGAAAAACCGAATGAGTCCGTCTTTCTTAATTGGGTGGAACACCGAATCAAGTTTAGTCCAGTAGAGTATATTTCCAAATCTTCGAAGTCTCCAGCAGCCTCACTGGAGAAGAATAAAAGGCTTAGTTCTTCGGGACTTGAAAATACACTAAATTCTTTATTAATTGTTCTCGCTTAAATAGGAACAAAAGTGCTTACACGCTAATATCAAAAAGTGTACAAAAATGTTTACTTGCTATGAGAAAAATTACAAATTGCTTACATGCTAAATATGCGTGCATGCGGAAAATATTCACCTTGGATATGCAAATATTTTTTGCATGCACCGGATGCGCGTGCAGACGGTTTTTTACTGCAGCCTGAACAAGATCATTCTCCTCTATCACGATCAATTCGCCCGAATGCATTCAATAATGTGCAATATGCAACGAATTTTAAGGTAATTTCACACTATAGATTGCATTATTGCAAATTAATCCCGAAAAAGGCGAATGAATCCTGCTCCCGTCGCAAAGCTGCGGCCACTACAAGATATTGGCTCGAGTGATATATTGTCTTAATCGTAGCAAGACTCATGCTCATTCAACTCATTTCAGCAAATAGTAAAAACTCATTCATTCGTTTTTACAATGAATAACTCAAACGTCCTTTTGAATATTATCACCTCTAGTATCCATCCTTCTCTTGCTTGATCAAATATATTAGCAGATGTAGGATGTCTTAGGGTAAGCTATGTCTTTGAGCAATGATACGGCGGAGGCAGATGTCTACAAAGCTTTTGCCGTTATGATGACGAAGTCAACTCTTAGGGAGCTTGCTCTGGAATTCATTCTTCTTTTTGGGCATCGGAAGTCACTGTTGTGCATGTAACTCTCGAAATCAAATTGTATTTGCCTTGCGTATGTCGTTGCCGTCAATATCCGTCTACGGATTCGCATTTAAATCTGGTATGCGTACCATAGTTACCACGGCGCAGTATTGCATGAGTAGTAGAATAGTTTAGTCCCAAAAAAACAACTGTACAAGTTCTATCAACGTTCAAATTGTTTTCAAATATCTCATTTCCTATTTTTTCCTTTTCCTAGGTCGGTTTAGAAGCTGGATTGCCTTTGGGACGATTGCATCACGTTATTGATGTGGCAAATGTGCTTAAGTCCTTTTTCCGTGAATTACCAGAGCCGCTGATTCCACCTAGTATTCAAGAGCCGTTGTTACGCAGCTTGCTAGCTGGCGAAAGAGGCACAAAGCCATTGCTGATGACATGCTTACTTCTACCAATGCTGAATATAAACACATTGGCATTTTTTATGCAATTTCTTCATACGGTTTCGTTATCCTCCCACCGAAATAAGATGACTACCGACAACTTAGCAATATTGTTCACACCAGGTCTGATGCCTTTAGCCGATATAAGTGGAGTTCGCTTCGCCAACCACGTAAAAGTCGTCAAATTACTTATTGAGAAATCAGAATTGATCGGGGTTTTGCCTGAAAGCATCGCAGAGAAATTGAACCATTTGGCGGCAAAAACTCCATCGGGGGCCGACAAAAAGAAGAAAAAGAGACGAAGCGGTTCGCTAACTCGTAATGTGTTTCAATTAGAAATATGCTGGACTTAGCTATTTTTACTTTCTCCCTCCTCATGTAGGCATGTTCAACGGCTTACGAAAGATTGTTGGAGTGATTGGATCGGCTGAAAATCTGGATAGCACAGCAGAAAATGAGCCAGCCACGCCGTGCCTTAGTAAATCGGCAAAGAAGAGAAAATTGGCCGATGTATCAGCTTTCAGTGCGAAAAAGAAGTGAGTATTTGCATACTAGTTACGTTGTGTAGAGAATTTTGATCTGTTTGAACGATAATTCAGAAAGGATTTGCTGGCGTTGTTTCCCGAGAACGAAGGAGTACTTCCAAACACACCATTTTCAGAAAAGTAAGTGCTTCGAACGTGGATATGATTTATCTTCCCTTAATGTACAACGGCGAATCTTTTTCTATGTTGTGGCGAAATAATTTCCTATCAATTTTAATATATTGGGTTGGGGAAAACGAATTGTCGTATTTTGTCAATAGATGGCGACACTTAAACATATCTTGTGTTGTACTTATCGTATCGGGTAATACTATACGGCGATTTGAAGACGACCATCTGTGCTACAAGTGTCTCTTTGACAGTGTTGTGATCGTACTTTCCAGTCTCAAGTCATAGCGCGTCAAAGATGGAGTCCACCAAGCAAGAAATTCGTCATATTTTACATTTTTACTACTTGAGAGGTAAAAATGCAACGAAGGCTTATGGGCTCGATACTGTAACGATTCGCACAGCACCGCGTTGGTTGGATCGATTTCGTTCTGGTGTAGTGGATGTTGAAGATACACCCTGTACTGGTAGGCCAATCTTTGTAGAAACCGATAAAATCGTCGAAATCATCCAAGTAGAACGGCATGTGAGCATCCGCTCGATTGGCCAGGAACTGGCTATAGATCATAAAATCCTTTGGAATCATTTGCAGAAGATTGGATTCCAAAAAAAGCTGGATGTTTGGGTGCCAAACGAGTTGATTCAAAAAAATCTCTTGGGCCGAGTCAACGCCTGCGGTGCACCACTGAAACGGAACGAATTCGTCCCATTTATGAAACCGATGTTGGTTGGTGATGAAAAGTGGATTACGTACGATAACCTCAAGCGAAAAAGATCGTGGTCGAAGCGTGGCGAGCCGGCCTAAAAAAACACCAAGCCCGGATTGACGGCCAGGAAGGTTTTGCTGTGTGTTTGGTGGGACTGGAAAGGAATCATCCACTATGAGCTGCTCAACTATAGCCAGACCCTCAATTCGGTCCTCTACTGTGAGCAACTCGACCGTTTGAAGTAGGCGATTGAGCAGAAGCAGCCAGAATTGGTCAATAGGACCCTATTGCACCCACCATATAGTCCGGACCTGACACCAAGTGATTACCATCTCTTCCGGTCCATGCAAAACGCTCTTCGTGCTATTAAGTTGGCCTCAAAAGAGGCTAGTGAAAAGTGGCTGTCCGAGTTTTTTGCAAATAAGGAGAGCGGGTTTTATAAGGGGGGGGGGGGGGGATAATGAAGTTGCCTTCTAAATGGCAACAAGTTTGTGGCGCATATTTGACTTAAAATCGGATAATTCTAAGTATGTTAAATAAAGCGTCAAATTTCGATCACAAATACAACATTTCTTTTTCCCCAACTCAATATTTTAACTGGAAAGCAGATTTAAAATTAATGATCTTTTATATATTTCCATTTACTCTGCAGAGAAACGAAAAAGACTAGATTAAGTCTGGGTGGTCGAAAAGTTGCGAAGAGCTCGTCGAGTACGTCTGCTAATGGGCTACCCGTTGAACGTCGTTGGAGTATGGTTGGTCCTGGTTGGAATCGGAAAAAGCATAGTCAAACGGAATTCGATCGAAAAGTGGAAGCTTCCAATCCGTCGTTATCTCCAATTATGTCAGCGCCGTGCATTGTCGATGTAGATAGCCCGAAAGAAAATACACCGGTGGAAACGTTCGAAAAAGATGAAGATAAGACACTAAGCATTACTGAACCCACGAATGCAGTATGTGATTACGATTTTGTACGAATACCGAAAAGCGAATACGAAGCGATTAAAGAAAGAGTTTCAGCTATAGAAACTCGGATTTCTCAGGAATTTGGGAGTGTCAGGGACTGTATTCTACGTTCATCATCTTCAGATTTAGATAACAGCCTAAGCGGTCCCGAAAAAGTTCTAAATAAATTCGAGAAAACTATGGAAGAGGCAGGAAATGTAACTTCACCACAAACGGAGCTTTTAGCAAAGCGACTTTCCCGAGAATTAAAAATCCGAGGAAGCGAGGAGCATAAAGTTATCCGGTCACCGTCTGCACGGAAGATTGGAACGATGCGACGCCGCTCACGGGAGAATGTTAAATTAGCGCGAAATAAAACGTGGCATATTAGCAACAAAGTAACAGAGGTGCAACCAAATATAGAAGTTAGAAATGGAGTCGTACCATTTTATCCGAAGAGCAATCTTAAGCGAGGAAGGCCGAACACAGTGTTCACAGGATTGCATCAACCCGGGTCGATTTCTAAGATGGAAGAAGATAATATAGACGACAATAATTTAAATGAGGGAGAAAAGTGGACGTCGGCAGAAATATTCTTTAATAATACAAATGGGGCGAAGAGGCGAAGTATTGGCGTTCAAAGTACTACTGATGCGATCGTAGAGGAGAACGCTGAAACAAATGAGTTCAAAACTCCAGCCAAACGACCGAAATCAAATGATGAGACTCCCATGTATATAACAACTATCAATCTCAACGAAGCAAAAACGCCTATGCTGCCGCCAAAGTCAACTGTTAAGAAGGCTAGCGTCTCTAAATCACATTCAAAAATTGAACCCAAAAATATCCAAAAACCTGTTCCTGAAGACGGTCTTCAAGGAAGGGCGTCAATTGCACGCTTGAGAAGTCAAAATGCCGGAATGGTTATGGCCAAAGCTAAACTTTTCGATGAGCTAGGCTCCGATGTGGATAAGCCTAAACTTCCACTTCGCGCTAACGAGAATCGCCGGAAAAGTTCAATTTATCAGAACAAAATCAGTTCACATAACGAGGCTAACAACTGTTATTTAGTTCCTTACAAAAACCTTATCACTCAGATGCCAAAAGATAGAATGTCTGATTTTTCCAGTGCTAAAACTCCTCGTCGAAAAGTCACCCCGAAAAGTCCTGGATATGTGCAAAAGCGACAAATGCAAAAGTTGTCGTTGTCACGACAAGTTATCCAGAATCGAGCCACGATAGAAAATATCGTAAATGATATTGAAAATGTATCTAATAACAGTGACGGCAATGTGAAGAATAACTCACTGTCGCGTAGTGCGAACTCAGGCAGAAAGTCGAGTAATGCCGACAGTCCATATTGCAATACGCCACGGATAAAAAAACCGTTGCAAGTGAATTCTCCAAGACGTTTTGTAAAAACGCCGCGGGGCCAGTCTAACACGAGCGGGGGACGACGCACTCCTTTAAAGGCAACTCCTGTAGGAACGCGATGCTCGCCCAGGCTGAAGCTACAATCCGAGAATAAATACACTTCTTAGTTTTGTTGTTTTTAATAAATGTACCATTGTTGCGTACATTATTTGCATCTCATTGAGATTGTCGTTCATTAAGTGTCATATTTTATATTTTTTTATGTGTAAGCATATATTTAGAAGTCACTTTAAAAAAAAAGAAATAAAAATGCGTATCATTAAAATCCAGGTGTTTGCTTTTTGTGTTGGAACACTGAGAAGCAGCTACAAGCCCTTTTTCCCTAATTACGATCTATTTCGTACATACCGCTTTCAACAGCTATAACCCGGCTCCAATATTGTCGGTGGAACCGCAGTGGTTATCTCCAATAAATTGTTCTCAACGCAACACTACCCTCCAGTGAATTTCTTCAAATCCATTGAAGCCACTCTCATCCCCTTATTGTGTCTATCACGGAATACATTGCAGCTATTTACTGCCCTAAGCTATCTTTCGACTCCTTTGGCTTTTCCGACCTCATCGCTTCTTGCTCCTCTCGTCCTCTGAACCATGAGAGGTAGCCAAGTCTTGGGCCCTCGTCATTGGCGGAGACCTGAATGCCAAACATCCTTCATGGCTCGACCAAAACCCCAATTTCAATGATCACCAACTCCAGGTCTTCTTCCTCAGCCCGAAGTATGTCCCATTTTAGTTTCGCCCAACCAACCTTTTTCCACTCCAACTGTCACTCCTAACTAGATCACTTGGTCATTTCCTCTAACATCACCATCATACTAAACCGTAACATCTTCCCTTTCGTAGATTAGATAGAGAGTAATAGATTCTTGCCACATTTCCATACCCTAAAAGCCAAGCTATAGGAGTTCGACTTGTCTTTTAGAACTAGAATCCGCCCTCTGTGTTCAGAACATACTAACTCGCGTTCAGCGAGTACCTGCCTGGTCTGATCTTGGAAAATCTTTCTCCTCTCCTCGACGATCTTTTCTCGGAATATTTCTTCACCGGAACAGGCCAAAGTGCTTGCGGACTACTTCTTCGAAGCTTACCAAACCACTGTTGCAGTGCAAAACTCCCTCACAGAATCGGAAATCGTAGAGAATATCTCCCGATTAAAATCGTTCAACACCTACTCATTAAAGCGTCATTTGTCCAATACTTTTGCCAATCCATTTTAAAATCCAACATAACCCGAATCCACTCCATCCCTATTCTTCACCAAGCTTAGTATGGTCAAAAACGTCAAAATAAGCAGCAAAAATAAAAGGTCAACCGGTTTCGATTGTATCCCTATGGTCGTCCTTAAGAAATGGCGCCAAATCCATCAGCCCTTTCCTGTCCAACCTAATAAATCACTGCATCCTGAATGCACACTTTCCTACAAGCTGGAAACGCGCACGAATCGTCCTAATCCTCAAAAAACAAAAAAATCGACTTCATCTTAACAGCTATCGGCTACTCTCGATATCCTCTTCGCTAGACAAAGTCTTTGCAAGAACTATCAAAACGCTCATCGATGATCAAATCGACTGCAATAACTCCATACCAGATTTCCAGTTCGCAAACCGTCCTGCACATTCGGCTGAGCATGTCTTTCTCGTCCTAAAAACGGACATCCTACTGAACCTAAACCCTTATCATAGCCTGCCTTCTTGACTTTAAGAAAGCCGTCGACTCAGTCTGGCAGCACGGACTAGTCCTTAAATTAAACCATTCCCTGTCTTTCCACCCACATCTATGCAAGCTCATACTCAGCTTCGTAGATAATCGCTCGAAAAAAGTAGCCATTCACGAATTCACCTCACCACCCTAGTCTTGTCCAGCTGACTCCCCACAAGGTTCGGTCCTCTGCGCCACCCTGTTCTTACTCTTCATGACAGACCTCCCAAAACCACATTCATCTCAAAACCCCATTAGAATCCTCCAACACGCAGACGACCTCATCATCTACACCTCGAAAAGAAAGATTCTTTGCAGGGAATTCCGCCTCAACTCCTATTTTGAGGACCTGCAGCACTATTTCACTCGTCCTGAATCCCCACAAAGGCCGAACCATTGCCTTCCGAAGCTACCTCAAAAACATGTCACTTCAAATTAACAACTCTCCCATTCCAAACACTAATAATGGCACATACCTAGGAGTCATAATGAACTTCAAACTATCCAATATTCCCCACATCAAGGAAACCCTTCTCAAGGCCAACTCCCCCTTTCGCCCCTTTTTGCTCAATCGAGGCCCCTATTTTCTGGTGCGATTTATTCCCAGCGCAGATGGAGCAAAAACACCTGTAGAGAAAGATGCTTCCTACGACACGCTGGCGGAACATACCATCCTCTATACTACCGGCGAAATCCCTCGCATTGACGCTTTCCTCGTCAACCAATGAATAAAATTCCTTTCAAAGTGCAAGATCCACCTGAACCCTCCAATCAAGAAAATCTCCTTACAGTCAACCAATTAATCCAGATAACCCTCCACAATCTAGATCGCGGAAACGTGTTCGACGAAGAAGGAACAGTCGCCCTCTTCACTGGCCCCTATTCCCCTTCACAATACGTGAAGCCCAACCGACCTAATAGACGCAACTAACCCCACCCCCTCTCCACGCACCTCCTCCCTCTTTCTACTTTCTATCTTCTCTTTTCTCCTCTCTGTTTTCTTTCTATCTCCCTCATTTTGGTCACTTCAACTGCTCAATATGGTTGAGATTGATTTGCTTTAACCTCCTTTCTTGATTGGTTTCAAGGCTCTTCTTTTTCCTTTGTAAAGCATTTCTTTGATATATCGCAGTGCGTTTTGCCGGTATGTGGCCAAATATTCAAGGCATCTAAAACAGCACTTAAGGGGCACCTGTTCTCTGAGTAGGCAAACGACCCAAGGTATTTTTACTTTACCAACTGCCAGCAGTTTGAATTAGAGAGAGAGGTTAGACCACTGGGTTGTCATACGGCGGACCGCGGTTCAAATCTCGCTGGTGGCAGTGGGAATCGTATCGTGACTTGACGTCGGATACCAGTCGACTCAGCTGTGAATGAGTACCTGAGTCAAATCAGGGTAATAAATCTCGGGCGAGCGCAATGCTGACCACATTGCCTCCTAGTGTACCGTTACGGTCTTGAATGAAGTGCTCTAACACACTTCAAGGCCCTGATCCAATATGGATTGTTGCGCCAACGATTATTATTATAACAGTTTGAATGCAATTTCAAAGCGAAATTCGTCTTCCTTTAAATTTGATCGGCGTGGAACGAACTGCACGTGCGCAAGTGCGAATCGGGTTGGCCATGACATCGAAAAACAATTTTTGACAGCGAAAATTCATTAAAGTTTTTTTTTATTATAATTGGTGACCCCCTGTCAACGCACGTACGCAGCAAAGTGTTGCTCAGAAGTTCTTGTGCAACAAAGGAAGAATCATTCAATTTGAAACAAGCCGGCGAGAAACGGAATTCTCAAGTATGCCGATGAAGTTTTGAAAAAAGGTGCAGTTCTGACGCCTATATTCAATCAAAAACCTGCACCGCAATGAAAGTTTGTGCAAGCATAATCGCCCGGCTTGCAGACGCAACAACCGCAGATGCAGCATCCACACAGCCTTCATCGAGAATGAAATCGTTTTCGGAGGATCCAGTCCAGTACCAACAACAAATATTGCCATCAGCCGGCATCACAGCGGATGCTGTTCGTTTTAATTATGCTGGACGAGGAGGCAGTTGGGCTTGTCTCCGAGGTCCTCGAGGACTGCTCTTAGAGGCGCTTGAAAGAGCAACTCGTGAAAACGCTGTAAATAAGTGAGACGGCTAAATTTAACTGCTTACTGACAGCTAACGCTGGGTGATCGTGCGCCAAGTCAACTGCAGCGTGAGATGAGGCAGTTGGGTGATGACAAAGTCGGCACCGAGCTGCTACAGCCTTTGTGGCCATCCTGACTTGTGCGGATTTGGGGTGTCTCGATACGCTAGCCGTCATCGCGGACAAAGTCCACCACCACAAAGTGTACTAGCCACTGCAATTTCTCACCAAATAAATCAGACTTGCCGGGAGTTATGGCAACTGCCACCCGAAATGCAACACCACGTCGGCTCATAATCTACGACCCCTTGAGCCGGTGCAACTACCTGGTCGATATAGGCGCTAAAGTCTCGATTCTTCCTGTATCCCGCCATAACAATTTAATACCACAATCATTGAAAATCGCGGTAGCAAATTCTTTGTCGACCCGTACGTATGGCTACAGCCAGGTAGACTTGAGTTTAGGATTTCGACGAACGTTTTCTTCATCATCATCAACGGCGCAACAGCTGGTATCTGGTCTAGGCCTGCCTTAATAAGGAACTCCAGACATCCCGGTTTTGCATCGAGGTCTATCAATTCGATATCCCTAAAAGCTGTCTGGAGTCTTGACCTACGCCATCGCTTCATCTTAGGCAGGGTCTGCCTCGTCTTCTTTTTCTACCATAGATATTGCCCTTATAGACTTTACGGGTGGGATTATCCCCATCCATAGGGATTAAGTGACCCGCCCACCGTAACCTATTGAGCCGGATTTTATCCACAACCGGACAGTCATGGTATCGCTCATAGATTTCGTCATTGTGTAGGCTATGGAATCGTCCATCCTCATGTAGGGGGCCAAAAATTCTTCGGAGGATTCTTCTCTCGAACGCGGCCAAGAATTCGCAATTTTTCTTGCTAAGAACCCAAGTTTCCGAGGAATACATGAGGACTGGCAAGATCATGGTCTTGTACAATAAGAGCTTTGACCCTATGGTGAGACGTTTCGAGCGGAACAGTTTTTGTAAGCTGAAATAGGCTCTGTTGGCTGACAACAACCGTGCGTGAATTTCGTCATCGTAGTTTTTATCGGTTGTGATTTTTGACCCTAGATAGGAGAAATTATCAACGGTCTCAAAGTTGTAGTCTCCTATCTTCATTTTCCCGTTTGACCAGTGCGGTTTAATGTTGTTGGTTGGTTGGTTTTTGGTGCTGACGTTGCCACCATATACTTTGTCTTGCCTTCATTTATGTGCAGCCTAAGATCCTGCGCCAGTCGCCGCCTGTTCGATCTGGATGAAGGCAGTTTGTACGTCTCGGGTGGTTCTTCCCATGGTATCGATATCGCCAGCAGAGACCAGTAGGTGGACTTAAAGAAGATCGTACCTCTTGCATTTACCTCAGCATGACGGATCACTTTCTCGAGGGCCAGGTTACAGAGGACGCATCATAGGGATCCCCTTGTCTTAGACCGTTGTTGATGTCGAATGGTTTTGAGAGTGATCCTGCTGCTTTTATCTGGCCTCGCACACTGGTCAGGGTCAGCCTAGTCAGTCGTATTAGTTTCGTCGGGATACCGAATTCTCTTCTGGCCGTGTACAGTTTTACCCTGGCTATGCTATCATAGGCGGCTTTAAAGTCGATGAAAGGATGGTGCAACTGATGTCCATATTCCAATAGTTTTTCCATGGCTTGCCGCAGAGAGAAAATCTGATCTGTTGTTGATTTGCCTGGAATGAAGCCTCTTTGGTATAAGCCAATGATGTTCCGAGCGTATGGGGCTATCTAGCCTAACAAGATAGCGGATAATATCTTATAGATGGTACTCAGCAACATGATACATCTATAATTGCTGCACTGTGTGATATCTCGCTTTTTATGTATGAGACAGATAATGCCTTTGTGGCCAGTCGTCAGGCATTGATTCGCTATCCTATACCTTGAGTACAAGTTAATGAACCACTTGGTGAAACTGGTCGCCCCCATATTTAACCAATTCGGCTGTAATTCCATCGGCTCCTGGCGACATATGATTTTTTAGCCGATGAATTGCACGGACTATTTCTCCTATACTTGGTGGTGGCAGTATTTGTCCGCCGTCTTCAGTCATTCTGTCGGAAATCAGATTTCCCTCTTTGTTTAGGCAGGATGAGCATCGAGGTGTATAAGACTTCATCCTGCTGACTTGTTGGTAAAAGTTGCACGCCTGGTGCGGTTGGTCCTATATTTTTCTAGTTCACAGACTTGTTGGTTATCACAGGCTTCCTTTTTCCGTCTGTGAAGTCGCTTCTCCGCTCGCCGGAGTTCGTGATTAGTCTTTGCGCGTGCCCGCGTTCTTTGAGTAGGCAACATTACTCGGTGTGTGGGATTCTTCCGTTCCGTTGCTAGCTTACATTGATCGTCAAACCAGCCGTTCCGACTTTTTTTTTCAGGTGATTGTGAAGATCATTTGTTGATGCTTCATCTCCAGGTCCTCTGTTGACTGCAGTTATTGCGGCAATCATTTCCCTCTTATAGGTGTCGCGGAAGGCTGTGTTGTGGATGGCATCAGCATTCACTCTTACCTGATTGTCAGGGGGGATTATAGGTGGTGTCGTAATTCGAGCTCGGAGCACTATGCCAACGAGATAGTGGTCTGAGTATATTGGCCTCTCTATATGTTCTGACATTCATGAAGGCTGAGAGGTGGCGGCGTTCAATCAGCACGTGGTCAATTTGGTTGAAAGTGATCCCGTTTGGAGAGGCCCACATATGTTTGTGGACCGCTTTTCGTGCAAACCAAGTACTTCCAACAATCATTTCGTGCGATACTGGCAACTGACTAATCCGCAGTCCGCTATCATTGATTTCCCTGTGTAACTATAGGAGCCGACGTATCGCCTGAATACAGGCTCCGTCCCTACTTGACTGTTGAAACCTCCAAGTATGATTTTGATATCATACTTGGGACAGGCTTCGAGGGTCCGCTCAATTGCCTCGTAGAAGGTATCTTTCTCCGACTCTGCAGTGTCTGTAGGGACGTGGACGTTTATGAGGCTTATATTTCTAAATTTGACTCGCAAACGCAGAGTGCATAGCCGCTTATATTTTCAAAGCCGATAACAGCAGGTTTCATTTTTTGGCTGACTAAGAAACCTACTCCGAGCACATGGTTTACTGGATGACCGCTATAATATATGGTGTAGCGGCTGTTCTCCAGGAAACCGGTCCCTGTCCATCGCATCTCTTGCAACGCTGTTATATCAGCCCTATATTGGGACAGGGTATCGGCTAGCTGTTCATCAGCTTCATCTCTGTACAGGGAGCGCACGTTCCATGAGAAAATGCGAAAATCGTTATTCCGTGTTCGTTGCCGGGTCCGTCGTTTTAAAATCCGTCCTGTCCGAGGCTCCTGTTGTGGCTCTGGAACAAGTTGTTTTCCGTGTAGGGTTATCAGCCCTACCCAACCCCCAACCTGGAGGACCAGTTGGTACAATTTGTCCCGTTTCTAGGCGCGGGAGACTCGCCTTCATCCTTCTCCGTCTACAGCTTTTCGTTAAGAAAGAGCTCCCAGCGGTCACCACGTGGAGGTGGAGATAGGGTTTGGTAGTAGAGCTGTTGTTGTTAGTTCAGCAGGCATTTCCCAGGTTTTATGCTCGATCGTGGGTACCAATCCACGTTTCGCCCTGGGACCTATACTACCCTTTGACCACCAAGTATAGAGTATGGTCAAAAACGTCAAAATAAGGAGCAAAAATAAAAGGTCAGCCGGTTTCGATCGTATTCCTATGGTCGTCCTTAAGAAATGGCGCCAAATCCATCAGCCCTTTCCTGTCCAACCCAATAAATCACTGCATCCTGAATCCACACTTTCCCACAAGTTGGAAATGCGCAAGAATCGTCCTAATCCTCAAAAAACAAGAAAATCTACTTCAACTTAACTGCTATCGGCTACTCTCGATACCCTCTTCGCTAGCCAAAGTCTTTGCCAGAACTATCAAAACGCTCATCGATGATCTAATCGACTGCAATAACTTTATACCAGATTTCCAGTTCGCAAACCGTCCTGCACATTCGGCTGAGCATGCTCTTCTTGTCTTAAAAACGGACATCCTACTGAACCTCAACCCTTATCATAGCCTGCCTTCTTGATTTAAGGAAGGCCTTCGACTCAGTCTGGCAGTACGGACTAGTCCATAAATTAAATCATTCCCTGTCTTTCCACCCACATCTATGCAAGTTCATACTCAGCATCGTAGATAATCGCTCGAAAAAAGTAGCCATCCACCAGTGCATATCACCGCTATGTGGCCAAATATTCAAGCCATCTAAAACAGCACTTAAGGGGCACTTGCTCTCTGGGTAGGCAAACGACCCAAGCTATAAGCAAGCCATTTGCGAGCCTCCATACGTATTCCTAAGTATCTAATTGCGGACTCCAGCGAACCAAGCAGTTTAAACTGCCCCACTGGCACTGACCGCTTTCAAAAGCCGCAGGCACTGGGGTTGTGAGCTTTATTGTCGTTTCTTCCTCTATATTGGTTTCATGTTCTGGAAGTCCAACCCATATCCATTATTGTGGACGGGTGGGTGTTCTCCCACCTTTCCGACTTCGATATTTTCGGAAGTCAAGAACTACCCGTTTTACCAGAAGCGAAGCTACTTTTTTAGTGTTTTATTATGATACATAACGAACAGTGGACTTTGGCTTTTCTGGGCTACTTTCTCAATGTTTTTCTTATTTCCGAGATATAACACGCTCGGAAAGTGTTGGGTTTCACCTAATACTAACAATAAGTGCCAAGCATTTAGGTTCGGACAATCCTACCTACTAAATAAATATATACAGGCGGTGGTAGGTTAGTGGGAGAGTCCCTTGAGAGCCCCTGCAACATCGGGCACGTTTGTAGAATGGTGCATTTCAGCATGCTTCAAACCAGACTGCTTGAGAGTCCCAGGATATCAAGGGCAAGCCGCAAGGGATCTGTAGTTGATAACATTTTGGGAACTCCATGATCCTCATCAAAAGCCAACGCTTATGTTGGTAAATCCGTTGTGTTCCCGTGATCAACGCATGCGTGTGTGGGGCGGCAGGATTCGCGCCATTCGAAATTTATTTCAAATGTTGCGAATACCAGCGAACAGATGACGCTACCGGCGCTCTCCACTCAGTTTAGATCTCACCACAGGAGTGGAGAGCAGAGTGCCATGAAGGGACGGCAGAATGTCATTTGAAAAAAATAATTGCTGGACTTCGACTTCGACTGACAACGACCTGGAGAAAAAAAAGGAATCGACATCTGCACTTCGCTTACACTTTGAGATATAAAAAGCTTTTATGAATTGTGTTAGTTTATGAAATTTATTTTGTTTTTTAAATAAAATTAAGTTTAACAGTATATAATTCATTAAATACTAAACGTGCATGCAAGGTTTTGATGGATCACCTTCCATGCAGCATAATGCCTGTTCACGTTTTGCACCGATGCCATGACAGTGCAGTTAGAAATAAGTGGGTGGGCACTGGTCGATTTCCGCTCACTCTTTTATTATGAACTTTTTGTGAGCTCAGGTGGCGACCACGTCATCCTAATGGCACATAGCCATATGTTCGGCAAACGCAAATCGGTAAATTGCTGGCAGAGACAATTCATAGACCCGCTTTTGGTCTGACTGCACTCCATCCAGAAGATTGAAAGATCGATACTCCAAGTTAAGGAGGTCAGCCTGAGAGATACGATTTTAGCACCAGTTTTACAGGTCGCAGAAATTCGGAGATTAGAGAATCCTTCAGATCGCTAACTCGGTTCCTTGCAGAGTTTCTAAGTATATGTAAAAGTTTGCCTCGGCCATAGTTTGGATGTGAAGGTCATCAACGCTATGTTCGGCATGTGCCTCGTGATGACCTCGTGTGGCTTGGATTCAACACTCGTCTAGCCCAAATTGCATCCGAACATCACGACTTAACATTCGTAACAGAATCCTAATGTGGTCATTAGTGTATGATGATTGATGATTGACTATACTGATGACCACCTTAGGAGCTTGATGTCATTTAAGTCCATATTAAGGACCGTAGAGAGAAAATCCGCGTCCGGGGTGGAAATACCGGCCTGGGGTGAAAGCTATGCGGGCCCCCTATTATCCCTTTCTTCATTGAAATTTCTATTAAGGGCCCCGGGGGCCTTGAAGTGTGTTGGAGCATTTCATTCAAGACCGTAACGGTACACTATAGTACACTGTAGGAGAGGCATTGCGCTCGCCCCAGATTATTACCCCGATGCCAACAGTGAGATTTGAACCGCGATCTTTCGCGCTCAGCGCTCTAACCACTTTAGCCATCCGGACACAGAGGCTGTTCACTTCCGCTGATCACGTGCCCAGGGAGCTGCTGGAGATCTGCAGTCGAATAGGTGATAGCAAAGCCTTGGGTCTGGATGGCATACCGAATAAGGCCCTCAAGCTTGCCGTCAAATGTAGACCGAATATGTTCCCGAAGTTGTTCGAGGCGTGCATGTCCGAGGGAATTTTTCCTGCCCTATGGAAACGGCAGAAACTGGTGCTGCTGCCTAGGGCTAGGTGGCTTCGTTCAAACCATCTCCGACTACACAAAACCTTAAAAAAGAGAAGAAAAGAGAAAAAGCCAATACAGATTTAATTTGATTTTAATGGATGTGGGTGTTGGTATAATTGGCACCCTGGCTCCCGGATTTCTTCCCTTTGGTCCGGCATGCATGACTCGAAAGTATCATTAATAACAACACAATTGCTTATTCATTTTCAATGATAAAATTTATTTACCATTAAATAAATATTATATATAATTCTGTACAAATGCACAAATGTCAATATTCTCATAATCGATCCGTCACTTTTACTCTCTCGCAATACGTTCGTTTTGAGTTCCATTTCTTTGGTAAATGTATCCTTATCATGTATCAAGTGAAAGGTTTTTTTTCGGTCGTTTATCCTCTTATACAAATATAAAATTTGAATACAAAAAATTCCTCACATGCGAATAGAAATTATAACAATGGATAAAGCACAAAATTTATGTAGCCAAATTACTTAAATTATCTGATTACAATCCTTTTAAAGGTTGCGTTGTATTCCGGAATGGGAAAGCGATTGGTATTTTGCTTTTGAATGTGTCGGGTCAGGATTCACTTTCCCACTTCGGGACACAACATTTCAATTTCTAATGCCGATAATACAATTTTAATTTTGAAATGTTCTAATTTCCAATTTAGGGTTCTATTCACATTACGCTCATCACTGGCTTCTCATCAAAATCCTCCTAATTTCTAAGTAATTAGTACATTGAGAAAAATAAGACCTTAGTCCTTGTGGGATTGCTAGACTACGTGGTATTATATTTTTTGGGTTTCTTGTAAATATGATATGTTTAGTGGATATGTTTTGTTTTATATCTCATCTTTTATTTTATCATTTGTCCTGTCCTTGTACTTACATCTAGCTGCTGTGAAATGAATCACTTCTTCCGTGAAATTTTCATTTGAAGCCCCTTAGTCCTTGCAGTGGACAACCAAGTCAGTAAGAGAAGTCTCCATTTAAACGATTCAAACTTTGAGACGAGCGGAAATAATTTTGAAAATTTGTAAAAGTACGAAATTTGACACAATTAAGTATGTACTCGCATTTGCAAAATTTCTGAGAGTACCCAAAATTTACGGATTAAGAAAGACTTTTGTATCTTAATATGCTCCTTTTATCTATTTAATTGATCTGATGCCTTACATTGGTATTAGTTATTTCTGTTTATCAACTTTGTCCACTATTTTAACAAATATTAGCTGCACATTTCATATCGCACCATTCTATGGTTTTTAAGGTTCACATTGTTTTGTATCTATCATTGTTCATCGGTAGGTATGCACGAGGTTAGATTGCCTTTGATAAGCTTTAGATATCACTAGATTATAAGTAGACATTTAGATGTTGAAAAAAGTTTTAAGAATAAAGTTTTTCATGTTCATTTTTGTAAATTTGAAGATACTTTAGCTTAGCAAATCATAAGGGTTAAAAATGTTAGTCCTAGGGTTTAACATTTTTGAAGCAGCACGAAAATTCAAAGGCTCCAATATATGAGTTTTGGTTTTCACATCTCTAGATAGAATGCGCAACGGGGTTAACAACATTCGAAATTTATTTCGAATGTTGTTAATTCGGTTGACAGTTGCCACCACCGAATGTTCTCCGTGGCGGAGTCAGCCTGGATGAAGTCGAAAAAAGAATTGAAATTAAAAAAAATGAATTGTGACGTTTTTGGAATTAAGGAAGGAGATGAAAAAGTTTTGAATTACGAATACAATTTTAAATGAATTGATTTTTAATTTAGTGTAATGAAATAAAAATAAATACAACAAGTTTGTAGCCTTCATAAAAGGGCTTTGCGAAATCTAGAAGCGTAGGACGATCGGAGGCATATTTATCGCTACCAAGCTGTACTCCTGAGGAAACGGTTTGACGAATCGCGTTGCATTAAAGACTTACGGAAAGCTCAAGAAATACTCGCCATTTTTATGACCTTGAATTCAGTAAAAACTCATTACTGAATACTTGAACGGAGGAGAATTTGTATTTCTCCAGCAAGTTTCATTTCACTAGTCCAGATATAAATTGTTTTTAATTGGTGAGTCCTCTGAACAACGGAATCTTCTGCTTGTAACTAAGCCCATCGAGAGGGAAGGGAGGGGGGGGCGTAAGAGGCAGTACCAGATTCTTGAACATAATAAGGTTCATTGAGGGGAGCCAGAATGATTTTGACCCCGGGCCCAGAATTTCTTTTCTATGACCCAGTTTGTAACTGTTACTATTTTTAACTCCAATTTTTATTTATTTAATTATTATTTAACACCAATTTTTTTGTTGAGTATGGCTTCCTAACCTTACTAATCCTTTTTTATGGCTACGAAGTTAGATTTTCACATCAGTTAAAAACATTTGAATAAACTAGACTTTTCCTTAGTTTCTTGTGTAGTGTACCACTTTAGGAACCCACCTTGCACGCACATCTGGCTAAAGTGCAAATATTCTGCATAAAAAGTGGTGTCAATTGTAGTCGCCCCCCCCCATTCAAGGAATCCTTGCATCACTTCTGTAACTCTTTCTACCGAAACCGAAGGAAACCGTTGGTCGTCATATATATCTGTACATCGTCCTGAACCCAATCACCATAAGCCACAAGAATTATGATCAAGCATAATGCGAACATTGAACCGCCAACATTGGTACAAAACAACAATCAAATGTCAAAAAAGGACTAAGCGCCGGGTATAGATGGCATCCCCGCGGAACTCATCAACTTCAGCGGTTCAAGAGGGCTACCCATAATTTCGTTGCCTCCATTTGCACTCCATGCAACAGATCCTGCAAGTGTGGTCAGGAAGTGTAATATGCCCTATCCAGAAAAAGGTGATAAGTTGACATATGACAGGGGCCAAGCAGTGCACTGCAGGATAGACTGACGCGGAATATAGTTCCCTGAAGCCAACCTATCTCTCTTTGAGGGTGAGCTGTCTCTCCTCTAAGGCGATGTGTGGCTTCAAAGGGGCCAAGCCTCTTGTCAGTTAGTAAGTGGTGATAGCCACATCCTGTACGAGGTGACCATACTATTAACAAAACGCTACGAATCTAGACTGGAGAGCCGAAAAACACCTACCCCAATCCAGGATCTCATGCGAACCGTGCCCTTTGGATAGTGTTCAGTCGGGGGTAACTGACTATATTCAGACACTGTACTGCACAAAAACTAGTTAACCAGGCTGAGGCACGTCTCCGAAGTTCTGAGAGTCAGATGATTACACCCAAGAAGGGAAGAATTGGGACCTCAAGCAGTGAATTCAAGGTCAACAATGGTGTACTGCGAGGACAACAACCAAGAAACACTACTGCTCAAAAAGCAAGAACATGCAAAAGCTCGTCTAAGATAAATAGATCAGATGCCAGGAAGGAGACAGGTCTTAGTGGCGCTGATACTAAATGGTACCTGTGTTACCTGAAGGATGGCTTGAAACCAAAAGAGGCTCTTAAGAAGGCTCAGGATATACCTAAGCAATCTTTACCAGAGCTAAGAAGGCAGGGAGCAGTAGAGACTAGCCTGTATGAAGACATTGCTCCCAAAAAAATCCGAACCTCAACCCAAGAGGGTCGAAAACCCGAGCAGATCAGAGGTGAAGGCAGGAATCAGGAAGCCCGCCATTAGCTATGCTAGCGCGGTCAAGGGCATTACACTGGCCATACAGCCAAAAATGTTTCCCGAGTAAATACTCACTCGTGAGGAGCAGGAAACTATCGAAAACCTTATCGTCAGGCAGATGTGCAAGGAATGGACTGCGAAACTTGTGTTCACCGGGATACGCTTTCGATCAGGTCATATACTGGTGAACTGTGCGACGGACGACACTGCAGAGTGGCATAGGACCACAGTTCCTAAATTGCCAGGTTGGGAAGGAGCAGAACTGTCAACATGTGCTGGGGATGATACACCAGGAGCATACATGGTGACAGTGTTTTTCCCGATAGCTGCAACAATAGAAACGGAAGATTTCATGGATTTCCTAATCGCTCAGAACCCGATTATGAAGAGTCTTCAGAAGCAAGGGTAGATGACCGATCCCTGGAGGCAATCAAACGTCGGAGTTGCCATATCAACTTTAGATTTGGCAACATACCTGTGCACGCGTACAGTGAAAAGCCGAGGAAAGACACCGGGTGAGAAGCATACCGAGGTCCCCGAAGAAGCCTTGAAAGTCATTGAGGCGGAAAGACTTGCTGCCCAGTGAAGAGGAGAAGCTGGACGACCTAGATCTAGGACTTCTAGGGCGACGTGTAGGAAAGCGCCATATCGGAGGAGGAAGGCAATACTACGGCAGCGGAGAAGAGCCCCAAACAATAACGGAGTTTGTGGTGGTGTGATAGTCCAGATAAACCTCCACCATACGAAAGCTGCATCTGCGGTAATTGCAAGGGAAACTTCCAAAAAGAACATTGGAATAGTGTTGGCCCAGAAGCCCTGGATGTACGTGTACAGATTCGCGGCCTGCAAGGAGGAAGCATACAGGTAATTTGGGGCTCCTCTTGTGAAAAACCAAGAGCTTGCGTAATTGATAAAAGTAATTTAAAATATATATGTTTCTCACAGTTTCTGACCGGAGTTCTTGTGGCTATCAAGTTTCATTGGTTGAACTCCCCAAGCCGGGAGGGGCACTCGAGAGGCGGTCGTGGCATCGGGATACTTTCCAGGAGACGCTATCCGGGTTCCAAAGGAACAAGTCGCTAAACTGCTGAAGTACTGTGAGAAGAGGGCGTTACAACTTCTCCTCGGCTGCGATGGCAACGCCCATCACGAAGTCTGGGGAAGTAGCGACACAAATTGGAGAGGTGAGTACCTTCTTGAATTTATTCTTAGCAATAAGTTAGAAACATATAACATAGGGAACACTCCCACATTTGTGACTAGCACTGGACAAGAGGTACTAGAAATAACTCTAGGAAATACTCTAACGGAATGGTCAGGAATTGGAAGGTGTCGGATGAGACCTTTATGTCTGATCACAGAATAATCAGATTCGACATTGAGGGTAACTCCGAAATAAAAAAATAATGAGGAATCCCAGGAGAACTTATTAGGAATCCTATGTAGCGCACCTGGGCAACAACGTGGCAAAACTTCACCGGGGCGAACTGGAACTAGAAACAGTAGTGAAAAACCTCAACACAGTCGTCATTGACGCATATGAGGCTAGCTGTCCGGCTAAGACAATTAAGTCATCAAGGGATGTACCATAGTGGAACAGGAACCTGGCCAGAATAAGAACAAAAGCGCGAAAAGTCTTCAACTGGGCAAAATAAACCGGAGAATTGGCGAGGTATGCTCAGAAGCTATGGTAAGGTGGATGGTGAGAACTTTTAACCCACTCAAATCCCCCGGAGTAAATGGCATTTTCCCAGCACTAATGAAGGGAGGCCTAGAAATCATCTTAGAGTCTTTTATGAGGATGGTAAGGGGCAGCATAGCCCTGGGTTATATACCAAGGGCATGGAGACGGGCAAAAGTGGTCTTTTTTTCAAAAGCGGGTAAAAAGGATCCGGCAGAACAGTTCTTTGCTGATGAATGCCCTTTGACACTTACGTAACTTAGCACGTAGTTAACACCTGTCGAGCGAGTTTCCAGCGCCTAAAAAAAGAAGGTGAAGAAAGATAAAAGGAAACAATTGGCTACGCCGCCAGAGATCCGTCTGTCCAAAGACAGGTAGGTTACAAACCAAGAGCCAGAAACAGAAAAGACGAGGAAACGCAGAAGGAAGGAAGAAGGAAGGAAGGAAGAAAGCCGATGGAAGGCAAGATATTGCGGAAGTGCTTAGTGAAATTCGATGCAGGATGAAATCTGAAGACAACGGTGCAGAAGTGTTCTCCATACGGAAAACAAAGGGTGTCAGATTCCTCGTCGAACTAGGCCCGAAAACGACTCGCAAGATTACGTTCTGCGAAGTGGTCAAGTGGTTATTAGGGAAGAAGGCTTTCATTTCTAGTCCAGAACCTATGTGCTCTCTACAAATCTGAGATCTTGCCTGCCCCTCAGAGTAGGCCGAAGTGAAGGAGGCCATTAAACGTGAATGTCTAGAGGTAACCAATGCCCGGATAGGCATCATCTTTGTAAATGCTCGAGGCCAAAAACTCGCTGTGGTGGAAGTCCTCGAGCAATATGCGAGAAAACTGCTTAGCAGCAGGAAAATCGAAATTGGATGGGTAGTATGCAGGGTACGAATGCGGATAATCCCCATCAAATGCTACAAGTGCCTGGACTATGGACATATGTTAGTAACTTGCATCGGACTCAATAGGGGGACAGCATACCGCAGCTGCGGTTAGGTAGGTCACCAAGCGAAGACCTGCAATGATAGTGAAAGTTGTGTTCTTTGCAGGGATTGTGGCGCGTATGGTAAGAATGTCGCACACACTGGGGGTCCGGACGGTGTCCAATCTTTAGGGCGGAACTAGAAAAGGCTAAGGCACGAATAATATGATCCGCATTTTACATGAATCATCTCGATCTTGACTTATCGGGTACCGCTGCTATCTGGGTTCGGGACGACGTTCGATTTTATGCTCTTGTCCAAGGCAGAGGGATTGGCTTTGGTTCTTAGGGATAATGTTTTTTAACGTTTTCCTGACACCGAATGTTCTGCTGTCTCGGGCACGGATGGGCGAATATTGGTAGGCAGTGATTTTAATGCTAGGGCCCCTGACTGGGGCATGCCCTCAGCCAAACTCCAGAGGGAAACCGATCCTGCAAATGGCGGCGAGAACCGGGCTCGTAGTTTTAAACACCGGATCCATGCTAATGTTTCGGCGCCTAGGCTGCTAAGGAAGCATCCCTGACATCACTTTTGCGTCGAAATCTCTGACACCATCAGTGGATAAGTGGCGAGTCCTGAACGACTTCTCGACAAATGATCACCAGCACATCGCGTTCGAAATGGTTGATACCACTTGTCGGCGTGCACCAACCCGGCGCTTCCAATGCGTGAGGAATGTCGCAAGGGTGAACATCGGGAAGTTTGTCGAAACTCTTGGAGCAGGTAGAGGTGGTAAACTGTAGTAAGCTTAGTAATGAAGCTCATAACCAAAACGTTTGAGGTTCCCGTGCCCCAGCCGTGACAAGCCTTCTATATATTGGTAGACGGCAGAAATTGGCGATATACGGAAGTAGTGTCATAACCTCCGCCGTTTGGCGTAACGTTTGCATGCCAGCGAGGTGGCATGCACCATAAAGGCAGAGTATAGATCAGCGAAGAAAAGACTCTGCAATGCGATAAATAAAAGCAAAGCTCGCGACTGGCAGAACCTGGTCAACAAGATGAATGAGGACCCGTGGGGACTTGACTATAAACTTGTCACCCGGAAAATCGGGGCTCTGCGGAAGCCCTGCATACTAAGTACCGACCGGATGGACCGCACTGTACGGGCATTATTCCACAGACATCCCGCACGGATAGATGTCAATAGCGTGGAAAGCGTCGCGGATTACCCTCTTTTCACAATGAGAGCGCTGGAAGAAACGGTTCTCACCATGAAAAATAAGAAGGCGCCAGGTACTGATGATATCTCGCCGGAAATTTACAAACTGGTGTTCCGCTAACGGCCGGACTTGCTGCTGGGCGTGTTCAACGTTTGCATGAAAGACGGAATTTTTCCTTATCGCTGGAAGGCAGCGAGACTTGCGTTGATCAGCAAGGGAAAAGGGGACGCGAAGCTGTCGTGCTTGCTACGCCCGGAAAGTGCTCGAAGATTCATCAGGAGTAGACTCGTCGCTAAAGTGCTCCCCGCTGCCGGAGACTTATCCCCAAGGCAGTTCGGGTTCAGAACAGGGTGAGGCACATAGCCGCCGATCTAGACGAATGATGCTCCTCTTAACGCTTGATGTCAGAAATGCCTTCAATTCCGTAAGATGGACAGATATGGTAGGCACATTAGAAAACTCATTCCACGTGCCAAGCTATCTCTTATGGATATTGAGGGATTAACTGAAAGATCGCTCCCTGCTCTATGAAAGGAGGTCAGAGGAGGATGGAGATGATGTCGGGAGTAGCACACGGACCCATTCTAGGCCCGGACCTCTGCAACGCTTTTTACCATAATCTGCTGAAAGTCGATATACCCGAACAATCGCACCTGGTCGGTTATGCACACGACGATGCGGCATTTATTGACGGACACACTGTTGAACAGGCGCAAAGCTGACTTGGCATATTGATGCGACGGGCAAGCGCATAGATGACTGCTGACGGTTTCAGCCTTATGCTGGAAAAAAACCGAAGTAGTCATCTTGACCAGAAAGAGAATCTTGATCCTGTGTCCTATATCGATCGGCGACTTGACTTTAGATTCCAAACCAGCGGTTAAATACCTTGGTTTAATGCTCGACTGGAAGATGAGCTACTTCGAACAAATCAAAGTAGCAAAGGACAGGGTTGCAGCTGGAGTCTCAGCCTTGAGTCGGCTAATGGCGAATGTTGGGGGCCTTTTATCTACTAGGAACCGCCTCTTCATGAAAGCAACGCAGTTGTTCTACTCTATGGCGCGGAGGTATGGGCTGATACCCTTGACAAGAAGATGCATCGTAAGCGCCTTGCTCAAATGTAGATACAACCGTTGCCCTCCTTTCTAAGGAGCGTAGAGCTATCTACAGCCGCAAGGACGAAAACTTAAGAGAGGTGGTTGTCCGTGAAGAATGTCAACGTACCCTTACCGAGTGGCAACTCTCTTGGCAAAATGAACCAAGAGACAGATGGACTGCCCGTTTTATAGAAAATTTTGATCCACGGCTGAACTGAACAGACGATGAAGTTGATTACTTCCTTACCCAACTTCTAAGTGGGCATGGAGGTCTTCAGTTTTACCGGCACAATATTGGGAAGGCGCGATCCCCTGATTGTGTGTTCTGCCGTGAAGTGTCGGATGGCGGTGAACAGACCTTTTTCTCTTGTAAAAGGTCATCAGCTTTAGGTAGATACAGGGGAGCTCCCTCCAGACAACATTTTCAGAGAGATCCTGAGGAGCGCTGAGGGATTGAACCGTGTTGCGCATTATGTTCTGTTTCTTCTCATTGTAAAGAAGATAGAGCTACCCGGTGGAGGAGCTAAATGGCAGGGGGTTCCTAGAACTGACATTCCCTTCTTCCTCTCCTCTTCCGATGGGAATTACTTGATTTGAGAGCTTCCCAAGGCGGGTGAGTTCGGGGCTAACTTGAAGTAATGTGACAAACAGTTCCAGGCTAGCTCTGTGACGATGGGGCTATTGGGGGGACTGCATCATATATTGGTCCCTTAAAGTGGGATTACCGTGGACCTTCCAGCTATATCAGGATAAGGATCCTAAACAAACCGCGTTAGATACTCGATTATGGCTGCTCTATAATTGCGGCTCGGATATCCTACCCTTTCCACAGTCGCCAGACTTGAACCCTGCAGAGAACCGTTGTGATTTTTTGGACAACAAACTGCGTGAAAGACAGTTGACAGTGGACAGAGCGTTTACTGGTGGAATGGAGCAAAATCCTAGTGGTTTGGTTTCTTCGATGTCGTGTTGATTGAGAAGTGTATTACGAGCGAATTACTGGTGTGCCTTTTTTGTCCTCTTGGAAAAATGTGAGTCTTTATGTTTCAGTGATCGATTATTACTTTAGCGCACCTATTTTCACTTTTTGTGTTCTTTGTGCCGTGACTGTGATACGTTTTCGTTTTTCCATTTTTTATTTGGATATAGGTATGTACTCTGGAGATTTTTATTTATGTTATTTCGGAGAAATAATTACAAATAAAGTTTTATTTCTCTCTGTTTGGTGCGTTAATTTCTTCTGTAATGTCGTGACCGATTATAACTGAGGTTGACCTTATGTTATAATCCGGTTACACAGAATTTTGTTTTCTATTTTAAAATGCAGAAGTTCCGAAGTCCTAAGTCACCATTTTGCTAACATTAAACTCCAACAGGGGTTACATATCTAAAAGTGGTTTAGTTACCATTCTCCCACTCTAATTACTATTGGTATTTCTGTTGAGAGTGAGATCAAAAACTCATATATCGAAGTAAAATTATAAGTAACATAACTTCCCTTATTTCAAAGCAAATTGCTTTCTCAGTCTTTGCAATCGTTCAATAATAATAATAAAAAAAAGAAAATATTATAATCGGAAAATGCATAAAATATTAACAATTAGAATAAATATAATTTATGGAATTTTTATCATTATTTGTCCTAACGCAGGAAAGCATTTTTTGTGAATGGTATTTTCTCTTTTCTAATAATCTAGTGTAAGGTACATAACTCCATTAGCTTCATAATTTCTCCTTTTTTCTATGACTATTTTCTTATCTTTTTGCCATTTTCAAATTTTTTTTTTTAATAATTTTGTCTTTGATGTTGTATATAAGATTATAATATGAACAAGTGTTACAGTGAGTTGGTGTTGAAAACCATAAACTTGATAAACATTTTTCAGGGATTTCAATATTTTATCCACTCGTTAAATTAGTCTCTAAAAGTATGATATGTAATTAATTTGGGTTTACTCACTTGATTCCATATTCACAGTTCTCTTTGTTTCTAATCAAAATTCAGTGGATATGCTTGTGAAACGGTTGATATGTATATATATGTGTTTGTTAAATACCAAATTTCAAATAGTTTGCATTAGTTTTATAAATCTATTATCATGAATTTCATATACTACTATCGTATATTAATGACTGGACTCAATAGTTTTAGGCATTTGGATCATTTGCTTCCATAATTCACTTGTTCAATTTCTCGTTAGTCCTTTCTAATACTAACATCACTTACAGAGAATAGTTATGAGTGTAATTGATATGTTTGTTGATATTTAAATTTACATTAGATTTAGACTTTTAAAAATATATTCATGTTACTTGTGTATGGAGAGTAAATAAAAATATATATTTATATATATATATTTATGCTTCACGATTGTGCTATTTTCAAGTTTGTAAGATAGTTGATTACACACAGATATTTGTTCAGGTATTTAGTTATAAGTTCATGTTTTTTTCTTTAGATTGATATTAATTGTTAGTTTTGGGCTGCGGCACTCCATATAATAATTTACTTTGTTCAACTTCCTCTTTCTGTGTTAAGGGTAGGACATAAGAAACACATATCACATGACATGCAGAATTTCAAGATTCATTTAGCAATAATGTGAAATTGGATCAACTACGACAACTACCTTCAATTATTGCTGGGGAACATTGTCACTGTCTAAACGGCTAGGCAAAGGACCGGTTCTTTTTACTAGCTGAGCTACTTTGGAAATATCTATAAACATCCTTTTTTGGTGGATCCAAGTATCTTTTTTATCTGAATATTGATTGCAGGAAAACATTTAATTTATAGAGAATTAACAATGAAAAATTTATAAATAAATTTATAGCAATTGCAATGAATGAAAAAAATTAATAATAATATAAGAGTAGTTCAAATTGTTGACCAAATATGAAATTTATTGTAATATTAATAAATATTTAAAAGGATTTTCTAAAATTTAATCCTAAAATATAAACTTTTCGTTGAAAAAAGTTCAAAACTGTTACATTAACAATTTTTCGTATTATTATCATTTTAAAAATATATTTTCATTGTTCAATTCGATCCTGCTTCCATTAAGAAATATATGCGTTAATTATCATTGAAAAAATAACGGAAAGTGACCTTAGAATATTTTCAAAATTGCTTCCAGATATTTATTTTTTACTTTTGAATTCGAAATGGTTGAAATTAAATGAATAATAAGATCACCTAACAAAATGCAATTCCAGAAAAACAAAACTAATGTTGATTTAACTATACCATATTGTATTGGGGTTAAGCAGAGTAATATACGTATATTTGCCAGCCTCTAATACACGTAGATTGTGTTTTCTACTATTTTTTTTTATTTACTATTTGTTCTTAAGGGTATTTCGCAATATAGAGATGACTCCTACAGTGTCAGCTTTTCCTCTAATAAAAATATCCAATTCTCTATTTTGCGAAATAAATTCTTTTTTTTTTGTGGTTTTTATTTGTATGTTGGAGCAACTTAAACCATGCAAGCAACTTAATTTGTTTTATATTTTTTTTTGTATTTTTCTGAAACATAGTATTTATCATAACAATAGAAATCTATAAATAAATAAAAAAAAAATAATCTACAAATTTGAATAATTGGAAATCTAATAATTATATCTGTCGATATATGAACTTAAATATGAATAAAATTGACTGTTAATTGGAACTGAATAATAATATGGGGAAGCTGGATCTGGTCCTACTCAATCGAGGAATCCTGTGTTGACCAATTTTTCGAGGAAGAATTTCACATCACCCAACTCCGAGTCTTTTATTCCTAGTGATTTCAACATTCCAAGATCTCCATTTTCTACAGCCATGAAAACAGATCGTAAGTGCTCCAAATCGGACCTGTAATGAGATAATAGTATTTGTAGTGATCGAAATTTTCACTCTACAAAAGGCTAGACTGGAATTTAAATAAATGGCTTTAAGGGGGGAAACCACATTAGGAGGTTTTCAGAATCGACTTCTTTTTATTGCATAAATCGTTATCTTAGCTATCCCAGAATACATTAAACGGGTTTCCCCTAGAAAGTTGCTGGCTGGCAATGATCCTTGTTATTTCCGAACTCACACCTCCAAGTTAGTAGCCCGGATAACCACTAGTCAACCTGGTGGTTAACTAACGTAAACGGCGAGAACGGCGACAACTTGGCATGGCATTGATTTATGATTTGGCAAACGATTCGGAGCTGACAGCTATGGCATTCTGTTAACTTAGTACACGAGAGTGACACCCCGTTGAAACGGCTTTCAGGCTAATATTACAGCCTGTGAGGAGTGGCCAGATCTCCCATCAGGCGCGACCCCAGGTGGCGGATAGGGGCATACCTATTGATGTGTAAATATGTGTTCATGCACTTTTCTTTTCTGACTGTGCATGGGCTAGTGTTTGCTCATCTCTGGTGCGTGGACCAAAATGGCTATGGGAAGGACACCCAGAAAATAAAACCAACATGGACGAACTGAGAAGGAGTAAAGTTACGGTGCAGGGGCTCGGAACCCCAGTACCGGCGGCTTTTGGGAGTGATCAAGCGGGCTCCCGGTCGTCGATATCCCTCGACCGCAGTGCTTCGGTGGTGGACAACTTGGCCACCGTTGCATCTAATACTACAAGTGTTTTAGATTTGGAGAAGGAGGTGTTCAAACGAAGCACAACTCTGCCAAGAACACCAATTGCGAAGGCAAAGAATGATGGGCTAAAAGGAGATAGCTGGCCAAAAAAGGCGATTTCGACACCCATCGGATCTGATCAAGAGGTACTCCAGCAGCAGCAAATAGATCCATTCAGGAGAAGGTCATCAATTTTACGATCTACTCCAATATCAAAGCCGGCAAAAGAGAAAGCTCATGGGAGCTCAGCAACTGAAAAAGGTGAAGCAGTCAGTAAAAGGAGTAGTCTGGCCAGGACTCACCGAGAACAGAGCCCTGACCCAGAAGAACTACCTTTTTTGCAGCTTGGAACTAAAATAGTTGAGCTGTCCGAATTCATCAAGGACAAGCACAACGTGCACCAAGCGATTAAGAACATGGTGAGAGCCATCAGGCTGCTTTATAATAGGTCACAGGAAGAAATAAGAAAACCTAAGGAAAAGCCGGACATCCCAGCCTCAACAGTGTCACAGGCGACCCAAGTGACACCCAAGCACAAAGTCGCCGACCTTCGCTTAAGTAAAAGAGTGAGAGACAAGGAGGGGGAAGCTTTTTTGAATCAACAAGCCCCAAAAAGGAAAAAAGGGGTTTTGATCAGTCCAACAAAGGGAACTAAAAGTTCAGAAGGGCCCAAAGTACCAAAAGTAGGAAAGTCGGCTAGCGAACCGAAACTGAAAGAAAATAAGAACGATGGTTGGACTAAGGTCGTGAATAAAAAAAGAAATAAGAAACCAAAGGTGCGAATTCGCCCGGAGGCAATTATAATCTCCAGCAGAGGACATCTAACATATGCGGAGATACTGAAGAAGGTGAAATCTGACCCCGACCTAAAAGACCTAGGCGAAAATGTTAGCTAAATCCGGAGGACCCAGAAAGGTGATCTCATGTTTGAGCTGAAAAAATCCAGCGTGGGTAAAACTGACGACTTTCGTAACCAAGTTTTAAACTCACTTGGGGAGAATGTCGCGGTTCGTTCCCAAAAACATGAGATCTATATTCAGTGCAAGGATCTCGATGAGGTAACATCCAGAGAAGAGATCTGCACTGCCTTGAAGGAACAATTCAAGTTGGAGGATTTCAGGGAAGAATCCATCGTGAGCCTAAGAAAGGCTTATGGCGCTACTCAAACGGCCACAATGCGACTGCCAGTGGAGTCAGCGCAGAAGTTGTTGGCCGTAGGGAAGGTTCGGATTGGATGGGTTGTTTGCCGACTAAGGGAACAGATCTCCTTAAAAAGGTGCTTCAAATGCCTAATGTTTGGACACTTCGCGAAAGCATGCATGATCGGTCCGATCGATGTCGAAGATGTGGGGAAAAAGGACATATTGCCAAGGAGTGCAATAGAGACCCCAAATGCATTTTGTGCGAAGAAAAGGAGGGAAGGGATAACCGGCATATTGTCGGAAGTGGGAAATGCCCAGAATTTAGGAAGGCGTTAACTGCAGTGAAAAAATGATGTTAATACAAATAAACCTTAATCATTGCAGGGTCGCACAAGATTTGCTTGCGCAGACCGCTTACGAATCCGCAATGGAGATTGCTATCATTAGTGAACCGTACAGAAATCTTGACGGTGCTGTATGGGTCACAGATTCGACTGGTGGAGCGGCGATATGGGCGTGCGGTCGTCAAGCCATACAATATAGCATGGGTCAGGCGGCTAGAGGCTTTGTGTGGGCAAAAATAAGCGGTATATTCATATATAGCTGTTACGCCCCACCGAGCCTCACACTGCCCGAGTTTGAAGAACTGTTAGACGATCTTGTTCACGATGCAAAGGGACGGAGTCCAAAGGTGATAGCCGGTGACTTTAATGCGTGGGCTATCGAGTGGGGCAGCAAAGAGACTAACGCAAGGGGGCGGTGCTTATTAGAAGCATTCGCCCAGTTGGATGTGGTTTTGGCCAACGAAGGCGATATAAACACTTATCGGAAAGGGGGAACTGGGTCAATTGTATATCTGACTTTTATCAGCCCTGCGTTAGCACGTGACATGTCCTGGCAAGTTAGTGAGGACTTCACGTACAGCGACCACCAGGCAATCACCTTTGAACTAAGGATGGAGCCACAAGGCAGGAGACCCGCACCCCGGAAGCCGAAATCCAGAGGAACACCAGGATGGTCTGCCAAAGCGATGGATGAGCAGACATTCATGGAGGTGTGGCTAGACTTGCCTAGCAAAGCAGGCACCTCCACGGATAGAGCTCTCCATGTCACACAGAGCATCTCTAAAGCATGTGACGCGCCGATGCCTAGGAGATGTTCATTCCCCACTAGAAGACCCAATTATTGGTGGAATAGCGAACTTGCCAATCTTCGATCGATTTGCCACAGAGCCAGACGAACGGCTCAGAGGGCAATAGGTAGGATCGATCAGGGGCAAAAGGAGCATGCCTATAGGGAAGCTCGCAAGAACCTCAAGCTCGCCATCCAGCGGAGTAAGAGGGAATGTTTTAAGGGGCTCTGTTCGGAAGCGGACATAAATCCGTGGGGTAGCGCCTATAAAATCGTGACAGGACGATTCAGAGGCCGATCGTCTCCGCAGATCACGTGCCCTATGCTCTTGTTGAAAATAATCCAGGGGTTATTTCCCCAGCAAGAGGGGGTGCTGACACCTTCCAGCGCCCCCTGAATGTGACGCCGATTCCACCAGTCAGCAGGGACGAGCTGCTAGAGATCTGCAGTCGAATAGGCGACAGTAAAGCCCCGGGTCTTGACGGCATACCGAATAAGGCTCTCAAACTTGCCGTCAAAAGTAGACCGGATATGTTCGCAGAGGTGTTTGAAACGTGCATGTTGGAGGGTATTTTTCCTGCACCATGGAAGCGGCAGAAGCTGGTACTGTTGCCTAAGGCTGGCAAACCTCCAGGTGAACCGTCCTCCTATAGACCCATATGTCTTCTAGACACTATGGGGAAAATGTTGGAGCGGGCCATTTATAATAGATTGCTTCCAGTCGTCGAGAGCCAAGGGGGCCTTTCAGATAGGCAGTATGGGTTCCGGAAAGCCAGATCAACCATCGATGCCATTAAAATGGTTACTGGCTTGGCCGAAAATGCAATTCACGGAAGGGGTTGTACCAGCAAATATTGCGTGGTGGTGACCCTAGATGTGAGGAATGCATTTAACTCGGCCAATTGGAACCTTATACGAAAGTCTCTGGTGACGATTGGTGTTCCCACCTACCTCACCGCTATTATCGATAGCTACTTGAAAGAGCGGACACTCTGGTATGATACCGATGACGGATCCAAAGAGTACGTTGTCTCCGCGGGTGTCCCCCAGGGCTCTGTACTGGGCCCATTACTGTGGAACATCATGTATAATGATGTGCTCAACATTCCGGTTCCGGAGGAGGCTACGGTGGTGGGTTACGCCGATGATATAGCACTGGTTGTGGTTGCAAAGCATCTCGAGGATGCTCAGTTGTACTCAAGCGAAGCAATCAGTGTTATTAAGGCTTGGTTAGAGAGTGCTGGACTGGCACTCGCGGAGGAAAAGACGGAAGCGGTCCTCATCACTAAGCGCCGCAAAAGAAATTACGCCTGCATTAGAATCGGGAATCGTATCATCACTTCCAAGCCGGCCATCAAATACTTGGGGGTGATGATACATAGACGGAGGACTTAATTTTAAGCAGCACATAGAGCATTCTCAAAACGAACATAGAGCATACTTGTAAACGAGCATCCACCACGAGTATTTCTCTGGCAAGGATGATGCCGAACGTAGGAGGCCCGCGGCATACTTGCAGGCTGCTCATAGCCAGGGTGGTGAACTCTATCATGCTGTATGCAGTCCCAGTTTGGGGAAAAGCACTGCAGGTTTTAGGCAATACACATAAACTGAGTGCGGTCTACAGAAGAGCATCCCTAAGGGTGTGTTCTACCTTCAGGACCGTCTCAGACGATGCAGCGTTCGTCATCTCGGGAATGATGCCGATTGACATCCTGGCAACCGAAATGATGAACATTTATAACACCAGGTCCATTTCTCCCTTATCTCAGGTGAAAAAAGCCGAAAGGAAGAGATCCATAAGCAGGTGGCAACAGCGATGGGACCAGTCAGAAAAGGGTCGTTGGACTTACAGGTTGATCCCTTCTATCGGGGAGTGGCTGGAGAGAAAGCATGGGGAGATCAATTATAATCTCACCCAGTTTCTCACCGGCCATGGAGGATACCGTCAATACCTGTACAGGTTTAAATTGGACACCTCGCCTAATTGTCCAAACTGCGGGGTCCCAGAGGACCCGGCGCACGTTTTCTTCCAGTGTCCTAGGTTCGTGGAAGAAAGGAGGAACCTGGAGGAAACTCTAGGTGAAGTGCTATCACCGGAAAATTTAGTCCGAAGAATGGTAGCCTGTCAGGAAGACTGGGATGCGATCAATTCCATGATCGCTGTAATCCAGGAAAAACTGCGAAAAACAGAAGAAGTGAGGAAGACGCGGTTACGAACCCCGCGGGTAGACGGAAGGAGATCCAGGTAAAGAAAGCTAACTCCGCCCCGTGATGTAATACCTAAAGGTGGTCCCACGGGGTAGGAGGGGAGTCGGGAGTGGTTTTAGTGGGTACAAATCCCACACTCTGGCGTGCCCAGTGCCCAGGCCAGAGTCTTTTGAAGATATCCACCTCCTCAAAAAAAAAAAAGCTAATATTACAGCTGCCTCCGTCCTGATTATAATCTTGGCGGAGCTACAAGTACGCTCAAAGCTATTACACTGTTAACTTGGCAGTGCAGGCTCAGTTTAGATGAACTCTTGACTATTGCCTGATCCCGGCTCAGAACTCCCATAAGGATGTGTCTCAACCCATGAGTGACCTTCCTGCTTGCATAGACAATCACGTGACACATTTAAGGCGACTGCACTTTTTACCGGAGACAGCGGCTTGCAGCTGGGATTCAAATTAAAATGACAACAACAAAAATAGCAACAATAAACACGACTACACAACCAGCAATAGGCAATAGGCCATAGACAAAATTTTTAGAAGAAGCAGCAAAACACCACGCACACCGTTTCTAGCAGCTGAAATGGGAGGAGCCATTATAAATCCCTTTGCGAGAAGCGCCAAGTTACGATGGTCACCTAGAAAGACCCACTGTTCCAACGGTGAAGGCGACTGAGAGTGAAAAAGGGAGTGACACGGTAGAGGCTACGAGCCTTGGCTACCAAAAAGGAGAGACGCCATCGAATTCGAGTTCGGAAAAGGGACCACGAAAAATGATTGAAAACTTCGATTTGTATGCCATTTCTTTGTTGGGAAGAAAGGGAGACGAACTCTCCAATCAGGCGGAAAAGTAAGTCATCTCGAGTAGAAGAAGGAAAGCTACTAAAGAAGTGCGGGGTGGTCCTACGGAAAATGAAGGTGTTTCCATCGTCCAGCGAAACATCTCCATGGATGTCAAAAATGGCATAATGGATATGAAAGAACTGCTGGACCTTATTTCACACCAGCGAAACTCCTGGATGACAGCTGAAGAGGAGCTAAGGAAACAGTATATCGCTAACGCAGCCTTTAGTTTCACAAAACGCAGTGCTTTAAACTCGCTAGAGAGCGAACAAAAAATGGCAAAGGGAGGCGAGGGGAAAACAGAGGGGATCTGCCGAAGAGGACGTAACAAGAAGAATTTTGCGAGGTGGTAACCAAGTGGACCAAGCACTGTGGAAAACAGGAGAAAATTCAGTGGTAATAACCTAAGTCAAATAGCCATAGCAACGGCTCCACTGTAGCAAAGTCGAAGTCGACAAAGACAAAGGCAACATCAGCGCCAAAGAATAAGAGAATGGGAAAACCATGGTCAGAGGTCATTCTCATTAAGCTGAACGAGGTAATGGTTTCCACTCGAGAACCCATGTGCACCTTTGAAATGAGGGATCTGGATTGTCTCAATAATAAGAAAGAGGTGCAGGCAATAAAAAGGGATTACCCAGATGTGGGCAACCTTAAGGTGGGAGTTATGTCTGTCAACCCTAGAGGACAAAAACTGGCCATTGCCACTGTCCCTGAGAAGATAGCGAGCCAACTTCTCCATCGCGGGAAAATAAAAGTCGGGTGGATTATTTGCAGAATAAGACGAAGGGCAGTTCTGTCTGCAGACAGAAAATGTGGGTCATGCTGCCGGTTCTGGGCGTTGCCAGGTTTTCAAAGAAGAGTTACAGACAGCGAAAACTAAAGCACCATGGTTAAGATTGGTGGGGGAGATAGTGCATGAAAAAATAGTTGACTTGTTGCTTCTCGGCGAGCAGTATTGAGATAGGAATTCACCATCGTGGTGTGCAGATATATCTGGCACCGCTGCCATTTAGGTGAGAGACACAGTTAACTTGCGAGTATGGGGTCACCGTCGATGGGACGGCTTCGTTTGGGTTCGTTGTGCGTAGATGACGTTTTTCAGCATTTGCCTCACATCGAACGGATCTATACAACCTTTTCGGAATAGGTTCGCCGCTTTGGAGGACAACGGAAGGGAGAATTCTATTGAGAGGTGACTTTAACGCCAGAGCCCTCGAATGGGGCATGCCTCAATCAGATTTTCGAGGCACGCAGATTTTAGAGCTTATCGCCAGGACAGGACTCATTGTCCTAAATAAATACCGGTAGCATTCCGACATTTCGATGACCTGGTTGCGAGGACACTATCCCTGACGTAACTTTCGCTACGGATTCCTTAGTGTCAGCGGTTCAGTACATTTCCTTCGAAGTGACAAACCGCACTTCCCAATGTTGTACTGTCCGGCAAACACCTACCAAAAAACTCGGTGTTCATCGGTGTCCCTGTTCTAAGGAAGCAGCGAAGATGGAAGAAATTGTGCAGGCCTTTTTTCGAACTGACGCTGTCGATGAAATCGTGAGTGCTGAGGAAGGAGGCTGTCTTCTCCATGAAGGACAAAAAAGCACCGGAACCGGTATTCCCAGCGAAGTGTGAAAATTCGTATGTAGATACAAGCCGGAATTTCTGCTCGGCGCATTCAATACATATTTGACAGCGGGTGCTTTTTCATCCCGTTGGAAAGCTGCGAGACTTGTGCTGATAAGCAAGGGCAAAGGTCCGCAAACAAGGGCAGTATGTTAGCACTACTTACCGCATGCACTGGGAATGATGATGCGGCGAGTGAACAGATGGATCGCTAAGTATAGATTCTCCCTAGCTCTGAGAAAACTGAAGTTGTGCTGACCAAGGAGAGGGTTCCTACAGTCCTCCCTATTCAGGTTGATGAAATCATGGTCTTGTCGAAGCAGGCGGTGAAATACCTGGGCATCATGATAGACACGAAGATGAGCTTCTTCGAGCAGATTCGCAACACCGCAAACAAGGCTGCGGCTAGAATGTTTGCGACTTTCCGGCTGATATCCAACGTCGGAGGTCCCTTATCCAGCAGGCGTCGCTTGCTAATGAGCGCGGTTTAGTCTGTCCTCCTTCACGGTTTCAAAATATGGGCTGACCCCCTCCTTAATCAAATACAGCGCAAGTACTCAGACGAGAGGCTCTGCGAGTTGTGTCCCGCAACCAGCTGTAATGGTAATAGCGGGAATTATTCCGGTCGCTCTCCATGCTGCCGAACGGAGGCTTATATACCTCAGGAAGGGCTAGGGAAATAACGAAGCTGTCGCTTGGGAATAGAGACCCCGTACTCTCTGCGCATGGCAGTGATCTTGGGAAACAGAATCGAGAGGTGGATGGACCACGCATTTTATCAAAGACACGTGGCTGTGGTTCAATCGAGAGCACGATGATGTTGACTATTACATAACCCTACACACAATCGAGAAATCATGGTCGACTGTATTTATTGCAAGGATGTGATGGATGATGCTAGCCATATCTTTTTCTTCTATAGAAGGTGGGAGCGTCATTACCATCACCGTTTAAAGGAAGGGTGTCTTGGTTCCCCGGACATCATAATTGAGACCATGCTGCAGAGCAAAGACACGTGGAGCCGAGTCCTGAGTCAGAAGTCTGACACTTTATGCGTTTCACTTCCCTACTCCTCCATAATCCGGCAGTTGGAGAACTCTAGTTGTGACCTTCATTGGAATAATATCGCCAGAGTGATTTTCACCCACTGAAACCGCCCTCGACTCCCCTCTGCCCCGTGGAACCACCATAAGGTATTACATCACCGAGCGGAGTTAGCTCACATTACTTATTTCGACGTTTTTCTTATCATCGGTGTCATATCAGAGCGTCCGTTCTCGCAGGTAGCTATCGACGAAAGCTGCGAGATAGGTGGGAACACCAATCGTGGCCAGGCACTTTCGTATGAGGTTCCAATAGGCCGAATTAGGGTCACCACCAACCAGAATTTGCTGGTACTGCCCCTTCCGTGAATTCATTTTCGGCCAAGTAAGTAGACTATCTGTCTGTCTTTTTTTTGAGGAGGTGAAAATCCTCAAAGACACTGATCTGGACACACCAACGTGTGGAATTTTTATCCACTAAAACCACCCTGAACTTTCCCCTGCCCCGCGGAACCACCATAAGGTATTACATTATGGAGCGGAGTGAGCTTACTCTAGCTTGATCACCTTCCTTCTATACGCTACGTATGTGCCCGCGATTTTCTCCTCTCCTCTGCCTTTCGCAGTTTGTTCTGGATAGATGCCACCATAGAGTTGACCGCATCCCAATCCCCATGACGTGCTACTATTTTCGGCACCAGATTTTCTGGTACCAGCTTCTCTCCTAGAGTCTCCTCTAGATTCCTCCTTTCTTCCCCAAAATTCGGACAGTGGTTGTGGGTTCTCTGGGACTTCATCGTAGTTTGGACAATCGGGTGAGGTCTCTAGTTTAAACCTGTGCAGGTATTGGCGATATCCTCCATGCCAAGTGAGAAACTGCGTGAGATTATAATTAATCACACCGTGTCATCTCTCCAAACACTCCTTGATGGCAGGAATGAGCTCAACATTTTTTGCCCCAAGCTGAGTATAAGGCAATTTCTCCGGATCGGGAATCTGCTCTCTAAGAGCCCCGACAGGGTTATTTCTTTTATAAGTTCCTTCACGTTTGGCGTTTATTGAGCTTGTCTGTATGTTACCCGTTACCGTCTTTGATATTGATGGAGATCTCATAGTTGACGAGCTTTTTCTTCTTTTTTTTTGGTCCTGGAAACCTCCTGTTGTCGCGCATCTTGAACATATGCGGTGGATGTTATCACGGTTTTTGTCGTCCAATGATCTGCCTTCAGTTCATCTTTGTTTGGTCTTGTTACAAGTGTTCTCGGTAAGGTGGCACTTCACTTGAACACCTCCTTCTCCAGATCCAAATCACTTGTAGTATTCTATGCCACGGTGGCCAAGTTGTCCACCACCCAGGCACTGCGTTCGAGGGATATCGACAACCGAGAACTCGCTTGCTCACTCTCAAAAGCCACCGGTACTGGGGTCGAGTGGCACACGGTCAAACAACCTCTCTAAATCCAGAAATCCAACGTAAAGAGGGCGATGCTTCTCACGGTGTCTCTCCATGAGTAACCGCACAGCGAGTAATTTCGCAGTTCTTGACAAACCTAGTCTGATTCACGGTTATTTGAACGACGTCGCAAATACGGTTGTCAAGAATGCGTTTTAAATTCTTCATGGTATGGGAAGGTAACTGGATCAGACGGAAATTTGAATATTCTGCTGGACTACCTTTGTTTTTCCACATTGGAACTGTGTACCCTCCTCAATAACCCGATTGAAGAAGTCACTGAGCCACAATATTGGGTCCCAGCTCTTCGATTTCCAGAGTTCATATGCGATGTTGTCGGGTCCTGTTGCTTTCCCCGACTTCATTATATTGTGCATGATCAGCTTTGGTAGCTCTAGAACAGCCCACAGTTTTGCAAACCGACTGACGTCTGTAGTCAATAGTCATAATTAGTTTGCGAACACAAAAAGGGATTCCATTGTTTTATTCATACAAATTCACTTACCTCATAAGATGCAGTGCAGCTCCAAAATCTTCAATAGTCTGTGATTCACTTAATGCAATTGCCACTTTTTCTACGCCCCCTAAAGGCTGAAGAGCATCACGTGCTTTGCTTCCAAATAATTTTTCTAAATAATTAGGGCCATGTGATGCTATCAAGCTCTGTAGAAAAGATGCTGTTTCTTCAACGGGTGGTCGTTTTGCTGTGAAAAAAATAAGGAAAGAAAAATTTATAAATTGTCTCTCGAATCATGTGAATCAATTGCATATGGGATTAGGATAGATTTCAGTTTGAATTATTCACAACAAAAACACGGGAAATCGGAAACTGGACGCTTCAGGTATGAAATGTTTTGTGTATTTCTCATATAAAAAATATTTGAGTGGATATTCGTTCCATATGTACCTAGCACGCATATGTCATATTATGTCAGAATATTCACTTCAGCGTGACACTGACAGTCAGTCTTAGAATTGGCATTTAGCGGCAACTTCAGCTTACTACAACTTGGCTAATAATAGTGCGATTTCTACTAAACTTCATCATGATGAATGGACCATGCTTTGCATCATAGCATTACTGTAAAATTTCATGTTTCTAGGATGAACTTGAAGGGGTTTTACAGTCAATTACAAAAAATTATAGTAATATACTATTACCAACTTTATTTGTACAGATATCGGCATGGAGGGCATTTCTGGGCCTAGGCACGCATAGTGACAGCTTCGTGATTTTTTTTTCCTGATTTTTCGGTTGGGTTGGGGTTGTGTTTTGAAAATGGTTCTTTGAAAGAAATTATCACATTCCAGCCACCGCCCCTCCCGTTTTGTATTAAATATCAGAAGTGAGGGCAGTGTTGAAATGTCGAAATCTTTCATTTGGAACCCCACACGACTATGTCTGGTGAAAAAGTTTTTACACTTCCCTTTTGCATCTATGAAGACCCCCCTTAAGTTTGACATAGAAGGATATAACTCACTGTATGCGTGGGTGTTCACAGTTTCCACGTTCTAAAGCTTTCTAAAAACGTGCGTGTGTAAACTGATTTTAATAAGGTTATGTTTTACACACATTTGTAAATAGACCGTGCATACATACATACTAAAGTGATTAAGATAAGTTTAATGAGGTGATTAGATATAATACAGAAAGATATCCTCCTTCCAGTTGCATCTTCCGTAAAATCAAATCAAAATTAATGAGAACAGCGAAAGAGATAAAAGTGTATAGATAGGGTTGCACCATCATGTCAGATCCTACCTGGTCTCCCCTTGTGATAGGTCCATACAATAAGCCTTGTAAGGACGTAAGCAAGCTAATCCTAGTCTGACAAATTCATGTCTGCACGCTTCACATTGGCATACTCCTCGTTAAGATGGTGTCGGTCACTAAAGGTAGTGAGAGTCGTAATGCGGTGAAAGTTCGGCTCGGTTTCAAAAGGGACCATAATTTGATGGTTTTCAACCTTATCATATTCGATGAAATTTCTCTTCTCGAGGTTGAAATGACTAGTCACCGTTACATGCGAACACGTCTCGGTTATACATCGTTCGTTTACCGCAATCCCAGAAGGTTTTGCAGAATCGTATATTTCGAGAATTCTAGTATCTTCCCAGGGAGTGGAAGAAAAAGATGATTTTCATAATTCCGAAAAAGGGCTAGTTAAAATCATCTCGAAATGCATCAAAGGAAGAAAATTTGATCGATAGAGAGCTAGTTTTCGCACTGGATTTTCCTGAAGCGACCTTAACACCTTGCGGATCGCTGTGGAGCAACGCACTAAGTTTAGATCATCGCTTCACTTGTTCTTCGCCGATTTTGAGAGTCCACGATAGCGTGAATAGGGAGAATATCTAGAGTATTCTACAAAAGAGGGAGATTCCTAAGAAACTATAAGCTTTCTCACCGAAGATGGGGGCAAGCAAAATCCGACTGAAAACACTCAGAACCATAGAGAGTGACAGGAGGAGATTTGAGATGTTCGTTGATACGTCGATCACAAAGAACACCAGTTGTGGAACGCCACTCCATCCAGATTGCGTTAATGCCTGAAGCAACTAAATGACGCAGTTCTCCATGAAATTGCTTCACGCATTAATCCAAAATCCGGCCGCTTTGTTTTGGGACCTTTCACATTTTGATAGTACAAGCATAGGGAAAACGGCATTAACTGTGACGATGATTGCGGTGATTCTTTCGAAAATTTACAGGGTGAGTTTGAAAATCCTTGATCCCTATGACTCGGCCAGGATTGTTGTCCCTCGGTAACTTAGTTCTAACAACCGGTGTCGGCAAGAATCGTAGTATACCTTTAACATAGCTTAGGATGTCATCCGAGGAGGTGTCGAAGGCAAGCCTCGAGACAAACAATTAGTTGGTACGTATAACGATGCGTGGTCAAAGGGTAGTATAGGTCCCAGGGCGAAACGTGGATTGGTACCCACGATGGAGCATAAAACCTGGGAAATGCCTGCTGAACCAACACCAACAGCTCTACTACCAAACCCTATCTCCACCTCCACGTGGTGACCGCTGGGAGCTCTTTCTTGACGAAAAGCTGCAGACGGAGAAGGATGAAGGCGAGTCTCCCGCGCCTAAAAACGGGACAAATTGTACCAACTGGTCCTCCAGGTTGGGGGTTGGGTAGGGCTAACAACCCTACACGGAAAACAACTTGCTACGAAGCTACAACAGGAGCCTCGGACAGGACGGATTTTAAAACGACGGACCCGGCAACGACAACGGAACAACGATTTGCGCATTTTCTCATGGAACGTGTGCTCCCTGTACAGAGATGAAGCTGACGAGCAGCTAGCCGATACCCTGCCCCAATATAGGGCTCATATAAGAGCGTTGTAAGAGATGCGATGGACAGGGACCGGTTTCCTGGAGAAGAGCCACTACACCATATATTATAGCGGTCATCCAGTAAACCATGTGCTCGGAGTAGAAGGTTTCTTAGTCAGCCAAAAAATGAAACCTGCTTTTATCGGCTTTGAAAACATAAGCGAACGGGTATGCACTCTGCGCTTGCGAGGCAAGTTTAGAAATATAAGCCTCATAAACGTTCACGCCCCTACAGAGGAGACTGCAGAGTCGGAGAAGGATACCTTCTACGAGGCAGTAGAACGAACCCTCGAAGCCTGTCCCAGATATGATATCAAAATCATACTTGGGGATTTTAACAGCCAAGTAGGGAAGGAGCCAGTATTCAGGCGTTACGTTGGCTCCCATAGCTTGCACGAAAAAACAAATGATAACGGACTGCGGACTATTCAGTCAGTAGTGTCACACGAAATGGTTGTTGGAAGTACCTGGTTTGCGCGGAAAGCGGTCCACAAACATACGTGGGCCTCTCCAGACGGGACCACTTTCAACCAAATTGACCACGTGTTGATCGAACGCCGCCACCTCTCAGCCTTGATGAATGTTAGAACATATAGGGGGGCCAATATAGACTCGGATCACTATCTCGTTGGCATGGTGCTCCGAGCTCGAATAACAATACCACCTAGAATCCCCTCTGACAATCAGGTGAGAGTGAACACTGAAGCCATCCACAACACAACCCTCCGCGACACCTATAAGAGGGAAGTGGATGCCGCAATAACCGCAGTCAACAGAGGACCTGGAGATGAAGCATCAACAAATGATCTTCACAATCACCTGAAGAACGTTATCATGGATACGGCCACAAACATACTTGGCCCCAGCCGCAAAACCAACAAGTCTGTGAACTAGAAAAGTACAGGGGGCAGCCGCACCAAGCGCGCAAGTTTTACCAGCAAGTCAGCAGGATGAAGCCTTATACACTTCGATGCTCATCCTGCCGAGACAAAGAGGGAAATCTAATTTCCGACAGAATGGGCATATTAGAGCGATGGGTTGAGTACTTTGATGAGCCAACTGAAGACGACGGACAAATACTGCCACCACCAAGTTTAGGAGAAGCAGTCCGTGCAATTCATCGGCTATAAAATCATAAGTCGCCAGGAGCCGATGGAATTACAGCCGAATTGGTTAAATATGGAGGCGACCAGTTGCACCAAGTGGTTCATCAACTTGTGCTCAAGGTATGGGACAGCGAATCAATGCCTGACGATTGGCAACGAGGCATTATCTGTCTCATACATAAAAAGGGAGATATCACACAGTGCAGCAATTATAGAGGTATCACGTTGCTTAGTACCATCTATAAGATATTCTCCACTATCTTACTAGGCCGGATAGCCCCATACGCCCAGAACATCATTGGCCCACACCAAAGAGGCTTCACTCCAGGCAAATCAGCAACAGATTAGATTTTCTCTCAGCGGCAAGCGATGGAAAAACTGTTGGAATATGGACAACAGTTGCACCATCTGTTCATCGACTTTAAAGCCGCCTATGATAGCATAGCCAGGGTAAAACTGTACACGGCTATGAGAGAATTCGGTATCCCGACGAAATTAATAAGACTGACTAGGCTGACCCTGACCAATGTGCGAGGCCAGATAAAAGCAGCAGGATCACTCTCAAGACCATTCGACATCAACAACGGTCTACGAGAAGGGGATGCGCTATCATGCGTCCTCTTTAACCTGGCCCTCGAGAAAGTGATCCGTGATGCCGAGGTAAATGCAAGAGGTACGATCCTCTTCAAGTCCACCCAACTACTGGCCTATACTGACGATATCGACATCATGGGAAGAACGACCCGAGATGTACAAACTGCCTTCATCCAGGCAAGACAAAATATATGGTGGCAACGTCAGCACCGAAGACGAATCAACCAACAACATCAAACCGCACTGGTCAAACACAAACACGAAGAAGAATAAGGATAGGAGAATACAACTTTGAGACCGTTGACAATTTCTCCTATCTAGGGTCAAAAATCACAACCGATAACACCTACGATGATGAAATCCGCGCACGGTTGTTGTCAGCCAACAGAGCCTATTTCAGCTTACAAAGACTGTTCCGCTCGAAACGTCTCACCATAGAGTCAAAGTTCTTACTGTACAAGACTATGATCTTGCCAGCCCTCATGTATTCCTCGGAAACTTGGGTTCTTAGCAAGAAAAATTGCGAACTCTTGGCCGCGTTCGAGAGAAGAATCCTCCGAAGAATTTTTGGGCCCCTACATGAGGATGGACGATTCCGTAGCCTACACAATGACGAAATCTATGAGCGATACCATGACCGTCCGGTTGTGGATAAAATACGGCTCAATAGGTTACGGTGGGCGGGTCACTTAATCCGTGTGGATGAGGATGATCCCGCCCGGAAAGTCTATAAGGGCAATATCTATGGTAGAAAAAGAAGACGAGGCAGACCCTGCCTAAGATGGAGCGATGGCGTGGGTCAGGACGCCAGACAGCTTTTAGGGATATTGAATTGGTGGACCTCGGCGCAAAACCGGGATGTCTGGAGTTCCTTATTAAGGCAGGCCTAGACCGGATACCGGTTGTTGCGCCGTTGATGATGATGATGATGATGATGATAACGATGCGTACAGATGAATCAGGCGTGGATGTAAGAGCAGGATAATCTGTTGCCAGCATTTTCTTTGAAGACTGCTGCACCGGTGGTGTATAGCAAGTTGAAAGGCGATTTAAGTAAGGCATCGCTATTATATTGCATATGTTCAGGCAACAGATTCAGAGGTTCGAGGTAGAAACTGCACACAGAAAAACTCGTGCGATTTGTTAAGCCTAAAATCACAGTACAATTAGCACAAAGCAATTTCCAACAATATAACACTCAAGAAAATTAACGGTAATTACACGAAAAAGGCTAAGTTCTTGGACTGGGGGCCCTTTTTACTCCCTTCTCGTCAGGCCTGATAGGTACCCTGCCCTTAAATTCAAGGTACGATGATGTAACTTACTGTATGCGTGGGCGTTTACAGGTGCCGCTTTTCCACCAAATTTCTTGTCAATAGGTGTAACGATTTCTAAGAAAAAAGCATGTGACAGACAGACAGAAAGACGGAAAGACAGTGAACCGATTTTACGAAGGCTTTATTTGCAACAAAACCTTAAAAATTGATCACCACCTCATAATCTGAATCGAAATATACAAATCTAACAAACGTACATTTTTTTTTTCTGAATCCTCCACGAATTGTGTATACTTACTTTCGGGACGTACCCGTTGCAGGCATGTGGCATTGCACAGCTGTTTATGACTTGTCACATGGAATGGGGAAACACACATAAGAAAACCATTTAAATTCCAGCGACACACGGATATACCAATGCAGGGAATACATCCGCCAGTGATATAGTCGATCATATTATCAACAAAAGGATTTACTTTTTTATTAAATAAAATTTAAATCAAATCTTTTAGTTAGGCTTAATATAAACCTCCCGTTCGAATTTCTGACTGGACGAAAACCGTAGACATTTTGCATTTATTTAAAATTTCCGACGACCGACAAGTAAAACATGTTTTTATGGCTACAAACCAGAAAAGGATAAAATCAGAAGCATTAGTCTTGGCGTGCGTGAATTCCCTGTAATTTCCACGAAATATTATTCCATTGTTGGGTACCAGCCGCTTATTGAGGTTCCACTTCCATAATTTTTGAGGATATCATGGCATTGTTTAACCCAACCTCGTCAGCACTCCATTACAGCGATCCGACTCAATAAAAAATTCGTTTGAGGAAGACCCAATTCAAAGCGCAAATAAAGTACCGGATTTCATCAGTGGTTTCCGCTCGGTTTTTTTCAAACTTACAGATTCTATTCATTCCCAAAAGCGGAAGGGGGGGGGGATGATTCTGGGCTGAATGCGGTTTATTTAAATTACCTGCTGTGCAAAGTCTCATATCCTCGTCGTATCCATCAGAACAGTCTGGAGCTCCATCGCATAAATATTGGATGGAAATACAATTTCCATCCCCAGGACACTTGAATGGTTCGTATGGATGGCAGGCATCTGGAAAAAATCAAAGATAACTTTTTACTTATTTAATTTCAACACTTGGCTATAGTTCGCTTGGGAATCTGGTGAATTTGAAATTTTGCATCTTTAATTGTAGTTTAAGTAAATTTGTGTGTAGATGGGAAATTGTACAAAATAAAACAAGTCGGAATACCGGAAGCTCGCGCTTCGGATATAAAGGTTTTGTGTTCATTTTATGTAAGAAATTTCAACGCATATTTTGCTATCCGTATTTAGCTACAAATCCAACATAATCCTTCATATTTTTCCAAACTACGAGACATACGTACATATTACAGCCATAGATACTACGCTCACCCTAAACAAACAAACTGCCTATTTCCGAATACTGTACATACATATGCACGTATATAAATTGGTAATACCCATATTTCCGATTTACTTCTTATATCTATTTGAATTAGGCACTACCCGCAAAGTTCATTAGCACGCATATATTATATACCTACATGCACACATGTCTGGCTGGCAAATAACTAAAAAAACTAAAACAAAATAATTCTCCGCGACCCAATTCATAAGAACTTATTTCGTTGTAGTATTGACGAATTGATATGTGATGATGACGTCATGCAGGTTGTAGAGTGCACGAAATTCACAAAAAATTGTAAAGTTTCACCTCCTATAACTTTGTTAATAATAGTTGGATTTTCTTCAAATTTGACCGATTTGTGCATTATGTTCTTCATTACGCGCACGCCGAATTTTGTACTTCTGGGATGAACATAAGGGGGGTGCCGGGTAAATTTCTAAAATGTGGAAATATACTATTATTAACTTTATTTGTGCAGATGTCGGAACCGGATATATTTTGAGGCCTAGATTTTGTAGAGATGCGTCACTGTGATTTTTTTCAGATTTTTCGGTTGGATAGGTTCTGAGAACGAGACCTGTTACACTTTTTGGGGGTCATATTTTGAGCGCTCACTCCTCCATGTTTCACCCAATATCAAATATTGCACCAGTTTCGAAAAGTACTAAGTGAGGCCTTTCATTTGATACCCCACATGGCTATATTCTGTGAAAAAAAAATTTGCACCCTCCATTCACATATATGGGGAGCCCCCCCTTAAACTTAACACAAGATGGCGCCACTTACTGCATGTAAAGGGATCACCAGATTACATACTCTCACCAATTTTCGTGACAATCGGTCCAGCCGTTTCCGAATAAATCGGGTGTGACAGACAGACAGACAGACAGACAGACAGACAGACAGACAGACAGACAGACAGACAGACAGACGGACAGACGGACAGACAGACACCGTCTCGATTCTAATAAGGTTTTGTTTCACACAAAACCTTAAAAAGACAAGAAGATAATGAAGAGCGGCGGTAAAAGAACAGATAGACTCCATGACGAAGCACATCTTTATTTTGGTTAGGGATGGAGTTGAATTTACAGTGGAAGCACTTAGGAAGTAGTTATATTCAGGGGAGAAATTTACGCTATGTTGGAGGGAACCACTAAAGTTACATATACGACAACAGAAAGACAAAGTGTGGTATTGATTTGACTTTGTGTAGATGAGTATTTGGTATATATGTATGATGCCTGTTTAATCTTTAATAGTACGGCCTTCGAAGCGAAAGACTCATCACCATCATCAATGGCGCAACAACCGGTATCCGGTCTAGGCCTGCCTTAATAAGAAACTCCAGACATCCCGGTTTTGCGATATCCCTAAAAGCTGTCTGGATAGATAGATAGATAGATATTGCCCTTATAGACTTTCCGGGCCGAATCATCGTTATCCATACGGATTAAGTGACCCGCCCACCGCAACCTGTTGAGCCGGATTTTATCCACAACCAGACGGCCGTGGTATCGCTCATAGATTTCGTCGTTATGTAGGCTACGCAATCGTTCATCCCCATATAGGGGGTCTAAAATTCTGCGGAGGATTCTTCTGTCGAACGCGGCCAAGAGTTCGCAGTATTTTTGCTAAGAACCCAAGCGTGTTCTATTTTAAAATTTTTCTGTCAAAAGGTTCAATAAATTCAAAGATTCAACCAACGAATACACTAACCATTTTCGAAGCTGAATCCTTATTTACGAAGGTGCATATCCCAAATTATGGACATTCTTTGCGGTACATCTCATCTCCCTTATAGGACATTGTCTTATCAGTACATACTTCTCGATCAACATCTAAATCTACCAACAAACATCCGGACTGCTATGGAATCCCTCATCTTGCCCATCATTGCCAATATATTCTTGGAACACTTTGAGTCCACAGCGCTAAAAGAGGTCCCATACTAACCATAAGTCTGGCTCAGATACGTCGATGACGTTCTCTTAATCTGCCCACATAAACGTGAGAATGAATCCTTGGGATACGTAAACGGGCTGCACTCAAACATCAGATGTTCCATTTCTTGACGTGTTGGTATAAAGAAACCAGACAACACACAAGGCTATAATGTATACAGGAAACCGGGGCACATCAATAGATATCTACATGGAACGTCATCTGGGAAATTCTCAGGAAACACAGATTCCGCATCATCTTTAAGTCGCCGACCAAAATAGGGCAAATGCTAAAAACCATGATGGACAAAATGCGGCCACTTCACACACTAGGGAAATGTAAAATTCCTTGCTCCTGCAAAAAAGTCTATGTTACATAGCGGAGGCCGGTAGCACGATACAACAACGGATTAAGGAGCACGAAAGCAATGTAAAACACAACTGCTTCACATAGTCAACCCTAGCGGAGAACAAATTATTATCGGGACATTAACTCTCCTTTGACAGGACCAAGGTACTGTCAGGTTGGGTAAAAAAGCAGGAGAAGTTCGATCAAGTCCAAAAAAGGGCAATTTCAACATCAAATACAATCCTGTGTATATTAATAACAACAATCAGATACACTTTTGGGAAGGAAGAACACCATCTGACTGGCAAGAAAGTACCACTGTTCCAATATGGAAAAAGAAAGGTAGCCCAGCAGAATGTTCAAATTACCGTTGGATCCGGTTACTTTCCCATACCATGAAGATTTTTGAACGCATTCTTGACAACCCTATTCGCGAAATCGTTGAAATAACCGTGAATCAAGCCGGATTTGTCAAGAACTGCGGAACTACTGACGCAATACACGCTGCGCGGTTACTCATGGAGAAACACCGTGAGAAGCATCGCCCTCTTTACATTGCCTTTCTGGATCTAGAGAAAGCGTTTGACCGTGTACCACACGAACTCATCTGGTATGCTTTACGACAACACTTCGTGCCAGAAGAACTAGTGCGCTGGGTTCAACTGCTCTACCACGATCCGAAAAGTAAAGTTCGAAGTATGGCGGGTGTATCAAAACCGCTTCGTGTCTCTGTTGGTGTTCATCAAGGAAGTGCCCTCTCACCACTCCTCTTTGTCCTTGTTATGGACACCGTCACACGGGATATCCAACGTCCAGCGCCCTACACACTGCTTTATGCAGATGATGTTTTCCTAGCATCTGATAGCAAAAATGATCTCGAACAACTTGTTCAAAAATGGAATGATCGCCTCATGCAACACGGTCTCAGATTGAATTTAAACAAAACTGAATTTTTGACGACCGATCCCCATGAAACAGGCACAATCACTGTCAGCGGCAGTGATCTGCCCAGAACTGAGCGATTTAAATACCTCGGGTCAACGCTATCAGCCAATGGAGAGCTGCGTTATGAAATTGCTTCACGCATTAACGCAACCTGGATGAAGTGGCGTTCCACAACTGGTGTCCTTTGTGATCGACGTATCAACGAACGTCTCAAATCTAAAATTTACCGCAATGTCGTCCGTCCAGTCGCTCTCTATGGTTCTGAGTGTTGGCCGACCATAAAAGACAATGAACGGCGTCTCGCGGTAATGGAGACGAAGATGCAACGTTGGACTAGTGGCGTCACACGTTTAGATCACATCCGAAATGAGGATATCCGCGATCGTTATGGGGTTGCACCGATCGTGGAAAAGTTGCGAGAGAGGCGTCTTCGATGGTGTGGTCACGCAATTCGTGCAAACGAGAATTCACTTGCAAAGATTGGTCTGAACATCGAAGTCGATGGTAAACGACCAAAAGGCAGACCTAAGCAACGGTGGCTTGATACGCTGGATGGGGATTGCACCCAGATCAGGCATTCGATAGAGCCAAATGGCGAAGCCGATCACGACGAGCCGACCCAGCTTGTGAACGGGACAAAGGCTGAAGAAAAAGAAGAATCAGATACACTTTTTATTTTGAATTCAGTCTTTATCTTCAAAATAAAAGAAGCAAATCCAACTGTTATTTCATTTCTGAGAAATCACAATTTACTAATTCCGCTCTGAGTGTGAAAACTGTCTTTAAACCTTTCAGGAAAGAATGTACTTCAGTTGTAGAGCTGACAACGGAGAGAGTTAGTGGAAAAAAGGTATTTTTCAACTTTCTAAAGTAGGAAAACACCGAAGTCTTATCAAAGAATCGACCAGTTGCTTCAAACTAAAGGTAGCAAATCATTAAAAATCTATGCAGGGTCTTAAAATGAAGTTATTAGTGTGCCAGCATTGGTGGTACCAAATATTACCAATATATGTTCTTCAGGAGATATTCAGGTGGTATTCTGTTCGGGGCGGCCATCTATAGCTTGATGATACCACCTCAATTCACAAAAGGAGGGCCAAAATCCTCTTTAAATTGCCTAGCAAGGACTGCATCCCTTGTTAGCATCGATAAAAAGGACTAGTTAATCCAACGATCCTGAGAACTCATAAAAGCACCAACTAATCATATTTTAACACCGAGAGATAACGAATTCAGAAGGGACTTTAAGAACGGCAAAGCGTGATGAAGGAGATCAGGATTACGACCAAACACTACAGATTGACGATACTTACTTATGCAACTCTCAGTGCATAAGTAAGTCAATTATCAATTCGAACCTTGCATTAACTTCCAGAGGACGATAGGCTCTAAGCTTCAAGGAAGAATGAAGGCTTATATTACTCGCAATCTAAGCAACGATTCCGATGGTACCATCAAGAATGAACTGGCCGGAATAGGCGTTGGCGAAATTCACCAAATTGTCACTTTGGAAAAGCAGAATGCAAGCCTCCGTCACAAACTAAAGGAGACTCTGTGCAAGAGCAACTACCTGGAAGAGGTAGTTCGAAACTTCAAGCAACGATAGCTTCGCTGGAGACTGCGGACTTCTGGAGATCGAGCCCGAAGGCAACCGCCGTTCCACCATCGCCACAGCCTCACCAGGTACCGCGCCAGTCGCCAACAAAATAGGAATCATCGAAGATGGATACCACACTTTTCGTTTCTGCCAAACCAGTGCAGTAGCAACCATTGACATCCAAGCAACAGCAGGCACCTCGGAGAAAACAGGTTAGTACAAAAAACTCTTCTAATAGTGGTCGTAGGACCCGGACGGTGTACTCAATCCTGGATTCCCAACTCTGTTATCAAGAATTTCCTGGTTAAAAAATCAGGAAGCTTTAATCATCTACTGCCATAGGGTTTTATATCCTAACTTCAAACTGTTCCGAACCCATAGACACTATCCAAACCAAATGATCACACTCCTCGTCGGAAGCGCCACAATTGCAATCCTTAAAAAATTCATCACTACACAATTCTGCCTAAACACTAACGGTCTTGAATCCCTCGCGGTGACCATTGTTCTCAATCGAAATAGTATTTCGCTTCGTACATATCTTTTCCGTTTATTGTCCTAAATAAAACCTTTGATCTGAATGACCTATCAACCATAAATTCCTTCTGTGTGGATCAACCACGCCCACCTGGCAAATCGTGGTCCCTAATTTTAGGGGGCGATTTAAATGCCAGGTATACCTTCTTTTTGACTTCTACTTAACAAAAATGATCGTTAGCTGCACCGTTGGTTGACAACAAGTCCTGCTGCTCGAAATATCTCCTATTTCAGCTGGCACTCTCTACGTACAATGGACCTACAACACCACAAATCAAAACATAAAGACAATTCCATTCCTAAATCATTATCAAATCAATTATTGACGAGCGCTGCGATAGTGACAACTTTATTCCAGAGTTTCACTGCGCCCAGCGAAGAGGTCACTCGAATAAAACCGATGTCTTGCTCGGAATTAGCCGCAAGACCCCAAGAATAGCATGCCTTCTTAATATAAGTAAAGGCATCGACTCCCTATCGCGATACAACTACGGCGATTCCAGGTGAAAGTTCAGCTACCATTATCTACGCCATATAATAGTCCTGCAGAAATCCCACCAGGCTACGTCCTTTCCTTCTCTTTTTCTTTCCGTTTGAGGATTGAGGAAGTGCTAATTCCGCATTGATTTGATGGCGGACTGGACCAATTGGGAAGCAACTTACTTCCACTTTTGTTGTCAACGGATCCCTTGTTTTTGGATTAAATATAGTTATTCAAAACAGGTAGGAAAACGGAAGTTGGGCGTTTCAGGTTTGAAAGTTTTTCATCAATTTCGCTATTATTCACGCTTTCTACGAGAAAATAAATAAAAAAAAGCTGATATCAATGATCAATGGGAGTTCTCCATTGTTCTCTATCTCCATTTTGAATCTTAGGTTCCAATATATCTTCTTTTATTTCTTTGGGAGTAGTAATACAAGGACAAGTAAGGGTGATTGGATACCAGCGATCTCGATTGTAACTTTCGGCAAAACTGAAAACATAGTGTAACGGCCGGCAAAGCGGCGATGATAGTGCCATAGACAGTGGAAAAGAGGAAAGGATGAGATATAGAGTAGTAGGCACAGTAGACCAGTCGCATATGTCGTCCTTGCTCTCCAGTTAACCCGTTGGGGAGTGCCGTCCCCACGTACTCGAGGAGGGCGATCAGACCCGAGTCTGCAAGGGACCCATCTGAAGTGGTTCTGCCACGAAGCCTCACCGGAGGTTATCTGGTACCATGGGAATCGGGATGGCCCTCTGAGAGCATATACTCCAGGAGAATTCCTGGAGGATGTGTTCTCGGCCCGGTTATTTGGGGTTGGCCCCCTAGTGGGAGTTTCATGGTGGTTGTGGTTATGCCTACATCGCGGGCAGAACTCCTCGGAGCTCAAGCGTGGAGTTGCGCTGTACTACTCGGGTGCCGTACCCCTTAGTTGCGCCAGAGGTGTTAGATAGGTCTTGCATCCACTGGTATGAATGCTGAGCTTGCACTCAGTATAAACCAGCATCGTTGTGCTAATCATGGCGGGGTTCTGATTGTGGTCCCAAAATCAATCCGTGTCTTCAGCCTGAGGTGAAAGTAAAGTTGCACTTGGCTGCATACTATGCGTTTTGGAAAGTGTGAATGCAAGGAGGAAGCATGAAAAGGATTTATCTAAATTGGTTGTATATCTGTTTAATATATGACGTACATTTGCGAATGCAACTCACATCTATGATTACCTTCCCATCTAAAGTCACAAATTCCAATACTTTCATTATGGTTGTAAGATTTTTATTAGATTTGTTTTCCTTAAATCTGGCGTGCTGACATCCCTGTTTTAGTTCATTAACGGTGATGTTTTCCCACCCTTTAACCAAATAAGGTAATATACCAAGTTTTCCTCTTTCCAGTCATGTGTCCTTGTGAAGCTAATAGTCCTTCTCCTAATATTAGATGAAATAACTTGGACAAGGACGGGTTGTCTCAAACAATTTGTTCTCTTCGTTGTCCAGACGACTTTTATTGAGGCGGAAATCACCTGAAGAAACGAAACGACTGTTTTATGTGAGAAATAATGGAGTATTTTCTTGATGAAAATCTATTTCGAAGCATTGTTTGCATAACTTTGGGTCGATTCTGGTTAAGTTCCGGGCAATGGGGGTATTTCTTCCGTTCTAGGAATGGAAGTATTTAATGTTCTTTTTTATGTTCGACTTATTCTGGGGGTCCAATTGAATGTGGCATCTTATTTTGTTGCGGTGTGAGATAATTATTTGTTCGGATCTTTCTTTTTCAATCTTTTTTTCTGTCTAGGACTTGTACCAGTTTTAAAGTATTTTAGAGAGCAACTCCCTTATATAGTGGCCTAAGGCTGGTAAACCTCCAGGTGAACTATCCTCTTGTAGACCCATATGTCTTCTAGACACTCTGGAGCAAATGTTGGCGCGGGTAATTTATAACTCCCGATCGTCAAGAGCCAACGAGACCTCTCAGCTCAGCAGTATGGGTTCCGTGCCGCCAGATCAACCATTGATGCCATCAAAATGGTTACTGGCTTGGCCGAAAATGCAATTCACGGAAGGAGCAGTACCAGTAAATATTGCGTGGTGGTGACCCTGCATGTGACGAATGCATTTAATTTGGCCAATTGGAAGCTTATATGGAAGTGCCTGGCGACGATTGGTGTTCCCACCAATCTCACAACTGTTGTCGATGGCTACCTGCCAGAAGGGACTCTCTGGTATGACACCGATGGTGGTCCCAAGGAGGACGTTATCTGCGTGGGTCTCTCGCAAGGCTCTGCAATGGGCCCAATACTGTGGAACATCATGGACAGCGGCGTACTTAACCTTCCAGTTCCAGAAGAAGCCACGGTGGTGGGTATAGTATTGGTTGTAGTCGCAGAGTATCTGGGATGATGAGTGATATTCTTGCGAAGCAATCAGTGCTGTTAGAGAGCGCGCTCACAAAGCGTTGGAGGGGAAATTACTCCCGAATTAGAATCGACAATCACATCATTACTTCCAAGCCGACCATAAAATATTTTGGAGTGAGCAGGGATAATGCCGAAGATGGGAGGGCCACGGTATACTTGTGGGCGCCTTATTGCCAGGGTGGTGAATTCAATTTTGTTTTTCCCTTATTTGGGGAAAGGCATTCCGCATATCATGTAATACGCATGAACTGAGTTCGGTCTATACGAAGACAGCCTTAGCTGTGGGTTCTGTCTTCAGAACGGTCTCAGATGAGGCTGCATTCGTCATCTTCGGAATGATGCCAATTGGCATTTTGGCAGATGATATGAGGAGTATATACAATCTGAATTTAGTCTCTCCTTTGTCGCAGACGAAGAACGTCGAAAGGGAAAGACCTGTAAATAGATAGCAGGAGTGTTGGGACTGCTCGGGAAAGGGCCGGCGGACATACAAGCTGATCTCTACCATCAAGGAGCGGTTGGGGAGACAACATGGGGAGATTAACTATAATCTCACCCAGTTTCTGACGGGGCATGGGGGTGTCGCCAGTACTTGTACAGATTCAAATTGGCTAATTCGCCCAATTGTCCAAACTGCGAGGAAGTCCCCGAGGACCGAGAGTACATATTCCTCCACTGGCTTATTTTCAGGGGCGAGAGGAAAAGCCTAGAGGAAACTTTAGGTGAAGCACTGATATCGGAAAATGTGGGGAGGAGGATGCTAACATGGCAGGAGGATTGGGATGCCATCAACTCAATGATCGCATCAATATAGGGCGAAAGAGGAGAAGTTGAGGAAGGCGCGGTTACGAACCTCGTGCATAGAAGATAGGATAAATAGCTAAAGTGAGCTAACTCCGCTCCGTGATGTAATACATTATGGTGACTTCACGGGGCGTCGATAGTGGCTTTAATGGGTGAAAATCTGATACTCTGGAGTGTCTAGGCAAGAGTCCTTTGATGATTTCCACCTCTTTACACAAAAAAAAAAAAAACAGACAGACACGCTGACAGTGAATTGGTTTTTATAAGGTTTTGTTTTCAATCACCCAATCAAAGAATCAATCGGAGGAGTTCTTAGAAGAATTCATCAAAAATTTTGCTGTATCAGTTAAGCATCGGGTGGAAGCTGTGAGTCAGCAAAGGGAAGGGAACACTCATTCCTAGTTAATTAAAATAAGGTTTTGTGTCAAACAAAATCTTATTAAAATCGGTTCAACTCTTGTTTGTCCGTCTGTCACACGGATTTTACTCGGAAACGGCTGGAGCTATCATCAAGAAATTTGGTGAGAACATATGGTCTGTGAACCGCTTCATAGATAACGATTAGCGTCATTTTATGTTAGGTTTAAGGGGGGCTCCCCATATATGCGGAAGGGGGGTGTATGGAAACGGCTGGAGCTATCACCAAGAAATTCAACGATTAGCGTCATTTTAAGTTAGGTTTAAGGGGGGCCCGCCCCGCTCGCGGCTGGCAAAATCTTGTTAATGAGGTGAATGATGACCCGTGGGGACTTGGCTATAAGCTTGTCACTCGGAAAATCGGAGCTCTGCGGAAGCCCTGCATATTGAGCACCGACCAGATGGACGCATTGTGCGGGCATTGTTCCCCAGACACCCTGTACGGGTTGATGTAAACAGCGCGGAAAGCGTCGTGGATTGCCCCCTTTTCACAATGGGAGAACTCGAAGAAGCGGTTCTCACTATGAAAAACAGGAAGGCGCCAGGTCCTGATAGCATCCCGGCGGAAGTTTACAAACTGGTGTTCCGCCAACGGCCAGAATTGCTGCTCGAAGCGTTCAACGCGTGCTTGAAGGAGGGCATTTTTCCTTCTCGCTGGAAAGTGGCCAGACTCGCGTTGATCCGTAAGGGTAAAGGAGATCCGGAGCTCCCGTCTGCATACCGACCGCTGTGTATGCTTGACACGGCCGGAAAAGTGCTCGAGAAGCTCATCAGGGGTAGACTCACTGAAGCGATCCGTGCTGCCGGGGACTTATCCGCAAGGCAGTTCCGGTTTAGAACAGGGAAATCTACAGTGGATGCTGTTATGGAGGTCGTAGATGCGTTTAATCGAGCCGGGGCACACAGCCGCCGATCTCGACGGATAGTGCTCCTCATAACGCTTGATGTCAGAAATGCCTTCAATTCCGTAAGATGGACAGATATGCTAGGCACACTAGAGAACTCCTTTCACGTGCCAAGCTATCTCTTGCGGATATTGAGGGATTATCTGAAAGACCGCTCCCTGTTCTATGAGACGCTAGAGGGCCAGAGGAGGATGGAAATCACGTCGGGAGTAGCGCAGGGATCCATCCTAGGGCCGGACCTCTGGAACGCTTCCTACGATAGTCTGCTGAGACTCGATATGCCTGAAGAGTCGCGCCTGGTCGGTTATGCAGACGACGTTGCGGCACTTGTTGCCGGACGCTCTGTTGAACAGGCGCAAAGCAGACTTGGCATATTGATGCGACGGGTAAGCGGATGGATGACTGCTCACGGTTTCAACCTTGCGCTGGAAAAAACCGAAGTAGTCATTCTGACCAGAAGAAGAATCCCGATCTTGCGTCCCATATCGATCGGCTAGTTGACTATAGAATCAAAACCAGCGATTAAATACCTTGGTTTAATGCTCGACTCGAAGATGAGCTTCTTCGAGCAGATCAAAGCAGCCGCGGACAGGGCTGCAGCAGGAGTCGCAGCCTTGAGTCGGCGGCCCTATATCAACTAGGAGACGTCTCCTCATGGGAGCAACGCAGTCCGTCCTTCTCTATGGTGCGGAGGTATGGGCTGATGCCCTTGACAAGGAGGTGCATCGTAAACGCTTCGCTCAAGTGCAGAGGCGGGGAGCTTTGCGAGTGGCGCCTGCTTATCGCACCGTCTCTGAACCGGCTGTGATGGTGATTGCGGGAGTGATCCCCGTTGCTCTCCTTGCCAAGGAGCGCAAAGCTATCTACCGCTGTAAGAGCGAAAACTTAAGAGAAGTGGTTGCCCGTGAAGAACGTCAACGCACCCTTAACGAGTGGCAACTTTCTTGGCAAAATGAGCCAAGGGGCAAGTGGACCGCGCGGCTCATCGACAAATTAGACGCATGGTTGAACAGAAAGCACGGTGAGATTGATTACTTCCTTACCCAACTTCTAAGTGGGCATGGAGGTTTTCAGTCTTACCTGCACAGGGTTGGGAAGCCGCGATCTCCTGATTGTGTGTTCTGCAATAGAGTGGCGGATGACGCTGAACACACCTTTTTCTCTTGCGAGAGGTGGGACGGCCTTCGCCAGCAGCTTTATGCAGACACAGGGGAGCTCTCACCAGACAACATTGTCAGAGAGATGCTGAAGAGCGCTGGCAGCTGGAATCGTATTGGGCATTATGTTCGGGCTCTTCTTACTACGAAGAAGATTGAACTCGACCGGCAGAGGGATCAGACGGTAAGGGGTTCCCTGAACTAACAACTCCCTTCCTCCCCTCCCCTCCCGTTGGTGAAAGGAATTCCCTGCCTTGAAGGCTCCCAAAGCCGGGAGAGCGGGAGGGCTAGCCCGAAGTAATGTATCAAACGGTTCCAGGCTAGTTCTCTGATGACAGGGAGGTGTTTAGTTGGTAGTCCGCCAGCGTGCTGTTGCGGGAGTCCAACACTCTGTGCGTAAACGCATTCACGTACCCTATAAAAAAAAAAAAGGGGGGCTCCCCATATATGCGGAAGGGGGCTGTATGGAAACGGCTGGAGCTATCATCACCAAATTTGGTGGGAATATGTAGTCTGTGAACCGCTTCATATATAACGACTAGAGTCATTTTATGTTAGGTTTAAGGGGGCTCCTCATATATGCGGAAGGAGGTGTAAAATTCTTTTTTACAGAATATAGGCATGTGGGATATCAAATGGAACGCCTCGATTAGTACTTTTCGAATTTCTGATATAAATAAGTACAAGGGAGTGAGGACCCCAAAAAGTTAAACAGATCAGTTTATCAACCGCTTTCGATGTTTCAAATGCTTTTTTAACTGTCATAAATTACGAACCTTTTAAGTTACCAAATCGACATTTAATATTAACAACTTACCTCACAAAGCACTCAATTTCTTACATACATCAAAACATTAAAATTAATTTCTTTTAGGGATGATTCTCGTACATGCTATACCACACAAGTTACCTTAGCACACCCAGAGGGGATGAAAATCGAATCTTTTGAATTGTGAACGAGGGATTTAAAGATGAAGATGAATCATAAATATATTGTGCAATTGGGAATAACAAGGTGTTGGCTGCTTTCTTCGCACACTTCATTTTCATAATGCTGTACTCATTAGCAAGGTTCAGACGAGGAATGGTTGATGGAAGGGGTTGAGAAAAAAGAGAGCTTTATCTTCATTCAAACTTATTCGTACTGAGCTGTTTTTTGGAAAGAACGTTGGACAACGATAGTAAGATGGTTAGGGCTCCTTACAAAGATCCACTGGACGCAGTATTATTTTTTGCCGTCTAATTTCTCTGGAAGGGGGGGGGGGTGGAAAAATAAATGAGTTGGTCACTTTGCAAACCATTCATTTTCGTATTCCAAAATTTTTATCAATTTCGGTTGCACATAACAAAATCTTATCCTGGAAAAAGTAATGTAAGCAAAATAGAGGCAGCTTCAAAAGGGTCCTTTCCTTCCTTTTGATTCACTACACCGTAGTTTTGGCAGAAATATATTCCAACATTTATTATACCCAAAGGAAGGAAAGTCTACCCACTATTGCTCCATTAAGCTAGCGCTTGAATTCCTCAAGTGAATCTGACATTTTGCCGTAAATTTTGTCCTTTTAAATTATGACGGCGGTTAGGTGCCTGAAAATACTAAATGAATTTTATTTACGGCAACAGAGTTGATGAATATTCCATTTAAGGGAGACTTAAAATTCAAAAGGGTACAAGATAATAAATATTCCGGAGAGCTTTAAAGTTGATGAAAAACTGAACAAGCAATTCTTTAATTTTTGTACTATATATGACGGAGTCGTTTGATGGTTTATTTGCCAATTAATCCCCCGTGCGTCGGCTAGGAAAGAAAGTCAAAATAAAATTATTACTTGGCCACTCAAACATTAAACCCCATGGAAGTCAGCTCGGCGAATCATTTATAAGACCAACTTAATCCCATTGACGGTGAGTCGTCCTAATTTCAGGCCAGACGGCTTCATATGTATACGGGTTGGTAAGTTCTGTTCAAAGCCTTCAATGTCTTTTTGGTCCACGCAAATTCACCCCTTGTGAGTTGGGGTTTAAGAATACACTCGAAGTCGAACCTGCTTGTCATAAAAGGTGACTAAAAGGGATGAAAATCCTAGGGGTTTGACGCGAGTAACTGCAGTGTAGGCATAATCCCACGGTCCTCTTCGGACACGGATTGATTTGGAGACCACAATCAGAGCCCCGCTATGACTGGCACAGCGGTACTGGTTTAAAATGAGTGCAGACTCAGCAGTGGATTCAAGGCCTATCTAACACCTCTACCGCAACTAAGGGGTACGGCACCCGAGTAGTACAGCGCAACTCCACGCTTGAGCTTCGAGGAGCTCTGCCCGCGATGTAGGCATAACCACAACCACCGTGAAACTCCCACTAGAGGGCCAACCGCAAATAACCGGGCCGAGAATACATCCTCCAGGAATTCTCCTGGAGCATGTGCTCTCAGAGGGCCATCCCGGTTCCCATGGTACGAGATTTATTTATTTATTTATTTAATGAGGACAATACACAGAAAGCAAATTTCTAATTACATATTGTCCTCAGAGGGAGGAGCAAGTAAATGGCATATTTTGCGCTTAAAGCTAGAGGGGGACATAGAGTCAAATGAACCAAGCTGTAGGGCATTGTAGGACCGGCAAAACCTCGGGATCGGAGAATGAAAGTAAATCTCGAGCTCGGCGAAGGGCACATCAAAAGTGTCCGCATTACGTGTGTCATGAGACGAGGCGATACGGAGAGTAATATCCGAGTTGGCGGAGCAGTCCATCAGACCATTGCAGAGTTTGAAAAGAGTACACATATCAAGGAAAATACGGCGTTGCTGTAGGGAGGGGAGATTGAGGGTGCGGGGTCGTGACGGATAATCAACCCGTGGAAGGTTCTTTTTGTAAAAGAGGGTCCGGGTGAATTTGCGTTGTACAGCTTCAAGAGCGCGGCCGTCACGGATGCGGTAGGGGGACCAGACTACACAGCAGTATTCAAGGATGTTTTTGAGAAGGGAATTGAAGAGTGTTAAGGAGGGCTGGATTGAGGTAAAGTCGGACGAGGGACGTAGGATAAAACCAGACATTTTGGAAGCTCTATTGATGATGTCAACGAAGTGGGAATTGAAACGAAGTTTATCGTCGAATATTACACCCAGGTCTTTGAAGGAGGTCAGTAGTGAAAGGGGTTGACCACTGAGAGAATAGGAAGAGGATGATGGGGAGGGCTTCAGGGAATAGCGCATCCAGTGACATTTGTTGACATTCAGTGTTAGCTTGTTGACCGAACACCAACGGGCTAAATTATCAAGGTTGGATTGTAAGAGAGCACAGTCCAATGGAGACGAAACAGAGGCAAACAATTTAAGGTCGTCTGCGTAAAGCAAATACGGATAGGTGAGGATGGAGGCGAGGTCATTGATAAAAAACAGGAAGAGTAGGGGGCCAAGTGTAGAGCCTTGGGGAACAACAGAGGAAGAAGAGAAGGAACGAGATGAGTGACCATGAAAAGAAACTTTGCAGGAACGGTATGAGAGATAGGAGGAAAGCCAGGAGATGACTGAGGGAGGGAACTCTAGCGAAGAAAGTTTAGAGAGGAGAATGTTATGGTCAACGGTGTCAAAGGCTTTGGAGAAATCAGTATAAACAGCATGTACCTCCTGTCGTGAATTCAAGCGTTTAGCAACAAAGTTGGTAAAGACCAGAAGATTTGAAGCCGTTGATCTATGTTTCACGAAACCATGCTGCTCTTTAACAATGAGGTGACCGAAGTGCGCGGTCAACCAGTCGTTGACGTATCTTTCTAGGATTTTGGAGCAAGAGGAGAGAAGGGAAATTGGGCGGTAGTTCACAGCAAGGGAAGGGTCTCCGCTCTTGAGGATAGGAATGATAAGGGCCTCTATCCAGAGACGGGGAAAGTAGCATTCGTCTAGACTTTTGTTGTAGATTATACACAGGGGGAGGGAAATGTGTTTTCTACAGTTAAGGAGGAAGAGATTAGGAAGCCCATCGGGGCCAGGTCCGACATTGGGGTCAAGGTTACCAATGAGGAACTCAACCAAGGAAGGCGTAAGGAGAGGAATGGCTAGTGATTCGGAGGAGTCTGTGGTTATGAAAGGTGTAGAGGGTGAAGGGCTCGAGGGAGAAAACACTGAAGAGAAGTAGAGGTGCAGAGAAGGTCGCAGGATTGTTGTGGGAAGTTGGCAGTGGAGTCAGCGAAGCTGATAGAAGAAGGGACAGAATGGGTTGGATTACGAGAGTTGCGACCGTGAGACCAAAAGAGTTTTAAGTTACCGCGGGCAAGGGCGGCTTCGACGCTCAATAGGTACCTTTTACGCGCCTTTCTGACCATTGACTTCACAGTAGATCGTATAGCTTTAAAGTGAGCAAGGTCGGCGTCATTTTTAGAAGCCCGAAACTTCTTCCTCAGTGTATGTTTCAAGCGAATGTTAATATGAAGTTCTGTTGTGAACCAAGTTGGGAAAGAACGTAGGCAGGGAGGGGAAGAAGGGACATAACAGGAGAGGAGATCAGAGAGGATATTGTAGAAGGTGTTAAGAGCTTGATCACACGATGAATTACTTAATATATGAACCCAGTTGAAAGACGCTAAAGCTGAGTTCAGACGGTCAAAATTGGCTTTGCGGAAGTTGAACTTAGTGGGTTTACGCTTGGTTTTGGGTTTTGAACGAGGGAGCTACGCTTCAAATTCAACCGTGGGATGGTGAGCGTCGGTTTTTACATACGGGGATGTGCCAGGAAATAAAGAGAGGTGGCGCTCGGGGAGGTTGGAAAGGAAGAGATCGAGAGTGCGGCCCAAGGAGTTTTTGGTGGTGTTGAAATTCAGGGCAGAGCAAGTATACATAAAGGAAGAAAGTGGGAGGGAAGAATGGGAGAGGTTGTTGGAAGGAATTGGAAGACTAGGATGGTTAGGCCAGTTGAGCATGGGGAGGTTGAAATCTCCACAAAGGAAGAAAGGGAGGGAAGGGAATCTGACGGTAAGGAGCTCAGATAAACTGTCAAACAATTCTTCATACAGGTGAGAAGGGCTAGCACAAGGGACATAAACACAAGAAACAATGAACGGGAGGAAGTTGGGCGGGGAGACACGAAGAGCAACACAATCAAAAGGAAAGCCGGAGGAGGAGAAGACGAGTTCAGCGGGGAGTGAATCTTTTATAGCAATTAGGACTCCACCGCCAGTGGACTTATGAGAAGCATCCCGGTCCCTGTCACAACGGAAATGGAGTACCCTTCGGGGAGCTCGGAGTATAATATGGCATCGTCTAGCCAGGTTTCGGAGATACAGATGGCATGGTGTTGCTGAGCCAGCGCGGATAAATTGGTTCTTAAACCCCTGACGTTTTGATAAAACATACGGACAGTGAACATGGATCCAGTTATATAGCTCGGCGAGATAGCCCCCGGTAAGGCTTCGTGGCAAAAGTCACTTCAGATGAGAGCCTTGCAGACTCGGGTCTGATCGCCCTTCTCGCAACTGCGACCTTTGGCTATCGAAAACGTACTATGATTGGTTTTCGAAGGAAGCACGCATCTCGACAACGGTATCGAGGGTCCTCAGAATGCCCGCTTTCTCCAACTCGAGCGGAAATTCCAACAATATAAACTGGATATTTCAAGCCCAAGCGAAGTAAGATGGTGGTACTCTGGAGAGTACTCCTTTATCTTTTGAAGCAATCTGCTTTCGTACTCTGGAAATTCAAGTGATAGCAGATTCCCATCTGCTAGGTGTCGGAATGTTACTGACGGCTATAGCAAGGCGCTCGCTTGACCTGGGAACCAATTCCCGATAGGTCCCTGGCTGCAAAATTTCAGTGCAGGTTAAGGAGCATCATAATTGCAGAGTACTATGCGCCAGCGAAGATTTTCCATATAGTGGAGAAGGATGCTCTCTACGAGCAATTACATGCATTTTAGGAGAGGTCTCCTAAAGGAGGCATAGTGATCGTGATAGGTGATCTGACACGGGCATGTGATGGCGAAACACGGTCCTGGCGATCGTAATGATATTGATGGGAGGTTTGTGGAGTTCTGCAGCTTGTACGTCCCGTCATCCGTGGCACATTGTTTGCGACATGGGCGGTTTGAAGTTCAAGGTCGGGGTCAGCAAAAGTGAGAATTAGCTTGATTGGGACCGTTGGCAGCTTGACGTAGCAAGGGAGATCGTTTTTGTCATTCGAAGAGAGAGGAGTTGTCTTATTGTCGCTGGACTAGGAGCTTACTTCCTGCATATTAATTGTTTAATGCTGGTTAAATTTTTCATTCCAAATTCACGATTATGGGAACCTTTTTAAAAATTCGAAGTCTAGATAACTTTCATTTTAACAATATTAACTCGGAAAGAAATATTTCACGATAACTTTGCGTGTGTTGGTTGAATCCATTCAGTGTTACCTATTATTTTAGTGATCGTCAAAAGATTTATGACGAACAGTTCGTGAAGGTGTTATACAGAAGTGCCCATAAATAGTTAACCAATACGAGCTCTTTAGAACCTTTGGTGATATTGTAGTGGCGAATTGATCGTGACAGAGGGGAACGATTTACCGCATCCGTATGCGCATGCGTATGTTGTTGCAACATGAACTCTCCAAGTTGAAAGCGAGCGTAGAGAGCATAGAGACCGGTTCGCGGGTGGACAGCTAATGAACGTGCGGAGTCTGGGAGAAGATTTTGGGATTAGTTTCTGGGAGCATAGAGGAATACGCTTGTTTGGTGCGGGGTTTTTTTCGGTATTTCGTTCGAGACGTATTCAGTCCGCCTTCAAGGATATAAAATAATCCTTTCCGGCTATAAAGGGTGAGAAGAAGGAAGATTGGAAAGGAAGTTGGCAAGCGAGGCGGTGGATATCGTGGAGGCGTAGTCGGAAACTCGGGGAATTTCTTTTATTAGTCATCAGTGGAGAGTTTTCAATTGTGTGACGACGGACGACCGTTTCTACCTGATATTTATTAAATATGTGTTCTAAAACGTCGTTAATTAAGTTTTGGGAAATTTGTACTTGGGCGTGAGCCGGCAGGACGAAAAGCAGAAGAAATCATATTCTGCCAAGAGGACGTGATTAACGAACGACAAAACGTTTGTCAAGGAGGAGCTTGCTTTGCTTCTGCTGACCTCGTGAATTTCCTCAGTTTCTCGCTGGAAAAATCTTGTAGTGATTTCTGGCGAAGTTTTAGTTTCGTGGAGCTGCTCCATTGAGTGTGCGGTATACGGAGAATGTCGCCGAGAATTTCTGGTCGGAATGTGTGCGGGACTTTTTCCCGCTCGCGTATGCGTGGCTGGAGAGGCTCAGGAAAGAAAACAAGGAAGACAACCAATTTATTTTTGTTACGTACGAGGAACCACCTTGCTTCTTTTACTTGGAAAATGGGAACTTTTCCTTGAATCCTTCTTTATAATTTGAGGACTTCTTTTTTTCTCTCCCTCCTTGACGCCGCAAAACTCTTTTGGGGACATCTTCCAAATAATGAGGATATGAAAGTTGGGAGGTAACCTCAGCCTCAATAACCATCTGAAGCAGGAGAAGCAAGGATCAACACTGTGATCCGTCGTGGATCTTCCCTCTTGATCCTGGTCGAGCCGTTTTTTTCATTTTTCCAAGCTTAGCTCGCGTTATAGTTTATTTCGTCAGGCCTTCGCGAATTCCCTTGTTCGTTGCGTCATTTTTTGATCCGGTGCGGACATACGCGTTGATTCTGTACAAATGACACATGAGGGATCAAAGTGCTCAAAGGACCTCCCTCCACATTTCCCACTCCGGCTAGCACAGAGGCGTGCAAGAAGGTGTCAACCGAGCACTTTGATGGAGCTTCAGTATTTACGGGCTGACATTCACGGTCACTTTGCAAATGCCTTTTAGATTTTGGTATAGCTCTTCCCTCTCTCTCTCTCTCTCTCTTTCTTTAGGTTCATTATAATATGTAGTAGGATCCCTATGAATGCGATTAACTTTTTTTTGGAGTATAACAGGAAAGGTTACATACTGCCGATCGTATCAATACTAACAGTAAATACAGGGGTTGTTGGAAAAATTTTCCCATTCTCCTCCTGTTTACCCCAGAGAGCTCTCTTACAAAACGGACATTTTCCAATAGAATAGCCTGAAGATGCCAAAGCATTAGAGGCACGAGAAGCATTGATTAACGATGCGAACCGTCGTCGAACTTCCCTTTTGATCACGTCATTCGGTTCCGGAGTTTTACGAATTCACGCACTTGATCAAGCCATTATTGTTTTTTTTTTATTTTCGTCTTCAAATTTTAGATCGCGTGTTGATCTTTCGGTAGGATCGAGGAAATTACCCTGTTTGTGGAAGTTTCAGGATCTGGTATGAACTCAGGCGTCGGTTAAAGGGGCACGTCAATTTTTGAATGATGACATCCAAGTGCTCAAACGACCCCCCTCTCACATTCCCGAACTTGGCTAGCGCAGAGGCATGCAAACATATATCGATGGAACACTTCCTCAGGGTCAATTTTGCTATCTTTTTAGGTTTTTGGGATAGTTCTTCCTTCTTAGTCGTTTCCAACCACTCAGGGTGGTCGCTTTGATCATCGCCAATCCCATTTCGTCATTGCAAAGGTCAGTTGAGTTTCAACTGACCGACGCTGTATGAGCAATTTAATTAACCGCTTTGGGATCAGCAGTAGATTTAGGAGTTGTTTACTTGATGTGCGTAACAAGGGAGGCGCTAACATCGGCCTCGAAAAGGATCTCCATCTGATGGTCGCTTACGTTTACTTGCGTGTTGCATTAACTTTATATTGCACATAAAGGAGGAAGGACACTCGCATTGCTGACTATGTCATGCAGTAGAATCGGCTCTCTCGAGAAGGCCGACGAATGGATCACCCCAAGGGCACTTGGCACAGAACAGTAGAGGAGGAGCGCGGGTCTGTATTATATTGTGCTTTATAATGGTGGCAAACTTTATGCTTCTAGCAAGAACTTAAGGGGGGTTTTCAGGGAAATTTATAAAATATGGTAATATGCAAGATATTAATTCTATTTAAGCAGATATCGGGATATAATGTATTTTAAGGCCTATATTTTCTTCCAGTGTGCTATTGTAAATTAACTATAACTGTAACTTCGTGACATAGGTTCAGCCATTTCCGAGTAAATCGGATGTGACAGACGGACAGATGGGCAGAGAGATGACCAGACGGACAGATAGATAGGCAGACAAACAGATTTTGTTTTCAACAAAACCTCAAAAAAGAGTGGGGAAATGTAGGTTTTTCATATATGAAGCTTTGCAGCAGGTGTTATGCGCGATACTAGCCTTAAGGCGGGTTTTCAAGTTAATGTCCTAAATTTGTCAATATAATATTAAGTTTATTTCAGCAGATATCGGAATGGGATATGTTTTGTGGCCTAGATTTCATAAAAGCGCATTGTCCGGAATTTTTTTCAAATTTTTGGGCTGTGTAGTTTTTGAAAATGAATCCTGTCTCACTTTAAGTTTGCGCATTTTGACACTTACTCACCCATGCTATGCGCTATGTGTTTGTGAAAGTATTAATTGATACCTTTAATTTGATACCCTACATGGGTATACTAGGAGAAAAAAAAAATTACACTCCGCCTTATGCATGGTTCAAGAGGCCTCCTTTATGCTCCACGCATATTTATGTCATACATGGAATTTCAAAGCGTAGCCGTTTTTGAGAAAAGTGCGTGCGACAGACAGAGAATCACGACGCAAGGGGAAAAAGTTGAAAGGTGATTGCCAGTGATTTCACCACTTGGGCCCTTGAGTGGCGAAGCAAGGAGCGCAAGTGGTGGATATCTATTAGAGGCTTTTGTCTGGTTGGAGATAATTTTGGCCAATGAAGGTAATGCTAGTACCTTTCGCAACGGGCAGCCTACTTCAATCGTAGACCTGAGTTTTGTCAGCACTGCACGGACTACGAGAAAACAGTGATCAGCAGGCAGTCATCTTTGAAATAAGGAGGGATCCTTAATCCCGCAAAAACTTCAAGCTGGCCATCCAGCGGAGCAACAGGGCGTGTTTTAGGGAGCTCTGTTTGGGGCGTTATAAACCCGTAGGGAACTGCTTAAGGAATCGTGACAGATAGCATAGAGGCTGGTCATCTAACAGATTACGTACACTACCCCCTTGTTGAAAATCAGCCAGGGTTTATTCTCCCAGCAAGTGAGAGGCATTGACATATTTTGGAGATCTCTGAATGTGACGTTGTTGGAGATCTGTAACAGAATAGGTGATAATAAAGCCACGAGACTGACTTCGATACCAAATAGAGCCCTTAGGCTCGCCATAGAGTTCAGATTGTACATATTTTTTGAGTTGTTGAAAGTGTGCATGTCCGAAGGGGTACAGCATGGAAGCGGTAGAAGCTGGGATGTCATGTCAGCCCGTTGATGACAGCTCTTTAAATAATATTGTTACGAATTTGCTTCTACGTACTTCTGCCGCTGTCACCAATTGTTACGATTTCCTTCACGTAAACCCTTCGCTGTCACCAATTGTTACGTTCTTAGCTATTCGTACTTGTCACTCGTTACATAACTTACTTTGCGTAGGCTCGTATCACTGGATTGCGTAGCACTAAACAAAAACCCATTCTATAACTTTAATACAAGCGTTTATTCAACACTAAATTATACAACCGTACTGTATAATTAATTATAGAACAATTTAACTAGTACAATTCGTGGCGTATTCATACCTGACGCGATCTGTTCTCACTTTAGAACCAGACTGACTTTGTGGGCGGATTTTCGGCCCTTTCATACCCCGCAGAATATTCCGGAAAGGCATGTAAACACTTTACTAGAAAACTATAATACTTTGCGACGGGATCTTTTTATCGGCATTAGAGTCATCTGTTGACAATTATCGTAACTAAATATTCGCCCTACTGCTATACAATTTTGGTGTCTTCGCTAATTATCATAACTAGGATTCATATTGACATCAGACATAATTTTCCAAAGTGATTTTCGTAACACCGCCCACCAACTAAACTTGTTTGTCCCGAACAAGAATCAACGCTATCTGCCTGGTGTTCCGAATCGTGACCATTTCTACAGGTAATTCAATTCAATCTTCGTCCGGCATTTATCGACTTTTCCTAATTTAGTTAATGGTGTCATTAAAGTCCCTAATTTCCCCACGAAGTCCTTCCAATTTCGATTGCGACTTTCGTGTATCTTCCTTCTTGGGCTGTAGACTCTGAAGCAATACCAATTGATCCTTAACCATAAATCTCCTTCCGAATGTATTATAGTTCCAATTTCACATAGCATGTACCACCTTCTTCGTCTCTTCGGCCTCTTTGCAAAGTTATGCATTCCACATGATCTCACGCAATCTCATCCTAAACATCTAGTCCAATAAATCCGCCGTTTGCTCTTCGTTATAGTTTCGGTGACATCCAATCCATGTTAGGTTCATTTCCGTCCAGCATATGCCTGTTGCTAGCTGTCAATCACTTCTCGCCACTTCACATTTTTCGTCTGCCGACATATTACTTCTCGAATAGTCATTTCCTCCGGCTTTGCACTGTCCTGCCAGTTATGCTCATCCTGCTTACAAATTTCTTCCACCTGTTTCATACCTTCTCTCATGGCCCCTTTCTGCCATTTTACATCTTCACTCATGACCTCTTCATGGTTTACTGCTTCTCGGCAGTTTCGCTCCTTCTCTTCAGTCACATCTTGACTAATCACTTCTTGTGATTCTCGAATATCCTGACTGGACTGCAACTTGTCAGCTTCCTCCTGCCGGTTTTCAACTTCTTGCACCATCTCATCCATCGGCTTTGGAATCTCGTTGGCGTTCTCATGCTGTATCACTTCCTTCTGTATATTCACTTCCTGATTACTAACTTTTTGAAACACTAGCTTCACGTTCTGACACACTACAGGTCCGTCTTTTCTTTCCTGAGGTTCTTCAGGGGAATCTCGCAATTGCTTTGTAGTTTCTGCTATTTGTTCTACTACTTCTGGAGTACCTTCATACTGCGATTTTTCATTCTCTCGGCATTCTATTTCCTGAGCGCTTTCCTTTTGTTCTTCGGTCAACTCCTTTTCATTAAATATTTTTTCCAATCATTGTTTGTATTTTTCGTCTTGACGTCTCAAACATTCCTTTTTATTTCCTGCCTCATGCGATTCGGACGAACTGGATCTTTTTCGAGTCTTCTGGCAACCTCGAGTTATATGTCCTACCTTATCACAATTAAAACATTTGCCTTTAAAACCTCGAGGCGCTGGCAATCCCAAAGCTACACGGCGAACTTTCATTTCGAATTCGTCATCTTCGCACTCCAGATTCCGCACCTTGCAGGCTGGTCGGCATACTGCAGAGGCAGCTTCCGACACTAATGCATTCGAAACAGTCTCCATTTAAGGGTTTTTTGGCGAAATGTTTTAATTTTGCTTCGCTCGATGTAGTCTGCCGAGCAATCTCTATAAGCCATACGCGCCAATCTTTCCACTTTTGCTACAAAGTCTTGCAGAGTTTCACCAACTCTTTGAGACCTATTCTTGAACTCCATTCGGAAGACTTGTTTTCTATGTTCGCTTCCGTATTTTCGCTGAAGCGCTGAAGCGAACATTCACCCAATTTAATTTCTTGTAGCTCTTGTTCCAACTTCACTATTTTTCCTGAATCACATTTCAGGCTTCCTTGTAGATTCTTAAATTTAATGTTCAAATCCTCGACTTTTGAATCGAGTTTTCGGGTAATCTCGTCATACATGGTATCAAGGCTTCCTATATGCTGTTTGCTCCCTTCGAAGTCTTCTTTCTGTCGTTTTGCAAACCATTCGATGGCTTCGTTCATTTTGCTCATGCTTTCTTTTTGTTCTTTTCTAGATTCTTCTTGTTGACTTGTCATCTCTTTCATAAATTTTGCCAGCGTTTCGTCCTGTCGTGCTTCCTTGTCCTCTTGCCGTCTTAAAAATTCTTCTAGTTGCTTTCTAGATTTTTCTTGTTGCTTTCTAGATTCTTCTTGTTGCATTCTATACAACTAAAATTAATAACACTTGAAGTTATTAATTTAATATATTTTATTGATCTTCATCCTCTCACAGTTCCAACTAGACTCTTCCTTTTATTATCTTACTGCTACCTTAATACCTACGATGCTCGCTCGTTTGTGCATCCGTTATGCAGGTGCACTTAATAATGTTTATGATTCTATTGGTTTGTGCATCCGTTATGCAGGTGCACTTAATAATGTTTATGATTCTATTGGTTTGTGCATCCGTTATGCAGGTGCACTCAATAATGTTTATGATTCTATTAGTTTGTGCATCCGTTATACAGGTGCACTCAATAATGTTTACAATGTTTCGGAATTAACTGTAAATGGGAGATAAGCGACCCAAGCGGATATTTAACCTCTCCCCTATTTAACTTGAAATTCTCCGTAATTTTACTGGATTGCGAGCTTTTTACAACAATTTTCAATTTTTTTGTGTCCATGATATAGAGTAAGTATTATGATAAATAGTATTAACAAAAATGCGCTTACAATTGAACCAGATAGGTAATTTACATTTTTATGAAATTTTAAAATATTGATATGTTCCAAGCTTCTCTTATTTTCTAAAACTATCTCTTTGAAATCAATGTTTTTGGTGAAATTATAATCCGTATTTTCATTATAAAAGAACCTGTCAATAAATTTTACATTTGTTTTACCAAAGGTTTGATTTAGTATCTGGATTGTACAGTTATTGATGTTGATTAAATAGTTACCATTTAGGTGTATGTTTCTGTCGTCACAATAATTAACAATACTAGTTTGTTTAAGATTCTTACAGATTATAGTGTTATCATCAACCTTCACAATTTCTGTTCCATTATTTTCTACACGTACGCAATTATTTCTTGTAATACTCTTACTCAAGGGTTTCAACTCCCTTTCATAATTCAATTTTTCATCATAAACATATTTTGTTCCATTTATTTCTATAAAATACTGATCTTCTAACATTGCTTGTAAATTATTCGTAGTGGGTAACGATGTAATTAATTTGTACTCTTCAATTTTGTAAGAATTTGGAATTTTAAGGGCCAAAATTATTGTGTTTTCCTTATACTTCAGTAGTCCGGTTCGTACGTTTTTGAGTTTATAAAACTCCAGTTTAGTCGTCAAAATTTCGGTTGCTGTTAGCATACTAGAGTGAATCAATCCATGTTTCATCATTGCTATGTTGTCAATAATCTGATTTAACTTCTCTTCCAAAATTCGGAGTTTTTAAAATTTGGTCTGTTTTCAGTTGTTTTTTTTTTTTTTTTTTACTAATAATTTCTCTGACTCTATCAGATTTTTAAGGTATTTAATCGAGTTATTAAAATGAGAATTGAGTTCAATTTATTTATTAAGGTTTTGAACTGCATTTTCACAATTCTCTTCTATTAGTTGGATATGTTCTACTATTTCCTGTCTATCTGTGGTGTTGCTAATAGTAGAAGTTGCAGTGCAACTACCCAAACTGAGGTCATCACCTGCAAATTTACGAGGACGTTTTATATTAATGGGATGTTCTCTACCTAATTCTTTAATCCTATATCTCGGTTCGGTCTTATAGTAATTACGTTTATAGTTCTTAACTGGAATAATTCTCCTAGTCTCCCTATAATCTTCTCTTTTCTTATTAAGCTTATTTATATATTTATTCTTGTACTCCTTCAAAGTCTTTTCAAGCTTTGCAGGATCAGCCCGTACTGCTTGATTCGGAGTCATTTTGATAGAAGAGTGATATCTATCATTATAATTACTTACTGCCCTATGTATTTTCTGTAATAAAGTTAGATCTAATTTCCTCATAGATACTAGTTTTTCCTGTAATGTTGAGTGAAACCTTTCGATATCACTATTCCCTGTATGGGTATTAGGTTTCGTGAAATGTAATGCTATACCTTGCGTTCTAAAGAAGTCCTTGATATTAATACTGGCGAACTCATTATCGGTAATAATCTTCTGCGGTTTACCAAATATAGAGAAGTGTTCTTCCAACACTTCGATCTTCCTATTCCAATTTCTATTTTGCAAATGATAAATATAAGCTTTTTTCGTCAGCTTATCAATTAGCGTTAGAAATGCCTGCTTCATGAAATAGTATATATCCATATGCAAAATTTCGTTTATACTAGTGGAAGTTTCACTAATTTTGTATTTAACTCTGAAAGGCTTACGTTCGTATTTGGTTTCCAAACACGTTTTACAATTATTAATAACTTTGGTTATCTCCTCGACTAACTTCGGGTAATACAATTTATTTTTTAGACTATTAAAGGTTTCTATAATCCCACTGTGCATACTCTCAACTGTGTGATATAAGGATATCTGTCTATGGATTTCCTCTGCTGTTTTTATTTCTCTAGCCCTCATTGTAGCTTTGATAAACTTTATGTTCCTATCGTCTCCAAATAGTTCAATTAATACTTGCTGAATTTTATTAAACTGATGGTATGAAAGTTCGGTGTAGATTCCTGTTATACCTGGTCGAATATACCTTCTTAAAAGGTCAACCCAATGGTCCCTATCCCTAGTCATATCCATATATATTATTCTACGATTATGCAATATTTCTATTTCCTGATCTACGTCATATGCTAGTATTAACTGCGTTTTATATTTATTTACTATGGTCTCTTTAATAGGAATGTGATCCAACTGTTGTTCATCTTGTGAATGAACTGTAGCGTTATCTGACAAATCATTGATCGATTGGTTATCAGTGGAATTTTCTTTTTGATTAGTGGCTTCTGGAATGCGACTCAAGAAGTCTGCAACCTTGTTTTCCTTACCTTTGATATACTCTATATCAAACTGATACTCTTGTAGTTTCAGTAACCACCGTTGATTACGTTGACTAAATTCTTTCAATAATTTTTCCATTTCACTTTTTTCTTCTTTATTTAAATGACTTAAGTCAACTTCCCCTTGTTCGGCATTAAGTTCAAAGCACTTGAGATTTTCTTCATTTTCTGAAGAATCTAAAGATATTTTACTACCATTATTTAGGATGAGACATTTATTCTCAAAATTGAAGATTTTCACAATTTTGGATAATATGTCCATTCCGATTAAAAAGTCATACGACTTCCCTAATAAATCCCTCTTATACCATTTGATTCCACCTTTTGGATCAAAGTTAAATTCTGTTGGAATATTTGTAATTACTCGTTCAACGCTTTCCGTGGTTGTATGGTTTATAGTCTGCAAACGGATGTTAGTCTTATCGAAGATTTTAAACTTGCTACAATCTACTCTAGCAGAGTTCACAATGCTCATTGTTGAACCTGTATCTATCAAGCACTTGTACAGCTTATCATCAATGGTAAGATTAGCAAAGATTTTGTTTCCGAGGCCTAATTCATAAAAAAACTCTGGTTCAATATTATGAACCTCCTCGTTTACTGAATTAGACCCGGGTGATGGGTCATTTCTATTTTGGTTTGATCTTCTATGGGTCACGGTACCTATCTCCATAGGTTCAGGTGGTGATCGCCTAACCTGGTCAGAACGATTCCAGGAATGTTGTCTATGTTGAGTAGGATTATTATTACTTCTAAACCCAGAATCTCGGAAGTTATTTAGTCGAGAATTTTGTCGATCTTGCCAAAAATGTCCCGAGCTACGTCTGCATTGATTTGATTCTACCCTATTTGGTATACCAAAATTTGAATTGTATTGTCCATGATTACCGGATTGTTTCTGTCTATTGTCCTGTTTGTTATGGTGTTTCCTATAGTCCTGACTGTTATAATTCTTTCTTTCCTGATATAGTGTTTCTCGGTCTAAATTATCTTGATCGTAGCCCACGTACGAGTATAAAATTTCTTTTACTTCATGTAAATCAAACAAATTTCTTATATCACGTGACAAATTACCACTAACTATTTGCTTAATTCTATTCACTAATAACGCGTAGAAAGTTTGGCGAGTTTCCGCTGTATTCGATTCATAAGTGGCGAATGTATTGATTTCTTCTATAATATATTCAATTTTAGAGTTAAGATCGGAGATAGAATATACTTTGAGTTGCGTTATTCTTCTCGAAAGGTCCTTGTAGTTCGTGAATGGTCGAAAATGTTGTTTGAGTAAATTTCTAGCCGACTCCCAGTTTTCCGGACGATTATTTAACAAAAGTTCCTTTGCCGCTCCTGTAATTTTTATGTTATAAATTACCTGCCAGGCTTCTTCCCGTGATTCATCAATAGCACTAAGATGACCACCAACGGTTGTTAGAAACTGCGTTAGCTGCTTCCTGTCTCCCGAAAACTCTTTTATGTAGGCAATTTGTTTTATTATTGTTTCTGCTCGATTCGGCCGTTGCATATTAGCTAAATTCTCCAAAGCTGCTATCAATCGTTGCGCTAATACGTTATCCATTTCGGCTTGAAGGATGCGTCGATGGTAAATAGCTAGTCTGTCTCTACGTTGAGTCTTGAGGTGAGTCTATTTCACTGCACTTTTATATTAGATTTTTTTTTTTTTTTTTTTATTGCTAGGATTCCAAACCAGCCTCAGAATGTGTTTTAAGACGGATTTATGCTTGTTACTCCGCCTCCTAGCTTTGTATTTATTTTAGTTAATATATTTTTTTTTTTTATATTATTAAACGAATCGCGACACTTGATTTTTTTAGTTAAAACAACTTTGTTTCTAAAAAATTGCGCCGGTTCTTGAACGAATTTAAAACACGTAACTTCGCGTATCACTGGATCCTGCTCGATGCATGGATCCTACCGACTGCGCCACTAAAATTAATAATACTTGAAGTTATTAATTTAACATATTTTATTGATCTTCATCCTCTCACAGTTCCAACTAGACTCTTCCTTTTATTATCTTACTGCTACCTTAATACCTACGATGCTCGCTCGTTTGTGCATCCGTTATGCAGGTGCACTTAATAATGTTTATGATTCTATTGGTTTGTGCATCCGTTATGCAGGTGCACTCAATAATGTTTACAATGTTTCGGAATTAACTGTAAATGGGAGATAAGCGACCCAAGCGGATATTTAACCTACATAGCTTGCACTAGAGCTACTATGTCGTTGTTGTTCATCGGGGTCGTTCCAGCTGCTTCCTCACGACTCTCAACAGACGGTGTAGGCTCACACTGGAATTCACGCTCCTCGACATGAATACCTCGTAACTCCAAAGCTTCGCGAAGTCTTTTCTGTAGTTCTGCTTGAGTTCCCGTCGTAGGAAGCTCTAGCGCTAGCAGCTCCTTTTTCAGCTGCTCCACTTTCAAGCCCTCGAATTTAACCATCCTGGCTTACGCCACCGCTGTCACCAATTGTTACGATTTCCTATGTGTCATTTTCGTAACAATATCTACGATTAGCCAATGGAAAACGACCCAAATAATGACCAAAACGGTTTGATACGACAGCTCTTAGTTCCACGCGGGCCATGTTTATCTGCCACAAAAAGGAACAAAAATTAAGGAGGAAAAGAAAAAGTCGCATAAGCAAATAGTGGCGTTATCCTTTTTTACTTAAGTTCAAAACTTGAAAACTCATCAAAGTCAAAATATTGAGTGCTCAGGAAAACTTTAAATTTTGAATTCTAAGGATCTTCCTGAATTATATAAATTGTAATGAAGAAATCCAATCTCATTCTCCTGCGAGTTTTTCATATCTGTCTGGGCCAAATGCACATGAAGCCAACTATGTTCGTTCATATGAATGGAACTGACTCAGCCTGAAACTTATGGAATCTCAAAACACCGAACAACAATGCAATAACATCTGTAAGGCCAACTTTTCCAATTTGCATCTGAAACCCAGACAAAACACATTGACATCAGCCAGGACACTTTGGGGAGCCTCAAGCAAATATTTCTTTCGAAACATCTATGGAGATAAATCCTTGCTTGTTGAAGCTAATCCGTATGGAGCGCATGGGAGGACGTGATGCAATAGGGGATGTTTGTCAGAAGAAGAAATTTTATTGACCTTTGTGAATTCAGAAAAACTTTAAAATTGGAAAAATGGATATTTTTAAATAATATCTTTGAACTTATATGAGATTTAATTAATTTGCCAGGAAAGTTACTGAACTTTTGGATAGGTGCAAACAATTATTTGTGGATGGGTAGGTGCCCCTTTCTATAATTATGAAGGTGGCATTTGTGCTCTGTAGGGGCACCTAAGAAAGTGTTAAGAGACTTCTTGATGCGATTTTGAAAAGAATAAAAGAGTTGCTTCGGCTTTCAGTGCTTCCTCTGTGTCAGAATTTGAAAGTCCTGGAATACAAGCGCCTCATTATATAGTGACCTCCTCTCCCTATAGGGGATCATGCCGCCCGACGAAATACCCTGAAATTCGTACTGTCAAACTAGGGGGGAGGGCGTTGAGATGAAGAAATCCTCAAGCACTTCCTTTGTAATTGCTCAGCTCAGGGTGCGGGAGTTGATAAACAATTGTTTGACGACCTCAAAGAGATTTCCGGTAGCAGGATGAGAGAGCTGCTATCCCTAAATTTTATGTGCTAGCTGAGAAGATCTGAGCTGACTGGATTTTTCTCCCTTGCCCTTACGACAGTAGTTACTACTCTAGGAGTTTCTGGCATCGAAATCCCTGACCGCAGCGAGAGGATACTTTCAGGGTATTTTTAAAACCCCGGCTCAATAGCTAGAATAAGTGCTAAAGAATTAAAAAGAATAAAAACACGACGAAATAGCTAAATTCAATTTCGTTTTATAAAAAAAGCAAGTCTTTTGTGCGCTGGAAGTTGAACATGGAGGCAATTGACAACCTGAAATTAATGAGAATTGGCGATCCTGAAATTTTGTTTTTCGTCTTTCAAATAAAAAGCAGATTCCGCATGGGAAAAATATCTTATTTTCGCAATTATGAAATTGCTGATCAGACAAAACTGATAAAAGGAGCAATGTCTACTGCATATGGTAAATATCTAAGTTCACTTCAATCAGGTATAATAGTTTTGGACAACTTCGGCAACATGGGGCCGTCGATTGTCATATTGCAGAATAACTTCGATGCGTAGATTCTCCAACTATGGTTGTTTCTCAGAAAGTGCTCGTTTTGTTAGGTTTGGTGCAAAACAAAACCGTATTAAAATCGGTTTACTGTCTGTCTGCCGGGCATACGGAATTTTCGCAGAAACGTTTGTATCGAGTATAGCCACATTTGGTAGGAAGGCGTCTGTGTGTGTGTGAATGTCCGCGCATACAGTGAGTTACTTAGAATCTAAAAGGGGGGGGGGGTGTAAATCTATTTTTCACCAAGTAAAGTCATGTGGGGTATCAAATGGATGGTCTGGATTACTACTTTTGAATGCTAGCCTCAGCTCTAACATTTATGCAATACGGGGGAGGGTGGGGGCGGAGAGTGGTTATTTCTTTCGCGGAGCCATCTTCAGAACCGACAAATTTGAAAAAATATCGAAGCTACCACTGCATGTTTCCTACGCTCAGAAATAGTCTTAATAGCTATATCTGTTACAATAAAGCTAATAATAGTATAATATATTACTATAATTTTTAGCAATTGACTGCGTCTTTTTCATTCTAAAATTATAATAATTTATTTGCTTATTTAAGAAGTAATTTATATCACGTTTGACAGCTGCTATCTCAAGCTGAACAGCTGATATATTATTGTGCCGACATACTACACTAGCCAATTGTTTAAGTGTTGTCATCTGTGATAAAACTTCTAAGTCATATGTAATTCTCAACAGATATTTTTACATTGAGTAATATATAAAGTTTGGGAACCGTATACATAGTTCAAAACATCCAATTCTCATCACCAGCCTCTGCTCGCATTAGTTGTGGGCTCGGACCCAAATTACTTTCAGGCTGTATTATTATCATGCTCGTTTTAGTGTAGAGCACAAAACTAAGTAGAACCACATATTCCACATATTCCAACCACGTTTGGAGAAGTCACAAACTGCGTTTTTCTTGTAGACACCGGAGTGGACGTTCTTCCAGTCTTTCCGAATCCTAGTTTTAAAAAAGAATGTCGTCTCTACGTTGTAAATGGATCACCCATAAACATGTACCTTACCCGTCTTCTCTACCTTGATTTGGGTCTTAGACGATAATTTCAAAGAAAATTTATGCTAGCAGCAGTATGTCAGTACGATCTCCTAATCACAGTACCTCGTTGAATACACTCGACCCAACCTGCAAGTATTTAGATTTACTTGAAAGGTTTTGTGGGATCACCCAATTTAGGAAAGAGAACTTATCGGAACAATTCCTAATTGAGCATAAAATCCAAATCGAAGGTTCACTCGTCTGCGAGAAAGTTTGCAGATTACTAGGTGAACGACTCGAGGCAGCGAAAAGGGAAGTCGAATATCTCGTCGAGCAAGGAGTAATCGATTTTCGGTTGAATTTTTTTGAGAATATTTTTGTTTAAATATTTTCAGCTCTGGTTAAGCTCTGGTCAATACGGCGGATTTGCTCTCAATATAATTCTTAGTCATGTTGTGCTCTGCAAATTATATAAAGGAGCACTTAACATCTGCGAGCCGTTTCAGTGACGCTGCTCCCAGGCAGAGGTGAGGCAGCGTCTGACGATTTGCCTCTGTCCTGGTAAGAAACAATAAAGCCGTCATCGCGTAAGATTTCCTGTTGACTCAAGTGATTAGAGCGCTGGACTGCCAATTCAATGAATGAGTACCTGACTGAAATCAGGGTAATAATCTCGGGCGTGCCCAATGGTGACCACATCAATCGAGCCGCTAAATAGCGAATATCATTGCCAATACACTTTATCCCAAAAAAACCTTTTGGCTAGCGAACCTATGGCGATTACAGGGGCCTTAATTCAAAAAAAAGTTCCGGATCAACACCCGATACCAAAGTTTTCTGGTTTTGCCTAGAAGTTGGATTGAGGCGTCGTTTTTAACATAATAGACTTAGCTCGCTCAGCAGAGTAAAATCGCATTACGAGACCTACATAAAATCGCCATAATAATACCGTCCGGATTGTCTCGAAATAATGTTATGCCGTTTGGTTTACGGAATGCTGGACAACCGCTTCAATGTTTAATGCCTCGTCTTCTTTTTCTACCATGGATATTGCCCTTATAGACTGTTCGGGCTGGATCATCCTCATCCAAAAGTGATTAAGTGACCCGCCCACCGTAACCTATTGAGCTGGATTTTATTCACAACCTGTTGGTCATGTCGCTCATAGGTTTCATCGTTATGTAGGCTACGAGAATGTAAATCGCTAATAAAAAAAAATGTGTTGCTAGCGTACCTATAGGAGTGAATCCGTAAAACCTATAAGGGGGAAATGGATGCCGAAATAACTGCAGTTAATAGAGGGCCTGAAGATTAAGTATCAACAAATGATCTTCACAAACACCTGAAGAGCATTATCATTGGTTCAGCCACAAGCCCACTTGGAACTAGCCGCAAAAAAAGTCGGAACGGCTGGTTTGACGATGAAGGTAAGCTAGCAACAGAACGGTAGAAGGCTGCATACCCTACAATACTCTCAAAGAACGCATGCACACACAGAGGCCTATCATGAACTCCACCAAATGGACGGAAAAAGGAAGCCTGGGATAACCATCAGGTCTGTGAAATCCAAAAGTACAGACAGCAACCGCACTAGCCGCGGAAGTTTTACCAACAAGTCAGCAGGATCAAACCTTATACATATGATCTTCACTCTGCCAAGACAAAGAGGGAAATCTGATTTTCGAGCGATGGGTTAAATACTTTAGTGAACTGTTCAATAACTAAAATATCGGCGAGTTGGAGGTTCCGCGAACTGAAGACGACAGACAAAATGCTGCTACCACCAAGTATCAAAGAAACAGTCCGTGCGTCAAGTGGTTTGCCAACTGATGTTTAAGGTGTGAGACAGCGAATCAATGCTTGACGACTGGAAACGAGGCATCATCGGTCCCGTAGATAAAAACAGGGGTATTATGCAGTGCATGACCTATAAAACATGCTCCGATAGCTTGCTAGGCTAGGAACATCAGAGGTTTTACTGCAGGCAAATCAGCTATAAGGCAATATCTAGAAAAAGAAGACGAGGCAGACCCTGCCTGAGATGGAGCGATGGCGTAGGTCAGGACAGCAGCCAGGTTTTTCGAGTAGATCCAATTGGTGAACCTCGGCAGGCCTAGATCGGATACCGGTTGTTGCAGCGTTAATGATGATGATGATGTTATAGGGCTTACGACTGCGAATAACTCGCGATTTACAGGACCATCAATGTGACGAAAGAATCTTCGAAGGTTTAAAAATTCAGATCGTGACCGAACATAAGCCAATAATGATTGCCTTTCGTCAGAAAGCAAACCAAGCATCGCCACGGCAACACAGACAATTGGATTATATATATTACCCAATTATGCACTAGTTCGCATTCAAGGTGCGGCAAACTTCAAAGCGGAAGCCTTTTCTCCAATTAACGTCATCATAATGCCAACCAAGAGGACGACGACGAGTTGAAGCACCTTCTTTAGAGATAATTTGCGTTTAACCTGGAACCAAACAGTTCACCGACAGTCTAACCATTTTTTTGCGACATATTTCTAGAACGAATACGACCGCACGTTCCGGAATTTCTATGAAGTCTAGTATGGCATATACGAGCGGTCGCGCAACGAGGAGGAATTAATGCCGCCAAACGCCGAATGGGCCTAATATTGTCTAGCGCACCAACGAAGTAAAGTGAATCACCGCGATACAAAGGCTCCACAGGACATCCCCATTCGAAAAACACGATTTCAACACGTCCATATCGATATAATCGTTAAGCCATCATACAAGGCAAACCTTTCTTTTTCTTCAGCCTTTGTCCCGTTCACAAGCGGGGTCGGCTCGTCGTGATCGGCTTCGCCATTTGGCTCTATCGAATGCCTGATCTGGGTGCAATCTCGAGGCTTTCAAATCCCCATCCAGCGTATCAAGCCATCGTTGCTTAGGTCTGCCTTTTGGTCGTTTACCATCGACTTCAATGTTCAGACCAATCTTGGCAAGTGAATTCTCGTTTGCACGAATTGCGTGACCATACCATCGAAGACGCCTCTCTCGCAACTTTTCCACGATCGGTGCAACCCCATAACGATCGCGGATATCCTCATTTCGGATGTGATCTAAACGTGTGACGCCACTAGTCCAACGTAGCATCTTCGTCTCCATTACTGCAAGACGCCGTTCATTGTCTTTTATGGTTGGCCAACACTCCGAACCATAGAGAGCGACTGGACGGACGACATTGCGGTAAATTTTAGATTTGAGACGTTCGTTGATACGTCGATCACAAAGGACACCAGTTGTGGAACGCCACTTTATCCAGGTTGCGTTAATGCGTGAAGCAATTTCATAGCGCAGCTCTCCATTGGCTGATAGCGTTGACCCGAGGTATTTAAATCGCTCAGTTCTGGGCAGATCACTGCCGCTGACAGTGATTGTGCCTGTTTCATGGGGATCGGTCGTCAAAAATTCAGTTTTGTTTAAATTCAATCTGAGACCGTGTTGCATGAGGCGATCATTCCATTTTTGAACAAGTTGCTCGAGATCATTTTTGCTATCAGATGCTAGGAAAACATCATCTGCATAAAGCAGTGTGTAGGGCGCTGGACGTTGGATATCCCGTGTGACGGTGTCCATAACAAGGACAAAGAGGAGTGGTGAGAGGGCACTTCCTTGATGAATTCCAACAGAGACACGAAGCGGTTTTGATACACCCGCCATACTTCGAACCTTACTTTTCGGATCGTGGTAGAGCAATTGAACCCAGCGCACGAGTTCTTCTGGCACGAAGTGTTGTCGTAAAGCATACCAGATGAGTTCGTGTGGTATACGGTCAAATGCTTTCTCTAGATCCAGAAAGGCAATGTAAAGAGGGCGATGCTTCTCACGTGTATTGCGTCAGTAGTTCCGCAGTTCTTGACAAATCCGGCTTGATTCACGGTTATTTCAACGATTTCGCGAATACGGTTGTCAAGAATGCGTTCAAAAATCTTCATGGTATGGGAAAGTAACCGGATCGGACGGTAATTTGAACATTCTACTGGGCTACCTTTCTTTTTCCATATTGGAACAGTGGTACTTTCTTGCCAGTCAGATGGTGTTCTTCCTTCCTGAATAACCCGGTTAAAGAATTCACTGAGCCACAGTGTTGGGTCCCAGCTCTTTGCTTTCCAGAGCTCAGATGCGATGTCGTCAGGTCCTGTTGCTTTCTCCGATTTCATTTGTTTTATTGCCTCCTCGACTTCAGCTGCGCTGACTGGTGGAACTGCTCCAAATGTCGGCAATGATTGTGGAGGATGAGCAAATTCTTGAGTTGAAATCTGCTCGAAGTATTCTCGCCATCTATCCGTTGCGGCTCGACGGTTGGTAAGCAAAGAAGTGTTCGATATCCTGTGTGCGTTCATCACGACTTTTAGCAAGTCGATACAGATCTCCCTCGCCATCCCGAGTGTCCAGTTTATCGTAAAGATTTTTGAAATGGTTCGCTCGGGTGACAGCGACCGCTTTCTTTGCTGCCCGGTTGGCATTCTTATAAATTTGCCAATTAGCAGGCGTTTTATCGTCGAGAAATTTGTGGTAGAGGCGTTTCTTTTCACGGACCTTCATTTCAACATCATCATTCCAAAGCCAAGTATCTCGGTTGATGTACCGCTTACCCGGCTTGGTGACCCCGAGGGTTGCAGAGGCCGCTTTGTGGATCGTGTCTTTCATTTGGTTCCATGATTCTTCCACATTCGTAATGGTTGGCAATCGTATGAGTGAGACCGTTTCTTCTTTCTCCTCACCAAACCCCCACAATTTAATGCGCGGCGGGCCAGTGCGTTCCTCACGCTGTTTTATCGGTGGCTTAATTCGTAGGACGGCAATCAACGGCCGATGTTGAGGTGCGATGGTCTCATAGGGAACGACTTTGCAATCAGTGACAGTGGTAAAATGTTGGCGCCTTATGAGAATATAGTCGATTTGCGTTTTATTGTTCCCACTATAAAATGTGGGAAGGTGAGACAATCGTTTGATGAACCATGTATTCATAAGTACAAGGTCATGGGTGTCCGCAAAATCGATTATACGCTCGCCACCTTCATTGCGCGCTCCGAACCCCTTTCCCCCATGGCACCTGTTACCGTCTGCCTTTTCACCCACATGACCATTAAGGTCGCCGGCAATGATTATGTAATCGTCAGCAGGCATGTGACAAGTCTTTTCATCGAGAAGTTGCCAGAAGGCATCTTTCTCGGCATCAGGTCGACCTGTTTGTGGTGCATACGCGGTGAAGAAGTGAATAGTGCGATCAGCTGATATAATGGTGAGCTTCATCAGCCGATTATCAAATCGTTCGACTTCTTTAATGGCATCACGGAAACCCTCTGAGATGGCAATGCCAACACCATATTGAGTGTGTGGGTTACCAAAATAGAGAAGTTTGTAGCCATTTTTACCGCGTTCGCGTTCAATGTCGCAGCTTTTGGCACCAGACCATCGGGTTTCTTGCAGAGCGCAGATGTCAATGCACCTTTTCCGAAGGGCTCTTGCGAGTTCCTCGGTCTTTCCAGTTAGGGTACCAACATTTAGTGTGCAGACACGTATTTGTTTTGTTCGTTGTGTGCGGACTAACTTGCTTACGTCCTGACGCCGTCCATGCGTCAAGAACCCTTGCCCATTTCTTGACAGGACCGGGGCCCGTCCTGCCGTGTCGAATGAGGTGGACGCCCTAGCATTTCTCCGAGGCTTGTGACTGAATCCGATCATCATGTTTGTAACGACATTCTATGCATTTTGTTGGTCGACCTGTCGCGGGGCCTGTCACCAAGAGAGATCAGGTAGGATTTAGCATAGTAGAATAACTCCAACTATACTCTATTTATCTCTTTCCCTGATCTCAGCATTTTATTTTTGTTTTACTGAGGATAGTACAGAGTACGTTGCCTCAAACCCTCCTCCTTTACCTGGGCTTGGGACCAGCATACTATGTTAATAGCAATCGACCAATTTCCGCAATGGTCTGGGGCATTCTCATTAAAAAACATCATGGCCCATACGTCACCTAATTTTTCAACGGTTGGATCGCGTGGTTCGATTCACCAAAAACCATCACAACAGACAGGGGTAGTCAATTCGAGTCCTAGTGTTTTGATGCTTTAAAGAAGCAGTAAGTGAGTGAGAACAATAGCTTACCACTCAGCGTCAAACGGAATGGTAGAGCGGTGGCACAGATGGCTCAAGTCAGTCAAAAAGTGCCACGAAAAATCTGAATTGCCAGAAGATCTACCAACTATGTTGTCCGGGCTACGAACCTCTTTCAAGGATAACATTGAAGCATCAGTTGCTGATTTACTTTATGGTATATCTCGTCGGATTTCTGAACAATTGTTTTTTCGAGAGTGAGCCTCAAATCGATCCTCTCTTGTTTACATGAAAGTTTCGATTCGCCATCAAGTCCATACTGACAGCACATCAAATGAGACATTTTCAAGGATTTGAAAACCTACAAGCATGTTTTCATCAGAGTCGACACCATGCGAGCAACCGTACGAAAGACTTTATGAGGTGCTTGAACGCATATCTGACCATGTTTTCAAGTAAGCCAGCCTACTACGAAAATACAATCAGTGTAACTGTCGCATTACCAACTTCAATAGAGCTATGATAAAATCTTAGCCGACCTTACGAACATACGCCAGGAAACAACAAACACCTAACTTTTGCTCCTCAACAAGTTTCGTCACTCGGATGAGGGCTGTGCGGCAACCCTATATTTCGAAACATCTAACTTTCGCTGCCATTGACAACAAAAAGAACAAGAAGTACTTTAGCTGCCATCTTGGTCACTTCTAGGTCTTTCCAATCTTCATGTTCATACTGCGCACAGTAGTTGTTATTTTACATACTCGTTTTAATAAATCTTCGAATCTGGATCTTATTAAATATGTACCATTCGCCAGGATACAAGAGCAAAACAAACCTTTAAGATAAAACCAGCTTTTTACCAAACAATAAAGTAATATATGAAGTAACGCCCGAACTTTTAACCCACCATGATTCATATCATCATTGATGTGGGCGAAAACCACCCAAAAGCGATTGCTGGTAATTCCAACGCAATTATACGAGTCCAAGGACTTAACCGTGCAGTTTAATTTTCTATGTATTTATTTTTTTTCGGTGGAAATATAATTTCTACATTCCGAAAACTTTCCCAATTACTCGATTGTTCCCCTATCCTCGACGAACCCAAAGAAAAGGAAAATTTGTGTGGAAATTGAGTGTTTCCAGGAAAGGCCTTATTTATCTGTAGCCACCCAAAAATTTGTTGTCCTTCGCTGCTATGTATAGCTCTTGGTGCGTCTGTTAGACGTGTTTTCTCTTTGGTGTCCTTCCGCAGATAAGTTTGAACCAGCTCCAAAGTAGTTGAAACTTTCTGGGACATAAAGTTGAATCGAAAGGGAAAGAGTCTGCAGTTGTTAGGCTTTGGACGGTTTTTATCCACTTAAAGGATGTGAAAAGATATCTTTTCCATCTTTCCTGTTGAACTGTTATGTGTATTTGAATTAGTTTGCAAAAGAGGATTTCTTCCTTTTAACCTTAGCGCCTTATAATTTCCTCAGAAAAAGATATTCTGTTCTGTTGCTTTTAGCTTTTCCTAAGTTGAAAGTTGAAGTTGTTTATCCTATTGATTTGTTTTTGCTATCATTGAGGGTTGTTTGCTCGTCCATGACATTCAAATTTAGAAGTTTATTTCATTCGAATGCTATTGGGGGTGGTTGCCTTTTATCTGGTTTTAATATCGGCGGGTCTAATCTTTAGGCAATGAATTGTGTTCGATTTTGGTTTGTCACTTCCTACTAAATGCTATACGCGCCCACTGAATTTATGGGTGTACCTTGTTTATTCGCATTAACCCTAAAATTGTTCGTGGCTTAAGTGAAGATAAATATTTCCTATAGTTTGGGTAAAGCATTCATAAGAGCTTATGGAAGGTCTACAGGATTTTTGTAGCCTGCATGGTTTCGATTAGTAGACACTGCCCTGTGAATGATGGTGTATCTTTTTGAACCACATGGTCTAAAGCTATCTGAGTCAGCTTTAAGTAGCCTTGCTCGTGTAAAGCTTAACATTCTCGGATTTCAACATCTATTTGCAATAACCATGTTCGCAGTGAGTCACTCTGAATAACCTAAAACTATCCTTCATACCACCTGTGGCAATGATTTTGTTAGTCCTTATGTATTCCTCGGAGACAGAAAAATTGCTAACTCTTGGTCACGTTCGAGAGAAGAATCTTTCGAAGAATTTTTGGTCCCCAACATTCATCTTTATCCTTCCTTCTATGAGTGATACTACGACCGCCTTGTGGATAAAATCCGGCTCAACAGGTTGCGGTGGGCGGGTCACCTAATCCGTATGGGTGAGGATGATCCAGGCCGGAAAGTCTATAAGGGCAATAGGGTAGAAAAAGAAGAGATGGAACGATGGCGTAGGTCAGGACTCCAGGCAGCTCTTAGGGATATCAAATTGGTGGACCCCGGCGTAAAACCGGGATATCTGGAGTTTCTTACTAAGGCATGCCTAGACGAAATACCGACTGTTGCGCCGTTGGTGATGATGATGATCTCATCTACAGTATATGTTCACCGGACGTCTAAGTTGGGGTTTTATCTGCCGAATCAGTGATTCATACATTCTTGGGGAGCTTCCGGAAAGATTTACTTGGGAAGTGGCCTGAAAGTGGAAACTCTGAACCGCTCTTGCAAGGTTGAGGTCGGATTAATTTTATTCTTCCGCTTTAGTTAACATAGTTCTGGGTATTTCAAAAATATTCCTTACCTTTGCATGACACGGACATTGGGTCGAGCTACATTCCTTGGCAATATTTATTTATTTATTTATTTAATGAGGACAATACACAGAAAGCAAATTTCTTATTACATATTGTCCTCAGAGGGAGGAGCAAGTAAATGGCATATTTTGCGCTTAAAGCTAGAGAGGGACATAGAGTCAAAGGAACCAAGCTGTAGGGCATTGTAGGACCGGCAAAACCTCGGGATCGGAGAGTGAAAGTAAATCTCGAGCTCGGCGAAGGGTACATCAAAAATGTTCGCATTACGTGTGTTATGAGACGAGGAGTAATATCCGAGTAATATCCGAGTTGGCGGAGCAGTCCATCAGACCATTGCAGAGTTTGAAAAGAGTACACATATCAAGGAAGATACGGCGTTGCTGTAGGGAGGGGAGATTGAGGGTGCGGAGTCGTGACGGATAATCAACCCGTGGAAGGTTCTTTTTGTAAAAGAGGGTCCGGGTGAATTTGCGTTGTACAGCTTCAAGAGCGCGGCCGTCACGGATGCGGTAGGGGGACCAGACTACACAGCAATATTCAAGGATGTTTTTGACAAGGGAATTGAAGAGTGTTAAGGAGGGCTGGATTGAGGTAAAGTCGGACGAAGAACGTAGGATAAAACCAGACATTTTGGAAGCTCTATTGATGATGTCAACGAAGTGGGAATTGAAACGAAGTTTATCGTCGAATATTACACCCAGGTCTTTGAAGGAGGTCAGTAGTGAAAGGGGTTGACCACTGAGAGAATAGGAAGAGGATGATGGGGAGGGCTTCAGGGAATAGCGCATCCAGTGACATTTGTTGACATTCAGTGTTAGCTTGTTGACCGAACACCAACGGGCTAAATTATCAAGGTTGGATTGTAAGAGAGCACAGTCCAATGGAGACGAAACAGAGGCAAACAATTTAAGGTCGTCTGCGTAAAGCAAATACGGATAGGTGAGGATGGAGGCGAGGTCATTGATAAAAAACAGGAAGAGTAGGGGGCCAAGTGTAGAGCCTTGGGGAACAACAGAGGAAGAAGAGAAGGAACGAGATGAGTGACCATGAAAAGAAACTTTGCAGGAACGGTATGAGAGATAGGAGGAAAGCCAGGAGATGACTGAGGGAGGGAACTCTAGCGAAGAAAGTTTAGAGAGGAGAATGTTATGGTCAACGGTGTCAAAGGCTTTGGAGAAATCAGTATAAACAGCATGTACCTCCTGTCGTGAATTCAAGCGTTTAGCAACAAAGTTGGTAAAGACCAGAAGATTTGAAGCCGTTGATCTATGTTTCACGAAACCATGCTGCTCTTTGACAATGAGGTGACCGAAGTGCGCGGTCAACCAGTCGTTGACGTATCTTTCTAGGATTTTGGAGCAAGAGGAGAGAAGGGAAATGGGGTGGTAGTTCACAGCAAGGGAAGGGTCTCCGCTCTTGAGGATAGGAATGATAAGGGCCTCTTTCCAGAGACGGGGAAAGTAGCATTCGTCTAGACTTTTGTTGTAGATTATACACAGGGGGAGGGAAATGTGTTTTCTACAGTTAAGGAGGAAGAGATTAGGAAGCCCATCGGGGCCAGGTCCGACATTGGGATCAAGGTTACCAATGAGGAACTCAACCAAGGAAGACGTAGGAGAGGAATGGCTAGCGATTCGGAGGAGTCTGTGGTTATGAAAGATGTAGAGGGTGAAGGGCTCGAGGGAGAAAACACTGAAGAGAAGTAGGTGCAGAGAAGGTCGCAGGATTGTTGTGGGGAGTTGGCAGTGGAGTCAGCGAAGCTGATAGAAGAAGGGACAGATTGAGTTGGATTAAGAGAGTTGCGAGCGTGAGACCAAAAGGGTTTTAAGTTACCGCGGGCAAGGGCGGCTTCGACGCTAAATAGGTACCTTTTACGCGCTTTTCTGACCATTGATTTCCCAGTAGATCGTATAGCTTTAAAGTGAGCAAGGTCGGCGTCATTTTTAGAAGCCCGAAACTTCTTCCTCAGTGTATGTTTCAAGCGAATGTTAATATGAAGTTCCGTTGTGAACCAAGTTGGGTAAGAACGTAGGCAGGGAGGGGAAGAAGGGACATAACAGGAGAGGAGATCAGAGAGGATATTGTAGAAGGTGTTAAGAGCTTGATCACACGATGAATTACTTAATATATGAACCCAGTTGAAAGACGCTAAAGCTGAGTTCAGACCGTCAAAATTGGCTTTGCGGAAGTTGAACTTAGTGGGTTTACGCTTGGTTTTGGGTTTTAAACGAGGGAGCTCCGCTTCAAATTCAACCGCGGGATGGTGAGCGTCGGTTTTTACATACGGGGATATGCCAGGAAATAAAGAGAGGTGGCGCTCGGTGAGGTTGGAAAGGAAGAGATCGAGAGTGCGGCCCAAGGAGTTTTTGGTGGTATTGAAATTCAGGGCAGAGCAAGTATACATAAAAGAAGAAAGTGGGAGGGAAGAATGGGAGAGGTTGTTGGAAGGAATTGGAAGACTAGGATGATTAGGCCAGTTGAGTATGGGGAGGTTGAAATCTCCACAAAGGAAGAAAGGGAGGGAAGGGAATCTGACGGTAAGGAGTTCAGACAAACTGTCAAACAATTCTTCATACAGGTGAGAAGGGCTAGCACAGGGGACATATACACAAGAAACAATGAACGGGAGGAAGTTGGGCGGGGAGACACGAAGAGCAACACAATCAAAAGGAAAGCCAGAGGAGGAGAAGACGAGTTCAGCGGGGAGTGAATCTTTTATAGCAATTAGGACTCCACCGCCAGTGGACTTACGAGAAGCATCCCGGTCCCTGTCACAACGGAAAGTGGAGTACCCTTCGGGGAGCTCGGAGTATAATATGGCATCGTCTAGCCAGGTTTCGGAGATACAGATGGCATGGTGTTGCTGAGCCAGCGCGGATAAATTGAAGGCCCCCAGCTTGGTTCTTAAACCCCTGACGTTCTGATAGGACAGACGGACAGTGAACATGGATCCAGTTATATAGCTCGGCGAGGCAGGCGGGTTGCCCTGAAATTTACCCGCGAATTGGGGCGTTTATACGGCTTTATGAATACACCTTCAGGCCAGAAAGAAGGGTTGCCGAGGACATCAACTTCGTGCGGATAAGTAACCTTGAAAGATGCAATGACCCGGTCGACCATCATGCCCATAACTTTTGCATTGAATAGACCTATCAATACCCAGCATTGCTTCTTGAATTATACCTACATAAGTAGGACTGTAGAGAGAAAATCTGAGCCCACCGTGAATAGAAGTCGCTCTCCATATCTAATTTTGTTAAGGCCTCTATTCTGGGACCGAAGAGACTCACCTAGCGCTCGCCAGGTCCTTAAGGGCCGCCATAACAAGCACTCTTACCTATGCCATGAGTCAAGTTGTCGGCACGTCTCGAGGGGTGCCATAAGATCTGGCTGGCGGTGGGTACATAGAGGTGGATCGAGCAGTGTCAGGAACTGGAGGATGGACCTGGGTGTGGAGTGACTCATGCTCATCGCTGATATTCTGGGTGGGGGCTTCCACGTTGAACTTAAGGAACAGTTTATCAGGTGCCTGTCTATAAATGAGACAGCAAAGCTGAAGCACTTGCTGGCAGGCGATAGCACTTCCAGCCAATTGCTGAATGAAATCAAGCAGCTGGGTGGAGATAAAGTTGTCACTGAGTGCCTGAAGTTTTTGCGGCTTCAGCGGGTACTCAAGGCGTACTAGCATGTGCCGATGGCAGCTCCCTGGAGGTGTTGACCGCGACGGCCAATAAAATATAGGAGATGTACCCCGTGATCGCGGAAATGCGGAAACAAATGGGTGGTCTCACAGCCACGCTGACAGCGGCCCCGAATGTTATTTGTTGGAAAGGATGGCACGTTCGACATCCACCTTACGAAACGAACGGTCAAGTAGTCGCGTTCCGCGGTCCACAACGAACTTCGGCGCGTATTGGTACCATCGCAGATTTGCAGACAGAACTACTAAATGTAACAGTTCAGGCACGTATATCGCAACACAACAAAACAACCAAGTTCGTTGGAGGATGTGACGACGTTTCCACGAAATACAGTAACACGTGGCTTGACAGTGTACAACCCCCTCTCCCCGTCACCAGATCCAACAAATTACAATTTCCAAAGCATCTAGAATTGGCGCCAGTAAATTTTACGTCAATAAACACTTATGGCTACCGGCAAGTAGGCGTGAGTTTTGATTGGCATAGGATTTTTTCGTGGGGCTTCCTTTTAACCGACATCTGTACCCCCATATTAAGCGTAGCCTTCCTGTGTGGAAAGGATGCCGAAATATTTCTTTCGAATGTAGGGCAGTTAAGCATAATATTCAGCACAACATCAATATTGCTGGCTACCCAATCTTTTCGAATGTGCAATCTTTATCACCCCAGAAGCTCGCTGCGCGCGGAAAGAGTTTGAACAACTTCTTAAACAGGGTATAGTTAATACTAGTTGTTGGTTATTTACACTCCATTTGGTCCACAATTTAAAATGGTGACCTTGTGGAGATTACAAACGCCTAAATGCTCAGACGATTTTGGACGGGAACCCCAAAAATCGCATATAACACTTTGCGCATTACTTATCTACTAAACTGTGGTGTTTTCTCGACTAAAAACAGAAAGAAAGGTGTGCACCTTCCGGTCTCTTCGGGTCCACACGGCTGCTTCCTTCACCGTTTCCAAGCATTTGGCAAATCTCGACAGCAGCTCCAAATGTTGAAAAATGCGAATTCATCACCACCAACTCTCCAAACCGAACAAGGCAAGGTACAAGCGATTGCGAGCTTTCCACTGTCTCGATCCCAGAAGATTCTTGGGCATGCTAAACTACTACCGACGTTTTCTGCCCAAAGTCGCTTACCACCAGCCCCTTCTTAACGCTTTCCTGGCTAGGTCAAAAGCCAAAGAATTGTGGGAGGCTTTTGTCTGGTCTCCAAAAGCTGTCTAGAGGTTTGAGACCACTAAGCAGTAGACGCTAGACTTTTGACATTTTTTCAACAGGAAGCATCTCTAGCCGTGTTCGTCAATGCCTCAGACATCGCAGAAGACGCTACTTTTCACCGGAAGTCGAACCAAAGCCAGTAGGTTGGGGACTTCAAAGCCTGCAGTCGAATTCTAAACACAAGTTCAAGGAGTTCCCTATCATAGGTTCACCTTCCTCTAACTGCTGCGAGATCTCCGAAAAAGGACCCTAGCTATATATTTCGACCTTTTTCGTAAGGAAGTGTCTACCTCAATGCACGAACTTGCGCACCCTCGCATTCAGACAACGAACCGGCTGGTCGCTAACAAATGTTTTTCGCGTCCATGTGAACAAGAACGTTAATTCTTGGGCGAGAGAGTGCATCGCATGTCAGAAGTGTAAGAGAAGGAAATAGGTGTATTCCCTAGGTAAACAAAGCGAGACTGGCACGGCTGCAAGTATTGCCTCACGATCATTGATCGGTTTACGCAGTGGCCTAAGGCAATACCTCTGAAGGACATTACAGCACACTTATCTGCTAAGGCTATCTGCCGAGAGTGGATCCGGTGCTTTGGTATTTCAGCCGTAATAATTACAGACCAAGGAATGCAGTTTGAATTAGTCCTCCTTTTGGAGCTCGGAAAGATCCTCGGTTTGAAATGCCATCGAACGACTGCATACCATTTGCAGTCCAATGGGATGCTGAAACAACGGCACCGGCCTCTGAAGGCCGTTATTATGGCACCGAACGACTCATTCTGATCGCAGGTCTTGAGTTTCATAACCAAGCCAAGGGTTTTCCGCCGAATGCATCTGATCGACCGAGACCAGAATGTTTCCAATCTTCCTGCACTGACCACATCAACACTCTCTGGATCATTGTGGGCAGAATATGGAGTTTCGAGCTGCACTTTTCCTGCTTTTCACCGAATTTGGAAAAGCTTTCAAAAGCGTGGATAGTTAGTGTATCTCGAATGCCCTACACAGGAGAGGTATGCTAGAGAAACCAATAACTATATCAGAGGACATATGACTGCACAAAATATCAGATGCTGCATGGAAGTAACATTTTGGAGGAAGTCCGTCAGGGTTACATTCTGTCAACGATAGTATTCGTTTTTGTCATCGGTAACGCTTTGTGCGCGGTGGGAGGGGACTTGAGGAACCGTGTCATCTTACACCGTGAAGGCAAGTAAGGTCGAACTGAAAATAATCAATTTGTTTATCTGGAAGACGTTGTTTCGACTGGTGATGGGTTTTTTTCTGGACCAAGCATCTCTCTGTGCTGTTAGCACATGGAAAGTAATCGACAGTTTTACTCGAAAGCTCCGAACCTTCATGACCATTTGCTGTAGCCATATCATTAGGGAGATCTGGTCTGACATAATCTCGAGGGAAAACTGCGTTGTCATACGGGTCAGGCACTGGCAGACTTGTTGCAGCGGGCGGGTTACGCTTTAAGAAAGGGCGACAACTCCATTGCTCACTAGGTCATGCTATGGAATCCACCATCCCAGAGAGGTCGACGATTGGGTCGACCTAAACATCCATGGCGCAGTAGAGGAGGGGTGTGGGTTTCTCGGGAAGAAGAAGAAGGGTGCTGATGCACATTTCATTGAACCAAAAACTATGGCGCATAAGTGGGTTGAGGCTAATGGGCTATGGTGTGGTATATACCATAGATTGCCATTACCCTTAAATTAAATTTGGTTTGCTGTTGTACAGTTCCTTCGTTATAAGAAGACTGCCCCCATGTCGTTTATACTAGCTTGGCAATCATTACAACCTGAAAAAAGCGATCCTCTTTCTGAACAGAGCAAGGGCTGAAGATGAAGAATTTTGCAAAAATCATGGAGTCGCAGACAGTGTGAGAATTTCACTGCAGAAACTTGCCGCAAGTGTCAAGAAAGCATCTCTATACTTTTGTAAGGAAATTCACTGAAAAATGTCTGGAAATAAAGTAAGACGGTGTTTGGCGAAACAAATAGGTACAATCATAAAATACATTATGCCTTGAGCACCAACTTATCGTGGTGGGGTAGCCTGTAGTAGTGTACTACTACAATAAGGGTGTCCAAAATGCATATGGAAGCTCCAAATAGCAAGAAGTTACATACTTCGATCATGACCAATCGGGTCGTGGCCGAGGCGCGGATTTTGGAGGCCTCACCAAATTCATGTCCCCTTACGGAGAAATCTCCAGAAGGCATGCTTTCAGACTTAATGGAAAGCTTGCATTTAGTGCCTACGGCGAAGCTAGTCACAAAGGAAAGTACGGTAATTCTCAACTTGGGAGAAACTGGGAAGCCGACAATGGCCGACCCGTCCGAGGTACCACTGCCCAAATCTACCCGTAAATGGAAGAGGAAGACTCGCCAGAAGGGAACTCCAACAACAAAGAAGGGGGGAATACAGGATGAATCCTGCCTGTCAAAACCTTCTCCTTCACCCTTACTGGGACGAGCTTACGCTACTGGTTTAACGCCGGTATGTGGAAATGGACCCAAGTAACCTGGTAAGGCTGCATACTGGTGGCAGAAGAACGCACTGGAAAGGAAGTTGAAGCACCTTGGAGTGTGTTCCGCACCAGGGCTTACATCCATGCGTCCTACGGGGATAAGCCGGTAAGTGATCAAATCAGTAACAGAGAGAAGCTGGTCCCTCCCATAGGAATTCGGATACGAAGGCGGGAAGAAAGAGGACGTATGCGCAAGCTGCAGGCTCGTTCCTGACTGTTTGTGTATAAGTTTCCTCCAGGGATGGTAAAATGTCAGATGCATTACTCAATTTGCAGCCCCTGGATATATTTTTTTCAAAGCACTACAATGAGAGCATCTCATAGACTAATTCGATTAAATCTGTTAGGAAGCAACGGACTTGGCAGGGGGGGGGGCACAGAGCATTGAAAGTTGCTGGCAGAATTGAATCCAATTCTTACAATGCCTTTTGATGTTCGGGTCCCCATACATCTGTTTGGTAGAAGATATGAAGTTACCCTGAAACGTAGAGAGGTCCCAAAGGAATGCGTGGCAGGATATATGGAGGTTTTCTACACCGATGGTCAGAACAACAAGAAGTGGGACGGGTGATTGACAACCGGTTGAAGGGTAGGCGTATCGCAATCTGCAGTTGTTAGCCAGGCTGCATTGGGGGCGTTGAGCAGTCCTTTGATTACCTCAAAAATTGTTCAGGAATGCAGAAACCGTTGGAACTCTAGATTCAAGACGGTGGAACTACTCTGGTTACTGTGTTGTAGAGGGAAATGAAATCTCAGATGCGTTAGCCAAAGACGGTTCAATATCCTCCATACCAGGAGCAGAACCAGCAATTGGAGTATATGTGGCATTGGCTAAGGGTATCTGCATAAACTGGAGACAAGCTTCCCATAATGACAGGTGGCAGAGCCTAAATGCTGCTAGACACATCAATTTTTTCCAGTCAGAACTAAACAAAGCACGGCAAAGTTTATCCTGCTGAAAAGCAGAAAGACTTACAGACGGATTGGGGACATTCTAACAGGCCATAACGCACTAGCTGGGCATATATTCAGAATAGGAATTACTAAATATGATACGTGTTCCTTCTGTAATAAGGAAACGGAATCCACAGAGCATTTTTTATGTGAATGCCCCGCTTATGGACGCATTAGACTTCACATCTTTAGTGTTCCAATTTCAACGGGTCATCACGGTCTCAGTGCTCAGAGGCTATAGCCTCTCTCCATCAAGTACATGCTTGAGGGAAAGATACCCAAACGAGTGCTAAAAGGCAGAGCCTATGGTACCGACCAAAAGGAAAATCAAACAAAAGCCAGTTCAGTTGAGGCAAATTGTAGGCATTGTTTTTGGCTTTAATAAATACACTTTCTTCATTATCGCTGGGTGATCAGTCGTAGATTTTTCCAAATTATTGAATTATTTACATATTGTTGGCAAAATTTACACTGCGATGGTCCTCATGATGTATAATTCGTTAAATTTATTCAACTAAAAATTAAATCACTTTGTGAACTACATATTTATCAGAATATGAATGGGCTAAATTTGCTTTTGAACGGAACAAAGACGGAAGGAGAAGAAGGTAAATAGGTTAAATTTCATGGCGCTTGTTGGCAGCTCCGTACGCGAATTCATCAAGCTGGTGTCCTTATTGCAACGAATGTTATGAACGGGTTGAGAAGCAAGAATTTGGAAGCAGTAAACTGGTTCAATTATTGTACTGATAATTTTAGTTAGTTATGCGATCCACTTTCTCCATTAAGGCAACTTTAACTTCGTACATATCAATAAAAACAATGAAGAAGGAAAAAAAAGGTTGACTGACAGTTTCGTCCAGGGCATTGGCAACTCATCAGACGCTGCCTCGCCTTTACCTTGGGAGCAGCGTGACCAAAAGTGGAGACAGGTCGCAGTCGCAAACACGACATGAGTACGAATTATATTGAAGTGAAATGTATCGTATGTTCAGACCTGAACTAGGCCGAAGTGAATTTTTTGTTAAGGATGCAGGGAGTCCTGAGCCCGCATTCCCTAGATGACGGAGGGACCACTTGGGAAGCAAATAACTTTCTCTCTGGTGGTCTGCAGACCTCTCTTTTTGAGTTAAGTTTTAAAAAAGAGGTTGATTGACGATTTCGTTCATGCTAGGTGAGGCAGCGTCTGATGAGTTGCCTCTGTCCTATCAACACGAGATTTGACCTCAAAACGTCCAGCTTACGTCGTATCAACTATTGTCCTTTATTGAACCTAAAAATCAAGCCCAACTAACGCTCTGAGTGTTAGAGTTCCATACATGCCACTCAAATGACAAATGAATAATGAATACGTCGAGTGAATAGGCTGCATCCGAGCTGGTGATTGATACTTATTAATGTACAGGCATTCCTGATTTATTGGTCTTCACTTGTATTCGCCATTCGTGATTCACATTCACAAAGTTGTCTAGAATGAGTGGCATAACAGAAACTTTCAACAGAGCCGAGCGCCGGAGCTGGCTGCAGGTCCATGGGAAATCAATCAAAACTCAACTCCGGAAGAGTAAATTGAATCTATTTTCGTAATACATCCTTAGAGAGTTCTGTAGTTCATTTATAGTGCAAAGGATGTGTACATATTCTCGGACGTTTATATAACTTTTCTGGTTGATAGAAGGAAGTCGATTGAAATTAATTTATCCACTCAATTACCAATCAAAGAGGTATGAATCGTCATATTTTTAAATATGGTGTTTTAATGCCCAAGGGTCCATTGTAATTTCCAATATCGTAGAATGTCTCTAAGGTTTTCAGAGAGAAAATTTTTATTAAAATCGAACCTCCATCCTTTTTTCCTTTCACAAACAAATTACAAGGAAACAATGGATCTAAGAATTAAAATGACTGTAACTAACCACTAAGGATCTGTAAAAGAATCTACTATGTCTACTGTTGACATTTCCTAATTTTCAGATGGTGCAGAGGCACTGGCATCAATAACACCACGCCGCACTGCAGGTAACAGTTTCAGTACTCGCCGAAGCACTCTTCTCCACCGTCCAATTGAGGTTCGGGACGAATTCCAAAGATACTGTATAGAATTCTTGGAAATGGATCCTTTGCTTAGACCAGGTATTCCCGGGCTCTATGCATCTTCAGCAACTCCCACAATTCTATCTCAAATCAATCATGAGATTGCATCTCGGTAATGTGCTGATATGTCGCCGCTGCAACTACAATTACTTGTCTATTGTGGTGTAGTTGCGGCTGTCACATTGCACGGTCAGAAGATTCGCTTTCGCGTTATTGATTTGAGTGATCGAAGAGATTCACCATGGAAAATTCGTCTGGAACGTTGGTGGGACTCACTAAGGCGGAACATTGCTAGACTGATTCAGATCAGCACTGGAAATGTCAGCAGACGAGTGAAGAATAAAGTGCAGAGGGTTTACAGGAACTATACCATCCTTAGTGATACATCCGTAGTTGAAATTCTGGACACATTAAAGCAAAAACTTTCTGTCGTATACAGTCGGTTACGACGGTATGGCGAAAGTTATTCCAGACGTGACCAGAATGTAACGTACGCGAGGAACCAGCGGAGTTTTTTTTAGATCACTGAACGAATCCCAACAGAGCCTCTTGACAGTGCAGTTTTCGGTGACGGAAGCAAAAGAGTGTTGGGGCGGACTTTGGGGGCTATCCACCCACTATGCTGAGTGGATCCCCGCCGAAGGCATCCGCCATATTACTACGGCGGGCTTGAATTATGTTGTTAAATTTGGATTCGCTTCAAAAATAACTGTTTTCCAAAACTTTCTCTGGCTCATAAACGAACTTTTGAGCATATTGAAGTCGTTTTTAAGGTTTTGTGTAAAACATCCCGGTTTTGCGCCGAGGTCCGCCAATTCGATATCCCTAAAAGCTGTCTGCCGTCCTGACCTACCCCATCGCTCCATCTTAGGCAGGGTCTGCCTTGTTTTCTTTTTCTACCATAGATATTACCCTTATAGACTTTCTGGGCTGGATCATCCTCATACGGATTAAGTGACCCGCCCACCGTAACCTGTTGAGCCGGATTGTATCCACAACCGGACGGTCATGGTATCGCTCATAGATTTCGTCGTTATGTAGGCTACGGAATCGTCCATCCTCATGTAGGGCGCCAAAAATTCTTCGGAGGATTCTTCTCTCGAACGCGGCCAAAAGTTCGCAATTCTTCTTGCCAAGAACCCAAGTCTCCGAGGAATACATGAGGACTGGCAAGATCATTATCTTGTACAATAAGAGCTTTGACCCTATGGTGAGACGTTTCGAGCGGAACAGTTTTTGTAAGCTGAAATAGGCTATGTTGGCTGCCAACAACCGTGCGCGGATTTCATCATCGTAGCTGTTATCGGTTGTGATTTTCGACCCTAGATAGGAGAAATTATCAACGATCTCAAAGTTGTATTCTCCTATCCTTATTCTTCCGGTTTTACCAGTGCGGTTCGATATTGTTGATTGAAATGAAAAGTCACTTATTACTTTTCGAAACTGATATTAGTTTTGACGTGAATTGTAAAGTGCGCCAGTAAGGAGTCGAAATGGGCACACTTAAAGTGAGACAAGACTCATTCTCGGAAAATACCCAACCAAAAAATCCCAAAAAAAATCAGGGTGGTGAGCCTAGATGAAATCTAGGTGTCAAAATATGTGCCGTTTGCCATGCTCAAAAAAACTTACTTAAAGTAAATTACCAACTCTTAGAAATTGACTAAAAAAACCCCTTAGGTTCATCCTAGGAATACCACGCAGCAGCATAGAGGACACTATCTTGCATACACGTGCCAAATTTCATGGAAATCGGGCTATTAACGCCAAAGTTATAGTAGTTCTAACTTACCAATTTCGCGCGAATTTACTGCTTCTAAATCCATGCAAATAAGATGCTGACATAATTAACGAGAATAATTAACATTTCGGTGGTCAAAGGGTAGTATAGGTCCCAGGACGAAATGTGGATTGGTACCCACGATGGAGTATAAAACCTGGGAAACGCCTGCTGAACCAACACCAACAGCTCTACTACCAAACCCTATCTTCACCTCCACGTGGTGACCGCTGGGAGCTCTTTCTAGACGAAAAGCTGCAGACGGAGAAGGATGAAGGCGAGTCTCCCGCGCCTAAAAACGGGACAAATTGTATCAACTGGTCCTCTAGGTTGGGGGTTTGGTAGGGCTGACAACCCTACACGAAAAACCGAAGTTACGAAGGCACAACAGGAGCCTCGGACTGGATGGATAATATAACGACAAACCCCGACGAAATAACGATTTGCGCATTTTCTCATGGAACGTGCGGAACGGAGCTGCCAAGCAGCTAGTCGATACCCTGTCCCAATATAGAGCTGATGTAACAGCGTTGCAGCAAATGCGTTGGACAGGGACCGGTTTCCTGGAGGAGAGCCACTACACCATATATCCAGTAAACCATGTGCTCGAAATAGGTTTCTTAGTCACCCAAAAAATGAAACCTGCTGTTATTGGTTTTGAAAATATAAACAACCGGTTATGCAATATTCGCTTGAGAGGCAAATTTAGAAATATAAGCCTCATTAACGTTCACGCCCCTATAGAGGAGACTGCATAGTCGGGGGAGGATATCATCTATGAGGCAGTGGAACAAACCCTCGAAGCCCGTCCCAGGTATGATATCAAAATCATACTTGTGGATTTTAACAGCCAAGCAGGGACGGAGCCCGTATTGAGGCGATACGTTCGCTCCCATAGCTTACATTAGGATACCAATGATAACAGTCTGCGGATTATTCAGTTAGCAGTGTCACACGAAATGGTTGCTGGAAGCATCTGGTTCGCGTGGAAAGCGGTCCACAAACATACGTGGGCCTCTCCAGACCGGACCACTTTCAACCAAATTGACCACGTGTTGATCGAACTCCGCCATCCTTGAGTCTTGATGGGGGGGCAATATAGACTCAGATCACTGTCTCGTTGGTATGGTGCTCCGAGCTCGAATAACTACACCACCCAGAATCCCCCCTGACAATCAGGTGAGAGTTAACATTGAGGCCATCCACAACACAGCCCTCTGCAACACCTATAAGAGGGAAATGGATGCCGCAATAACCACAGTCAACAGAGATCCTGGAGATCAACAAATTATATTCACAATCACCTGAAGAACGTTATCACAATAACCACCACAAATATACTTAGCCCCAGCCGCAAAAAGAGTCGGAACGGCTGGTTTGACGATGAATGTAAGCTAGCAACGGAGCGAGAGAATGCTGTATACCGAGTAATGTTGCATTCTCAGAGGATGCTTGCACGGGCGGAGACTTATCACAAACTCCGGCGAGTGGAAAAGCGACACAGACGGAAAAAGGAAGCTTGGGAGAACCAACAAGTCTGTGAACTCGAAAAGCACAAGGAGCAACCGCACCAGGCGCGGAAGTTTTACTAACAAGTCAGCAGGAAGCCTTACACACCTTGATGCTCATTCTGTCGAGACAAAGAGGGAACTCTGATTTCCGACAAAATGGGCATATTGGAGCGATGGGTGGAGTACTTTGATGAATTGGTTAAATATGGAGGCGACCAATTACACCAAGTGGTTTATTTACTTGTGTTCATGGTGTGGGACAGAGAATCAATGCCTGACGACTGGCAACGAGGCATTATCGGTCTTCTACATACAAAGGGAGATATCACACAGTGCAGCAATTATAGAGGTATTATAATACTTTACTGAGTACCATCTATAACATATTCTCCGCAGTCTTCCTAGGTCGGATAGCCCCATACGCCCAGAACACAATCGACCCATACTAAAGAGGCTTCACTCCAGGCAAATCAGCAACAGATCAGATTTTCTCTGCGGCAAGCGATCGAAATACTATTGAAATATGGACATCAGTTGCACTATTTTTTCATCGACTTTAAGGCTGCCAATGATAACATAGCCAGGGTAAAACTGTCCATGAGGGAATTCGGTATCCAGACGAAATTGATAAGACTAACTAAGCCTAGGACTGTGAACAATGTGCGAGGCCAGATAGCAGGATCACTCTCAAGGCCATTTGACATCAACAACGGTCTAAGGCAAAGGGATGCCCTATCATTCGTCCTCTTTAATCTGGCTCTGGAGCGAGTGATACATGATGCTGAGGTAAATGCAAGAGGTACGATCCTCTTTAAGTCCACCCAGCTACTGGCCTATGCTGATGATATCGACATAATGGGAAGAACAACCCGAGACGTAAAAGCTGCCTTTATTCAGATCGACCAGGCGGCGCGAGAGCTTGGGCTGCACATCAATGAAGGGCAGACAAAATATATGGTGGCAACGTCAGCACCAAAAACCAACCAACCAACAACATTAAACCGCACTGGTCAAATGGGAAGAATAAAGATAGGAGACTACAACTTTGAAACCGTTGATAGTTTCTCCTATCTAGGGTCGAAAATCACAACCGATAACAGCTACGACGATGAAATCCGCGCACGGTTGTTGGCAGCCAACAGAGCCTATTTCAGCTTACAAAAACTGTTCCGCTCGAAACGTATCACCATAGGGTCAAAACTCTTATTGTACAAGACTATGATCTTGCCAGTCCTCATGTATTCCTCGGAGACTTGAGTTCTTAGCAAGAAGAATTGCGAACTCTTGGCCGGGTTCGAGAGAAGAATCCTCCGAAGAATTTTTGGCCCCCTACATGAGGATGGACAATTGCGTAACCTACATAACGACGAAATCTATGAGCGATACCATGATCGTCCGGTTGTGGATAAAATCCGGTTCAATAGGTTACGGTGGGTGGGTCAATTAATCCGTATTAATGGGGATGATCCAGCCCGGAAAGGGCAATATCTATGGTAGAAAAAGAAGACGAGGCAGACTCTGCCTAAGATGGAGCGATGGCGTAGGTCAGGACGCCAGACAGCTTTTAGGGATATCGAATTGGTGGACCTCGGCGCAAAACCGGGATGTCTGGGGTTCCTTATTAAGGCAGGCCTAGACCGGATACCGGTTGTTGCGCCGTTGATGATGATGATGATGGTGGTCACTTTCCATGTGGTTCTTCCGTATAACAACACAGAAAACAATATGATGATGAGATAATCGCATTCCAAATTTAAGAAAAATCAGCGGGATGTCTTGAACGCTGTTAATGCATCGGCCAACATTCAGTTCGGTGCCACTATCCGCAGAAACTACACTTCCCAGATATTCAAATTGATCCACGCCTTCAATGCTCTGTCCATCAATGCAGATAAGGAAAGTGCGATGAATAATCAAACTGAAAACCTTTGCGTTTTGGTGTTTATCTTCAGTCCAACTCTACGAGGGCCATTTGCTGAAGGTGCATAACTCGGTGAGAGAGCAAATAGATGTCATCAGTTTAGTGGAGATGGTATAGGAAAGATGCGATAGTCCATTGAACTCCCCCACGTTACAAGATGTAACCCTGGCGGGCTTTGGTTTGGTGCTCTAAATTCTCTGAGGTGTTACCTCGACATATGTTGCTTTAAAAGAAGCTATTAGTTTCTCTGGTGCCCCCGCAGGGGGGATCGACCAAAAAGGCAGTTCCAGCGATCCAGGGGAAGACCCGATCACCAGGAGCCCGAATGGGATTATAGAACGTTGCGTGGCAGAATAAAGGAGGCCATTCGTAGGAGCAAAAGAGATTCCTTGAGGTGACTGTGGGTGGATGCCAGCATAAACCCCTGGGGCATGGCCTACTGGCTGGTTATGAAGAAGTTGCAGGGGCAAAGGTCGCCCCAAGTGACCTGTCTACGGTTTCTACGAAAAATTGTAAACATGCTCTCTCCTCACCACACGGGGAGCAGGTAGGCAGTGAACCTATGGCTATTGCTATGCTATCATAGGCGGCGTTAAAGTCGATGAAAAGATGGTGCAACCGATGTCCATATTCCATTAGTTTTCTATCGCTTGCCGGAGAGAGAAAATCTGATCTGTTGCTGATTTGTCTGGAGTCAAGTTTCTTTGGTATTGGCCAATGTCGGATGGAGGGCATGGTTTTGCAATCAAATTTGGCCTACGTGATAAGTGCGAGCTGACATTGATGTACTTAGATGACATTAAGCTGTATGCTGGTACTGAAGACCACCTTAGAAGTTTGTTGCGAATAGTAGACATATTCAGCCGGGATATTTGGATCGAACTTGGATTAGACCAGTGTTGAATCCGAGCCATCCGCAAAGTTTATCATGAGCCGCATGTTGAACATAGCATTGGTGACCTCCACATCTAAGCTATGGCCGACACAGACTAATACAAGTATCTAGTAATTCCGCAAGGAACCCATGCTCAAGTTGGTGATCTGAAGGATGCTCTGTTGTACGAATTCTTGTGACGTATAAAGATGGTACTGAAATCGTATCTCTCGGGGCAGAATACAATAAGCGGATTGGATGTATTCGCTATTCCTTCACGGACTTATGCATTTGGAATATTGTCGAGAAGGAAAACCCATCTGGAAAATGTCCAGCGGCGGATACGGACTAAAATGTCCAAATTCCGAATGCATCATCCAAACTCTGCCGTGGAGCGGATGAACCTTCCTCGTGACATTGGAGGCAGGAACATGGTTGACATGACGGCACAACATCATCGCCAATTCGACTCGCTATGCGCTTACTTTTACAGCAAAGAGCAGGCGAGTCCCTTGCATGCGGGCAGACTGTGGGCTGACTCCACTTAACTTGAAGGATCGGTTTTTCAATCCTCTGAGTGGGGCGAAGTCGGACCAAGAGCGGATCGATGAATGGAAGTCGAACGCAATGCAATGGACCATTTCACTTCTGGCTGCACTTTTATGGCACCGGTGCAATACACAAACAAGCATAATGCTGTCTGTAAGGCGATTCATCAAAACCTTGCATACGAGCATGGACTGATCACGGGTATCCGATATGGGCCGCAAGCAGTACTTGATAGTTGTGCTTACTGCATGTACTGGGACCGGCAAGTTCTAGCTGATCGCCACATACCGCACAATAAGCTTGAGGTACTGTCAGTTGATAAGACGGGTCGCTCCGTGTATATTGTTGATGTTTCTGTCCCCCATAATAGCAATATCGAACGGAAACAGGTGGAGATGAGCTATGAGCCATTGGCTCGGAAAACGAAAGAAATTTGGCGTCTCGGGCGGGTGGTTATAGTTCCAATAAATTGTCAGCTACAGGTATTGTACCAAAATCCCTCACAGCTTCTCCTGATGTCCTGGAACTCTCACACAGTCTAGTTTAAACCATGCAGAAGTACACCATTCTGTCTCCCCCTCGGACACCACCTTGTCGTGGTGGAGGAGCCTGTAGTAGTTTACTACTACACTAAGGGTGTCCAAAAATATGAATATGGAAACGATGGATTTAAACTCTCCAAGTGGTAAGAAGTCACAGACTTCGAATCCACCCGCGACCATGAGCAATCATGTCGCGGCCGAGGCGCGGATTTTGGAGGCCTCACCACATTCATATTCGCCTACAGATCAATCACAGGCATGCTTTCCGACTCAGTGGAAAGTTTGCACTTGGTGCCTACGGCGAAGTTAGCCAGAAAGGAAAGTACGGAAACTTTTAAATTGGGAGAAACTGGAAATCCGACTACGGTTGAATTCTGCCTGTCAGAACCTTCTCCTTCATCCTTACCAGGAAGAGCGGAAGAACGGGAAGCTGGTGACGTGGACGCTACTGGTTTAACGCCGGTGTGTGGAAATGGATCCAAGCGGCCCGGATACCGTGAACCTGGAAAGGCCCGAAGCCGACGGCAAAAGAGAACACTGCGAAGGAAGATGAAGCACCTTGGGAATGAGGACATGGACGTGGCTGTACCACTAGGCGCGGTAACGCCTAGAGAAATCGGACACAAGGAAGCGGAATCTCCGGCGGAAGGTGGGGATAAACTGGAAACCCCGGTAAGATCCACACTGGACGCACCAGACTCTTCTGTCAGCGACAATAGACTAAGTTTATGTCGAAAAACATAAAGATTGGTCAAATCAACCTGCAGCATGCCAAAGCTCCCTCCTACCTGTTGGCAGTGAGAATGACAAAGCTGCAGGACTTCCTCTTTATCTTTCTGGTGCAAGAACCGTGGGTTCGATTTAACAGAATCTGTGGCATTTGGATCAGTAAAGGGGGCTAGGATCTTCTACGACGAAAGATCCATAAGACCAAGAGCTTGCGTCCTGATGTCAAGACGGTTAGAGGCAACTATGCTGAGACAATATTGTTCCCAGGACTTAGCTACGGTCATCATACAATACCAAATAAATGGCGAGAGGAAAAACATCATAGTTGCCTCCGCTTATTTACCTTATGATTCTTTCTATCCTCCACCGACGCAAGAACTTAGGGATCTGGTGGCGTATGCAGAATCAAGTAGTCTCGAACTCTTAATAGGTTGCGATGCGAACGCTCAACATATTTGTTGGGGCAGTAGCAAATGCAATCCAAGAGGAGAGAAGCTATTTGATTTCATCACTTCAGCTGGTCTTATGACTGCAAACGTAGGGTGCGCCCCTACGTTCGTGGGACCGAGAAGAAGCGAAGTAATTGACCTAACAATCTGTACCCCAAAATTTTTAGAGTTGATTACACACTGGCGAGTGTTAGACGAGGTCTCACTGTCAGATCACCGATATCTAGAATTCAATCTGACTATTGCGGGCGAACAGTCTGCAGTACAAAGACGGAACCCTAGGAAAACGGATTGGGCAAAGTTCAATGAACTTCTTGGCAATAAAGTACAGTTCCCTAGGCGACTAAGGACTCCTTTTGAATTGAATTGAAAACTCTGAACGGCACACTTTTAGAGTGCTATGAAGAGGCTTGTCCTATTTCCCGAGGCCAAAGCGGTAAAACGGTTCCTTGGTGGAACCGAGAACTGCAAAAACTCAGGAAATCAACCAGGAGACTTCTAAATCGTGCTTGCAAAAGTAACAAGGACGAAGACTGGTTAAATTTCAGGAACTCACAACATGAATATAAGAGGCTCGTGAGGTGCTCGAAACGAGACTCCTTTAGAGCGTACTGTGAGGGACTGGAAGGTGAAAGGGAGACTTCAAGGCTGTGCAGAGTCCTCAAAAGGGATGAGTCGGCCAAGTTGGATTCTCTTAGAAAACCCGACGGTACTTTCACGAGCTCCAGACTGGACTCAGTACAGACCCTCCTGGAAGTACACCACCCGGGAGAGCGGGTGAGAGAAGTGGTAGAGGGAGAGTTGACGGTTCTTGCAACCCCTTCAACACGCAAGCGTTGCAAGGGGAACTGGAACACTGCGAAAGCGGTTGTTACCCATGAAAAGGTGAGAGCTGCCATACTGTCCTTTGAATATTTCAAAGCACCTGGCATGGATGGCATCTATCCGGCAATGCTAAAGGAGGGTATGGAGCCTTTAGAGCGACCTCTAAGAAATATTTTTCGAGGATGTCTTGCTCTGGGCTACGTGCCTTCTTCTTGGTAACAGGTTAAGGTAGTTTTCATACTGAAACCTGGGAAAGATGACTATTCTAATCCAAAGAACTTCAGACAGATCAGCTTGACCTCATTCTTGCTGAAAGGTTTGGAGAGACTGGTGGAGCGTCATATTCGTGGAAACGCACTTAGGTCACACCCACTTAGTGAAAACCAACATGCTTACCAACGTGGAAAGTCCTGTGAGTCTGCTCTTCATTCTTTGGTCACAAAGATAGAGGATGCAACTTTGAATGGTGAGTACGCGATGGGGGTGTTCGTGGACATTGAAGGGGCTTTTGACTGTGCGCCTTTTCAAAAACTTTGTGATGCCGCCAGAGCGCATGGTGTTGATGATGCTTTAATTAAGTGGATCCATGCTATGCTAACGCAAAGATTGTTGTGCGCTAAGGTATGGGTCGATCGCTACCTGACTTCAGAAGCGACAAAGGGCTGCCCCCAAGGAGGTGTGCTTTCGCCGCTTCTATGGAGTATGCTGATGACTCACTGCTTTGCGAACTGCAAAATTTGCCAATACATGCTCAAGCTTATGCTGATGACGTGGCTGTACTTGCTGTTGATCGGGATCTTGGAACGGTGTGTAGGAATATACAGCGTGCCGTTGATTTGATAGACAGCTGGTGCCTTAGACATGGTTTGTCAGTTAATCCAAATAAAACCACAATGGTTTTATTCACAAAAAGGAGAAAACTGGATGGACTTTGTTTCCCTGAGATGAGGGGTACTACCCTTCAACTCTCCGAAGAAGTGAAATATCTGGGGGTCACTCTAGATAAAAAACTTCTTTGGAACAAACATGTAGAGGTAAAGATGAAACGAGCTCTCACAGCTTATGGGCTGTGCAGACGGACCTTTGCCTCGACATGGGGACTCAGGCCTCATGTGGTAATGTGGATATATGTTGCCATCATTAGGCCGATGTTCGTATATGCATCCGTAGTGTGGTGGGTTAAGGTGAGACAAAAAGGTTTTCACCGTAAACTAGACGCACTGCAAAGAACTGTTTGTCTGGGTATCACTGGTGCCATGAGTACGACATCCGGCGCAGCTCTGAATGCACTACTCAATTTGCAGCCACTGGATATATTTATTCAAAGCACTGCAATGAGAGCAGCTCATGGGCTAATTCGATTAGATCTATGGGAAAACAACGGATGTGGGGGGCACAGAGCATTGGAAGAGTTACTGGGAGGACTAAATCCAGTTCTTACAATGCCTTCCGATTCTCGTGTCCCCATACATCTGTTTGGTAGAAGATATGTAGTTACCCTGAAGCGTAGTGAGGACTGGGAAGACCAAGGGGAATGCGTGGCGGGATATACGGAAGTCTTCTACACCGATGGCTCAAAAACCGCAGAGGGTTCTGGAGCCGGAGTCTACCTCTCGAATAAAAACGAGAAGTGGGCTTTTCCTTTGGGACAATATGCAACGGTTTTTCAAGCGGAAGTTTATGCGATCCTAAGGGTGGCAAACTGGGTGATTGACGAGTAGTTGAAGGGCAGGCGCATCGCAATCTGCAGTGACAGTCAAGCTGCACTGAGGGCATTGAGCAGTCCTTTGATCACCTCGAAAATCGTTCAGGAATGCAGAAACCGTTTGAACTCTATGTCTAGTTTCAATATGGTGGAACTACTCTGGGTACCTGGTTACTGTGGCATAGAGGGAAATGAAATCTCGGACGCTTTAGCGAAAGAGGGGTCAATCTCCCCTATGCCGGGACCGGAGCCAGCAATTGGGGTATCAGTAGCATTGGCTAAATCTGTTTTCAAAAACTGGGAGCAAGTTTCCCATAATGACAGGTGGCAGAGCTTAAATGCTGCTCGACACACCAAACTTTTCCTGTCAGAACCCAATGTACGTACCGCAAAGTTTATCCTGTCGAAAAGCAGGAGGACTTGCACGTGTAGTGTGGGCATTCTGACAGGCCATAATTCACTAGCTGGGCATATGTTCAGAATAGGAATTACCGAAAATGATACTTGTCCCTCCTGTAATGAGGAAGCGGAATCCACGGAGCATTTCCAATGTGAATGCCCCGCCTATGGACGCATCAGACATCAGATCTTTGGTGCCGATGTCCTCCAATTGCGACGGGTAGCATCACATCCAGTAACGGAAATCCTGCGATACGTTAACGAATCCGGAATATTTCGTTAGACGGGGGAGGCGAGTACAATGGGCCAACACGGCCTGAGTGCTCAGAAGCTGTAGTTTCTCCCCCACCATACACACACACACACATACACACCATTCTGTATACGAATTTTACCATGCCTAATAAAATTTCAAGAATTATAACTCCCAGATATTCAAAATTACACTGATTTCCGCTCGTAATCGATTTCTTTCCTCAATACAACTTCGTTTTCGTAACTCTCCTTTTAAGTTCTTGATTCCTACCCACTTCACAATATTTTAAGCTTTAATCCAACGTCTCTATTGTTCCGCTTTCTTCGGACCGGTTGATTGATTCCTTTGTTCTCGGAAGACTCCCCGCCATCCGCCGCCTCGCTCACGAAGTTGCCAATTCACCGGCCGTTAATCAGCTGTCCACTAGGAACAGCTTTCCATGCCGCTACAATCGCCTTGAACTTCCAGAGTTCACGTTGCCAGTAACATACGCAGTAGCGTTGACGGATGCGGCAGATCATTCCCCTCTGTCACGATCAATTCGGCCAAATGCATTCAATAATGTGCAATATGCGACGAAATTTAAGGTAATGGCACCTATAGAACGCATTATTTGATCAAATTAATCCCGAAAAAGGCAAATGAAATCCAGCTCCCGTCGCGAAGCCGTGGCCCCTACAAATTTTAGCTCACTTCGTGTTTCGAAGGCTCGTTATCTTGTAGAACTTAAGGACGATCAATGAAAATTTTCTTTTGTTGAAAATCCTGAAATTTTAGCTAGTTTGCAGCAGAATTCATTTGTACAAAAGATACAATTTGCCACTTCCTTCTAGATCTCTAAAGGTGCAAGGCATTTTATTTGTATCCTTTTATTTTTATTTCATTTGTTTATATTCTTATGTTTTAAGTTCTTATTTTAATTTTAGTCTAAAGATTATCTAGATTTTGATTTATTTTTATGTTTTTTTTTGCAGTTTACTACTTCCTGTTTTTTCTTTAAGATTTAGATTATAGAGACATTTAGATGAATTACTTTTTTTAATTTAAGGACTTCCTCTTCCTCTTCTCCTCTTTAGTCCGTAAAAGGGGCATTCTCGATTATAATGGGTTGAGCATATGAAGGCAGATTGGGAAGCAGAAAGGCCGCGCCTCCTGAATGATTATGGCAGGAGAAGCATTGATTAAGGATGTGGTCCGTCGTGAATCTTTCGTTTCGATCGAACTTTCGAACTTGGATACACGCGATTTACCGACGATTGCTAGTTTTTCAGGTTCCGGTGGGGACCCATACATTTGTATAAGGATACGTGAAGTTTTTGTGGCACTGGAGTTTCGTTTCTGGTTGGCAAAGAGGCAACCAAGCACGTATCGACGGAACATTTTAGTGGAGCTTCAATATTTGCAGGCGGACATTGATGGTCGATTTCGCCAACTTTTTAGGTTTTCTGGGAGAGTGCTCCCCTTTAAGTCGACGCTGGCTAACTAGGATGCTCTTTTGGCTATAAGTCACACCTTTTCGAACTTTTTCAAGGAAAATAACTTTCGACAGAACATATTTCCGTATATGGTCAAAAGCGATTCACCTTTCCAGAGGGTCAAAGGTATTCCTATCATCCTGCGCCTTCTATAAGGGAAGCAAACATTTGAATTATACGTACATATATAGAAGGAATTATCTTCAGAGGACACACTGCCGTATGTATCAAATATACACATAAGAAATTAATACAAACCCTATAGCAACTCCTCGAGTTAATGGTTTTGAATGCAATTAGCGAAGTATAAACAAAACCCTTTAGTGCAGTAACTGCAAATGCAACTAATTCCTGCTAACATAATATTTGTTTTCCGACTCTCAAGCCTCGCACTAGTGCATGACTCCTCTGTTTAGTTCAACATAAACAACCCCAGCAACGAAACATTGTCTCCCCGGTGCATGTTTTATTCAAAAACTCGTTGCTATTTTCCTGGCATTTTCAGAGTGGAGAGCATTCATCTCATCTATTTTTTTGCGCAAGGATTCCCTGCAGGTAAGTAAATTAAAACCATTTTTTTTTGCCTAAATTCTCTTGGTCGTGACAGTTTGCTTTCAGCAAATTTTCAATTACTTGTCTGAACGAATGTGCATGCCATTTTCCATTGTATCGCGGGACCGAGTTTCTCCCTGTAAATTACAGGGAAGTTGAACAAACTGAGCAAGGGGGTGGCCAGGTCCTGTTTTGTCCTAGCTGCCATTCTATCTGATGCAGATAGTGACTTTATATCAGGAGGACCTCGTTGTTTTGTGTATGTTTGTATTTCGGTGTACTATATTGAGGTAACATGGAAACAGAGTTTTTAACATTTCTGCATAAATTGAATGAATTTGGTGCGAAAATGCAGCACCTGTAAATTCGGGGAGAATATCATGTTTTATTTTCTGTAGAACTCGTTAGCAGTTGTGAGCTCTTTTGTTACAAATCTATTTAGGGAACCGTGGTTTTGACAAACGCGTAGATGCATGGAAACTACGGGAGAATATAAAGTGCTAAGCAACTCTGTTGCCTATACTATTTCGACTTTACCATAACAATGGGTTTTCACTCTTCGACTGGTATATCGTATTGCATGAATGAACGTCATCAAGGTTGCACATTCGTGGCTGAGAGAAATGCTCGCCGTACACTTCAGCAAAAGTGTATTTGTCTGCTGACACTGAACTGGCATGGACTTTCAAGACCATAGACCGGCTGATCGATTGACAGCGGATCAGTTGAAATGAAAGTGTCACCATTCCCTTGGTGAATTGGTAAATTGTAGTAAAGTAATAGTGGTCATGAAGGAGTTCGATTGAGAAAGAATCATAGACATATAGTATTCGAAAGGGTCTCTTCTTTTTTGTTCCAAAAGCATAGCGGATGGGCACACTCCTTCCTTGCGAGGAAAACCAAATTGGTGGGAAATTAGTCAGCGTGGAAGTTCAGACGGGTAACTTCAATTTGACGTTTCGATTTGAAACCTTCTTGAGTGTTGTTTCTGCGGTGGCCGCGACAGACCGAGGAATGAATGCGTGTTTCCTCCGCCTGGGTTCTTATTTCGCTTGCATTCTTCACACATGCGGAGGCATCGATGCTAGTGCACCGACGAAATATTAAGTTTGAGAATATGCAAACGGTGGTTGCGGAAAAGAGGAATTATTTTGAAGTTACTCTGGGCGATGGTGCATGTTTAACGCGAAAGGGAGGGTTGTGCCTTCGCAATATCTTGATGTTTGGATTCGCTCAGTGTTTGAAGTTTGTCGCAGTTCCGAACTAAAATCAATTGATCCTGGATTCCTTCAACATGCTCGATCCAAGGCTACTCTCATTTTTAGCTTCACTTGAATTTGCCATAGCGTAGGGAAAAGAAGAGAATCTGCCCCAAGTAGATTCCTATTTATTGCTGATAGCTGGTGAGCACCGGATTCCGCAAACCATTAGTAGGATCGTATTTGTCCTTGGAATTGGGTTCAGTTCAGTATTTATGTAAACTCCCCTGGAAAGCTCTCAAGGCCTCTATTTCATGGTATCTGAGTGATACTTGTTTTATTTCCTTATTTTATTTTTTTTTGCATATTTTATTTTCCCATTTTCAAATTATTTTTTATTATTTTTATTAATATTTTCTTGTTTTTATTTCTTTTTGTTAGATCTTTATTTCCTCATTTCTATATTTTTTTTCTGTTCTGAATTTATAACTTTTCTCTTGTTGAATTATATATGGAGATGAGTCAGAATTGATTCCCCTTTTAATTTGAGCACTTCCTTTTCCCCTACTCCTCTCCAACCCCCCAAAAACTCATAATAAAGGGACATAATATCATGGTCTGAGGATGTCAAGGTAGAGTTGGAGCCTGAGAGGCCGCGCCTTACAATTGCAATACACCTCCTTTTCGATTGTGGCACTCGAGTCTCGAATTTTACGGCTCCACGGGCGCTGTCGAGCCGCCTTTTTTCATTTTGTTTGCGGCCGGATCTTCACGGTCAACTTCGCTATTTTTTTTAGGTTTTTTTGGGGGTTAGCTCTCTCTTCTTGGTCGTCTCCATCCATCGTGTTTATAGAACAAGCGTTTGTAATGACCCTGAGGATTGTCGGTGACCCATGGTCATTTAGTCATCGACAATCCTCAGAGTCATTACAACCCTTGTTCTAAAACACGAAAAGATGCTTCACAGGCTGGTTATTCATCAGCTCACAGTGGGGTGACTACAACTGGTCAGGAGATGCCGCAGGAACTAGTGCTTGGCTCACTAAAGAGAAGACCGGCAATCCTTCGATTTGTCCCGAAGTCAACGTTGCTGAAATAAGGAAATAAAGTAAGCTCTCGGGAGGCAAAAAAATACGGATGTGCACAGTGGGAAAACCATAGAGAGGAACAGTGTCAGAATACGGACGAATCTTTGTTCGCCTTATTCGAAGGGAAAATAACAGAGTTATCCGAATTCATAAGGGAGAAACGAAATGTGCACCAGACCATCAAAAACATAGTCAGTGCCTTTACAATAGTGCCAAGGATGATCAAAGTTCCTCGAAGAAAGCAAGCATCACTCAGGCAATACAAGTCATGCGTCCTCAAAATTCAAAAAGCGGTAGACTTGTAAGGAATGGTAGAGAGGTCGCAAAAGATTCTTTTGGATCCTTGCCGGGGAAGGCCAACAAAGTAACCAAATTTGTGGAAACAGTGCCATTGACTCCAATCGACCCAAGGGAGGTAAAGTTCCCAAGAGCAACCAGGGAAGAAGATTACGGCGGAGATATTACATTCGCCGATATCTTCGGAAGGTTTAATTCGATCAGAAGATGATGGACTTTAAAGAAAGCGTCAGCCGGATCATACACCCCCAGAAAGGAGTTCCGATGGTTTAGCTGAAGAAGTCTCCGGGCATTGATAAAAACACGACCAGGGAGGATATATGTAAGTCCCCTAAATTACATTTCGGACTATTCGGTTTGGAAAATTCCGCAATCAGCGGACTGAGGAAGGCATATCGAGGCACGCAAACGGCAACTATAAGCTTATCAGTTGAAGCAGCATTCTAATTGCTGGCGACTGGTAAAGCAAAAATAGGTTGGTCCGTTGCCGACTCAAAGAGCAGGTGTCCCTCAAGCGCTGCTTAAGATGTTTTGAATTTGGCCACATTGCGGCGAAATGCACCCGCGACTGTGAGTGCAGAAAATTTGGGGGACAAGGTCAGTGGGAGTGCAAGGCTGACTCTGAATGTATGTTTTGCAAAGAAAAAAAAGGGCGTTGACTGTTGGCATGTTGCAGGCAGCAGAAGATGCTCAGTTTGGTAAAGCCTTGGATGCAATGAAGAAATGAAGTGATGCAAATCAACGTCAACCCCTGCGAGGCAGTGCAAGACCTACCCTTTCAGACCGTCCTAGGGGGGAGGGGGTGTGAGGGAACCAAAGCGAACCTTATCACAACAATAAGAGTGTTATAGGTGTGCGGAAATCAAACCAATCAAGAAATAATGTGTAAGCTGGTCTCAGATGCAAGAAATCGAAACACCAAAATCATGGCGAGTGATTTTAGTGTGTGGGCTGTGGATTGGAGAAGTCGAACTACTTATACCGGGAGTCCAATTCTGTTCCTGGCTTTCGCGGAGCTAGACTCAGTGCTTCCAAATATCAGAGATGTATCCGCTTTTCGTGGTAAGAAGGATCTTCCAACGGTATGCTAGAAGACCAGACTTGGACGAGAAACGGCAAGTATATGCGGACCGAGGTAGGCTTAAGCAGGTTATATGGACCAGTAAGCCAGAATGATTTGCGCGGAGGCAGACCAAAGGCCTTGGGGAATAGCGTATAGAGTTGTTATGAGGAAGATAAGAGGGGGAATACCCCAGTTGACTTGCACGCATCTACGACTCTATATAGTGATGGCGCGGATAAAGGGGAGTGCAAAAAACAAGCGTTAGACGTCTACACCATACCTGTGCTAACTAAGGTGCAACTTGAAGATTTGCCGGAGAATCAGAGATAATAAAGCTCCTGGTTTGGATGGTGTGCCCAACAGAGCCCTTCAGCTCGGTGTTAACATCAGACCCGACTGGTTTATCGGCGTATTTGAGGCATGCATGATAGAAGCAATTTTTCTCGTTCGGTGGAAGAGGCGGATGATGGGAGGTAGCATTAGCGTGTGAGAGTAATCGGAGTAAGAGTATGCAGCGTTTTCAGAACAATCTCAAGCGAGATAGCAATGGTGGGATATCTCGCAGAGTGGTCGCTGGACCTACACTATGATTCCCCGTATTGAGGAGTAGATTCAGTAACGACATGGCGAGATTAACTACTACCTGATACAAATCCTGTCGGAGCGTGGTGGTTACAGGAGGTATCTGCACTGATTCAGGTTGGATGATTCTTCCTTTGCTCTGAATGTGATTGCACACCTGACGACCTGGAGCATATTATGTTTTACTGTCCACGTTTTTGCTCAAATAGGAGTAGCCGAGAAGACTCTCTGAAAATCAGCAGGGCAAATGCTGAAGTCGCCCATATCACAGGTAGCAGAACTTGAGTCATTGACAGCCAGCTCAGGGCAAATTTTCTCGAAGTGCGCTGGAAAATAGGATTGCCGTTGTCATCACAGGCGAGCAATATGTGTAGAGACCTCGGAGTGGTATCAGATATAAGCGGCAAAACTGCAATATGGGCCTGCGCCCAAACACAAACATGTACAGCTGGTATGCTGCACCCAGCCTCAGGCTAGAAGAATGCTGCAAAGTTTGCCTTAAAGCCAGGGGGCTCAGTCAGAGTAGTGGGAACCGTTCTGAGTTTCAAGAATTGCACAACCGATATAGAAAGGCGAGAAAGGTTTGAGAACCGCTACGTCAAGTGTGTTCCAAATTGGTTCACTCAAACAGGTCCGTGCGGAAAAGTAGAGACAACAGAAGCTAGTGTTAATTCTGAAGCCAATAAAGCCGTTGGATGATGCTTCATCGTATAGACCTATATGCCTACGGAACGGTATCACAGAAAGGGAGGGTGGTCTCTCAGGTAAGCAGTTCGGATTCTGAAAGGGAGGTTTACTCTTAATGCGATCAGTACCGGGACGCTGAAGTTACTCTCTAGGGGTGGAGCAAAATAATTGAGGCTTCAAAAAATTAGGCGCTCCCAAATACCTGATGGGCATAGTTATAGAATTTCTCTGGGAGACTTTGTGTTATAATTTGAACGAAAGATTACAGTTTTGCTAAGGGGTGACCCTCATTGACTTCGCAGATGACATCGGAGTGACTATCGTGGCACATTGTAAATCGAGTTTCTGACAAAACAAAGCAATTTTTAAATCAGATCTTGGCAGAAAGAGGTAATTCTGATCAGGGGAGACGAGGGAAATATACATCGATAAAGATTAGGAGTGGCGACAATATCATACATTAGTAACCAGCGCTTAAATATATTGGAGTTATAATTGACCAAAAACTAAACTTCAAGTCACATCTTGAGAATTAAGTACCAGAGGCTTCCGAACTTGCTATAAGGTAAAGTCGTCGACTAATCATCTCGAGAGTTGTCAGTTCCACCTTGCTTAATACCGTTCCTATCTGGGCAGCCAGAATCAAATTGAGGAAAAATTGCAGTCTCATACCGATTCAGAACACTGCGAAAGTCGTGCGCTTACCGTACAACATCAGACGAAACAGCATGTGTAGTAGCAGGCATGTTTCCCATCGACATCTTGGTGAACGAGGGTTGATGTCTCTATGATGCAACATATGCAATCGGCGAGGATTGTATCTACCGTCTACCTCGTTTTCTGTATAATTTTCACCACGGGTCCAGATATTCTTTCTGCGAAGTCAAATGAAGACATGCAAACAACCGTGGTCTCACTCCAGAGTTTGGCAAAGGATCTGTTACAAGAGTCCAGAACTCGACGGCTCAAAAGTCTTAAAATATTTGAAAGAAGGATCTAAGAATATTAATATTTGATCAAAACATACCACAACATTCTACTAGCTTCTAACATCGTACATACCTCGATTTTGGGAAAGAGGCATGTTAAATACCCTAGCCGGTTCCAAGCCCGGTCTGAATAGTTGCACACCACCGTAGCGTCTCAGGGGGTAGGTGACGAAAGTGCTTGAACTTCGCAGTCTCACTGAGGAAGCTATCACCACATCTGACTGTTAGATATAAAAGGCAAATCCAAAAATGAAGGTAAGGAAAAATTTGAGGTTCGGTACGGATAATCGGCGGGAGTCGTCTAACTTGGTGGCTGAGTCTTCGAAACCACTAATAGGGGGGCGGTTCGAACTCTAGGCACCACGATCACCAGGAGCATTGCTCCGGTTGCTGCATATTACAGTCAAAGTCCGGCGTTGCATCACCTTGGCACCAACACGGCCACCAAGGCTGTCAATCAACCAAACTCCCCTAACAGCTTTGCCAGTCGTGAACACCGACTGCGTAAGATAATATATAGAAACCGACGGCACATGTTGAAGCTAACCCGAATGCTAGCAGTTCGGCTAAATGTGGGCCGGGGTTCTGGGTTCTCACATATTATCTCCCTGTCAGGACACAGTGATTTAATCGCGTGCCTTGACTCAAGAGTCAACAAAATAAAGCCCACCTGGAGTAAACTACTCTAATAGAGACGTGCAGTCTCGAGGCGGAGTGACATCACCATGGATATCAATCCCAAAGGAGCTAAAATACTTCACGGCCTTATAAGGCAGAGGACTAACTCACAAAAACCTAACGCGTGAGGAATGCTACAAGAGATCTTAGTGGTGCGGAAATGAGATCTACACCGGATCTATTCCAAAAAAGCTGAAACCTTGGGAGGTCACTACTGAAGTCAACTTTACCCCAGTTCAGCAGTCGAGATTCGTTGACGGACTCGAAAAGGAACTGGGAGAGTCCCAAGGCTGATATAACTATCGATGCTGTAAAATGCGATCGTGGATGGCAGCAAACTGCAACAGCGTTTGCTGCATTGGGGGAATGCAAAGTCACATGGAAGACGCAGGTGACGCCACTTCAACGTAAGACAGGCGAGAACACTGGCAAACGGAGTAGGGACGAAATAAGTGAATTTCTTCTTGTCCAACAAGCGGTCAAGAAGAAAAATGCCTCAGCGTCAAAGAAAGCTGCGTCGGCGAAACTTCCGGGTAGTTCTTCGATTACGGGTCCTATTATGACAAAAGGGGAACAGCCTACAGCTCGTAAACGCGAAGAATGGATATAGGTGAACGGCAAAAAGCGGTACAAAGAGAAAAAGAAGACTCGTCCGGAAGTCATTATTTGAAATAATAAAACTTGTTTTTTTCTACTCGCTAGTGAAAAATTTTATTTTGCAAAAACCGATATTTCGGGAACCACTTGTTCCCTTTATCAGTGCTAACAAGTCTAAGTGGACTGGAGCGCAATATCAAGAGATGCTAGACGGCTTGGTGTTGCACGCTGGAGACCACAGCCCCAAAATCAATGCCGGCGATTTCAACGCGTGAGTTTTAGACTGGGGAAGTCGAGTGACGAACACCAGGGGTCAAATCTTGCTTGAAAATTTCGCGGAGCTGGACGTTGGATGCGTGCCCAAATTCCGAGGCAGAGGACGTCGATCTAACCTATCCCAGTACCTCGTTGGCGAGAGGGATGGTCTGGCGGATGAGTGAGCACTATACCCACAGTGACCATCAAGCCATCTATCTCGATATCAGGAACGCCTTAAGAAGGCTATACGGGAAAGTAAGAGGAATTGCTACAAGCAGTTGAACCTTGAAGCAAATACGAACTCGTGGGACGCTGCTTATAAGGTTGTAATGAACAAAATTCGTGGACAAAAATCACTCATCCAATGGTTCAACAGGACGTCTTCACAATCCCCGGGGGGATGGGTCAAGCGCAAGCATAGAGAACTAAATTACCACCTAATGCAGTTCCTTACGGGACATGGTGGATACAGGAAATTCTTGCATCGTTTCGGATTGGATGAGTCTCCAGACTGTCCCGAATGCTCCGCTACACTCGAAGACCCGGAGCATGCTATGTTCCACTGTCCGAGATTCGCGAATGAAATAAGGAGGTTAAACGATGCCCTCATCGCTGAGGCCCGCAGCAAACTGGAGTGTGGTAAGCGGAAGAGTAATTGCGACACAGGAGAAGCTAAAGGAACTGGAGCGAGCTCGGAAAGCGCGACGGACGAGTGACTTAGTTGCGCTGGTGTAAACCAGAGCCCTCCTCGCGAAATAATACTTCACGGTGGTCCCACGAGGATATGGGCGGAAAAGTAAGGGTGGTTTTAGTAGGTGAGAATCCTCCACACTGCTGCAACTTGGCGCAGCAGCGTATTTTTAAGATTTCCACCTCCACCAATTAAAAAAATTATACACGGGGAACTTGATCCTTCATATGGTTGAGCTTATCGTCGACATAGTGCCTTCACTCTCGACAGCGAACATAGTCGCGGTGGACTCGATGGACTACAATGGATGATGTTGTCACCGCGGACATGGCAGATCCTCATCTTGCACAGGTACCCCTCCTTACGGTTGAAAACAACCGGTCAAGGCGCCAATGACGCACACATCGACGCCTGGACGACACGACCATTAAAAGGGTGGCTAACGTAACGCGACAAAGGCTGTCATGTAGAATAAAAATCACGGATTTATCTTTCACGGTGGTTGAATTTCCCGATTTTTCTTGAGTTTACGATTTCAAATCGCCGTGAGCCAGATGCATTTATTTGCTCGTAACACACAACCTCCCACCAATAATCCGGGGAACAATAATGGAAATGACGACGTTTGCTTTCGCACTCGATAGGAAAGCAGAATATGTCCGACACAATCGCGATCCACTTTTCATAGTTAAGTGGCTTTGACCGGGCGGAGCCTACTATTTGTCAATTTTCACCCCAGGCGACCCCCATACTTACAATTTTCGACATCCCAACCTCAAAAAACAACGTGCAAGACACACTCCGTACTTGCCACCTTCCTTCTCTTCTTCTTTCTTCCCGAAAAAACCAATTCCCCAGCCCTTGTTGCAGGTTCGTCTGCAGGTAACAGTTTCAGTACTCGCTGGAGCTGAAGTCTCCGCTAGGTTCGGGATTAATCCCAAAGAGCATGTACAGGATTTTCGGAAATGGATCCTTTGTATAGACAAGGTATTCCCAGGCTCTATGCATCTCTAGCATATCCGAGAATTCTATTTCAATTCAATGCGTCTTGGCTCTGTGCTGATATGTCGCCGCTGTAACTACAATTATTTATGGATTGTGGTGCAGTTACGGCTGTCAGACTGCACGGTCAGAAGATTCGCCTTATTGGTTTGAGTGACTGAAGAGATTCACCATGGAAAATTCGTCTGGAACATCGGCGTGACTGTCTAAGGCAGGACATTGCTAGGCTGATTCAAATCGGTACTGACAGTGTCAGCAGACAGGTGAGAAATAAAGTGCAGAAGGTTTACTGGAACTATGTGATGGGCATACTAAAGCAGAAATTGTCACTCTAGACGTGTCCAGAATGCAACGTACGCGGAGAACCAACGGAGGTTTTTTAGGTAACTCAACGAATCCCAACAGAGCGTCCCAACCGTACAGTTTTCGGTGATGGAAGCGAAAGAATATTGGGGTGGACTTTTGGGGTTATCCGCTTAGCAAGCTGAGTGGATTACCGCCAAAGCCACCTGCCATGTCACTATGCCGGGCATGAATATTGCGGATGTTACCGAAGAGGAGGTTCGACGGGTCATAAACATTTCGACGAATTGGAGGGGCCTAGGTGTGGATCTGATGCAGAATTTCTGGTACAACAAGTTCACCAGTATACATCCTCTGTTGACACACAACATAAATCAGGTCATGAGTCGGCCGGAGGAATAGCACCCCTTCCTCACTGCGGGGATTACCTGCCTTATCGCTAAGAAGGGCTCAGTACAGGACCCCGCAGGCACAAGACCAATTGCTTACTTACCAACCCTTTACAAATTCAAGGGTCAATGGGGGCTCCTAGATTTTTTCAACCGGGGTTGGTATTTTTGACATAGCTTCGGGCTTGCCTATCTACCCTCTTCAAAATTAATGACGTAATTTATTTTATTTTAATTTACGTTATTTATTATTATTTTTCTTGAATAATTATAGCGGCTACAAGGTCGGTATTAGAATAGCAAATGATGTGGTTCCCAATATTACATTAAAATGGTTACCCACACAAAAAGGTATAAATTTCCCCCATTGTGGATTGTAACAAGCAAAAATCAAATAAATCTTTTGCCCGCCATCTAGATCCAATTAGGAAAAACCAATCGAAAATGAAACTTAATATTTTCAATGTTTTCGTCGGTGTTAAATTTATTGATTGCAATAAAAAGAACCCACAAATCCCTGAACGAAACTAAATGAAATGAAACCAATATGTTTGGGGCGTATTATATCCTGCCCCGCCCCAGGTGATAAAACACGAAAATACATCAAAGCTGATATCGAATATTTTGACCGTGAATTTATCTTTCCTGAAGCCATAACCGCGTGGGGGAATTGTATTTGTTTAGTAAATCACCACATGCGTTTACATGCATAATTTAAATTGAAAATTGTGGGAATGGAGAAATTGATCCGTGATATGTAATGTGATGTGCTAAGTCAACCGAAGTGAAGTTCAGGCTGTGGGTGGTATTTAGTAAGTTCAAATATGCTGAAGGTCAATCTGATGATGAAATTGACTGCATCGTGCATTGGCAGATATGATAATTTTTGAAAATGCAATCAAGATGCAGTGAATCGAATGATTTTATTGAATCGAAAATGGATTTCACCTCGATATTCAATCAGGGGACCTCCATCCTTATTTATGAATAATGTTAGCATTCTGGAAGACCCACATCCATCGTGAAGTTAACGTAGCAATCGGTTCTGGGACAACAAATGTTTACTGTTCAGAGTTTACGTTCTTTATTGAGCAATAAGAGAAGTGATAATAGGGAAAGATATTTTATTCTACTACATAAGATACATGTGTTGGATGCGTGACTGCTGAATTATGAGTTACTGCGGCTTCTGAAATTGCAGTGTTTCTGAGTTTTCGATTTATTCATTCTTTAAATGAATAGCTACAATATTCGGGTATACAATTCTGTTTAAACAATGATAAAAAATTATAGACTTACAGACGGATCCATTCTCAGGAACTACCCACCCGACAAAGCTGAAAAAACAACAATGCCCGTGTATGACCTCTAGGCCCTACCTTATCCCCCTTTCCCATCCGGCTCCCCTATTCATTCCTTTTACACCGGCAAATAAAGTTAGTAACAGTACGTGCGTATCTTTCGTAAATTTACTGGAAGCTTGTATTTACATTTACTCTAAAAGTGCACCGCTTTGCAAAAAATAGATCATAGCATTGGGCACAATACTGAAAAGTTTGGTGGAAATCCAAGCATTATTAGTACGTCGAAATTGTCCACTGTGTATTCTGACTATGCACACATTTTCCGCGAAAACGGCCAAGCTTATCGGTACAAAACTTTACGATCATATGGAAATTATGAATTTCTTTTCAGAGTCTGTGCTAGGACTACAAAATGCAAGCCATAATGTCGGTGATTGGAAAGTTTCATGTAAATGCTATTTCAAGTAACGAATTTATAGTGAAGCAAAGCCGTGCTCTTCGTGCGAATTTACTGAATTCTAAAACATCATATATCTATTATTGATCAACAATTTTAAGGTTTTGTGTGAAACAAAACCTTATTAAAATCGATCCAATGTCTGTCTGTCTGTCACACCCTGTTTATTCGGAAAAGGCTGAAGCAATTGTCACGAAATTGGTGAGAAGGTGTGGTCTGTGAAGCACTTTACATTTTGTGTCGAATTTGGGAGGGGGGGGGGGGGCTCCCAAACATGCTAAATGAGAGTGTAACCAATGAAAGGACTTGATTAGTACTTTTCGAAACTGATTCTCCTGATATTTCTATTATTGGGTGAAACATAGGGTAGTGAGGGCTAAAAATATGGACAACACAAAGTGAAACACGTCTCGTTCTCAGAACCCAACCGAATCTGAACAAAAACACAATATAACATCTATATGATATCTAGGCCTTTTGTTTTTTTGTTTTTGAAATCATTTTTATTTTTAAGAAATAGGTAACAATAGTACCTAGATTGGAAAAATGAACAATAAAAAACAATCTTTTAAAATAACAAAAAATAACTTAAATCTAATAGCCACCGTGGGCTCTCAAAGTTTTCGAATAACAATTTACAGGCAGAGAAGAGAAACAGTAATAAATAAAAATCTAATTTTACAATAAGTTGTCGGGAAATGGTCAAAAACCCGACAGAATTCACTTGGCCTTAGTGGCAAATAAAGAAATATAAAAGTAATAATAAATATTTGATCGCTTCAAAAGATACTTTAAACTTAAATTATTGTTCTTAAAACTATCATAATTATATATTTTATATTATACATTTTTTCTTTTTTTTACAATAACATCCATACAAAAAAAACAAAGAATAATAACGTATGTATTTATAAGTTACAACTGGAAACAAAATCAGCACCCGTTCAATATGTACATATTTACAAAGCCCCACCAAGAAACAAATAGCAGAACTGAGCACGGCCACCGCTAACCGGCATCCCGCAGCCACCAGTACCAAGATTTCTCTTTTTCATCCCGCTTAATATCAATTGCTCTCGCTCTGGAGTATCTCCAGTCGAATCCCGGAGCCCCCACTGTCAAATTCGGGGGGTATTCTATCCTTTTGTCCGTGGCCCGTCTATATATATGATACATAACTGGATCACCGGCAGAATCAAGAATTAGACCATTCCTGTCAAGATACACGAACGCTTCGGGAGGAATGAAACCTGTCGTGAGAGTTTTCTCGAAATACCCATCATTTGGGTAGAACGGCTGCGAAACCCAAGGGTTCTCACCATGCGAAGCAGATCGTACTATATGATTCCGAATCAATCTGACGATAACTGTGTCGATTCTTGGCACAGCAGCAGCTGCATACATCACTTCGTTAGTTATATAGTGCTCATAGTTTGACGAAGCAGTCCTATTAAGCCCCGTGTAAGCACGCAGACATTTCCTTTCAAAGATCCTTATTTTCTCCATTTGGCTAGCACTCAAATTAAACCAGATAGCTCACCCGTGGGTGAGCACCGGTCTAACCAAAGTAAGATAGCAAATAATCTTAACCTTCCGGCTAAGATGTGGAGCATAAAAGAGTCTTCGGAGAGACATGAATGCCTTGCGAGCGCTCTCTAGCACGACTTTAACGTGCTCGTTAAATTGGAGACGCTCGTCAAGACGCACACCCAGGTATCTAACGCACTTCTTATGAGGAATGCGCTCTGAACTATCCTCGTTCGCGACAATGTGGAAATCTCTCCAATTCCTTTTCAAGTTCCTACTGGCATACGCCAAGGAATTTCGAAACAGAATCGTTTCACACTTTTGCGCATTGATTTTCATCCGCCAACTGTTCGTGAAGAACTTAATATCATTGAACATCTTCTGAAGTTCAACTTGCACCTCAGTTACCTTCTTGTGCGCCGTGTAGGCTATCAGATCGTCAGCAAAGGCAACCAACGACCTTTTAGGAGATTTATTAAAATCGAAAGAATTGAGCAATTCGCCGGCAAATACCGCAAAAAGTGTAGGCGCAGTCACTGTCCCTTGCTGTAATCCATTCAGAACATGAAATTCTCTGCTAGTAGTGAGATTTCCGTCCGTAATGACAAAGCATACTACACATCATCGCTACGAGGTGACTGGGAAACTCATTCTTCAGGAGCCTGAAAATCAGTCCATCCAACCAGACGGTATCAAAGGCTTTCTCCATGTCTATAAGGAAAGCGCCTACGCACTCACCATTGTTAATCCGCCAGCAAATATCAGACGTTACCTTCGTTATTGCATGTATTGTTGAATGTCCTGATCCGAATTGCGCGTTCGGCAATAATTCCTTCTTCTTTATATGCCCTTTCAAGGCTTTCAATACCAAAACCTCAAACACCTTGCTGATGTTAGGCAGCAAGCTGATTGGGCGGTAGCTTTGAGGGCTGGATGAATCCTTCCCTCTCTTTAAAATCGGGAATGCTCGGGCTTTCTTCCATTGTCCTGGAAAGAAGGAATTGTTCAATAAATTATTGAACAAAATGCAATAATTACGAATGGCAATGTCTGGTAAATGCCTGAGGACCACGTTGGGAATGCCATCCATACCGGATGATCTCTTATTGTTTACTCTTCTGAATATGGAAGTTAACTCTACACATGAGACAAAGTAATCAAGCAGATTATCACTCGGTACGAGATCAGCCTGCAACGCAGAGCTAAATTGGAGAACTGTGGTGCCGTTCAGGCTATATTTGAAATTGTGGACATCTCGTTCTACAATTTCCGAAAGTCGCGTTGGCTCTAAGTCCGTTCTGGGCCGATGCACCGATTCAAAGTGCTCCCCTATAAGTTCGAGTTTCAGAGCATCATCCATCACGATGTAATTGCCTTGCGCATCAGCAGTTACACTATTCGTGTCTATACCTGAGTTAATAAGGTGTTGTATCTCGCTGCCACCGACTTTAATTCTCGGCACAGTTATTCGTGACTTCTTCCGGAATAACGTATTTATCTTAGTAAACATGGAATCTGGATGGCTTGGTGAAATACTCTTTAACTTCTCCCGCCATTGGAAGTTCACTTCATTTACGTAATGTTGACGGATAAGATCCGGCGCGATCTTTAGAAGTGATTTGAACTCAACCAATATGGGATGATGATAGTCCCCATATCTCCGATAGATTTTGTTGACGCGAGTGAGCAGAAGGCTTTTCACTTTTTTCAACCGTTTTATGGCTGCTGTTTTATATCCTTCCATATTATTGCGAGGTTTAATCTTAGGGACGACTTGTTCAATTGTTTCCAGCGTCAAGTTCTCCAGCTTGAGAAGATAGTGAAGTATTTCCTCGTTGCTCAAGTTGCTGTCACCTGGTGCAATTGTACTATCGTTTTCCCCATCAAGAGGTGGGCATTCCTCTCGATATCCCCGAATACCTCTCTTGGAATTTCTTCCAATTTGTTTGTTTAAAGTTCAGCCTGTGGACGCCACTGTCCATCGGAAGAAGGCGAACTCTTCGTCCATCAAACAGAACTTCAATAAGAATAGCGTTATGGTCGCTATCGTAAGGAAGAGTCTGTAGTTTCCGTTGAGGATTCCTAAAATTAAAGTTCAAGCGCGCGTCAGCAATGCACAAATCCAGATAGGAATTTGCCCTGGGCCAGGCTGGACTCTCTGACCCATATAATTCGCATTTATACTCTATCTGGTATTGCTCTATCCAAGATTTGAGGAATACCCCTCTGGGATTGTTTGTGGCGTATGTATGCTTAGCATTCAAGTCGCCAGCTATAATATAGTAATTATGCAGCCTATTCAGTTCGAGTATCGTAAACAGAGAATGGAATTCCTCCTTGAACTTGGCTCGGTTGTTTCCCACTGCATAGACTGACAGAATGTATAAATTCCCTCCTCTAGGCAGTGAAAAAAGAATACATGAGACTTCGATACACTCAAAGGTTTCAAATTCAGGCCTATTAATATGCCTGAAACGATAATGGCGACCCACAAGTATTCCGGTACCACCTCCCCCATCACAATTTCGTCTATCGTTCCTCACGAATTCAAAATCCTTGAATGCTATCGAATGCCTCGGATTGAGGTGGGTTTCTGAAATCAAGACTATGTCAGGCTGCTGTCTGGCAGCGAAATCAAGGAGCTCCGCTCTTCGATGGATTCCTACGATGGAATTCACATTAATCGCGATGATCCGGAGACCATCCAGTGGTACCGCTGTGACTGCAGACCTAGCAGCGGGCATGCTGTTTGTGTAAATATTCTGTTATGCTATTTATTTTTGTATTGTGTACGTGTAGCGTATGCTGCATGTTTTCACACATGGTTAGTATTTTATTGAGAATAGTGTTCATCCCACCACTTGCATCTTGTTGGGGCTTCTTAGCTCCCCCTTGTCGAACTACTTCTGCAAATGGGATCCCCGAAACGATTGGTGCCGAAGGGACGGTACCGTCCAACGCTGACACCCTCGTTCTTTGGGCCGATCTCGGTGCCTGCTGCCTTGAGACCTTAACATTGCGGTATGCAGGACATCCACGGTACGAAGCCGGATGCCCTCCGCTTCCGCAGTTAACACAGAAAGTTTTTTCCTTGCCATCTGCTTCAGTCAGCGAACATTCAGCTGCGGTATGGTCTTTCCCGCACTTTACACATCGTAAGGTCATTTGACCGTTCACTGCCGAGTGACCATAGCGCTGGCATCTTCGACACTGGACTATTTTGTCCTTTAGCAGGCGCTCAAAACGAATGGCCTGGTAATTAAGCGACCTAATGCCGATCAGATCGCTTCCCCGGCTCTCCGGACTTATCTGCACGAGAAAGTGCGGCAGGATTCGTTTTTCCAAAATGGACCTCCTCGTACTAAATCGTGACACTGAGAGGAACTTAACCTCAGTTCCCGTCTCCCGGAGCATTTTGAGCACCTCATCGGGCTCTTCCTCCGCATCCAAGCCTTTCAGAAGGAAGGTTTGTACCTTCTCTTCCTTTGGAGTGTAGGTGAAGTGAGGAGCCTTCACTCGCTCGAGGACCTCCCGTGCTTTTTTGTAATCTGCAATTTTATTGCATTTGACTTGGGCTCTCTCGGCCCCCGTCTTTTTAATAACAAAATTTGAGAGCCCCGCGCTCCTATTAAGTAGAGTGGCTAAATCTCTACCACCTAATTTATAAACATTAATGGGGGGCACCCTTTCCCCCTTTTCTTTACTTCGGGTGCTAATTGTATCCCCAGTCGGACCATTTTTAAGGTTTTGTGTAAACACAAAACCTTATTAAAATCGGTTTACTGTCTGTCTGTCTGTCTGTCCGTCACACGCATTTTTCTCGGAGACGGTTATAGCGATTGACACCAAATTTGGTAGAAAGGTGGGAACTGTGAACGCTCACGCATACAGTGAATTACATCTTTTTATGTCGAATTTAAGGGGGGAACCCCATACATGCAAAAGGGGGGTGTAAAATTTTTTTTCATCAAATATAGTCATGTGGGGTATCAAATTAAAGGTTTCGATTATTACTTTTCAAAGCCGATCTTAGTTTTGATATTCGTTGGGAGGGTGGGGATCGCGGGGGTTGAAAGTGATCACTTCTTTAAGGGGGCCATTCTCAGAAACTACCGAACCGAAAAATCTGAAAAAAATCAGGAGGCTGCCACTATATGGTGCCTGGGCTGCGAAATACCTTCCATGCCGATATCTGTTTAAATAAAGTTAATAATAGTATATTACTACAATTTTTTGTAATTGGTTAGAAACCTCCCTTAAGTTCATCCTAGTACCATGAAATTGCAGTGCATAGGCTATAATATAGAGCATGATCTTACCAAGTTTCGTGAAAATCGCACTATTACTAACAAAGTTATAATACCTCAAATTTGTTGCATCTTTGAAAATTGAAGACTATGAATGTCAATATCACCCGAAAGTGGATACTCTCACATAATATATGGATATATTACGTGCTACGTACTAAGAAATACACAAAACCTTTCGTACCTGAAGCGTCCAGCTTCCGGTTTCCCGACTTGTTTAAATTTTCACTCGTACTTGCATTATTTTTAACATTATTTAACATTTTTTCTTGAGTTTTGTTTTTTTTCTTGAATTTTTTGGAAACATAGACCAAAAACTCACCCAATTTTCCATCTTCACTATTGCAACTTGCCTGGTTAGCATCCTCTTCTGGGACATTTCCATCGCCACCGTTGTCGCCGACTCTCGTATCGTCTGCTTTACTGCTCTCTATGTCCTCCATACGGACAAATTCGCTGTCGAGAACTTGTTCGCCCTCAAGGCAGCGCGGTTCCTCCATGACTGCAAAAGTAGTCGAGGAAAGCTTAACCTTTGTTCTGGCTACCTTTGGAGACGGCAGGCCCGCCTTCCCAGCCATTAGCTGCTCAGGTAAGCTTTCCATTTTTTTTATCAATGTTGTCATTTGCTTTTTCAAATCTTCGAGTGTCTTCGCCAGCTCGCCATTTCTTCTTTCAAGATTGGCTATCCTCACTTTGGCTATTTTCAAGTCTGGATCCTCCTCGTTGCGGACTCCACGACCGATCCCAGTGCCCCTAGGCCTTATGGTGGGGCCGGTCTGGTCCGCCACCCGCCGGCGGCTCGCCGCTCATTCCCGTCAAGCCAAAAAAAAACAAATTTTTTCTCAAAACTATTTAAGGAAAAGTAACTTAGATAATAACTCAAAAGTAAATTAGTTTCAATTAAGTTTTAAATTATATATTATTAATTAAGTAATATAAATATCTTCTTATATTCTTGATAAAAGTTAATTTAATTTCAATTTTAAATTATTTTTATTAATAATATCAATTTGTAGACACGTCCGTTCTTTATTACTGTATTCTAGAAATTTACCGGAGGACTCCTTTAAGCTCATGCTAGAAGTGTGAATATTGCATCAGTATAAATGATAATATAAGACATAATTCTGGGAAGTTTGAAGGCAATCCAACGATTACTAACAAAGTTATAGGAGGTCAAAGTTTTGTATTTGAATCCATTGTACTCCAAGACGCGTGACATCATTATCATATAATGTGAACTCACTTGAAAGCGAGGCATATTTTAGCTTTCATTTTTTGATTATTTCAGGACACTTGCCGGTTGCGGCAATATACCCGCTATCCAGGACCTCTTTTTCATCACACAACATTTGTGATCCTTGTTACAATTTCGAGCAAAGTGACCTCTTTCTTCATAACATCTGCATCGGTCAGACCGGTCAACCGCATTTGCGCATATTCTCGCCAGATGTCTATACAAGAGGCACCTCAGCATCTCTTCAACGAGATTTGATCTCTAAGGCGACAGACTAACTATCCAATACGGATTTTCCCGACATCTAACAGCTTGCGCGCTGTTTCTGCAGCTAGCCAGATGGTGGCAGCCTATGTACCCCCATACGCCTTTCTAAAGCTTACAATGGACGTCTCTTGCAAGTCATGCAGCTTGAACTGCTCTGCTAAGGCAGTGCAGATTTCCGCCTTAGAAGTGACCTCATCTAGGTCCTTCCACCGTATAACGATCTCATGCTTTTGAGCACGCATGTAAATTTCTGACCTGGCTGCGGAAGTCTTCGGCTTTGCTCTTTTCGCACCTTTTCAATTCCAGCATGATATCTCTCTTTTGATTCCTCTGGATCCTGCTTACATTTCCCCGCAAGGCATTGAAATCAGGGTCAGCTTTCACTCTACTTAGTGTATCTGCGTAGGACATACTACCGGTGTTTGAAATGATGATCGCCTCGGGACTCCTTCTTCCTTCTTCTTTTTTCCTCTTTGGGTCCAACCTTAGTTCAAACGTCGTGGACCTTTTGAGACATCGGCTTCCTTGATGGCGCTAGTGTTTTAGGTACTATTTTCCCACTTACCGAGGTTTTAGGCTCCTTTTTTTACCGAGGGTTTAGGCTCCTGTTTTTTGGAAACCTACAGATTTCCTGTATATTCGTCTTCATTTTCCCGAACCCTCTTTTTCCTCTGCTTATCGACGGTTTACGGGTGGGTGTCACCTGCGTTGACTGCGTTACTGCCGAAAGAGTAATTTTGGGGCTCTTCTTCAATTGTTTCACATCTTGCCGCGATTTGTTATATGGAACCCTGTTGACTCTCACCATATGCTTCTTTGCTTGGTGTTTATTGTTGATAAATTCCGACAACTCAACAATTTTCGAGACAGACATATGCTTATGTATATGTTAATAAAGTTTACGGTAGTACAACTACTTTTTGTCTAGGGGTTAATTATTAATTAGTGGGGCCCATCTACTACCATCTACTGAATATCGAGCTGCATTAATTTCAGTAGCAGCTCGCTTTACTACGCTTTTCAATAGATGAACGTTTATGAGGTTTGGTACCAAAAGAAGTTACTGTCATGCCTATAATGCAGGAAAAATGTTTCCTGCAATGCATGCTTCGAATAACTCAGCAACACGAGCTGGAAGACCTTATTAAGTTTGCCTTCCGGCCCCAAATCTGCGGTTCTGCACATCGTACCGCAATTTTCCAGTAGCCCGTCTTTGATTTCTGGGGGTAGTACCCACTTCCCATGCCTTTGATTGCAGCCACGATTTCTTCTTTGCTGAAGAAAACATCCTTGAATGATTTTCAGCAGGAGATTGGTCCACATGACCTGCGGGAAAGTATGCTTTTCGAGTGGTCCTATCACACCCTCAAGAAATCCACGAAAACTTATGTTTATCTCTGAATAGAAGCCTTCCAAGCATCTAATTGGAGGTCGCTTTAGGCGCTACTTCGATCAGTTTAACCTTCCACCTTCTGGATAATCATCTCTTCTATGAGTAGTTAGGGCCTTTGGTGAGAGAATGTGCACCTCAGTCTAATGTATGATCCAGATATTATTAAGAAGGCTTCTATAAGGTTCACTTCGGAGGCGGTCTGGGAATGTAAATCCTGAGTGACTCTTCGAGACATGAGTTAACTTAATTAACTTTACCCTTGTTTGAGAATCGAGGGATTCCTAAGCCCGCCGTCTCCTTAATGGCGGACCGGACCAGTTGGAAAGCAACATACTTCTACGGTTGTGGTCCACGAAACCCTCGTTCTTGAGTAAGCACCCCAAGTTACACAAAGTATATGATTTGCGGTTTCGTCCAGGGCGGAGGCAACTCATCAGACGCTGCCTCACCATTGGCATTTGGTCCCTTATATTAATTCTAAAACACAATATGTGTATGAATTATAACGAGGAAAAAAACCGCCTTGTCACGGTGCTCCTAGGGCAGAGGTGACTGCAAAGTAGTTCTATATGAGACCATCGCACCTCAAGATCGGCCGTTGACTACTCTCTTGCGAATCAATCCACCGATAAAAAAAACCGGCGGAACGCACTGGTCCGCCGCGGATGGTGGCGATTTCCTGAGAACAAAGAAAAAATGATCACTTAAAGCGCCCACAGACGACAAACCAAGTTGGTGACCAAGTTGTCGGTTGCAGTGCGGTTGGACGTCTGTGGAGAAATTCTCCATACAAACTCAGGTTGGGGCAACGGTTGCAGCAACGGTTGAATTCCCGTGCGGCACATGCCTCGTAATTAATAATTATGTTCTGCATTAACGAAAGCAAAATACCGCGTTTGGGTATTGTTCAAATAGGAATTTCGTTTTTTTAAAAAAAATGGATTTGCGATGTACTTGTACTCTGTAACTTTGCCTACCATTTTCTGAAAATGAGAAATTATAGTGACGCTTGTCCTTTGCTTTATCTTGAAATTAACTCGTTAATTAAGATGCAACAGGTAATCACAGGAAAATCATTTAAGATACAATAATCAGCAATTCGCTCAATATACCGTTAATTTCTTTGTATTTATAAACATGCAATTAAATTAAATTATGCGCACTGAAAATTAAGAAGTTGATCCATCAAATTCTAATTAACCTATTGGTGAAAGATGACGCAGATATACATTTTGATGTGTTTATATTTGTACTTAATCTATAGGTAACATGACCTTCTATAAGCGGAATAGCTACTTCTATACATATAATTTAATTGTTTGAAACCATTTATTAATTTTTCAGGGGAAATATAAATGTATATCACAAGAAAAACAAAGCATTAAATGCAATGTTCAAAGGTGGCACATACATTTCCTCATTTTGCTTTTGTAAATAAGCACATTATTTACCATAGTTTTCCCATTTTTTAAGGTTTTGTGTAAAACAAAACCTTATTAAAATCAATTCAATGTCTGTCTGTCACACGCATTTTTCTCCAAAACGGCTAAACCGATCCGAACGAAATTTGGTGGATAGATGGGAAATCCCACGCATACAGCGAGTGGCATAAATTTAGGTGGAGTTTAAAGGGGGGCTCCCCATACATGCAAAGGGGGGATTCAAAAAATTTTTTAACCGGATATAGTTGTGTAGGATATCAAATTAAAGGTCTCGATTTGTACTTTCCGAAACTGACATTAGTTTTGGCATAAATTGCAAAGTGAGTGAGTAAGGAGTCAAAATGTACGCACTTGAAGTGAGACAGGACTCCTTTTCGGAAACTACCCAACCTAAAAATCCGAAAAAAATCAGGGTGGTGCGCCTAGATGAAATCTAGGCCTCAAAATATGTCCCATTCCGATATCTGCTCAAATAAACTTACTTATAGTATATTACTACTTTTTAGAAATTTACTGAAAAACCCCCCTTAAATTCATCCTAGGACTTCCGAATTTTGTACCAGCATAGAGGACAATATTTCATAGAAATCAGGCACTTAACGCCAAAGTTATTGGAGTTCAAACTTAGCAATTTCGCGCGAGTTTACTGCTTTCAAAGCCATGCAAATCAGATGCTGACGTCATAATTACCCGGAATAATTGACATTCGCGTGGAATATTAAAGTCGCATTTATGAAGAATCTATTTATCTGCAGCCCTTTTTAAGGTTTTGTGTAAAACACTTATGTGAAATCTAATCTTCGAGAGATGTCCCATTCCGGTATCTGCTCAAAAAATTTACTAATAGTATATTATCAACTTTTAGAAATAAACTAAAAAACTCCCCTTAAGTTCATCCTAAGTGTACTACACCGACATAGAGGAAGGCCTCGTGCATACACACGCCAGGTTTCATGAAAATCCAACTATTAGTGGGAAAGTTATAGCAGTTCAAACTTATCAATTTCGTGCTAATTAACAGCATCCTAAGCCATACAAATAAGATGCTTACCTCATAATTAACGAGAATAATTGAAATTCGAGTGAAATATTAAAATTCCATTCAAGAAGAATCTAATTCTCCCTAGCCCTTTTTATATTTGATGTTGGTTAAATTGTTGGCATTTGCTAATAATATGTGTGAAGCGTATGAGGTTGACTATTTCAATACAGGGTTTTCCAACAAATGATTTATTTAAATTACTTTCTAAAAAATAGATGCCAATAGAATTTTTAACTATGTGACACGGAACTGTCAGGCTCACCGCTCCTCACATCTTCTTCTTTTTCTTCAGCCTTCAGTTCACAAGTGGGGTCGGCTCGTCGTGATCGGTTGCGTCATTTTATTTTATTAAATGCCTGATCAGAATGTAATCGCGAGACCTTCAAATCCCCATCCAGTGTATCATGCGACCATTGTTTTGGCCGGTTTTTTGGTTGCTTACCATTGACTTCGATGTTCTGACCAATACTGGTTGTTGAATTCTCGTTAGCGTGAATTACGTGACCACACCATCGAAAACGCCTCTCTTGCAGTTTTTCCTGTTTTTTCCTTCGATCGGTGCAAACCCATATCGATCGCGGATATTCTCATTTCAGACGTAATCAAAACGTGTCACGCCACCAGTGCAATGCAACATCTCCGTCCCCATTACCGCAAGACGCCGTTCATTGTCCTTTATAGTCAACACTCAAACTATAGAGAGCGACAGACGGACGATATTACAGTAAATTTTAGACTTGGGACGTGTGCTGATACGTCGATCACAAAGAACACCAGTTGCGGAATGTCACTTCATCCAGGTGGCGTTAATGCTTGAAACATTTCATTACACAGTTCTCCATTGGCTGGTAGCATTAACTCGAGATATTTAAATCGCTCAGTTCTTTCAATGGCAGTAATCTGCCCCTCCAGATATTTAAATCGCTGAGTTCTGGCAATGGTGGTAACCTGCCCAGAACTGAGCGATTTAAATATCTCGGGTCAATGCTATAAGCCAATGGAGAACTACGTTATGCTCCTCACATAGGGAAACACAAAACCTTTTATACCTGAAGCGTCAAGCTTCCGGTTTCCCGACTTGTTTCTGTTTAGCAATCATTTCCCTTGCAACGGATCGTCGGCTAACTTAATTAGTTTGCCTGCAAAATGGAAAGTAAGACCGACAATGGCAATCATGGTAATTAGGTTGGAGACAAAATTTCAAATATGTGTAAAAAAGGAGAGGAACGCAATTAGTGATTGTTTACAGATACCATATATCCATTTTCAGGTTTACCTCTTTATCACGTTTCATTTGTGTGATGTTTTATAAAGGATTGTTGGTTGAGTGAGGTGGGAAATGCCGACAATGAAAATAATGATGGCCAATAAAAATTGAAGTCTAATAAATGTTGGGATGGGACGCATATATTTTGTTAGGAACCTTTTTAAAATATGCACGGCGCCTTTGAGAATTATGGCTTGCATTTCAGGAAGGACAGCTTCAATTAAGGAATATGTAGCTGTACGAAAGTTTCCATTTTTTTATTGTTTTGCAAGCATTTGCCTTCTGCAGGATCAGTATATTATATTATTATAGAATATTTATGGCTTAAGTATTTTCCGGCGGGGTGAGCTGGCTAATCCCAGATATGAGGATTATCATAGGCAATAAAAAGTAAGTCTAGTTTAAAAATAAAAGGAAAATTCTTAATACATGTTCAAAGGTGAAATATATACTTCGCGCTTGGTAATGATTAAAAAATGGCCCTTTAATAGATGGTGACGTCGCCATACCGAATACGATACAAGATATTTTCACGCTGGGGCAATTGGGAGCCCTACGTTTGACTACAGTCAATATTGCTGAAGCCTTAGCAACTTCAAGTGAGCATAGCGGTGAATAACCTTCCTTCCTTCCTGTTATTATTTAATCATATAGTTACATATAAATACATACTTATAAGATGAAAAATCCTAATTGTTGTTTTCATTTATAAACAAACTTTGCCAAGGCACTGCTCCAACTTCATTAAAATACCTTTTCCTTTTCATTCTTGTATCTTTTGCTATTGAAGCTGTATTTCTCGATGCAGTTAGTTGAAGTTCAGAAAGCTGCTGGCTGTCTTGTCTCCAAGCACCCAATTGAATATCACCATTATTTATATGTTCAACATCAACACTTCCTCTTAAGTAGACCGAGGGGTTGGTTCTCCTTAAAAAATTGTGGAAATAACAACATGCTAGAACTACTATGCTAGCTTTTTTAGGGTTCAAATTCATGCGGTTTATAAGTATGCGGAATCGCGTTGCCACAATTCCAAAAGCATTTTCCACAATCCTTCTAGCCCTTGCCACACTGTAATTGTATACCCTTTCCTCTATTGATAGATTATTGCGGCTGTACGCTTTCATCAAATTCCTCAATAATGGAAAGGCATCATCCCCCACAAAAACAAAGGGCATATCTACTTCTGAAAATTCAAGTATAGCTTGTGAGTGTGGAATGTTAAGTAATCCATAATTCAATTTCGCAAAAAATTTGCTATTATGAAACACACCAGCATCAGAAACACGCCCATTTGCGCCGGCTTCAACCATTAAAAACACATAGTTTGCGCTAACTAACGCTAGTAGTTCGAATGTGATAATTCAGGCCTATTTAAATACCAACTTTTAGACCAAACCTTTCTCCTCTTTATTTGGGTTGGTTCTTGTATATCATCATTACATAGTTCGTCTATTATGACACATAATAAGGCCCTTTTCAAATTCACACTCATGTTTATTTTATTAACTGCACAATTTATAAAATCCACTGCAAATACGTTCAATTCACTCTTAAATCTCTATATATACACTTTTCCCACGCAATCCAATTCAACCACCCACTTCCAGTTCACGACAATGTAACCAAAATTACTTTCACGATGCGCGAATGTACACTCCTCGAGATCTCGCAAGGAAATGAAGTTGCAGCACCAATTGCTGCCTGTGTGGCGAACAAACCGAAACCTCGTTACCAATAGTTATCGTTCCGATGCTTGTAGTTCTTCTAAATAAAAATAAAACTAGGTAGCTTTCTCCTACTACAATATATTTTAATAGTTAGTAAATACGTATTTCGAGAGCTACTTACTCTCTTCCTCAGTACTTAAGTTACTAAATCATTAGGAAGTTTTCCCTGATTTTTAAATAAAACAAATTAAAGGTCTGTAGGGGCAGATGATAAAAAGTTGTTTAAAAGTTAAAGATCCGTATGTGGGTACACATTCTAAAAGGTAAAGAGAAAAACGCAAAAAGGTCCACATGCAGGAAGGGATAATCTTATAACTTTTGGGTTGATGGCCATCAATTATCAATAGTTAGTGGGTGGTGCGGTCCCTATGTTTGTCAGCGAGTTTTTTTAATCAGCCTCGATGCACAATTTCCTGCATCTGTGTTCATCAATTTTGCCGCATCCTTTCGCAATATTTCCAAGCTCTCCCATGCGTCCAAAGTGTGTGGCTTATTCACTGGTCGTACCAGCTCCAAATTTGGCCTCGTCATAGAATGACCCTCCTCGATGACGTGCATCCCAACCGAAGAACACACCGTGTTGGTTCCTCGTCTTTCTCCCTTCTCTACTTCCTTTAGGTGTTCTTGGAACCTAGTCGTGATGAGGCGTTTTGTTTGGCCAATGTAGACCATCTCGCAATCATTGCAGCTGAGCTTGTAAATCTCACTTTTTTCCTCTTCCGTTAATAGGTCCTTTTCGCTCCCTAATTGTCTTTTGAGTTGCGTCTCTGCTTGATCCGACCACTTTTATATTGTATTTTCATAGGAAGGATTTTATTCCATTAACCATTCTTGATTGCTGTATCAAGAATGAACATTCTTTCTTTATGGAAGCCATCCTTGTTTAGGGTGTATGTATCCAGGTTATACTACGATTCGATTTTATAATAATATAATACCAAAATCCCAACAAATTCATATAAAATCTAATCATAGTATAACCGGGGAGGTCAAGAAACGCATGGAACTACAGGCCCTGAATATCACAATCTCGGGTCTCTAAGCGCAACAAGCAAAACAAAACTTAAAGGCATATAGTACCCATTTAAAATTGGCCAGAGAAGCAACATTAATTGGAGCCCCGCTGGATCAAATGTTGGTAAAAATCCAGAGAGCGCCACGAAAAAGACATGTAACGAGCAGTTGAGTTGTTAGAGTTGGGTTTGACGATTGGAAATAAAATCATCTTAATAAATAAATCGTGCGTTTTCACTTTCAAGAAAACATATATCTCGCCACACTAAAAGAGAGCGTGCAACATAGAGTCATAAACCAGACCACTCCAGATAAGAACAAGTCGGGAAACCGGAAGCTAGACGCTTCAGGTATGAAAGGTTTTGTGTATTTCTTTTATAAAGAGATTTGGGTGTGCATTTGTCCCATTAGCATGTAGCACGTAAAATATGCATATATTATGTGAAAATAGCCACTGATATTGACTGATTGATATGCCAAGTGATATTGACATTCACAGTCTCGAATTTGCAGAAGAGCGCTGATTTGACCTAGTATAACTTTGTTAGTAATAGTGCGATTTTTACCAAATTTGGCAGGATCATGCTCTATGCTGTAGCCTATATAATTGCAATGATGTGATTCTAGGGTGAACTTAAGGGGGGTTTTCCTGTCAATTACTAAACATTATAGTAATGTACTATTATTAACTTTATTTGAACAGGTATCGATATGGAGGGTATTTCGGAGCCTAGGCACCATATAGTGGCAGCCCCCTGATTTTTTTCAGATTTTTCGGTTGGGTAGTTTCTGAGAATGGGTTGGTTAAAAAAATGACCACTTTCAACCCCCCGCACCCCCCAGCTTTTCAAGAAATGTCAAAACTAAGACTGGCTTCGAAAAGTACTAATCGAGACCTTTAATTTGATACCCCACATGACTATATTTGATGAAAAAAAAATTTACACCCTCCCTTTGCATGTATGGGGACCCCCCCCTTAAATTCGTCGTATAAGGATGTAACTCACTATATGCGTGAGCGTTCACAGTTCCCACCTTTCTACCAAATTTGGTGCCAATCGTTACAACCGTCTCCGAGAAAAATGCGTGTGACGGACAGACAGACAGACAGACAGACAGACAGTAAACCGATTTTAATAAGGTTTTGTTTTACAAACAAAACCTTAAAAATGAAACGACAACGACAAATAGAGATAAATTTGAGACGCGAGAATCAATTTTCTGATTAGGCTTAAAATGCGTATGAGCAGAAAGATGCATTTTAATGAGTCGACGCGATAATGTATTTCAGATAATTCTAATGAGCGTTTCATTTTTCTTATCTAGTCAATAGTTCGAAGGTTGATTTTAAGACAATGTTGTCCACATATAAGGACACCAAAAAGACATGGAACGAGCAGTTGAGTTGTTAGAGTTGAGTTTGTCGAAACAAATAAAATTATATTAATAAGTAAATCGTGCGTTTTCATTTTTCAAGGAAACATATATCTATAGCGAAGCTCACGACGCAACGATGTGCCCTGTTCGACATCTCGCATAATAATGACCATTACGGCGCGTTGATGTGCACTGGTCGAGATCTCGCAACGAAATGAAGTTGCCGGTCGATTGCTGCGTCTGTGGCAAACGAACCGCAAACTTGGTCACCAACTTGGTTTGCCGTGTGTGGACGCTCTTACGCGATTATCAACCATGTGGAAGAATCGTGAAACCAAATTAAAAACACGATCTCCAATGCGGCCCATGCAACCCTTGGGGGATGAGGTAAGCAGTTCATCAAACGAGATGCTTGGCTTTGAAATGACGATTTTTAAAAGAAACGCCTATACTACGAGCTTCTCGACGATAAGACGCTGGCCAATTGGCAAATTTACAAAAATGCTAACCGGGATGCAAAGAAAGCGCCACTGAAGTCGAAGAAGCAATAAAACGAATGAAATCGTGGAAAGCAACAGAACCTGACGACATCGCATCCGAGCTCTGGAAAGTGAAGAGCTGGGTCCCAACATTGTAGCTCAGGGAATTCGGGTCACTGGGGACGATAGAACATTATTTGATTGGCTAGAAAGCACCACAGTTCCAATATGAACAAGGAAAAGTAGACCAGCAAAATGTCCAAATTACCGTCAGATCCGGTCGCTGTCCTATACCATGAAGATTTTTAAAGACACTGTTGACAATCGTATTGGCGGCGGTTACTCATAGAAAAACACTATGAGAGGCAACGCCATGCCATGTAAATGGCATTTTGGATCTAGAGAAGGGGTGTGACCGTGTGCAGGTATGCTCTATGATAACACCAAGTGCCAGAAAGAATCGGGTGCTGGGTTAAAGTGCTCTACCACGATCCAAAAAGTAAAGTTCGAAATGTGGCGGGTATATTAAAACCGCTTCGTGTCTCTGTCAGTGTTCATCAAGGAAGCGCCCTCTCACCACTCTATTAAAATGAGTTCAATGTCTGTCTGTCTGTCACAGGCACTTTTCTCAGAAGCGGCTATACCGAGTGACACGAAATTTGGTGAGAAGGTGGGATCTGTGGATCCCCAGACATGCAGTGAGTGATATCCTCCTACTTTGAGATTTAGGGGGGTCCCCATACATGTGAAAGGGGGGGCGTAAAATTTTTTTCCACCAAATATAGTCATATCAAATTCTAGTTATGGACATTGTCACAGGGGATTTCCAATGTCCAGCGCTCTTTACACTGCTTTAGGCGGATGATGTTTTCCTAGTATCTAATAAGAAAACTGATCTCGCGCAAATTGTTCAAAAATGGAATGGTCGCTTCATGGTCTCAGATTGAATCTGAATAAAATAGAATTTACCACTGTAGTGGCAGTGATCTGCCCCCGAACAGAGTCATTTGAATATCACCTGCGTTATGAAATTTCTTCACATATTAGTGCAACTTGGATGAAATGGCGTTCCACAACTGGTGTTCTTTGTGATCGACGTATCAAGGACCATCCCCATTCTAAAATTTACTACAATGTTGTTCGCCCTGCCGCCTTCCATGGTTTTGAGTTTTGGGCGACTATAAAAGACAATGAACACCGTCTCGCCGTAATGGAGACGAAGATGTTATGTTGGACTAGTGGCGTAACACGTCTTAATTATATCCGAAATGAGGATTTCCGCGATCGATATCGAGCTGCACCAATTGTGGAAAAATTGTGAGAAAGAACTCACTCGTCAAGATAGGTCTGAACATCGAAATCGATGGTAAGCGAAATAACCGTGGCTTGGTATATTTGATGGGGATTTGAGAGCTTGAGAGATTGCATCCAAATCAGGCTTTTGACAGAACAAAATGGCACAATCGGTCACGATGAGCCGACCTTGCTTGTGGACGGGACTGAGGCTGAAGAAAAAAAAGAAAAGATGAAGTTATCTTTAACTGTATGGTTCAGTAAATGGGGGTTCAATTTGATCCATGCCTGGACCACAACTAGCAATTGGAGTTTTAGTAGCGTTGGCTAATGCTATTTCCAAATGTAGGAAGAAACCTTAATGCTGCAAGACAAATTTTTCCTGTCGAAATCAAACACATTGCAAAGTTTTTCCTGTCGAAACGCAGGAAGATATGCAGCTGTATTGCTGGCATGCTGATTGACCATGATTCACTAGTTACACATATATTCAAAATAGGGATTCCGCAAGATGATACGTGTCCATCCTTAATAAGGAACCGGAATTCACGGAATATTTTCTACGTGAAGCAAAACTGAAGCAATGGTAGTTGACCGCAGCATGTGTACACTGGGAACTCCAACATCGGAACGCGGAACTCTCAACGTAAAACTCGGAATGCTTAACTGCACCTTTCATTTTTAAGTTTTTGTGTAAATACAAAACCTTATTAAAATCGGTTTACTGTCTGTCTGTCCATCACACGCATTTTTCTCGGGAACAGTTACAGCGATTGACACCAAATTTGGTAGAAAGCTGGGAACTGTGAACGCTCACGCATACAGTAAGTTACATCCTTTTACGACGAGTTTAAGGGGGTCCTCATACAGCCAAAAGGAGGTGTACATTTTTTTTTTCAATATATATTGTCATGTGGGGTATCAAAGGTCTCGGTTAGTACTTTTCGAAGCTGCTCTTAGTTTTGACATTTGTTAGAAAGGTAGGGAGCGCGGAGGGTTGAAAGTGATCATTCCTTTAAGGGAGCCATTCTCAGAAACTACCAAACCGAAAAATCTGAAAAAAAATCAGGAGGCTGCCACTATATGGTGCCTGGGCTTCGAAATAATAGTATATTACTATAATTTTTAGTAATTGGCTGCAAAACCCCCCTTAAGTTCATGCTAGCACCAGGAACAACAATATAGGGTATAATCTAGAGCATCATCTCACCAAGTTTGGTGGAACTCTCACTATTGCTAACAAAGTTATAATACGTCAAAGTTGTCGCTTCTTTGCAAATTCAAGACTATGAATGTCAATATCATCCGAAAGTGGATATTCTGACATAATATTGTATATGCACATATTACGTGCCACGTACTAAGAAATACACAAAACCTTTCGTACCTGAAGCGTCCAGCTTCCGGTTTCCCGACTTGGTTTTCTTTATTTCACAATCTGTGTGAACTCAATACACTATGTACTTAGTGATCAGATCAGAACGATAGAGAATAAATTTAAATAAAGGAAAAGCAGTTTTTGATTGAACCTACATTCACATTATTATCTACGAAAAAGCACATAATTCAAATGTTCGCTTTGGTTGCGTTGGCAATACTTTAACCAGTTGGTATAATTCTGGAAGACTCAGTCCAATATGTATAGGGAACTATTCCGGTAATTGCGCCTCGAATATTAGACTCGAGCTGGCCCAAAGTTGGTTTCTTAGCCTCTAGACTAAAGACTTGTCGTAACCCCAGGGAAAATAAGGAAGGGTGTCAAGTTTCATGACGTTTGGCAAGTCTGAAATTATTCGTTATGAAATGACGAAGCTTGCTGAATACTTTGACAGCTGAATGGCTTTGGTAACTTTGACAGTTGCTGAAACATAACGGCTGGAAAAACTACTACTACTCACCTTATACAGTTGACATAATGACGCAACTTGTGTCAACTTTGCAGGTTTCTAAGTTTAAAGTACCGTTACGATATTGCATTTTGAAATTTAGATAAAAGATCGATTTTGAAATTATATTAAAGTTTGAAGACATATTATCGAAATGATGATGACCTTTGCAATTCAATAAATATCAATTTATAAGAAATTTTATGTAGTTTCCGAAAATGGAATCAAATCTGAGAGATAAATGATTGAGGGAGTGGAGAGTTGTGATTTTGTTGGAAAGGCCAATCTTTTTGACATTATTCACAAAAAACGCTATAGCTCTGTAACGGTAAAAGATAGAGTGTCCATTCCATGGTCCAATTTTCCTCAAACAAGTGGAGCTATCCATCATTAAAATTTCTACCATCATAAGGGGAGCACTCTCTATAAAGACAGTTGAACTTTTGTACATGAGAGGCTGGGGACTGAAGTGTTCAAAAAGCTATTTTATTTTCCGCACCTTGGCTAACACAGAGGTCCGCGTATGGACGGGACATTTCAGTTGAATTGTATTTAGATGCTGAGTTTTTGGGATAGCTCTGCGCTGCTCATTTTGGTAATCTCAAAAATTTCCTTTTTTACATAATGAGATGTCGAAATAATGATATTTCGCATAGCTTTCTTGTACATGCATTTCATCATTATGGAAAGTATATAAAATCCACACCTAGTAACGGATAAATGCGGAAAACTAATTCCAAATAGTTGCTGTTTATGCGTATAGGAGTAGCTCATAAATAGAAATTCTCATTACTGCTGGGAGTTTCTTCCCGGTATGCAAATGAAAAGCAATTTCCATCAGCAGTAGGAGAAAATGTAACTGATGGTGTTTGCGTAACACTAACAAAGTATATTTATATTCATACGTATGTTATTTTAGCGGATTGGAATTGAAATTTATTTGTAAATTCAATTATTTCAATGTTTGAAATACAAATTGAAATCTTAACTGTTTACAAATAGTATATTCCAGAGATATGATCCAATTAAATCCTCGGAGCAATGGTATAGATATTTGTGTATCTAAATTAAATCCTATTCAGTGCATTTCGATGCTTATATGTAAATAATATGAGTATTTGTTTATTGTAGCCATTCTCACACCCGAAAGCGAGGGAGGTCCTTGATGAAGACAACAAATTTGTCTGGGTCTAGAATTGAGTCTAAGTAATACAGGGTGCGGCAGCATAACTTCCTTTTTTAAAATGCGCGCCAGTCAGTTAGTTTATGTCATAGCGGAGCGCTAGTGGTCTCGTTCGAGAGGGGATACTGTAAAGTTTTGTCCCGACACGGTTCAGTCGCCATCATACGTTGGAATAGCGAGGAGCGTGCTTTTGCCGTTGAGGTTTACTTTTCAAGCGGATGTTCGGTTATTGCAACACAGCGTGCATTTCGGAATCGCTTTAATTTAGCCCCGTTGGCTCCCGTCCCAGACAGCAAATCAATTGTTAATGGGTCACTACATTCAGACAAACTGCAAGTGCCACAAAAGGAAGAACTGGAGTCCCTCGGCCCGTTAGATCACCTGAGAACATTGAAGCAGTGAGAGCGTCAAAGTTGCGATCGCCACGGCGTTCTGCGCGCAAACACGCATCTGCCCTTGGACTATCCGATCGTTCTGTGAGAAGAATTCTTCGTGATGATCTTCATTTTCATCCCTATAAGATGGCGATAGTGCAGGAACTTTCAGAACGTGACTTCAATTCTCGGATGAACGCGTGTGAGCTTCTTCTTGATGTCGTTCCCGAGGGTGCTATTGTTTTTTTTAGCGATGAAGCCCATTTTCATTTGTGTGGGTCGGTTAACAAACAAAACATGCGCTACTGGGCTGACACCAACCCTCGAGAATTGTATCAAAAGCCTTTGAATTCACCCAAAATCACAGTGTGGTGTGCAATTTTCTCAGCTGGAATTATTGGTCCCTGGTTTTTTTGAGGAAAATGAGGTTACAGTGACAGTGAATTCGGACTGGTATGTAAACATGCTACAGAATTTTTTTTTTCCACGGCTAGAAAATTTGGATTTGGGGGACACTTGGTTCCAACAAGACGGTGCAACAGCGCACACTTCAAGAGCATCGATGGCTGTTTTGAGGGAACAGTTTCCAGAGCACCTTATCTCAATTAGGGGCGATTTGGAATGGCCGGCACGCTCTCCCGATCTGTCCCCTTGTGATTTTTTTCTATGGGGTTTTTTGAAATCCCGTGTTTGTGTGAACCGTCCAAGAACCCTACAAGATTTGAAGACCAACATCCAAGAAGAAATTGCCAACATAACACCTGCTATGCTAACAAGAGTCATGACAAACGTCAGAAATCGGTTTACGCAATGTATGGAGAATGGGGGACGTCACCTAACAGATTTGATCTTCAAAACAATGTAAATAAAAACTTTAGACATGTGCCTACATTATAAAAAATAAATAAATATTTTCCGACGCATACAATAGTTTTTATTGAGTTTTGAAAAAAAGAAGTTATGCTGCCACACCCTGTATATAGGTACCTAAGAAAACGAAATAGAGATGGAATAGACAGTCGTTAAAATAGCCTGGTAAGGAGGGTTCGAAAATTAGGAGGTGACTCAAGATTCAAGAGAAGTTATCTCATCCTAGTCGAAGCAAATACACTGTCTGTTTCACTGTAGAAGTCTGCAATACTCTTCGATCGAAACACAAAGCTCGTCTGAGATTCCAACGCTTCGGTAATGCCGAAGATAGGGCTATCTATTCATCTCAGCTCTCTTCCGATTCCTCTTCAGCTATAATAGTGTATCTTCCATTCCTGTTCCGAATTCCTCCATAGTTGAATTCCTTCTTAAAAACGTTGACGTTAGTGGCGGTTGCGATCCCAATAGAAATCAGAATCACTTTCTAAAATAATGTAAACAGAACATCTCCTTTCCTCTTATTATCATTTATAACAAAAGTTTGTCCGAATGTATTTTTATGGATATGTAGCTGGTATTAACCCCTTACACAAAACGGATGATGTTCCGCAGTCGAAAACTACCGGCCAATATTCATCCTTTCCTTCTTCGGCAAATTTTTTAAAAATATATAAAAGATAGCCTTTCCTCTCGTTTTGGTCAGCTCATATTGAAAAAGCAGCTAAGGTTCAATACTGTCACTCGACTGTAACCAAGTTTTTGGAAATCACCAACTTTGTCGCGAAATCTTTGAATACAAGAAACAATGCCCGTACAATTTATACTGACTTCTCCAAAGCTATCAATTCAATTGACCACTCCTTGCTACTCACCAAACTCCAATCGTATAGACATCCAGCAAGTATTCTCTCATGGTGCCGAAGCTACGCAGAAGAAAGGGAAACCCGCATGCACTTTCTCTGCGATTGCCCAGCTAGAGTCAGGCTATGGACACTGGGTAAACCATTCTTGGGGATCTCAGAGAGATTTCTAGCTGCAGGCTTCCTTCGTGAATACTACGGGCTGGCTCTGATGATCCGAGCCGGTTGGACTTTATCTCCCTGCTCTCAAAAGAGCAGTCACGGTTTTAGGAGTTTGTGGCATTAAAACGGCGCACCACAGCCCCATTTGGACTCCTCGGACCGGCCACTGATACCTACCTACCAGTCTCTCATGGTTAAGATCTTACTTAGATGGTATATGGTAATAAATCGTATCTTCTTCAACCATTGCATTTCGTCTCCACTTTTCCCCTCATTGGGAATACCAGAAGATTCCATCCTCGACCCATTTCTGTTTTTATTTTCCGAATGGTATTCCTTCGGCTACGGAATCTTTCATTGTCATGTTGGGAGCAAAAATTTTTCGGAGGATTCTTCTTCCGTTAATAATAGTAGGATTTCGGCCAAACTTTCCAGTATGGTTTCCTGCCAATGTAACTGTTTCTGCGTGAGAGGGACTGATAGACAACTAATGAACCGATGTTAGTGAGGGTTTATTTTTCACAAAACTTTAAAAACCTACATCGGATGCACGGGACTACGTGGACATTACGACCATGGCTTCTAAGGTAGCTCCGAAAGTCACCATGTTGAAGTGTGATGACTAAATGGGATTGAGGCTATGATCAAAGCCCGTTTTAGTTGGGGGAGAACTATCCCAAAAATCTAAATATATATATGGGGTATACCGCATGAACCGCATCTATGCGCTATGGTTTGCGCTTACCTGAAATGTCCTTCAGCTCCCTTCCACGACTTCCTCAACTATTCTGCGCCAAGTGACCATGGGGCGACGATAATACAACGCGAATGGGTATCGACGAAAACTTGGAGCTTTTGAGTAACATTTCATTTTCCATATGCTATTCCTATATAGCAACACAGAAAGAACACTAGCGCAGAATAGTTTCAACTTGATTTGGTTCGATACGGCATTAATTTGATGCGGACTTAGGACCCCACAATTTTCAAAAAAATATTGATCTTAGTGTTGAGGTAACTGCATTTTCAGATTTTAGGCAGGGCAGCGAAAGTGGATCTAGCGCTCTTAATGCGTCGGACAATATCCAATTAGGCGTCACCGCCGATAGGAACCACGCTTACTAGATATACAAATTGATTGACGCTTTCAATGCTCTGCCCCTTAATACAGACAGGGAGAGTGCGATGACCCATCACACTGAGAACTCTACTTGCCTCTCTTACCAAATCTAAAGCCATTTGGGCAAGTTGCACGACCTGGTGAGAGAGCAAAGAAATGTTATCAACGCAGTCGAGGCGTGTGAGGATAGATGGCATCACCCATTGTATTTTTCAAGTCCTCCGGACGGCATGAAGAACCGATAACAAGAAGAAATAATATTGGTGATAGGATGCAATCCTGACGGACTCGGCTTTGAACCTCAAAACCCTCCTAGATTTTACCTCGGTGCAGCACGTGACATTTTGCGCCATTATATGTCGCTCTGATATAATATAAGAGATGTCCTCTTGTTTAGAGCACTTTTTCGAAATCGATGAGGAGTAAGTGCAGTGAAGATCTAAACTGTATGCACTCTTCTAAAATGTGCAGGTTGTTGATGTGTGAATGCAGAAGGATCCCGAGCGGAAACCAGCCTGCTGTTTTAGCTATTCGCTTTGCCACGGCAGGGAGCACGCAGATATCCCTCCAATTGTCACACTCAAAACGTGTGCCCTTCTTTGGGACCTTGACCATCATCCTCTTCTTCAACTCTCTGGCAAAGGTCTCGGATTCCTAAGATTTCAATACGAGTTGAAGCAGTAAATCAGCGCTAACTACAGGTGCAACGATAAATAACTTTGCGGGGAGACCGTCAAGCTCAACGGCTTCACTTTGCTTGAGTGCATTGATGGCCAAAATTATTTCTCTTCTGCTCCGAGGAACAGTCGGTATTCGCATGTTACGGTGACTGGCTATTTCATTCACAAGAAGAGGAACCTCATCGGATCTAATACGGTTAAGAACCACTTTTTTTCCACCTCCTCGGTTCTTCATTATCGTGGATAAGTAGTCGATCGTTGACGTCCTTCACAGGACCATTGAAAGATTTGCGATCACGTGGAAGCTCTTTTGTGATGCGGTACACATTCCTGAAATCATTGCGATTTGCGGCATCTTCCACTTCTTTTACAAGCGTAATAGCAAATTCTCTCTTGTCATGGCGTACACTACGCTGAACTTCTCGGAGTTCGAGCGCCTTAGGTTCGCCATCATTTGCAGCGTCAGTAGAGCCTTCAACCCATTCGGTTCATCGATCCGCTTCCACGACTTTGCAGTTAGTCAGTGGCAAATGGGTAAACTTCCTGCAAAAAGGATTACTCCAAGTCCACCGTACCTGCATTGCGGGGTAGATCACGCAGGCTCATACAAGATGAAGATGTCTAAGGGGCGCTCCTCGGCAATGTTGAAAGGGTACGGCTGCGTGTTCGTGTGCATGGTGGGAAAGGCTGCACATCTCGAATTAGCTTTGTACTAATGTAATGTAAAGGAGGTAAGTTTGTAGTTTGGTGGAAGCTACCCCTTGTCTATCAATCTCGAATTAGTCAGCGACTTATCAACAGAAGCATTTTTGGCCGCATTCAAACAATTCATGGCAAGAAGAGATTTATGTTCGGAGATATATAGTGATCACGGAACAAACTTTGTAGGGGTGAAGAACCAGATGGATCGGGAAATGCAGCAGGTAATATATTCGGCATCGAAAAAGGTAGCCTCGATTTTCGAAGAAGATGGGGCTACTTGGCGATTTATTCCTGCAGTAACCGCGAATTTTGGTGGGTTATGCGAAGCTGCGGTAAAATCGATTAAGCGACAGTTGAAATGTGTGTTTGATGAGGCGAAAATATTCCCAACTTTGAAGGAATTTACGACAGTGTTATATAAAATTGAGGCTTGTTTATATTCAAGGCTACTGGCCCCACTATTAAGCAATCCTGAAGACCTCGAAGCATTAACACCGGGATACTTTCTGGTGTACCGAACGTTAACAGCATTACCGGAGGTAGATAGATTCTAGCAAGACCTTCACGAACGGTAACGATTGCTTAACATCAGATATTTTCGAAAAGGTGGTCCCAGGAATATTTGCAGTACTTACAATCCAGGACTAAGGAAATCCCTAACGTAAGGCCTGGACAGTTAATGCCGATCCGAGAATGCGACACGACTGCCTCTAACAAGTTAGAACAATTCTTTAAAAAAACTGGATGAAGTCAAATCATCAGACAACAAAATGAGTGACTGGTTTGTCAAGCTCAATGCTGCTAGCCTGAGGATGTAGATCGTATCAACACATCTAACATCCATCGATTACTACGATTATTTAGATATGAAATACTCCAAAATTAGAGATGCATTGTAGGGCCATGGGGATATCTTAGTCCTGCTGGAAGTCGATAGTCTGTTCCCAAACATCCAGAAAATACTAGCCAAAATTGGTCACTGTTACGAGATACCCCGAGTTCCGGAAAGACGAATGTCAGTGTAGAAGGATAATGAATAAATCATGGTGTTCGGGTAATACTAACGGCGCAGTAAACGCTTTTGGCGCCTCCACACTCCTTGTGGCCGCAGTGGCGGTACGAATGCCGCCCTTTTGGCGACGTAACCCGGAGGTGCAGTTCACGCCAACGGGAATCACTGCTGATGTCACAAAATTTAATCTCGCGTTCGTAGGCCTGGAGGAGGAGTCGATTGGGCTCGTCGCCAACATTCTGGAGGAGTGTTCCTACTTTCTTACTTGAAGTTAAAGGGCGCCCTCATCAAGCGACTGTCGGTAAGTGAGTCGGCAAAGCTGAATCACTTAGAGGAGGAGATCCCGTAACTTCACTCAGGTCTTCAGGAAAACTTGCCACCTGCTCTACTGTCAGTCTTTCAATCATTTTTGAAGAAGTAGCCGACCCTCGAATTCGTGCGCCCCTTGCAAAATACAGCAGCATAACTACCGGAAGTAGTCTCTCGCAGCCATCTAAGCATGATGTACATCACACCACATTCGCACACTGGCTCCTCTAGCTTCTCGAAGGTACGCATTACCACCCCAGAAGCTCGCTGTTGCTAAGAAAGAATTCGACACACTTTTAAAGCAGGGCATTTGCAAACCATCAAATGGGTGCTGCTCTACTGCACTACATATAGTCCCAAAATCTAACGGCGAATGGAGACCATGTGGCGATTACAGGCGTTTGAATGCTTAGACCATTCCAGACCACTATACCATACACCTCTGAAAAGGGACCTAGGACTTAGTCAAGGCACACCATCAAATCCCTGTAGCTCCACAAGACATTCCGAAAACGGCAATATGCATACCCTTCGGAATCTTCAAGTTCACACCGATGCCTTTTGGTCTGTGCAATGCGGCGCAAACTTTTCAGAGGTTCCAATTTGTCCTGGGAAACTTTAACTTTTGTTTCATGTACTTGGATGATGTTTTGATTACCTCTTCTTCAAAGTCCAAGCATTTGGAACATCTCAAATGCATTTTTCAACGCCTCCTTGAGACGGGTCTTGTGCTTAACGTTGAAAAGTGCAAATACCTTCAACAGCAGGTGAAGTTTTTAGGCCACATGATTCCCCTTGGGGGAATCCAACCGGATCCAGAGAAGGTTCAGGTCATCATAGATTTCTCACCGTCTAAGACGGTTAAGGATCTGCGAAAGTTTTTGGGCTTGTTAAATTTCTATCGTCGTTCCCTGCCCAAAGCCGCATAACATCAAGTGATCCTCACTGCCAACTTGTCTGGACTCAAGACTAAAGACTCACGCGTGATTGCGTGGTCTACAGAGTCCGTTCTGACTTTTGAGCTAGTCAAACAACAGATGACTGACGCTAAACTCCTGTCATTTCCTCAAACAGATGTACTCCTAGCCGTATTCGTCAATCCCCCAGACATCGCAGTAGGTGCTGCCCTACACCAAAAAGTGAACCAAATCTGCCAGCCATTGAGCTTCTTTTCTAAAAAATTGATTATCGCTCAGCAGAACTATAGCACTTATGATCGTGAGCGATTAGTCGCGTACATGACAATAAGGTACTCCCGATACTCCCAGAAGGCAGGCCGTTCACAGTGATCACAGACCGCAAGCCTCTTACCTTTGCGCCAACTCCGGCACCTGAGTTTCATAAGCCAGTTTACTTTGGACATCCAACATTTGTCCAGCAAGGATAATGTACTTGCAGATGCTTTGTCATGCGTTTCAGAGGTTAAAATCCCGAAGCACAGAAGGATGACGCAGTGCTTCAGAGCCTCAGGGACAACTCCAAATACAAATTTGGAGAGTTTCCCCTTTTCAGGTCGACCTCTGAAAAACGACCTAGATTATATATTCTGGCTGCTTTTCGCAAGGAAGTATTCCATGCAACACACGATCTTGCGCATCCAAGCATTCGGACAACGAATCGGTTTGTCATTAGTAGATATTTCTGGCTATCAATGAATAAGAATGTCAACTCCTGGGTCAGACAGTGCAGCGCGTGTCAGAAGTGTAAAGTCACCAAGCACGTACTGAAAGAGGTAGACTCATTTCCTCGGTCTACAAAGCGTTTTCACACGATCCACATTGACATTATTGGTCCCTTGCGAGATTCGCATGGCTTCAAGTATTGTCTCATAATTATCGATTGGTTCACGCCGACATTTGGGCACAATCCTGCGCCCTTTGCCGCGAGCTTTGGGGTTCCGGCCGAAGTTCTTACTGATCAGGGAGTTCGAGTCTACCCTGCTCTCGGAGTTGGGCAAACTCCTGGGCTTCAAACGTCATCGGACAACTGCGTACCACCCGCAATCCAATGAGATAATGGAACGCTGGCAAAGGACACTGAACGCTGCTATAATGGCCCACGATGACTCCGTTGTCGCAAGTCCTGCCTTTCGTTTTACTTGGCCCACGTACAACCAACCGCGAGGAGTTGCTGCAGTTCCGTCGAGTTGGTATACGGGAGAACTTGAGACTCCCCAGTGATCCTGTGTTTGATACCAAGTTGGCCCTTTCCACCACTGGGTTTTTGCGTTTACTCTGCGACACCGTGGCAAGATTTAAATCACCCCCACCATCCCATCATTCTTCGATGAGGGGTGACATCCCCTGAGAAATCTGGATGTCTGCAGACGCGTCTTGGTTCATTTGAATGTTTTCCGGAAGCCTGAACAAAATGGAGCACTTCTTTAGGCTTGATGTCGGCAGCAGGCCCAAGAACGTCTCGGTGTCCAGGTTAAAGCCTTTTGTCTCCGGAGCTGTGGCTTCTGGGAGAAGGGGTGCACGGCGCGTGAGATTTGAAGTTGGCGGGCCAGGAGCCGGGGTTATCGCTGAAGTATAGTATCAGCTGGGGATGGGGTAGTGTGGAGGCACAGGCTAATTAACACGGATTCGTCCGGGCTCCGCACGGGAACGATGTAATTCACTATGAAGTGAAACTCATCCCCCACTCAGACGGGGAATCCACTGCACTAGCGGTTACAAGACTCGATTGCGCGGCCCCCAGCTAGTAGATGTTTTCGTTCCTAAACATGTGACTTTTCTGTTCATAGTTAAAATTCCATCACGAAATTTCTCATGTTGCGTCCTGCCATGCAAATAGGACCTCGTTGTATACATTTCACCAGATTTAGCAACTACCATAAATATTTGCTCACATACCATATAAAGGGGTGGCATCATACATATGTATCATACTTTACATGTTATGTTCCCCGGGCTGAAATCTTACACCCCCATCGATAGGTCATAGTATTATGAACGTAAACGATGGGATAAAATCGAGAGAGGGGGAAAGGTTTCAACCGAGCAACAATGCTATGATATCCAAGCAATGTGGAAAATGACGATATATTCGTATTATATCAGATGAAAATTGGTCGTGAAAGTATTCAATGTTCGCTGTATATTGATATTATGTTATTGGGTATCCTTGTTTGCTTTCCCACGCTGTTCCTGATATCCTCCGTGGTAGTAAGATAAACATAATATTTATGTATTGCATATTTGGGTTGTATATTTCCCGACATGAGGACGGGTACTAATTTAATAATTTATAGAATTCGCGAAACGGATTCGTTTAAGGATATTTGTTTAGTAAAAGATTGTTTTTAATCAATTTAAGCTGATTGAATTCCCATGTGTGCTTGGGATGCTCTTTCAACTGAACCTGGCATATATGGCAAGCGTATATTCTTTGATAATTGAAAAAATGCAGGGTAAGGTAGTGACTTCTAGCTGGAGTACAGACGAGTGTAATCGAGGAGCTAAATTGTTTTGTCTAGCTATTCAGCATGAAACAAATAAGCAAGACAGCAAGTTATTTATTTTGGGCTGAAGAGTAAGCCTGTCCTGCGGCAAATTAAAGGATGGTTTGATGTAAACATATCCAGTACCGTTCTTAGTGGAATAAAAACACAAAGTATATTCGGAGTTATTTTCCAGTGATGAATCCTATCTGATCTCTCTCGTAATAGGTTACCCGTTAAAGCGACGAAAACACATTGAGCATCGTTAAAAAACATATCATCCCATGAACTACGGTCTAAAGGAGGGGAGACTTCTAATATAGGTGGACATCGAAGCGGGTATTTAATACCGCCCAACAGACGAAAACGAAACTTTGAAAAAAGTTCTAGCCAAAGTTATACTAGATGATGCCAAGGACAAAAAGACTAAACAATTCGTGGAACCGCAAGCTGGACGCTTCACGTGTGAAAGGTTTTGTGTGTTTCTTATAAAAAAACATTTAAGTGGGCATTTGTCCTATTAGTACCTAGCACGTAATATAAATGTCAAAACTAAGACTGGCTTCGGAAAGTACTAACCAAGACCTTTCATTTGATACCCCACATGACTACATTTGGTAAAAAAAATTCTTCACCGCCATTTTGTATACAGGGGGGAGGGGGGTCCCCATATTTCAATTCCACGTAAAACGACGTAACCCACTGCATCGCGAGCGGTCACAGTTCCCACCATCCCACCAAATTTGATGTCAATAGGTATAATCGCTGCCGAGAAAAATGCGTGTGACAGACATTCAGACAGACAGACGGACAGATAGACAGACTCGGACTAGAGCTGATAATCTAGCAGTGGATCGCCTTCGCGAAAAAAAAAAAATAGCAGAGCCCCGCAAACGGCATAGGGACGCTAATATAGAATCCCCAGAGCGGACTCCAAAGCGCAAGAAAGGCAAATTACAGCAAGTGCAATCAACAAACTTTCTCGGTGAAAGTTTACCAAACCATTAGGAGATACGCGTCAGTGACTCTACTTGGACTAAAGTAGAGCGAAAAGGTAGGCCACAAAAGAGGTCACGGCCCGATGCGCTTATTATAAAATCAACAAGCGACCTGACATATGCAGAAATCTTACGGAAAGTAAAAACAGACAGTTCCCTCTTGGACTTGGGTGAACACGTGATCCGTATAAGACGCACGCAGAAAGGCGATTTGCTCCTTGAGCTTAGGCCAGGACAGAGTAACTCCCACGATTTACATAAGAAGATCGAGTCATCACTAGGCAAAGTAGCTAAGGTAAAGGTGAGCCAGGACTCAATGCTAATTGAATGCAAGGACCTGGATGAGATCACCACAAAAGCGGAGATCTGCGAGGCCTTAAAGACTCAACTCGGGCTAGATTCGATCCTTGAGTCCAATGTGATAAGGCTGCGAAAAACATATGATGGTACTCAGACGGCCACAATAGCCCTACCATTCGAAGCAGCAAAAAAGGCTGTTACTGTTGGCAAAATACGCGTCGGTTGGGTCAGCTGTCGACTGCGAGAACAGATATCGCCAAAGAAGTGTTTCAAATGCCTGGAATTTGGACACATCTCGAGAAACTGTTCCAGCAAGTACGATAGATCTAAGTTGTGCCGAAGATGTGGAGAAGAAGGGCATATTGCCAAAGAGTGCAATGCGAATCCTAAATGCCTGCTATGCAGAGAAACACAGGAGGGTAACGTCGATCATGTCACAGGCAGTTACCGATGTTCGGCGTTTAAAAAGGCGATTTCAGCAGCTCAGGAGCTGCTTTCTCAAAGCGTGCTGGAATATGAAATTGACGTTGCCATTATATGCGAATATTACAAAGGCTTCCACAGTGGTGTCTTTGTATCAGACAGAAGCGGCAAAGCGGCAATCTGGACTTGCGGAAACCGAGCCATCGAAAATACGAGCAATAGGATAGAAGACGGATTCACAAGAGTCAAGGTAGGCGGCATTCACGTATTCAGCTGCTACGCTGCGCCTAGCCTCACGCTAGATGAATTCGCATTGATGTTGGAAAAATTAGCTTCCGAAGCAAGCTGCCACAACCCAATAATAATAGCTGGCGATTTTAACGCTTGTGTCTATCACGGTATACATTGCAGCTATTTACTGCCCTAAGCAATCCTTCGACTCTGGCTTTTCCGACCTCAACGCTTCTTGCTCCTCTCATCCTCTGAACCACGAGAGGTAGCCAAGTCTTGAGCCCTCGTCATTGGCGGGACCTGAATGCCAAACATCCTTCATGGCTCGACAAAAACCCCAATTTCAATGGTCACCAACTCCAGGTCTTCTTCCTCAACCCGAAGTATGTCCCACTTTAGTTTTGCCCAACCAACCTTTTTCCACTCCAACTGTCACTCCTAACTAGATCACTTGGTAATTTCCTCTAACATCACTATCATACTAGACTGTAACATCTTCCCTTTCGTAGAGACATTCAGCTAGAGGCCGCATATTGCTCGAAGTATTTTCACGTTTGAACGTTGTTCTGGCGAATACTGTTGGCGTCAATACTTTTCGGAGACGGGATATGGGATCGGTAATAGACCTCACCTTTGTTAGCGATTCATTATTTAGGGATCTCCAATGGCATGTGAGCGAGGAATATACGCACAATGACCATCAGGCTATCATCTTCCAGATGGAGCGTACGACAGGAGCAAAGCGAAGCAAGAACACTGCAATATCGGGTTGGACCTCCAAAAAACTTGATGAGGAAATGTTCGAGGAAATACTTCTGCAGGAAGCGATGCCGGTGGGAAATGCACGAGAAAAGGTGGCACAGGTCCTTGAAAAGTTACAAAAAGCTTGTGACGCTTCCATGCCTCGCCGCACGGTACTCAAAAAACGAATGCCCAACTTCTGATGGAATGCCGAAATCGAAGAACTTCGTAAAGTTTCCCTTAAAGCCAGAAGACACAGCCAACGTTGCAGAAACCGGTCTGAGTCTGAAGAGTTGCACAACCAATATAAGAAGGCGAGGAAAGCATTGCAAGCAGCCATCTCTAGAAGTAAAACTGAACACTTCAAGAGATTATGCAAGGAAGCGGACTTCGACCCATGGGGAGGTGCATACAAGGCAGTTATGGCAGCAATCAAGGGAAAGCGCTCACCGCCGATCACCAACTCTGATTTGCTGCGGGAAATCATTAGCACTCTTTTCCCATACGTTTCAAGTGAGTCGAACCTACCCACTGTCCAGGTAGATCCCGGTGAAATTCCCGAGGTAACCACGAAAGAAGTCCTGAAAGCCGCGAAGAAGATTGCCGAAAATAAAGCCCCAGGTTTAGACGGCATTCCGAATAAAGCACTGACAGTGGCCGTCAAGACAGTTCCAAGGTGGTTCTCTGAAACATTTACCACGTGCCTCAAAGATGGGATTTTCCCGGAAGAGTGGCGGAAACAGAAGCTTGTGCTAATCCCGAAGCCAAATAAACCTTTGGGTGATCCTTCGTCTTATAGACCTATATGCCTGCTAAACGGCATCGGCAAACTTTTCGAACGGGTCATCTTCAATAGGCTTGTACCAATCACAGAAAGGGAGGGTGGTCTCTCAGACAGGCAGTTCGGATTCCGAAAGGCAAGAACTACTGTCAATGCCATCAGCACGGTGACGGAAATTGGAGCAATGGAGGCCAATAAATCTTGCGCGGTAGTTACTCTCGATGTGAAAAATGCCTTTAATACGGCAAAATGGAACAAAATAATTGCGACTTTAACCAAATTGGGCGCTCCTAAATATCTGGTGCACATAGTCATGGAATTTCTCCGGGAGAGGATATTGTGTTACGATTCGGACGATGGACCTAAAACGTATACAACAACCTGCGGGGTTCCACAAGGATCAGTCCTCGGTCCTCTCCTGTGGATAATAATGTATGACGGAATTCTAAAGTTGCAACTTCCCAAAGGAGTGATAATCATTGGCTTCGCAGACGATATCGGAGTAACTATCGTCGCACAAGACATTGATGAGGTCGGGGTACTCACAAACGAGGCAATTTTCGAAATTAGGTCTTGGCTAGAGGAAGCTGGTCTGACACTCGCGGAGCATAAAACCGAGGTAGTTTTGATTACAAAGCGAAGGAAGCAGACGTCGGTAAAGGTCAGGATTGGAGAACACATAATACAGTCGCAGCCAGCGCTTAAATACCTGGGAGTCACGGTTGACCAAAGACTGAAATTCAAGTCTCATCTTGAAAATTTAGCAACCAAGGCTTCCGGAGTGGCTACATTGTTGGCAAGAATGTTGCCAAATATAGGTGGTCCTAGGCAAAGCCGTCGGCTCCTAATCTCGAGTGTTGTTAGCTCCATCTTGCTTTATGCAGCTCCAGTCTGGGCATCGTCTTTGAAGGTGGAAGCAAACAGAAGAAAAATCGCAGCCCCATACCGATTGAGCGCATTACGTACATCATGCGCTTACCGTACAACTTCAGATGAAGCAGCTTGTATGATAGCCGGCATGATCCCCATCGACATCTTGGCGAACGAGGGCCGACGGCTCTATGACCCATCATATGCAATCGGTGAGTCTTATACCAATCGTCGGCAATTGGCACGAAGTGATTCTATTTTGGAATGGCAAAAAAGGTGGGATGAATCACTTAAAGACGCTGGACACACAGGATTATTCCAGATGTCTCTAAATGGATCAAGCGAAGGCACGGTGAGGTTAGTTGCCACTTAACTCAATTTCTAAGCGGACACGGAGGGTACCGTGCATACCTTCATCGCTTCGGGCGTGACGACTCCCCATATTGCCCAGCATGCGTGATGATTCCGGAAGATGCGGAGCATGTTGTTCTTAACTGCCCGCGGTTCGCTGCACACAGAGCGGAGGCGGAAATTAACGCCGAGGCACGGTTGACACCCGAGAATATCGTGGACCACATGCTAGCTTCTGAAACATCTTGGAGGGCGGTTGAAAAATTAATGAAGGCGATCCACAATCTGCTGAGGAGGGAGGAGCTTCGGAGGAAAGTGACAAATAACGACAGAAGCAGCAGTTGATAACTGATTCTGCCCCGCGATGTAATACCGAAATGGCAGTCCCGTGGGGTAAGCGAAGGAGAAGGAGGTGGTTTTAGTGAGTAAAAGTCTCACATAACCGTATGGCAGGAGCCAGCGGTAGGTTTTGAACCTTTCCACTTTCCAACGTATAAAAAAAAAAAACAAAAAAAAAAGATAGACAGACCTGTGAGGAGTTACCAGATCACGCATCAGGGGGATAAGGGAATGCTTGGGGATGCGTATGAATATGTACTTGTACGTTTTCGAAGGTGTGCGTGCAAAGGCATGGGCAGGTGGGGTAGGTGGAAGAAAAACGCCCATCCATGAATAAAAATGGCTATGGGAAGGTCACCCAGAATAATAAACTAATATGGACGAAGAGAAGGTGTACACACTTACGGTACGGGGTCGGAACCCCAGTGTCGGCTTCTTTTGTGAGTGGGCAAGCAGGCTCCCGGTCATCGATATCCTTCGACTGCAGAATCTCGATGGTTGACAGCTTGGCCACTATGGGATCTAATGCTACAAGCAGCTTAGATAAGGAGGTATTTAAACCGAGCACATCACTCCCTAGAATACCCATAACAAAGGCGTATCACCCGCATTGAAGAAGGGGCCTAAAACAACGGAAGGCGGGAAAATAGTGGTTGGAATTACGTTGGACCAAAGAAGCCAAAAAAGAAGAAAGAGAGAATGAGGATCCGCCCGAGGCGATCATCATTTCAAGCAAGGAAGAGTGAAAGTTGACACTGATCTCAAAGATTTGGACGGAAATGCAAGTAGGATCCGGGGAACCAAAAATTTACTTAGAGAAAGTGCTGCCATGAATGCTCAAAGGCAGGAGATTACTATACAGTACATGGACCTAGATGAGGCCATTTCTAAGGTGGAAATTTGCACTGCCTTAGTGGAACAGCTCACTGCAAGCTGCACGACTTGCAGGAGGCATCCATTGTAAGCCTTAAATAGGTGCATAGAAGTATACAAACGGCGACCACCCGGCAAGCTGCTGGATGTCGGCAAGGTCCGGCCTAGAGAGCAAATCTCATTGAAGAGATGCTTCATGTGTCTCTTGAACTGACATCTGGCTGATCGATGTAAACCTGGAGAAATGGGTTACATGGCTCGGGATTGTAAAAAGGATCTCAAATGCATGTTCTGTGATGAAAAAGAGGGCCTGGACAGCGGGGATTGTAACAATGATCCCAAATGTATCTTGTGTAATGAAAAAGAGGGCCTGGACAGCGGGGATATTACCGGAAGCGGAAAGTGTTCCGAGTTCAAAAAGACGTTAACTACAGGGGGAAAATGAGGTTGATCTAAATCAACCTCAATCGCTGTTGGGTCGCTCAAGACCGGCTCTTCCAGACCATCCACGAATCAGAGGACCAAGTGGTTATAATGAGTGAACTCTTTAGTAACCCTAACGATAATGAATGGGTAGTTGACCCTACAGGTAGGGCGGCCTTGTGGGCATGCGGGTAGCCATGCAGGAATGTATGAGGCAGTCCACAAGTGAGTTCGTATGGGCATAAATAGACGGCATATACGTCTACAGCATCTATGCTCCTCCAAGCCTGACTTTGGCTGAATTCGAGGACATATTGGACAGACTGGTCTTGGATACAAAAGGACGTAAACCAAAAGGCATCGCCGGTTAATTCAATGGATGGACTACAGAATGGGGAAGTTCACTGACGAATGCAAGAGGGTGTTGTCTCTTGGAGGCTTTCGCACAATTAGATATAATATTGGCTAATGACGGTCAGGTTAATACTTCCCGGAAAAATGAGCGCGGTTCGGTTGTGGATCTAGTCTTTCTTAGTACTTCACTAGCTCCCAATATCTCCTGGAACGTCAGTGAACAGTGCACTCATAGTGATCACCAGGCAATAGTCTTTGACCTCAAGAGCAAGTCAAGCGAATGGAAACCTTCTGGTCCAAAAATGAGGAGAATATCAGGTTGTTCTGCGAAAGCAATTGACGAGCAAACATCCACAGATGTGCGGTTGGATCAGGACACTATACCTGGTGCATCCTTCGGAAAGACCCCTCCGTATCACGGAATGTATTCCCCAGTAAAAGGCCAAACTGCTGGTGGAATACTGAATTGTGTGACCTTCGGTGGGCGTGTCATCGGGCCAGACGAGCAGCTCAGGGATCAATGGCTAGGATTGACCAGAAGGTGAAGCAACGAGCGTACAAGGAAGCTCGAAGAAACTCCAAACTGGCTATACAACTATGCAAGAGGGAGTGCTTCAAGCAATTCTGTGCAGAGGCGGATATGGAGCCATTGCGAAGCGCCTAAAGGGTTATGATGGGGAGAATTACAGGTCAGGCAGCTCCGCAAATTACATGTCCCGATCGCCCCTGCGCGTTCAGGGTTTGTTCCCTTAGGAGAGCACGAGGGGTTGCAGTCTACAGATATCTTTAGATGTGGCTGGAATACCCTCAGTAAAAGAAGTACTGAAGATTTTCAGTAGGCTGGAAGAAAACAAAGAGCCAGGCCTGGACGGCATACCAAACAAAGCCCTTAAGTCGAGGCCAGACATATTCGTAGAGTTGTTTGAAGCACGCTTGGCGGATGGCATCTTTCCCAAGACATGGAAAAGAGAAAGGTTGGTGTTGTTGCCTAAACTTGGTAAGTCTCTTGGTGAACCATGTTCCTACAGACCTACATCTCTATTGGACACTAAGGGAAAATGTTGGAGAGAATCTACAATAGATGGCTCCCGGCTGCAGAGAGTGTGGGAGGTTTATCAGACCGACTATTCGGCATACATACGGTCAGATCAACCGTCGACGCCATCAAACTCATCATTTGCTTAGCTGGAAATGGGATGCATGGAAGGGGTGGCATTTGCAAGAATTGTGTTGTGATTACCCTTGACGTGCAAAATACGTTTAAATCGCCAGTTGGAACCTTATAAGGTTCCTTATAAAGAGGTCATTGGCGGCGATTGGTGTACCCAGTTACTTAACTATTTAACAGATAGAAGGCTCTGGTACGATACAAACAATGGAACCAAAGAATTCACTATCTCCGCGGATGCTCCATATGGCTCTTTTCTTGGACTGATATTGTGAAAGATCATGTATAATGATGTCCGCAACGTCGCAAAAGATCTGGTGGATGTGGAATTATATTAATCCGAAACAATCACTGCTATAAAGAAGTGGCTGACAGATGCAGATCTTGTACTCGCGGAGGATAAAACAGAGGCGGTGCTTATCAAGAAGCGGTGTAAAGAAACCACTGCCCGTATTTGAATGGGGAACCATATCATCACTTCAAAACCAGCAATTAAATACTTTGGAGTGATGATATTATAGATGCGGGGCTGAATTTTACTTACAACATATTTGCACTTAGGTGTCCAATGTTAGCATGGTCCTGGCAACTCTCCCAGCTGCAACGGTATTCCGGAGAACCCGGAAAATGTTTTCTTCCATTGTCCTAGATTCGCAGAGGAAAGGAAGGGTATAGGCGAGAAACTGGAAGGAACAGCAGCACCGATCCCTACAAGCAACCAGATTTTTTTATTCCGAACAAAAGAACATAGAAAAGTTAACTTCGCTACAATAATCCCCGGAATGTCAGCTGGTTTTGTAGCAATACTTCTCTATCGTTTCACATTAGGCCGAGACAAATGCTAAACATACATTTACTAATACACAGCGTGACATGTACGTATATGGTCGACCCATACAATGGTGAAAACAGCAACAAACAAAAAAGGTTAATGATCATTTTTGAATATTCAAAAATTTCCATACAAGAATTGAAAATATTTAAATGGGTTTTAGAATTGCGGGAAATTTGAAAGGTAAAAGTGTTTTTTGTGAGTAAAGATTTCAGAAGATATATATGTAATTGTATGTGATTATTTCTAAATTAATATTTTGAAATTTGTTAATGTTTTTGTTAAATATGCCTGGATGGGAAATAGGAAAGTGGAGATATTGAAGGATACTAAATAGTAAGTAAAGGAAAAACGTCGCCCACCATCAAATGAACCTTCTCATCAGATCGCCGCATCTTCGCCAAGGAGGGGTGGATGTGTGCAAGCCCGTGTCGACGGTCAAACAGGGGAATCCAAACAGATCACAACCTCGATCGATGTTTCACTTGCCTCAGATGTATATTGAGACGCATCATTCGAAGTTCCCTCCCTACGTGCCCGCACCTCAACATACAGCTGAGGCAGGAGAAACATCGATCAAAGATGTGATCTGTCATGGATTCTCCTGTTCGATCATGCGCACTTGGGCCCGGAATTTCACGGCGGGGTTGAGCTTTGGTTTTTTTTTATTATCATTCCAGTTTAGCCCGCGTGATATTATTTCAGTAGGCTCGCGTGAATTTCTCTGCTTGTTTATTTTTTTAAGACCCGGTACGGATCCAAGCATCGCAAAGAATACGCGAATTTTTGTAAAATGACACGTAAGGGATCGAAGTGTTCGAAGGATCACCATAACTTTCATAACTAGTATGTCAGCAACACAGCCGTCTGTCAGTAAATCACGAAACGTAGCGAAAGAATTGAGAAACGAAAAACAGTGGGAATACTGTGAAGGTGTAATATAGGATCCCGCCTCTTACTCCTTAAGTTTCAGATCGCCACAGTTAGTTTTTGGTAAGCTGCGTAACGATAAGGTTTGGCAAATACGAGTAATGCATGGCTATTGTTACCTTTGCGAGTGTGGAAAGACTGAAAAAGAGATTCATAAAACGCTTAGACTATCGAACGTTAAAACAAATCAAAGTTCGGCCGAAAGAGGGGCGTCCGACGTCTGCACGACAGCTGAATGTTGTGCAGGCTGTTCGTTCAAGAGTTTAGCGGAATCCATTGCACAAACTAAAGCGTTTAGCAAATGACATGAACGTCATTTACTTACGTCTAAATTAAAAGAAATTAAAAGAAATCCATCTTCAGCGATGGTAAAAGAACTGAAAAAAAACCCTTCGCCAAAAACGAACATCACAAATTCTTTTTACGGATGAAAAAATCTTTTCTATGGAAGAAAAATTGAATTGCCAGAGTGCTCAAAAGCGGTCATGAATATCAACCAATACAAAATTTTACGGCTTAGAAATTTTTTCCCTGCGGCAGCTTGAACTGACAGCGTTTTTGAAGTTGGGGCTCCTGACTGTGCGGTTGATCCTTGTCGGCGGCCCCGGTTTCCTGCGGTGACGTCGTCGAAATCAGCTTCCGCTTCTTAGGGGCTGGCGGCTCAACGGACTGATCAATGATTTCAGCACTAGACGTCGGAAGCACAAAAGAACCAACGGAATTTTTCGCGTCTGCAATATGTCTACTTCACGCTATGCTCTTCAATTCAGCGACGATCTAAGCACCTCTCCCAGCAAAATAAACGGCACGAACCTTCCAGTCGCCGCTGATACGGGATGTCCTCGACAGAATTCAACTATGTGGTGGCCACAACCACGACGACGGCGTTCCACTAAATGAATTTCTTGCGACCGTTCATTCGAAGCTGCGTTCGCGGTGCTGCGTCTGGCTTCTTCAGGAGCACGGTTTGGCCACCTTTCGCCGTTTTCGCAACGCGCGGCACACAAAAAAACAGCACGAACTGGCCCTGCGACAATGTCGGCTCTCGCTCAAGTCCTGGCTACGCTGCCTGGCTCTACCTGGACACAATCGTCGCCTGCCTTTTCTCCTCGTTCCAATCAATCGGGAATTTTATTCCAATTATTCTCGAACCGGGCGAGTTCTTCGGGGTCACCAATTTAGTTGCTTATCACTCTAATTTATTATTACAAAAAACATCAAGGATATACGAGTACAATGACAATTCAATTAAAACTTGAATTCAACTGAAAACTTAAAATTGAAGAATACTATGAGGAGTTCTTCCCCTTTCTGTGAATGACAAGTAAATTCTTAAGTTTTAATTCGACCAGTTTGGCCGAACGCTAGCAACTAACTCCCTTCAATTATTTACACAATTTTTCACATCAGTTGGCAAGGCCTACTACGCCACGGATGTAGAAACATGAAAAAGTATGTTTTTAAGGTTCTACCCATTTATTCAACAAACACCGAGAAGGTCGAGAGAAAGAGTGCGTACAAGAGTCGGATGGCGTCGAATTTATATCCTTGCCGATCCATATAGTGACGTTACTTTGTTGAGCATATCAGCTGTTGAAAGGCGTTGTCATGTTGGTGCTGTCATGTCATTACCATGTCGCTACACTGCTCCCTCCTGAGTAGTTTTCACGGTTAACGGCTGGAAAACTACGTATCGAATATTACTCGCCTCTCACTCGCTGATTTCGCTCTTGGTCCTACATACATTTTGGGAGCCAAACTTATTGGTCGTTGGGCTGCTTCCGTTGGATCAGATGTTACTTCGAAATAGGCAGGTTTTAGTCGCTCGACGCTGATATTTGTTGCTTTGCCCTGAATTTCCATTTTAAAAACGTTGTCGGAAAGTCTTTCTAACGCCTTATATGGTCCTTCGTACGGATGCTCTAGCGGCTTCTTCACTCGATCAATCCGCACGAACACGTGTGAGCATGTAGAAAGATCCTTGTGGACGAAACCCTTCCTTCTATCATGTCGAGAGATTGGCGTTGCACGAACTTGCGTCATATGGTGACGAAATTTCTCAACGAAAAATTTCGGATTGGGAGGCATTTCCTCGTCAAGAAAGAACTCTCCAGGAATGCGAATCGTTGTCCCATAGAATAGCTCAGCAGCTGTTGCGCCAATATCCTCCTTAACGCTTGTACGAAGACCGAGCAAAACCGTTGGCAAAACTTCGACCCATTCACGGTTGTTGTGGCACATAATAGCTGCTTTCATCGATCGGTGCATCGCTCAATCAATCCGTTAGAAGCAGGTTGGTATGCAGTGGTTCGAATCTTTTTGCAACCCACTAAGTGTGTCAGCGACTGGAAGATCAAGGATTCGAACTGGGATCCTTGGTCCGATGTTAATATAGTAGGTGCTCCAAATCGTGAAATCCAGTTGGTGTAGAATGCGTCTGCGATAACATCTGCCGTAATTGATCGTATCGGAACCGCTTCAGGCCATCTCGTAAATCTATCGATCATAGTCAATACATACGAGTGACCTTGTGATTGCGTTAGCGGTCCGACAATATCGATATGTACATGACTGAATCTCGTGTCCGGCATATCGATTTGGCCATGCGATGGTTTTGCATGTCGTCCAATCTTACTTCGTTGACACGCTAGACATGTTCGTGCCCACTCGAGAATGTCCTTGGACATACTAGGCCAGACATATTTTCGGCAAATCAGCTTCTTCGTGACGCGTCCGCTTGGATGAGATAGTCGGTGAGTAATCTCAAATATTCTCCTCCTGAGAAGTATTGGGATATACGGCCGTATTTGGGGAGTTGACACGTCGCAGTACAACATTGTATCCTTGTCGTCAGCTCGCAACTTTTTCAAATCCAAGGTTGTTTCAGAACGCAGTAGATGCTGGAGTTCCTCATCGTTTCGTTGCGCTGTAGCTAATTCTTCGGGCGTTATGGCAACCGGCAATGTAACAGCACTAATTCGGGACAAGGCGTCTGCTGTAACGTTTTCCTCGCCAGTGACGTATATGATATTGTTCGAGAATTGGCCGATATAGTCCAGTTGCCTTAATTGCCGTGGGCTAGCTTTATCGGCTTTCTGTTGGAAGGCAAACGTTATCGGCTTATGATCGGTTTTGATTAATAACTGACGACCTTCGACCATGTAGCGAAAAAACTTGACTGCACTGCAGATTGCTTGGAGTTCTCGATCGTAAGTGCTGTACCTACGTTGTGTATCGGAGAACTTCTTCGAAAAGAACCCGAGCGGTTCCCAAACATCGTTGTTCCACTGTTCGAGAACTGCTCCCATAGCCGTGTCCGATGCGCCTGATTTGATGGCGTTGGCAATTTGCTGTTTACACTTTTCAAATGAGACATTTGCACGTGGATTCCATTCTATTTTGCGTTTATCCCGTTTCCTTGCACCAATGAGATACTCGTGGAGAGGTGCTTGAATTTCGGCTGCATTCTACAACGATTTTCTATAGAAATTAACAGCTCCTAGAAATCGTCGCAAATCGGCAATTGTTGACGGTTTTCCGAAATTCAAAATGGTTTCCACTCGTCCTGGAAGGGGCTTGATGCCATTTTCGCTCACCAAATATCCTAAATATTCGGCAGAAGATGTTCCGAAGCTGCATTTATCGACATTGATGGATAATCCGTATTCATGGAGTCGATTAAATATCGCCAATAAGTGCTTCCGATGCTCCTTGTTCGATTTAGAAGCGATAAGAATGTCATCGATGTATGGATAGCAAAAGTCCAATCCGCGGAGTGCATGATCAATGTACCGCTGGAAAGTTTGTGCGGCATTACGTAGACTGAACATCATTACTCGGAACTCAAAAAGCCCAAAAGGAGTAATGACAGCTGTTTTGGGAATGTCCTCGGGTGCTACAGGAATCTGGTGGTATGCTCTCGTCAGATCAATCGTGGAAAATACCTTGCATCCACTCAGTTTGTGCGCAAAGTCACTAATGTGAGCGATGGGGTACTTATCTGGGACGGTGATAGCGTTCAAACGCCGATAATCTCCACATAGTCTCCATTGTCCGTTTTTCTTCCGTACCAAGTGTAACGGGCTCGCCCATGGGCTACTCGATGGTTGGCAAACTCCCTGTTGTAGCCTTTGCCTCGCGCAGTTTTTCGGGCGTTAATCGTCTGGGTCGGTCAAAAACAGGCGGTCCTTTAGTCAGGATATGGTGGTAGATATCATGAGCCATCACTTTCGCTCGGTCAGATGGAATTGTGATGTCGACAAAATCTCTCAGAATGTCATGATAACTTTCGCTAGACTTCAGTGTTGTCATACCACAAGTTATGGTGCCAGTGAGCTTTGCGATCCAGGATAAGTTGGTCTTTTCGTCGATTATCTTCCTCCTGCGTAGGTCCACTAATAAGCCATAATGGTGCAGCAAATCGACACCAATTATTGGTTGTCGAACATCCGCTAAAACGAACCTCCAGGTAAACGGTCGTCGTAAGCCGAGGTCGAGCGTTATGATGCGATGTCCATATGGTTTAATCGGCGTATTGTTGGCGGCATAAAGCTGAAATTGCATTGGCGTGTGCTGATTTTTGTCTTTAGGCAAAACTGAAATATCAGCACCGGTATCCACCAGTAAATGCATGCCGCTTTTCCGATCGAGTACTAATAATCGGCTGGGTTTACTGTGAGAGGGGTCGTCCTCGACCGCCGAAATTCGGGACGACGAATTTAGTTTTCCGAAGTCGCGGAATTATTTTGCCACTTACATGGCGGTCGGCAATTACGTGCTTGTTTCCCAAACCGTTGATGAAAGAAGACCCTCGATTCCGTGAACCTGATCTTTGCCTTCTGGTGCTCCGTTGTTTGGATCGGGACCGGTTGCGTGTCGTGATTTCCAGTCGGGTCAATTTGGCTCAATATTTGCTCCAAGACATCATTTTCCGTGGATGCCTTCTGAACGGTGGAAATGCAAGGCAGTTGTTGCATCTCGATCATTAAATCCGCCATTTTCGCCAATTTATCGACGTCTGCTTCGTTAGAAATCGCTAACACCATTCGAATATTTTCGGGCAATTGCTCAAGTAGCAACGATCTTAGCATGGCGTCAGTTACCTGCTCTCCGCCAGTGTTTCGCAAGTCCTGCAGGTAATGCGATGGTCTCTTTCCTTCCAAATTTTTCCCTTGGAAAAGTCGTCGCAGCTTGGATTCGGCGGACTCTGCAAATGCTGCCAATATCCTCTCCTTCACGGCTTCCTACTTATTTTTTGCCGGAGGATTGCGTGCTATCGAGATCACATGCGGAAGGATTTCCGGCTCGGCAAATTGTATCACATATTTAAATCTTGTTTCGTCCGACGTGATGTGATTAGTGTGGAACGCAGCCTCTACCTGCTCAAACCAAAATGCCGGGTCGGGTCGATAAAATGACGGAAATTTTTGTATGCGTGCCGCTTCCACGAATACGCCTGCTGGTCGATTAGCTATCGGCGGCCGGAAATCACTCTGAAGGGATGTTTTCGGCTGTTGGTGCTGTCATGTCATTACCATGTCGCTACACGGAGTGCACCGGTGGTGGCATCTATCTGTCGAATTAACAACATTCGAAATAAATTTCGAATGTTGCTAACCCTGCTGCGCCACAAAGGCGTGAAGAACATTCACTTTTGTGAAACTGGTGTCAAGACCAAGCAACAGATGTTAGAGACCGTAGTTGAGCCACTGAATGAAAGCTTCCCGCCCACAAGGCCAAGAAAATTGAAAATTGGTTATCGGTGAATATTCCAGATTTCATAGCATTGGCTGACTGGCCTTCCGGAAGACCAGACTTAAATCCATTGGTTCTTTGTGTAATAAGCTTAAAGAAGTCGCCTGTCGTCGTTAGTACTCCAATTTGCCACTTTGAAGGCCAGTGAAAGTCGTGCGTGAAATTTTCAAAATACTGACAGTGTATGGTATATGTGCTGTCAGCTCAACATAATATTTGTCAATTCCTACAAATTCTACACCCTCTCTAGGACTCATTCCATTTTATTTCTTCTATTGTCGATTTGATAAATATTGTACTTGGTTTTCAGTGGAAATTCATGCTTCGTCGGTTCCTGTAATATAAATCTCTATTTAAATTTTGGTAGTGCTCCTGCTGAAACCTATTTCATAAAACCCTTCTTTCAAAAATTCATATGAGTTTTACACCACCCTCGTAATACTCATAAATCCTTTTCCTTTACTCGTATGTCCAATTAGTTTTTTGAATTTCCCTTGTATCGAACGACAGGCTCTCTCGTTCGGTAACATTGAATATATTTCGGCTTCCATAGTTGGATTCTCTCCTCGATACCATCGATTTCCATGTCGGACGTATTACTCTCATATTCAATATGTGCTGAGCTTAACCTTGACATACCCTCCATGAACAGCGTATGATCGTTATGGATTTCTGCGTCCAGTTCGTACTGTACAGGCCAATGATTCTATGTACCTATGGTATTAGCATCCTAGCGAGTGGTATTAGTATGTTGTTCCGAGGTAGTTCACACATAATCCCATCGTGATTGAATTCCTCCTGGACCGAAAAGGTGGCAGATTCGCAAACAATTGGAGCTTTATCCTTGTTCCCTTTGGTCTTAAACTACAAACGTAATGTGACATGTAAAATTCTGAAGATACTATACAGTGCCTCAGTCTTTTGGTTTTGTGTCCTCTGTATCTGCATCTACCCAAAAAGAAGAACTGAGGATATATGCATACGTATTTGATGGAAAAGTCTGGATTGAATATTTTGCAAGGAGACAGAAGTTATTACCATGACACCTCCATGGCCAAGTGAAATTCTGCTGCAAGTTTCCAGCTATGCAGGGTTGATTGCTGTGTCTTTATGGAGCCACAAGGGAGTGGAACATTCTTAAATTTAACCCAGTATTCCTTACAAATACAAGGAATTCAATTCACAAGGTGCAAACACAAACATTTAAGCAAATAGACGGAGAAGACATATTTATTCTGAGTTGTCAGCCATAGGGTTCCTCTGGTGTTTTGTCGAAGGCTATAAAGAAGCATTCCCAAATGTCAGCAATGAGCAATTGTCTTTTCAAAGGATATCTGAATAAATTCACCTTTTCAGAAATTCCGGGAGGAATATAACATATGTAAAACTAGATTTCAACTAATGAAGGAGGAGTCCTTTTTCATCCAGAAGGTTTCTTTCCGTATGCTTATCGAAGACAGTTTGACGTTCAAAATTGCACAGGACAGGTTCCCAGGACCAGGTCGCAGAAACTAGGTGCATTCACCAGAACAACAGAAAGTTTTGCTAATTGCATGTCAGAACCACTTAGGCAGCGATGATAGTTTCCGTTAGAGAAGTTGTAAATTTGAAAAGGAGCTCACACCCTATTTAGGGATTTCTCGTGCAGCAGGATTTGTTCATAACCTCATTTGCAAATGGAGGCGTCATCTGCAAGACTTACGTTGAAAAGTTTAACAAGGACGAGGAAAGTAAGTTGGTTAAATCTTAAATTCTAAGTTTTAAAAAGTTATCGAAGAAACGTGGAAAGGAATAAAATTGTACACTAAATAAAAGAGGGTTAGTTGGGTTTATTCCCTCGACGATCACCCATCTTGTCGTGGTGAGGGAGCTCAGTAAGGAAGATCCTCTAGGAAACGAGAGGTGTCACCTGAAGCCAAGCGGTAATCAAAACCCCAAGTCGAGGTGTGATTACCGCGCCAAGGGCTGAATGGTCACATGAGTTAAGATGTGGCCGTAGATGGTGAACTCTGGGTACCAGGCGACCCCCAGTTTCAACTAGCCTTATCTCGACAGAAAGGGGCTCTGCCGGGATCGACTTACTTTCGCTGATAAAACTGAGGCCATGGCAGCCAATTATGAGAATTTAAAAAAAGAAAAAGTTATTAAAAAACTAAAATTAAATTTCGATCGTGACTATCGAATCCCGGGGGGAGCTCATCGATGAACAACCTAAGTCTAGACTCAGATTGTCCACTTATTCAAGTGGGAACCAATCTATTTGGGACCCAGTCGTTAACGACGTGCTGAAGCAGGCCCGTTCTGTCAACACTCTTTCAATCGGCGCGACCTGCTGAGGCTAAAGTCTTGTCTATGGGTAAAGACCTGTCCACGAACAGCAAACAGCCTTCGGGCAAACCGTCTCCGAGCAAACCGCCTTCGGTCAAATCACAACCCACCAGGTGTGCCAAGGTCCTCAGACGATCCCAACTCTTCGACAAAAAAAGCAGCAAAGAATGCTCGACCGGAACGGCTATGTCTTCATTTGCACTCAAGGCTATCCAAGCCGATGGATGGGTCTTGTATGACGATACTAATCCATCCGGTTACGATACTGAGTAGTGCAAACAGCTTATGGAGAAACTCCTCCTAACTGCAAGGATTGTATTCTCGCAAGGCATTAGGCTTCGCTTTGAATCGACCGGTGTACACCGTACAATGTTACGGAAAAATTTTTCCGACGAAAACACGAACGAGTGCTCATGCAGTATTGCTCCTCCCTCAACGATGTGAATAGTGGAAAGGGTCTCTGAGTTACCATCGCTCAGAAAGGGCTTCCTCTGGCTTCCAGAAAAAGAGCGTAATGGTGCTGAGGTTCTGGAACAACTTGGTGTCCAGAGTAACCTCAACACTCCGCCTGGATGCTGCTAGGTAGTAAAACAGGAGAGAGAGAGTCGATAGGCCGGAAACTTTCCTTACTATCCGCGTTTCCGAACGTGATGAAGGTTCGGGAACAAACGGGCTGCAAAAAACTTCCGACCGATCAGTCTAACGTCCTTTCTGCTAAAAGGACTAGAAAGACTAGTGGATAGGCTCATAAGGGATACACACATTCCCAAATGCCCACTTCACTCACTCACGGTGTACGCTAGGAAGACTGGACAAGTTATGTTCACTAGGAACGTTAGGTGGGGTAGCTATACGCTACCCACCTTAGCAGGGGCGGAAATCCACGGACTGGTCTGGTAGCGGAGATTGAACTTTGCTAACAGCAGGAAGCTGCTAACGCAAATTCAGACGGTCGGTCGCCTAAGTATTACTGGAGTAATGAGTACTATGCCGACTAAGGCACTTGAAGCTATCCTAAATCTACTCCCATTCACTTGGAGGTGAAACGGAAAGCAGCCAATGACGCATATAGACTCGATACCATTGGCGCGTGGAAAGGCGGCTAATCATACGGCCACGCGACTTTCTGGACAAACATCCGGTAGCTCTGATGCTGGCGGATTATATGGTCTCCAAATTCGAGGATTCGAGGGTAGACACAATCGTAATCACCGAAAGAGAAGAATAGTCGACAAATGCCCAAGAGTGTTTTCAGATTACAGACTTAATGATCTTCACCGGCGTTTCAGTCATGGAAGACAGATTGGGCGTATGGGTTCTCGGGAAATCCGATTATGGAACTGGCCCGACCCCTCGGAAAAATTACGACCATATTCCAGACGTACCATTTAATTGGCAGCAGAGGAATGGCTGCGACAAAAATGGAGGGGTCGCACCATTCGAATCTGTTCCGACAGTCGGGCACTAAACAGCAATGACATATAAACTCAGTTGGTGTGGAGTTGTCATCGGGTGTTGCTGAAACTTAACCGACTGAACGAAACATTCTTGATAGGGATGCCGGCGCACTCTAATATCGTTGGTAGTGAGGAGGCTGACAGAATGGCTCGCCGGGGGTCTGGATCCACAATGGTAGAGCCAGAACCAGCTTTTTGAATCCGGCCATCCACTGTCAAGTCTACTCTAAAGGGTGTAATTGTGAGAATTCATGCAGCAGAGTGGAGAAAGTTTAGCTCTTGCCGGCAGGTAAAAATCCTTTTGAAAGAAGCTAGGGTCGCCAGAGCGGCATTTTTGTTGTCATTAAGAAGTGGGACATGAAAACCCTAGTAGGGCTTTGAACGCGACACTGCTCCTTAAACTACCATATGGAAAAAATTGGGGTGGTGGTTTCGGCAATATGCCACCAATGTGACGAGGAGGAGGAGACGGCCCTGTACTTTATATGCAGTTGTCCGGCCTCCTCAGATCTCAGAGGAAGATACCTTGGTAAGGTTTTCTTCAATGAAAAATTTGCACACTCTCTGTGTGGAGAGACACTGTGGAGAGTGTTCTCAGATTTGCTAAATCCTGCGAACGCGATTTACGGGCATAGTACAATGGACCTAAGAATGACATAAGTGCTCGGAGTTGCGCCTCTCCTCAGGCAACTAAACTATCTAACTAATTGTGATTACCATGTTGACTGTTATCCACCTCATAGGGAATATTTTACAAGAAAATAGGAAGGCGCAAGAAGCGTAGGACTAACACATCTGTGATGGGCGACGCTTTATTATGCTCTGCACTAGGGCCTACATCCGTGGGTTTCCCGGGGATATAGGACCGGTGATGAAGTCAGCGAGAGGGATCTGAACTAAGCTAGTTCCCCTCATAGAAATACGGACCCGAAGGTGGAAAGGAAGAGAAGCTGCAGCCTCCTCCAAGGATGGCAAAATGTCAGAGGAACGATTTGCCATCATCCGGGTAAACCTCCGGAAAAAATGCTGGAGCCAGGTTTTCGCGTTGAGCTTTTCCTTTTGGAGTACATTGATGAGGCTGCCTTAAAGTGGTTCTACCAAGTAATTCCGGCTTTCAGTTGTGGCGGTCGGCCCAAGTTCATTATTGAGAACCCTTCGAGCAGAAAATATCGGATTTTGGTTACCTGACCTTCGAAGGAAGATAGGGGACATCATCTATATGTTGGATGAACAGAACCCGGGCATGGATTTCGGAACTGGAGGCTAAAGTTCATGAATGCCAGGAAGGACAAATTTACAAAAGTGACCAAAAGAGTCTAAATGTGCTCAGGGAAAGCCCCCATATAGTGCTCCAATTTTTCCTAGATAAATTGATATTCAATCATATTAGGAAACTGTAGATCATCATGTCCATTTTGAGGGAGAAGAACAATGATGATCTTCGACTCACACACAACGGAGCTGCGTGCGGAGGATAGTGCATACAGTAGTGAAGCTCCGCATGGGGGTTCGCACCGCGAAGGGACTACAGAATGAATCCTACCTGCTAGTAACTTGTCCTACACCATTTATGGAACAGGCCGAAGAAAGGGAAGCCAGAGACATGAACCAAACTTTTCGTGTCATCGGGTCTATGTAAGCCGGACGACGCAAACCAGTGAAGGTGTTAAGTCTAACAGACCAATGCACTCTGCAGCATGCCAAAGGCTCCTTCTATCTGCTGGCAGCGAGGCGGACAAAGCTGTAGGATTGCCCATATCTTTTTCTGGTGCACAAGCCATGGGTTCGATTTAATAGATTCTATATCATTGGATCAGTAAAGAGGGCTAGGATCTTTTACGATGAAAGATCCATAAGACCGAGAGCTTGTGTCCTGATGTCAAGACGGTTAGAGGCAACCAAGCTGAGATAGTTCTGTTCCGAGGACTTATGGTCATCGTACAATATCCGATTAATGGCAGGTGGGAAAACATCATAACTGCCTTCGCTTATTTACTCTATGATTCGTTGTATCCTCTACCAACGTAAGAACCTAGGGATCTGGGATCTGGGAATGCAAAATCAAGTTGTCTCGAACTCTTAATATAAATGCAATCCAAGAGGAAAGAAGCTATTTGATTTCATCACTTGAGCTGGTCTGACGACTGCAAACGTAGGGTGCACGAACATAGGATCGTGGGACCGAGAAGAAGTGAAGTAATTGACCTATCAATGTATACTTCAAAGGTGCTAGAGATGATTACAGACTGGCGGGTGCTGACGAAATCTCACTCTCAGATTACCGATACATAGAATTCAATCTGACTACTGCAGGGCAACAGTCTGTAATACAAAGACGAAACCCTAAGAAAACGGATTGGATCAAATTCAATGAACTTCTTGGCAACAAAGTGAAGCTACTTAACCAAGGACTCCTTTGGCGCTTGCGGATGACCTGGAAACTCTGAATTGCACACTTTTAGAGGAGTGCTATGAGGAGGCTTGTCGTATTTCCCGAGGCCAAAGCGGTAAAACGGTTCCTTGATGGAACCGCGAACTGTAAAAACTCAGGAAATCAACCAGTCGACTTCTGAACCGTGCTTATAGAAGCAATAAGAATGAAGCTTGATGAAACTTTCGGAATTCATAGCGTGAATATAAAAGGCTCGTTAAATGTTCGAAACGAGACTTCTTTAGAGCGTACTATGAGGAACTGAAGGGCGAAAGAAGGCTGTGCTGAGTCCTTAAAAGGGATGCGTCGGCCAAGTTGAACTCTCTTAGAAAAGCCGATGGTACTTTTACAAGCTCCAGACTGGAAAGGGGAGGGTTGACGGTTCTTGCAATCCTTTCAACATGCAGGTGTTGCGAGGTGAACTGAAACACGGCGAAAGCAATTGTTACCAACGAAAAGGTGAGAGCTGACATACTGTCCTTTGAACACTTCAAAACACCTGACACGGATGGTTTCCATCCAGTAACGCTAAAGGAAGGTATGGAGCACTTAAAGCGAACGCTAAGAAATATTATTCTAGCATGTCTTGCGTTAGGCTAAGTGCCTGCCTCTTGGCAGAAGGTTAAGGTAGTTTTCATACCGAAGCCTGAGAAAGATGACTATTCTAATCCAAAGAAGTTCAGACAGGTCAGCTTGACTTTATCCTTGCGGAGAGGTTTAGAGAGACTAGTTGAGCGTCACATTCGTGGGAAGGTGCTTAGGTCGCACCCACTTCATGAAAGCCAAAGTGCTTACCAGCGTGGAAAGTCCTATGAGTCTACTCTTCATCCTTTGGTTTCGAAGATAGAGGATGCAACTCTGAAGGGTAAGTGCGCTTTGGGGGTGTTCGTGGGCATTGAAGGGGCGTTTGACTGTGCGCCTTTCTAAAAACTTGCCGCCAGAGCGCATGGTGTCGATGGTACGTTAGTTAAGTAGATCTATGCTATGCTAACGCAGGCTGTGTGCTGAAGTGGGTATCGATCGTCACCTAACAGAAGAAGCAACGAAAGGCTGCTCCCAAGTAGGTATGCTTTTGCCACGTCTGTGGTGTATGCTGATCGACTCACTATTATGCGAACTGCAAAATCTGCCAAAACATGCTCAAGCTTATGCTGATCGTCCGATTTTCGGGTCCTCATACATCTATTTGGTAGAATATATGAAGTTACCCTGAATCGTAGGAAATACTGGGAAGTCTCAGAAGAACGTGTAGGGAAGCCTCTTTCCCTTGGGACAATATGCAACGGTTTTTCTAGGTGAAGTATTTTCGGCAACCTGGGTTAATCTGGAAATCTTTTGATACGTTAAGTTGTAGCTTCTCTCTCACCACACACACACACAGATAGCTCCTATACCAGCGAAATTTATGAGCGATATCACGACTGTCTGGTTGTGAATAAAATTAGGCCCAATAGGTTACGGTGGACGGGACACCTAATCTGTATAGGTGAAGACGATCTAGCTAGGAAAGTCTATAAGCGTAAGATTTATGGTAGGAAAAGAAGACATGGTAGATCCTGCTTGAGGTGGAGCGGTGGCGTAGGCCAGGACGCCAAACATCTTCTAAGGACATTGAATGTGTGGATTTCGGCGCAAAAACAGGACGTCTCGAGTTCCTTATTAAGGCAAGCCTACCCCGAATACTAAGTTTTAGGACCTTGACGATTATGTTATTATTAAGAAAGAAGCTTAGCTTGCTTATGGCAGGGTAATAACTAAAATCTTTTCTTTTTCATTAGCCCTTGTCCCGTTCACAAGCGGGGTCGCTTGTCGTGATCGGTTACGCAATTTGGTTCTATCAAATGTCCAATCTGGATGCAGCCGCGAAACTTTCAAAATCCCCATCGATCCTATCAAGTTACCGCTGTTTTGACCTTTTGGTAGCTTATCAGCGGCTTCGATGTTCAGACAAATCGAGGCGGTTGACGCGAATTATATGATCATACCATCGAAGACATCATCATCATCAACGGCGAAACAACCGGTATCCGGTCCAGGCCTGTCTTAATAAGGAACTCCAAACATCCCGGTTTTGCGCCGAGGTCCACCAATTCGATATCCCTAAAAGCTGTCTGGCGTCCTGACCTACGCCATCGCTCCATCTTAGGCAGGGTCGGCCTCGTCTTCTTTTTCTACCATAGATATTGCCCTTATAGACTTTCTGGGTGGGATCATCCTCATCCATACGGATTAAGTGACCCACCCACCGTAACCTATTGAGCCGGATTTTATCCACAACCGGACGGTCATGGTATCGCTCATTGTGTAGGCTACGGAATCGTCCATCCTCATGTAGGGGGCCAAAAATTCTTCGGAGGATTCTTCTCTCAAACGCGGCCAAGAGTTCGCAATTTTTCTTGCTAAGAACCCAAGTTTTCGAGGAATACATGAGGACTGGCAAGATCATAGTCTTGTACAGTAAGAGCTTTGAACCTATGGTGAGACGTTTCGAGCCGAACAGTCCATCGAAGTCCATCGAAGACACCAATCTCGCAATTGTTCCACGAATGTTTCAACGATATATCGATCGCGGATATCCTCATTTCGGATGTGATCAAGGCGTAACACGCTACTAGATCAATGTAGCATTTTCGTGTCCATTATCGCGAGACGTCGTTCATTGTCTTTCATAGTCGGCTAACACTCAGAACTATAGCGGGCGACAGGGCGGATATAACGCAGTTCTCCATTGACTGATAGCATTGACCTGAGAGAGCGCTGATGAAAATTGAATTGAAAACGACAGATTCAGTTGTTCAGAGGGGTTGAGGGGGCGATGTCTTGAGACTTATCGCAAAACTATACTTTTTGGGTCGATATACGCCGTATCAAAATTCTCTGCAGAAGAATTTTATTGATTAATCTAAATCAAGTTCAACCGACCAAACATTTGTAAGCATGGAACTACACACTTATCTTAAAGTTATTTTCGTAACAACAACAACACCTGACTGCATAAGAAAAGCAGAGAGTCACTTGTGCAATGCACTTAACACCGAAGAGCCTTTTGTATTATCTTACAATTTGTACACCTCGGTGGAGGCGCTTAAGATGAGGATGCTAAAAACACAGAGTGAACTTCAAACAAGTTCTCTGGTTATTTTTATTGCGCAACGTCTCTAAGAATGGTCCTTAAGCGAGTTTTATAGATACACAGATACGTATCTGCTCTAAAGATCTAGAGAACATTTACCAACGTCGCTCAGAATTCATTACTATCTTTTCGCACTCGGGTTAGCATAACAATATACAAACAAAGGGAGGGTTGAAAATTTCCTGGGGGCACCGAGAGAAGCCCAACTTTCATCAAAATAAAAAATTTATACACATTTTAATTGGTATTCTCTCGTAATATCCCAAACTTTCACCCCCAGGGAGTAGGATTTCACCTCTTGTTTTTCGCATCTAGAGGAGCTTATTTACTGGTCTCCCTGCTGCACTATCTTACACAGTTTGCAGTAAATGTTAGCATTTCTTCTCAAAATAATATGGGTAATTGCTATCCGCTACTTTATCTACTTCAGTATCAGATAAATAATAACGTTTTCATGTTGTGTTTATGCAAGTTTAATAGGAACTGCAAGAACTTTTCACCTATGAACTTTAGGCACTCTTCATTCAATTGAATGTTCATAGACGTCTTTTTCATGGGAAACGAGTGGAAAGAGTGTCAGAATTTTGCTCCACTAGGAATATCTTCGGTTCAATATTTCCAAAAATATTGGCCTTTGAATGTGCTATACATAGTGCTCGCTCCCGATATGAAAGTGTATAAATAGTTGTGCCTCGCTCGGCAAAAAGGGGCTCTGCCGATATGGATTTATGTGCTCCGGTAGAAGGAAGGCAATGGCAGCCAACTATGAAACAGTTTGAAACCCGAACACAAAACAAAAGTATAAAATGAATTTCGATTATGACGATCCAGCCTTGAGCTCATGGACGGAGAACCTAAGTCTTGACTCAGATTGTCTACCTATTCAAGTGGGAACGAGTCCAATTACGAGCCCAAGCAGGCCCCTTCTGTCAACACTCCTGACTCCGGGCTCCAGTCCGTACCATCTCCTGAGGCTAAAGTCTTGCTTACGGGTAAGTACCTGGCTTCGGGTACCAAACAGCCCCTGGGCAGACCGCCCTCGAGTAGACCGTAAACCCCGGGTTGTGCCAATGTTGAAAGCAACGGATCATTTGGGGCATCTGCGACAAAAGGCAAACCAAAGCAGTAGCGGTATTTTGGATACCGGCTTAAAAACCATAAGTCGCCAGGACCGGATGGAATTTCAGCCGAATTGGTTAAATATGGAAGCGACCGACTATAAAAAGCGGTTCATCAGCTAACCCTCAAGGTGTTGGACAGCGAATCAATGCCTGACTGGCAATGAGGAATTATCTGTCCGATACACAAAACCGGGGATATCACGCAGTGCAGTAATTATAGAGGTATCACGTTACTGAACACCATCTATAAGATATTCTCCGCTATCTTGCTAGGCGAATACCCCATACGCCCAGAACGTCACTAGACCATACCAGAGAGGCTTCACTCCAGGCAAATCAGCAATAGATCAGATTTTCTCTCGGCGGCAAGCGATGGAAAAACTGTTAGAATCTAGCCTCCACTTGCATCATCATTTTATCGACTTTAAGGCCGCCTATGACAGCATAGCCTGCGTAAAAATTGGTAAGACTGATAAGCCTAACCCTGACCAATGTGCGAGGTCAGATAAAAGCAACAGGATCATTCTCGAGACCATTCAACATCAACAACGGTCTAAGACAAGGGGATGCCCTATCATGCGTTCTCTTTAACCTGGCCCTGGCGAAAGTGTTTCGGGCTGCAGATGTCAATGCAACAACCAACTACTGGCCTACGCTGACGATGTCGACATCATAGGAAGAACCACCCGAGATGTACAGTCTACCTTCATCCAGATTGAACAAAAGGTGGGAAATATCGGGCTGCACTGTTTCGCTAGAAAACTTCCCACCATAGGGTCAAAGCTCTTGCTGTACAGGACTATAATCTTGCCATCCTTATGTATTTCTCGGAAACCTGGGTTCTTAGCAAGAAAAGTTGCGAACTCTTGGCCGCGTTCGAGAGAAGAATCGTCTGAAGAATTTTTGGCACCCTACATGAGGAGGAAGGACGATTCCGTAGCCTACATAGCAACGAAATCTATGAGCGATACCACGACCGTCTGGTTATGGATAAAATCCGACTCAACAGGTTGCGATGGGCGAGCCCCTTAATCCGTATGGATGAGGATGATCCGTCATGGAAAGTCTATAAGGGCAATATCTATGGTAGAAAAAGAAGACGAAGCAGACCTTGTCTGAGATGGAGTGATGGCGTAGGTCAGGACGCTACACAGCTTTTTGAGAAATTGCATTAGTGGACCTCGGTGCAAAACCCGGGTGTCTGCAGTTCTTTACTAAGGCAGGCCTAGATTGGATACCGGTTGTTGCGTCGTTGATGATAAGTTTAGGAAGCTGGAAACAAAACCACCGATGTGATTCAAACCCTTTCCAACCGTATAGCGGTAATTAACCTTGGGCCACCTTTATCTGGTAGTATTCTCACAATAATCGCCCCGATGTTATATGCCTTGGTTGCTGCATCTTCCATAAGCCATCTGAAGTTTAGTTTCTTGAGTGCAGGCTTGGAATGAATAGTTGGTGTTCCAACTTTGATCTTCATGGACGTGCACTTTCTGCGCTTGGCCTTATGTTCTGCGAGCTGTAGACTAGCATTATTTAATAAGGATTTAATGTCATAGACTGCTTCATTTCCATAAAGCTCGACTTCTTCGTGGAAGTGTGAAACAACTGCTACATTAAAGTCGTCCGCGAAACCTATGGAGGGCACACCAGTAGGACTGACGCTAGGTCAGTACTCCATTATACATAATAATAATCCACCAGAGTGGCCCTATGACAGACCTTTGTGGGACTTCGCATGTCGTTTGCTGTAATTTCATTCCTTCGTCTGATTTGCAGCCCAGAAGCATATCGATTAGAAAGTCGACAACAATACGTACTTCGGCACGACTAAATTGATTAGGGACTTAAGTTTCTTGCCCCATTTTGCGGATTTGAAAGCTTTGTTCACGTAGAGTGTGATCACTGTGCATATTTTCTCCTCGCTAAATGCGGTCTTAGCTGTGTTAGCCAGCAGGACGACTGCGTTCGTCATAGACATACCCTTTCAAAAACTGAACTGATTCTCAGGGAGGGTGCCGTCCTTTTCGGCCTTGAGGCAGGCCTTGTGACATTCTCCGAATTTAGAGTTCCACCAAAAGTTCGGAACCCCCCCGTATGTACGCTAGTACATTTTTTCGCCATGTGCCAAAATTCCAAACACCTGAAGCATCTTTTTAGAGTTATTTGCTCTTGTAGGCGGCAGGCGAAGCTGAACTCACAGAATCATATGGAATATCCAGAAATGACTCGAGTTTCGACCTCACTTAATTCTTGAACGGACGAAAGTTATCGAGCATATTTGTATCGAATCGGGCATGATGATTCGCCATATTACCTAAAGTGCCCAAATATTGCAGAGGACGTAGAACACGTTTGATTTCATTGTCTGAGATTCGCAACCCAGAGGGCTTCATTTTTTTTTTTGAGGAGTAGGGTAGGTGAATGCGTTTACACACAGAGTGTTGGACTTCCGCAACAGTACGCTGTCGGACTATCAACTCCCTATCAACTCTCTGTCATCAGAGAACTAGCCTAGAACCGTTCAACACATTACTTCGGGCTAGCTCTCCCGCTCTCCCAGCTTTGGGAACCTTTAAGTAAGGGAATGCCTCTCACCAATAGGAAGGGAGGAGAGGAAGGCAGTTGTCAGTTCAGAGAACCCTTTACCGTTCGATCCCTCCGCCGGTGGAGTTCAATCTTCTTCGCGATAAGAAGAGCCCGACCATGATGCGCAATACGATTTCAGCTGCCAGTGCTTTTCAGCATCTCTCTGACAATCTTGTCTGGAGAGAGCTCCCCTGTGTCTGCCTAAAGCTGCTGACGAAAGCGGTCCCACCTCTTGTAAGAGAAAAAGGTGTGATCAGCTTCGTCCGCCACTGCATTGCAGAACACACAATTGGGAGATTGTGCCTTCCTGATCTCATGTAGGTAAGACTGAAAACCTTCATGCCCGCTTAGAAGTTGGGTAAGGAAGTAACCAATCTCACTGTACGTTCGGTTCAGCCACGGGTCTAAATTTGTCGATGAGCCGCGTAGTCCATCTGCCTCTTGGCTCATTTTGCCAAGAGATTTGCCACTCGGTAAGGGTACGTTAACGTTCTTCACGGGCAATCACCTCTCTATAGGGATCACTCCCGCAATCACCATCACGCCGGTTCGGAGACAGTGCGATAAGCGGAGCCCACTTGCAAAGCTCTCCGCCTCTGCACTTAAGCAAGGTGCTTACGCTCTACAACAGACTCCTGCCCATCGTCGAAGCCAGCAATGGTCTGTCGGAACGCCAGTTTGGTTTCCGACGCGCCCACTCTACGGTGGACGCAATTGGCATGGTGGTAAACCTGGCAAAAGGTGCACTGATTTCTGGCGGCTGCTGTGCCGTGGTGGCGTTGGATGTCAAAAACGCATTCAACTCGGCCAACTAGAATAGAATTAAAGGGGCGTTGGCTGACATAGGTGTCCCCGGATACTTAGCCAATTTGGTGGAAAACTACCTCTCAGAGAGGACTCTCTGGTACGGGACGGATGAGGGCCCCAAAGAGTACATTGTCACAGCCGGGGTACCACAGGGATCGGTACTTGGTCCCCTGTTGTGGAATATCATGTATAATGGGGTGCTTGCTCTTCCCGTCCCAGAGGGGACTACGATTGTCGGCTTTACTGATGACCTAGCTGTGGTTGTTGCAGCAAAACACCCAGAAGATGTGGAGGTTTACGCAACGGAAACAGTGAGAGCGGTAAAGTCCTGGCTAGAAAAGGCCGGACGCGAAAACGGAAGCGGTCTTAATAACGAAACGCACGAAAAATAACACTGTAAAAGTGGAGGTCGGTAGACATACGGTCGTATCAAAGCCGGCTATCAAATACCTGGGGGTAATAATTGACACCAAATTGAGTTTTAGGGAGCACCTAGAGTATGCATGCCAAAAGGCAGCCAATGCCACCACGGCACTTGCAAAAATGTTGCCAAATATTGGTGGGCCGAAACACTGCCGGAGGTTGGTGCTAGCCGGGGTGGTGCGCTCCATCCTGCTCTACTCGTCGCCTGTGTGGGCAGAGGCGCTTGCAAACTCTCAGAGACGGAAGCAGGTGAACTCGGTTTACCGGCGGATGGCTTTGAAGGTTGGCAGTGCTTTTAGAACCACATCAGATGAGGCAGCATTGGTGGTGGCAGGCATGATCCCGGTTGACATTCTGGCCAAAGAAATGTGTGTCCTGTACAATGCAAGACATATGGAGGGGCATGTACAGCGTAGAAATGCGGCAAGGTCAGAGTCGCTTGATCTCTGGCAACGCAGATGGGACGAGTCTGCGAAAGGTCGGTGGACGCACAGGCTCATTCCCAACATTAGGGTGTGGCTTGAGCGAAAACATGGGGACACCAACTACCACATTACCCAGTTCCTCACGGGACACGGTGGTTGCTACAGGCAGTATCTGCACCGCTTTGGGTTGGATGACTTTCCGAACTGTCCCAGATGCGATGGCATACCGGAGGATCCAAAGCATGTGATGTTTCACTGCCCACGATTTGCGATGGAGAGAAGGAGCTTAAACCAGGTGCTGGGCAGGAGCGTGACCCCGGAGAGCTTGGTTACTGAGATGCTGGAGTCCGAGGAGAAGTGGCTTGCGGTTAGCTCCGCAATCATCCAAATGCAGGAGGAGTTGCTGAAAGAACAAAGAAGGAGGAAAGCTGCAAATAGGAGAAGGATGAGTGCCTAAGGGCAAACCTACCCCGCGAAGTAATACCTCAATGGTGGTCCCGCGGGGCTGGGGCTGGAGAGGCCGGGGGTGGTTTTTAGTGGGTGTGAATCCCACACGCGCCCGCTGTTGTTCCGCCGTTCGGGCGGCGGAGCTGCGGCGGACGTGTCTTTCTAAGATTTTCCACCTCCGTGTACGCACAAAAAAAAAAAAAAAAAAAAAGGGTGCTTACGCACCTCCTTGTCAAGGGTATCAACCCATACCTCCGCGCCATAGAGCAGAACGGACTGCGTTGCTCCCATAAGTAGACGTCTCCTAATAGATATAGGGCCCTCAAAATTCGTTATTAGCCGACTCAAGGCCGCGGCTCCAGCTGCAACCCTGTCCGCTGCTGCTTTGATTTGTTCGAAGAAGCTCATCTTCGAGTCGAGCATTAAACCAAGGTATTTAACCGCTGGTTTTGACTTTATAGTCAACTTGTCGATCGATATGGGACGCAGGGTCCTCCTTCTGGTCAAAATGACTACTCCCATTTTTGCAGCGCAAAGTTGAAGACGTGAGCAGTCATCCATCCGCTTACCCGTCGCATCACTATGTCAACAGTGCGTCCGGCAACAATTGCCGCAACGTCGTCTGTATAACTGACCAGGCGCGCTACTCCCGATGTGATTTCCATCCTCCGCTGGCCCTCTAGCTTCTCATAGAGCAGGAAGCAGTCTTTCAGATAATCCCTCAATATCCCTCGAGCACTTTCCCGGCCGTGTCAAGCATACACAGCGGTCGGTATGCAGACGGGGGCTCCGGGTCTCTTTTATCCTTGCTGATCAGCGCGAGTCAGGCCACTTTCCAGCGACAAGGAAAAACGTTCTCCTTCAAGCAAGCGTTGACCTTCTCAGGCAGCAAGTCTGGTCGTTGCTGGAACACTAGTGTGTAAACTTCCGCCGGGATGCCATCAGGACCTGGCGCCTTTTTCTTTTTCATAGTGAGAACCGCTTCTTCGAGGTCTTTCATTGTGAAAAGGGGGAAATCCTCGACGCTTTCCGCGCTATTGACATCAACCGGTACAGGATGTCTGGGGAACAATGCCCGTACAATCCGGTCCATCTGGTTGATACTTGCTATGTCGGGCCTCCGCAGACCCCTGATTCTTCAGGTGACAAGCTTATAGCCAAGGCTCCCCGAGAGCGCTACGGAGTCTCCTTTTTGTTGATCTATACTGTGCGCATGCCTCCTATTTTACACAAAACCTTAAAAAGTGGGTGATAAATTTCAGTTCCCATTATTCGCATAATTAATGTCCTCTCCGAACTATAATTGCGCTCAGTTCTGAAAGGAGTAGCAACTTTTACGGAAAACCCATTCCTCGGTTACAGGACTCAATGCTTAAGGTCATGTTTCGCTAACATGAAAAGTATTCTCATAAAATAACCATTCGGATACCATCTGAACCGTTAAAAGCAATTATCAGCGAATTTCATCGCCCTCAAGTCATTTCACATCGATAAACTGCTTTTTGCGTGACAGGACGACTAAAATCCAACGATTGCTACGAGTCCTTTCCACTTTCTCATTTAGTTCAACACTTGTTGAATTTCAACGGACGGAATGGAACTGCTAAGTTCTGGTAGCATTGCGATAGTATCCTATATGTTTCGGTATATTATACACGAATGTGGACACATGTCCTTAGGTATTTGCAACTTAAATATTAGAAACGGGTGGATTAATTCTGTGTGGACTCTCATTTAGATTGCATAAGTAGGGAGCGAGTCTGTCAACTCAAAGACCTTCCATTTTTCCTCATTTAAATATTTGTCTTTCCTCCATTAAAAAGCTTCTATCTGGATCCTTTCGGGGCTGAAAAAAATTATTTTTGATCATCTATTCATTTTTGATATCCAATGCATCCCCCAGGCGAGGCCACCATTAATCCATTCAACTTTTCATAAAAATGTCCTTGGAATATTTAAATTATTCTTTGATAATTTTATGGAAGACGAAGGAGCAAAAAATGCCTATGTGCCAGTTTCCATCCTGGACACCGGTTGTAGGTGGAAGCTTGCCTCAAGGATGAACATCTCATTGTCCTTTTTTGGATAAAGTTCAAACTACTGTTGTCTTAACGAGGACTCATTACAAAGTTCGGGTCCTTAGAAGTTAATAGTAGCATTAAAGAAAGTTCCCAAAAAAAGTATGGAGGGGATAATCTGTTTTGGGAATTTCCGATTGAATGTTTGAGTTGGAGTTTTACCTCGACAAGCAAGGACAAACCTGAGGCTGATGGCTGCATACTTTGCCGCTGAAGTCTTGTTTGTTTAAAACTTACCTGGAAAGAGAAAGAAAAGGTTTATCAGGACAATCATATTATTGACTTATTTTTCATGATAAGGGTAAGGAATTCAGGAAAAGTTGAAGTCTGTGTAAAAACTTCCCCATTGGTAAATTATCATGGAGCCAGAACAGATGGATCAAGTAATTAACAAAGAACATCCACCCTATAAACTTTAGATGAGGTTCAATTTCACTGGATTGCTCAAGCTACACCACTATATTGCCCTCTTTATGGACAACGTTAAACTGAGTATGGCAAAGTAAACCCAACTCATGTTATCCACAATAATGAACTCGACAGAGATATTTATTAGCTCCTTTATTGCGTTCGTATTTCCGGTAACTTGGCCACAACAGTAGAGAATTTTGTGAGCAAATAATTACAACGAATCCTTGCTTACCATAAAATGGTGGAAAATGGGTCACCTGTTATTGACATATCCTCCGAAATTAGGAGGATATATTAGCCAATGTTGCATTAGAGGGAAAATTAGATACGAAATCGAAAGGAAAAGATATGTCGAGCTCGTATGTGTATATAATTAAAATCAAATGGGTTGGTAATATCAAAGTAAGGTCACTGAAAGTATATGATTCAAAAGGGGTCTGTTTCCTTACCTTTGCTTGAAACTTCGCAAGGTTAGACGTAAAGTAAATGATTAGAAGGGGTCAAGCAGTGCACTGCAGGATAGACTGACGCGGAACATAGCTCCATGAGGCCAACCTATCTCTCTCTGAGAATGAGCTGTCTCTCCTCTGGGCCGGTGCTTAGTTTTTCAGGGGCCAAGCCTCTCGTCTACCAAGACCGTTAGTGAGTGGTGATAGCCAGACCCTGTACCAGGTGACCCTACTATTAACAAAACGCTACGGATCTAGACTGGGGAGTCGAAAAACACCTCCCCCAATCCAGGGTGTCATGCGAACCGTGCCTATTGGACAGTTTGCAGTCGGGAGTAACTGACTGTATTCGAACGGAGCCTCACTGATACCTGGTCGCCTCAGTGAGTAAGTTAGATCTTACCGTGCTACGGGTGGCTATGGCACGGCGGACCTCTTAAGCCCCATACTCGTGGGAACCAAATGAGTACAAAAAAGAAAAGAAAACGAAAACCAAACAAGCGGGGAACCGTACCGCCAAAAACTGATTAATCAGGCGGAGGCATGTCTCCGAATTACTGAGAGCCAGGTGATTACACCCAAGAAGGGAGAAGTTGGGACGTCAAGCAATGGATCCAAGGATAACATTGGTATACTGCGTGGATAATAGCCAACGAACACCACTGCTCAAAGAGCAGGGACCAGCAAAAGCACGTCTGAGATAAATATAACTGACGTCAGGAAGGAGACAGCTCTCAGTGGCGCCCGTGTTAAATGGTACCTGCGCTATCTGAAGAAAGGCCTGAAACCAGAAGAGCCCTTAAGAAGGTTCAGGACAAACCTAAGCCATCTCTACCGGAGCCGAGAAAGCGAGGAGCAGCAGAGATCAGCCCGCATGAAGGGAATACTCCCAAAAAATTCAAACCTGACCTCAAAGGGGGAGAAAACCCGGGCAGGTCAGGAGTGAAGGCAGGACCCAGGAAGCCCGCCATTAGCCATGCTAGTGCGGTCAATAGCATTCGATTGGCCATACTGCCAAAACGGTTTCCCGAGCAAATACTCATTCGTGAGGAGCAGGAAATCATTGAGGATCTTGTCGTCAAGCAGATGATCAAGGGTTGGACTTTAAAACTGGTGTTCACCGGGATACGCTTTCGACCAAGCCTTATAGTGGTGCGCGACGGAAGACACCGCAGAATGGGTTAGAACCATAGTTCCTAGATTGCCAGGCTGGGAAGGGGTGGGAAGGCCCAGGAAGGGAAGGAAAGCGCCATGTCGGAGGAGGAGGGTGACACTCCAACAGTAGAGAAGAGCTCCAAACAATAACGGAACCAATGGCCAGCACTAAGATAGCCCAGATAAACCTCCACCATGCGAGAGCTGCATCTGCAGTGATTGCAAGGGCAAGTTCCAAGGAGAACATTGGAATAGTGCTGGCTCAGGAGCCCTGGGTGTACTGGGGACAGATTTGCGGTCTGCAAGGAGGAAGCATGCAGGTAATTTGGGACTCCTCTTGTGAAAAACCAAGAGCTAGCATAATTCTTAAACGTAATTTAAAATACATATGTCTTTCAGAGTTCTTAACCGGGGACCTTGTGGCTATCCAAGTCTCATTGGAAGCCGGGAGGAGCACTCGAGAGGCTGTTGTGGCATCGGGATACTTCCCAAGAGACGAAATCCGGGCTCTAGATATACTAGATATAACTCTAGGGAAAGAACGGAATGGTCAGGAATTGGAGGGTGTCGGATGAACCCTCTATGTCTGATCACCGGATAATCAGATTCGACATTGAGGGTAACTCCGAAATAGAAAGAATAATAAGGAATCCCAAGAGACTGGATTGGGAATCCTACGCAACGCACTTGAGCAACAACATTGCCCACCTTCAAGGGGGCGGTGACATCAGCAGTGAACTGTAATTAGAAACGGTGGTGGAAAACCTCAACACAATCGTCATTGACGCATATGAGCCCAGCTATCCGAACAACAACGAAGAGAAGGGGAAGAAAGGAGAGCTGCAAACTAGCAAAAGAGATATGCTTAGAAGCTAGGCTAAGATGGGCAGTGAGAACTTTTAAACCACTGAAATCTCCCAGAGTAAATGGCATTTTCCCAGCACTTATTCAGAGAGACCTAGAAATTATCTTAGAGTCTCTTCTGAGGGTGGTAAGAGGGAGCATAGCACTGGGATACATACCAAGCGCATGGAGACGGGCAAAAGTATCTTTATTCCGAAAGCGGGTAAAAAGGATCCGTTTCACCCTTAATCTTTCAGACCAATTTGCCTAACATCGTTCGTACTCAAAACGATGGAGAAGGTCATAGACAACTATATTAGAACTAACGTTCTAAAGCGTAATCCCCTACATCACTGTCAGCACACTTACCGGACAGGACTGTCAACTGAAACTGCTCCGTATCAGCTGACAGAGGTACTACGGGATGCCATAGAAACAAAAGAAATTGCACTGCGCGTTTTTGGATATCGAAAGAGCATTCGACAACCCATCGCACACAGAGATACAAGATGCCCTGAGCCGATGGGCAAAATGCTAGAAAGCAGGCAAATAGAGGTACAAACAGGTACAAATTCTATTATCATGAACACCACTCAAGGCTGTCCACAGGGTTGGGTACTATCGCCGCTGATGTGGAGTATGGTAGTGGATGAACTCCTGGGCGTGTTAACAAATACTGGAATACAAGTCCAGGGTTACGCGGACGAGCAGTCCAGGGTACTTATTGGGGGATACGAACCCATAAGCACAAAGGATTGCTTAAACCTCACCAAAAAGAACCTCCGAATCATAGTGGGAATTCTCACTGGTCATTGTCAGGTGAACTATCACCGAGGGAAGCTAGGGATATATACGAACACTGCCTGCAGGTTTTGTGAGGAGGAGGACGAAACCTCTATACACGTCCAGATGCAAGGCTGAAAGATCTGGAAGTAGGGAACATACTAAAGTTCCTAACGGTTATAGGCCTGCTTGAGATACTATGATCAATAGGAACACCATAACCAGTAAAAGAGGCGCAATAGTTCTTCAAGGACGCGGTGCGACTTTCCATTAACAGAATAATAATAATAATAAATGATTAGAAAGCTCCAAAATAAACAACGAACAAATAAATAAATAAAATAATAAGTCCGCCGTAGCCGGTCCCAAGCCCAGTTATGAAAGAAGGAGGGATGGATAGCTTCAGTCTGAATGGCTGTATACCACCGCACCGTCTTAGGGAGTAGGTGAGGAAAGGGCAGGATCTTTGCAGTCTGTGCAAATTACTCACTGAGGAAGCTATCACCAAGCCTGGCAGTTAGGTATTAAATGCAAATCCATCTAGTGAGGAGAAGTAGAAACTTAAGGTTCGGTACGGATGATCGGCGGGAGTTGTCTAACCCGGTAACTGGATCGGGTTCCCGTAATGGACAGCACGCGTCGAAACTGCTAGTCGTGGAATGATTCGACGTCTAGGCCAGTCGCTTTATTATTCACAGTGACACAATCTCGGCCATCATCAGGGAGCGTGTTTGGCTTGAAGTCATTGCGGAAACTGCTGACCAAAGGTCAATGAGGGCAGTGGCGGCAGCATCAACAACCCACCCCATCTTGCAGGCAACCGTTTCAGTACTCGCCGAAACACTTTTCTCCACCGTCTGCTGAGGTTCGGGACAAATTCCAAAGAGCGTGTAATTGTAATTCTCGGAAATGGATCCTTTGCATAGACCAGGTATTCCCAGGCTCTATGCATCTCCAGGAACCGCGAGAATTCTATCTCAAATCAATGATGAGATCGGATCTCGGCTATGTGCTGATATGTCGCTGCTGCAACTACAATCACTTGTTTATTGTGGAGCGATTAGAACTGTCAGATTGCACGAAAATTCGTCGGCGGGGCTCACTAAGGCAGGACATTGCTAGACTGATTCGGATCAGCACTGGCAATGCCAGCAGACGGGTAAAGAATAAAGTGCAGAGGGTTTACAGAAATTAAAACACTAAAGCAGAAACTTTCTGTCATATGCAATCGGTTACGATGGTATGGCGAAATTCACTCCATATGTGTCCGAAATGCAACATACGTGAGGAGCCAGCGGAGCTTTTTCAGATTACTCAACGAATTCCAACACAACACAGTTTTCGGTGACGGAAGCGAAAGAATCTTGGGGTGGACTTTGGGGGTTACCTGCCCAGCATGCTGAGCATGTTCACTGGGTCATCGCCGAAGGCACCCGCCATGCCAATACGCCTGGCATGAATTTTGCGGATGTTACCGAAGAGGAAGTTCCACGAGCCATAAACAGCTCAAAGAACTGGAAGGGTCCAGGTCTGGATTGGGTGCAGAATTTTTGGTATAAGAAATTTACCAGCGTACACAGTCGGTTGGCACACAGGACAAATCAGGTCATTAGACGGCCGGAAGAATTTCCACCTTCCCAGACCGCAGGGATTACGTACCTTATCCCTAAGAAGGACCCGGTGCAGGACCCCGCAGATACAAGACCGATTACTTGCTTAGCAACGCTCTACAAATTCATAACGTCCATTGTTAATGGAAGGGTCAATGCGCACCTCAACCAACAAAATCATGTCCAATTTGCAGATTGCTTGCCCAGTCGGGGCAATGGGTTGGAAAGAGCAACTCGTTATCGATTCGTAGTTGTAGGACAAGCAACTAGAGGCCATAGAAACCTTTTTAATTGCTTTATCGATTATCCCAAGGCTTTCGACAGCGTACCGCATACTGGGCTCATCGATATCCTACATCTATGTCGCATTAATCCGAAACTAACAAAGTTTCGGGCGACAGCCATGGCAGGGTGGCACACCACCTTATCAGTGCGTTCCAGGGGATTCATTAGGTCCCCTTTGGTTTTGCAAGACACTGGACACCCTTTCATTGTTACTGAATGATGCTAGATGGAGCAGTCAAACATGGTCTACGTGCTAAATGCGACCTGACACACTTGATGTACTTAGATGACATCACGGTACTGACGACTATCTTACAAGTCTGTTGCGAATAGTAGACATGTTCAGCTGGGATATTCGGATGGAATTTGGATTAGACAAGTGTCGAATCCAAGCCATTCTCAAAGGTCATCATGAACCACATGCCGGACATAGCCTATGACCGAGACAGACTTATACAAATACCTGGGAATTCTTCAAGGAATCCATGCTCGAGTTAGTGATCTTAGTGATCTCTGCTGTCCGAATTGCTGCGACGTTTAAAGCTGGTAATGAATTCGTATGATTCGAGAAAGAATAAAATAAGCTCATTGAATGCATTCATCACCTCTTCACTGGCTTATGCATTCGGAATAAAAAACGTCCAGCGGCAGATATGGGCCACTATGTCCAAATTCTGAATGAATCATCCAAACTATGCCGTGGAGCAGATGAACCTGCTTTGTGAAAGTAGAAGTAGGGGCGTGGTTGACGTGGTAGCACAACATCACCGCCAAGTGGACTCCCTGTGCGCTTGTTTTTACAGAAAGGAGCGGGCGAGTCACTTGCATGGTAAACACGTGAATTGTCTTTGGCAACTATTTGTCGATTTTCATTTGTCGAACAGATGGCTGTGTACTAGGGAGTTCTTTGCTGAGATGGAGGGATTTATGTGTGCCATTCAGGACTGCGTGGTCGCCACCTGAGCTTATAAAAAGTTCGGCGTTCGAGACCTTGGTCCATCTAATCTCTGGCTGCACTCTAATGGTACCGCTACAAAACACAAACAGGCATAATGCTGTATGTAAGGCGATTCATCAAAACTTTGCATACAAGGAAGGTGTGTTCACGGGAATATGGGATGTCCGGGTTACCGATATGAGCAGCAAATAGTACTTGATAACGTACAGCATGTATTGGCTCGGGAAATCAAAGAAATTTGGCGTCTTGAGAAACTGGTTGTAGTTCCCATAATATTGTCAGTTACAGGTATTGTACCTAAATTTCTCACGACTTCCTTTGATGTCCTGAGACTCTGACATTGTTTGGTTCAAACCATGCAGAAGGACATCATTCTCCATACGTGCTCGACGCTGCGGGAGTTCACGACGGATTCTGCCACTAACTTACCACCGGCAATCACCACAAGCGCCCCTTTATCTTTTAAGTAGTTGGGATCGTTCGAGCCTAAATGTTTGGCACTTAGCGCTAGTATTAGGCAAAATCCGGCATCTACCTAGATTGTGAAAGCTTGCGATAAAAATAAAAACTTCTCCGTAACCAGTCTCAAGTCCGGTTGTGAAAGGTGCAGAGATAGATAGCTTCAGTCTGAATGACTGTACGCCGGCGCAGAATTTCAGAGGGTAGATGAGGATAGTACAGGAAGTTTGGAACCCTTGAGATTACTCAGTGAGGAACCTACCACCGAAAACTGCGCTGTCTCGATTCACCGAGTGATCTGAAAAAACTCCACTGGTTTCTCGCAACCGGTACCCGCATCTTAGAGAGGGTGAGATAGTTCCAGTAAACCTTCTCAACTTTATTCTTCACCTATCTGACGCTGGACAACTATGTACGCATATTGCGGGAAAGGGTACGACAAATTTTTGGTACAATAAAGGACAGTAAGATTTCATATGATAAATCCAACCTGATCTCTTTTGGTGACAGGTCCCGCGACAGGCCGGCTAAGAGAATTCATCCAATGTCATTAAATACAAAATGTTCGAATTTAGTAACAATGAGCTTCAGAGAAATGCCTGGGCGTCCATTTCAGCCGACGTGGTAGGCCGGGCCCCAGTCCTGTCGAGAAATGGGCAAGTGTTATTGACCCATGAACGTGAGGACGTAAGTAAGTTAATCCGAGGGAAACACCGATCACGCCGAGTCGACCCCACTTGTGAATGGGACAGAGGCTGAAGAAAAAGAAAAGGCGAATGATAAAGAGGCTCATTTCCTGGTCGCCAGCTGACAGACTGTGCCATTCTCTTGGTTATCGTGTTGCCTAGACTACGAATTGCCCACGATTAGCAGTATTGGCGCCATGCTGTCTACTACGGGACCCCGACCCAGACGCATAATCAGATACCGCCGGTTCTCCGTATGAGAGCTTACGTCTCTCTTTCTCCTTATTTAGTAGATTTGCATGTTTATGCCTAACTGATGCTCATGCCTGCTGAGTGGATTTCCGCTGAAGCATCCATCGGGCATATATTTGGTGGATGCTACGGAAGAGGAGAACCAACGAGCCATAAAAGCTCGAAGAACTGGAGGGTTTCTGGTCTAGATCGAGTGCAGAATTTATGGTATCAAAAGCTTGCCAGTATAGATGGTTGATTGGCGCATGGTATAAACCAAGTCGGCCTGAGAAATTTCTACTCTTCCTTACTGCAGGGATTACCTGCCTTATCTTTTAGAAGGAGCAGGGCCCCTCAGACACAAGGCTGATTGCTTGTTTACCAATCTTCCACAAGTTCCTAACTTCTGCTATTAGTGGAAGGGTAAATACGTATCAAGGGACGAACAATACTCTGTTCGGGGAGCAGAAGGGCTGCCGAGTTGGATAATTGGATTGCAAAGAGCAACTTAGCAGTTGGAAGACAGGCTACTAGAGGGCAAAGAAATCTCATTAGTTGCTATCTCGACTATGCCAAGGCTGTTGACAGCAACCCCCATACCTGCCTAATCGATGTCCAACATCTGTACCGCAATGGTTCGAAACTAATAAAGTTTTTTGCGACTGTCATGGAAAAGTAGCATACCAAGTTTCAAGTGCATTCACCTTAGGGTACCAACGCCTCAAGCCTCGCTCCAAGGAGATTCATTGAGTTCTCTTCGGTTTTGTATAAGACTGAACGCCCTTTCTTGACTACTAAACGATGCTGGGTGGATTAGACAAGTGTCGAATCCAAGTTCTCCGTGACGTTCATTACGAGTCACATGCCTGACATAGCATTCGTGACCTTCGCATCCAAGCTGTAAATGCATAGATAAGTGGAGGGCAAGATGGTTGGAGTGAGCTGCCAACGAGGAACAGTTAGTAACATAAGCAGAGAGATTGGACAAGATTATAAAACCGTCTAGGAAGGAAGACCCTGGAGGATAGGACGTACTCCCGCGTTAAAGATGTCCGTGCTGAGGAATGGGACTGGCTGGAACCAATCAAAAAGCGCTTTGCCGTTTTCGTTCTTAACGCTCGTTATTCGTCGCTCCAAGGAGGAAAGCGTTGAGACTGGCCGCGATTTCCCAAAGTTCGAATAGAATGGGAGTGACCTGTACTGTCCGGGAAGTGGAGTGAGTCGATTAGGACTCGGAGGACGCCTCCGCCTCGAACAGGTTGTCTGACCACTTCTAACAAGCAGTTTGATGCAAGTGCATCCGATGGGATGGTGTTTGCTCTCGATCTGACTAAGATGGCTGTGCGGAAAGTATGTTGGGGGCTTTCCCAGTCTGGTTTCGTTTAGGAGAGCTAGATTGGGATCAATTTCCTAGAGGAGCTTGTGGAGAGCAAAATCTTTGTCGTTTGATATGAGCAAATTAGCGTTGAGTGTGAGCACCTTCATTTTGGTTGTCTAGCAATTTAAAGAGAAATTATAAGTACGCTTCGGATTTCTCTTCAGGGGGAGACAGAGGTAGTTGTGGTAGAAGTGACAGATTGTGCTGCAGAGGGAGGAGAATGACATGCCTTCCATGAAGAAGCACCTGGAAATGGAAGAATGTAGGGGCGATGAGTAGTTGAGGGCTTTGGGGCTTAATCGGCCCCTGGCTACTGCGGCGAAAGAAGGGGTCAGTGAGGGAAGGGTGCTTCAGTTGGAATGAGGCAGAGAGCCAGGCTGAGAATCACGAACAGCGGAGAGTCTGTTCAAGGGGGGGGGGGGGGGGGGTGGGGGCGGGGGATTAGTTGGAATGGACCAAGGCGGGAGTGCAGGACAGTTTTAGCTCTCTTTTTACGTTGGATGCATTTCAACCTACGGGGACATTTGGAGAAATTCGCTGGGTGACCCAGTTTGGCCTCAGTTTGGCATTTGAGAGGCGACGCCGACTCCTTATCAGGTTTATTTTGGACAGTCAAACGAAGGCCGTCCCTGAAGGCATGTGGGCCTGCGCATTTGATACATCTGGAGTGGTAGCCGCAATTTGAAGAAACGTGGCCAAATTCATTGAGTGACATCCCCTTTTCTAGGTTTCTTCCAGCTGATCTGCTGATATAGTGGGGTTTTTAGTTTAGAGACTAGGATGGCATCTGCCTCGAAGTTGAAGCTCATGCGAAAGAGGCTTAAGTTGGTGTCGATGACCCGTGACCACGGGGTTGTGGGCCTTGTTGCGCGAATCAGCGTAACCTATGGTAATTCCTTGATTTTCGTGAGGAGAGATTCCTCTGAGGGTTGGCTTCCTCTCCTCCTTCAGAGTGAAAGAATTACCCTCTAGTTTGGTGATCTTGATTAAACGGAGGAGTCGCTTGTGACAATTGAGCCGGACTTTGAGCTTGTTGGTTGGTAAGCTGGTAATGCCATAGAGAAATATGGGGGGGGGGGGAATAAATTCTACTAATATCTTTAAGTACCAGCGGGTTGGCCGAATCAGTAGATTTTAAAGTTCCGGGACGTGGTGCGTCGCTTCGGGGCGCTGCTCGTTGTCTGAGAGAAAATGGAAACGGGTTTTCCTCGTTGGGACCCCGATGTCCGAGATGCCCGAATTCGTTTGTTTTCGCTTGAAGACAGACTTCCTTGAGGCAAGTTTGAATTCTTCTTGAGGTCTGTGGATGTAATTGATAGAGGAATTTACTTCACCGTTCCGAGCGTCCGGCTGGTCCTCAAAGACATTCGCCATTAATCATGTCTTCGGCCGAATGAAGAAGTTGTGTGGTGATGTTAGAATTGCCCAGTCCATGAGCAGCGATGGTGTAAACTGGCTCCGCGTCCTTAACATGCTGTGGTTCAGTGTCATTCGTTTCACATTCGCTTTTTTCGGCTTCACTTTGTTATCGAGATGGCACGTGAACTAAATCTCTAACTGTCACTGGTTTACCGTTAAACCGGCTGAATGATGTTAGTCAACATGGCAAAGACGCAACTTGTCATAACTACGATTCACATTGACGCCACACATAATTTTCCAAAGTGATTTTCGTCAAAATATGTACTAAAAACCTATTTAGAAAAGTTAATTCAAATACTGCAAATAGCGGAGGCTTGCCAGGAACGAAATGCACTTTCAAAACGCAGATGTAATTCCCACATCCATAAAACAATGAATAATACAAATAACCAACATTAGCATAAGCGATAATGGGAACATTAAAAGGATCCTACAAGCTATTATGCTGGAATTTTGCCATTCATGACAGTATTTGTAATTGCCCCCACAATGAGTCCAAGAGGCTGCACACTTTAATGAAGTCCATGTTATGTGAAATCATTGGATTACTGACTCTAACCCCAGATGACTCAAGTTGTTTGAATTGTTCATGCAAATGATTCATTTTATATGTAAATTTTTGGTTTATCTTATTTTTCTCCACGTTCTTCAGCCTACATTAAGAAACCATCCTTCGTTGAAACTTTTTGTAGTATCCTTAGTCCAGCATCATAAGGTATAGCGATAATTGGAGGAACTTTATATTTGGTGCAATCTTTAAGCAGTCAGTCGCCTTATCGCACTCAATATAGGCTAGAATTTGTTGAGTCCTTTTTGTAGAGCGCCAGCAAACTCCCATCATCCTTAATCCAAATCACAATTTGAATTTGGTAATAGATCTTATCCTGGAGTACCAGGGTTGTTTTAGGCTTACGACTAATTGCAAATTTCCTGCCTGGCTTTCGTGATTTCCATAGGAGTCAAGTGAGCATCGAGGCCTGCAAAGTTCCACTTACGAATTCCCAGATACGTAAATGAAGCTCTGAAAAAATAGCCAGGAAGCAAGCTGAAGTGTGAAGAATTAATTGCTTCGGCAATCATGCAACGTTTGTAGGTGGAAAGAAAGTAATTATGCAAAAGGCGACCCGAGAATTTGAAGTCCCTCAGGGACTTTTTCTAATTGTTAGTTACTAGGTAAGGTTTGATGTTTTGACCTTTCAGCACTCTTTAAAATGGAAGGATGCCTTAAATTGGTTTGGTATTTGCAAACGGTACCTTATACCTAAAAAAAGACCAAAACTCTTCGACCCACTTCCCCACTTCGACCTTACTCAAGTTCAAGATGGGTTTTCAGGAATTTACATTCGCGGAAAACACTTCACTGAATATCAAAGGGTGAAATCAATTTTGTGGTTTAAGATTTAATTGATTTCTTGTACATGCGGTGTATTCACCTTGAGGTTATTTCAGCCTGATTTGATATTATTCAGACTTGCTGAAGTAACCGTCATGTCGGTGTATTAACATTGACTGGTAGCACTAATTACAAGCAGCTTAGTGTGATTGGACCTTTCATCTCAATCAAAATTAATCGAAATTCGTTACAAAAGTCGGGTAGTTCCTAAGAGCAAAGTGAATACTCCTGCAGTCCTTCCATTTGCAACTAATGTCAAAACTAACATCCGCACTCTACTAAACGAGACCTTTCATTTGATACCCCACATCACTATATTTAGTACATAAAAAATTTTTTCACCCCCCCCCCCGTTATGTATATAGGGGCTCCCTCAAAATCAACGTGCAGCAATGTAATTTACGATATGTGTGGGGGTTCACATTTCCCACCTTCCCATCAAATTTCGTGACAATCAGTACAATTGTTTCTAAGAAAAGTGCGTTGGCCATGAGCTGATGGTCTGTGTGGCTGCAGAGACTCTTGGAGAGCACACAGGCCATCCTGACATATGCGGATTCAGGGTTCCCTAGGGTTCCACCGCCAATAAAAAACAAGGGGTGCCGAGTAACGTGGCCCAGCCATAGTAAACGGTGAAAGCGCCAACAGCCCCCGTTTCTAAGTTAGCGGAGACGGTTGATGATTTGCCTTCGGGAGAAGTAGGACTAGATCATAGTTTAGATCCGCCTCCTGAAAACGGGAATCTGACGGTGGGCATTCGGGATCATCAACGTGTAAAAAAGCGTGCTAGTACCACTGAAAGTTCACTGAAATAGTCACTAAATGTCCAAGACCTTTCACTTTTTTCCGAAAAGTCTAGACTCACCGGGAGCTCTGGCAGTGACTACACCAAACGCAGCATCATCTAAAAGATTTTTCTTGGTGCTTGGTTACAGCAGATATCAGCACCCCAATCTTAGGCGTAGACTTCCTATACCACTATGGATGCGTCCCTTAAAATCGCATGGGGGAAGTCCGAAAACCTTCTTAATCTGGGTATTTGCAGACCTTCAGACAACTGTTGGTCTTAAAAATAGCGAATACAATCGTCTAAACGCTCATAGTATCCAGACCGAAACAGCATTCCACCAGGGCTTTTCGAACTCAATCGCAGATTGCCGTATTCATGATCCTTAACGCTTATCTGTTTGGGCTGAAGAGACTAAGGACTCCCGGCTGATAGTGTGCTCTCAAGAGGCGGTCCAAACGCTTAGGACCAGCAAGCAGTAGTAGTAGTAGTAGCAAAATGGACTCCTAGCCATATTCGTCAATGCTTCAGACATTGCCGTAGGTGTTGCCCTTCTCCAAAAGTTGAACCAAATCTGATAGCCGTTCAGCTTCTTTTCCAAGCAACCTCGCTTAACTTACTTCCGGTATTCTCTTGAAGGCAGGCCTTTCACAGTGCTCACTGACCATAAGCCAATCATCATCGTTTTGTAACAGAAACCTAACTTCGGCACCTGAACTCTATCAGTCATTCCATTTTCGACATTCAACACGTGTTTGGAAAGGAAAACGAAGTTCCCTCTACGATATCCTACAGAGCCTTAGGAACAACTTATTTAAGGACTTTCATATTATCGACTTAACGTCCAATATATTCTGCTAAGCTGACAAATGACCAAGGCTACAGGCCAGGCATCGACTGGCCACCGCCAAAAGCTTTTGGCCGTCCGCGAACAAGGATATAAATTCTTCTGCCAGACGGTGCATGGCATGCCAAAAGTACAAGGTTACAAAATATGCGAGGAACGAGGTAGGCGTGCTAAGTCGGTCCGCCAAGCGGTTTCACACAATCAATTTCGACATAATCGACACCTTGCAAGACACACACTGTTTCAGTATTGCATCACAATCATCAATGCAGCCCAATGGGATACCTGAAAGATGGCACAGGACGATGAAAGCTGCTATATGGCCCAAGACCTTCCTGATCGCAAGTCCTGCCATTCGCTCTACTAGGCCTCCGGGCAGCTAATCTCGGGGAATTTGTTGCAAGTCCTGGGGACGTACTTAGGGATCTCGAGTCCTGCACGCACGTCCTAATTAGGATGGACGCCTCCTGGATACCGTAGCACCCACCTTATTAGCGCCCCTATGAGGTCCTCCAGCGAGGCCGACACTATTTCAGTCTTGACTTCGGAGATACGCCCAAGAAGGTCTTCCCCCGCAGCGTAAACCTTTCTTTCTAAAAAAACCCAGCGGTTCCCTATTTAAACCCCTTTAGTTTCAGCTGGGAGTGAAGACGGAACGGCGTGGTTTGTGGAGCTAATTGGCGGCCAGCAGAGTCTATTTCAGCTTACAAAACCTATTCCGGTTGAAAAGTGTCACCATGGGATCAGACAATTGAAAACTCACAGCCGTTTAGATTGTTACATCTAAATAACCAACCAAAGATGCTGATAGAAGGCAGCTAATATCGAAAATAATGCGAAACGCTGTGTGGTTTAAATTTCATAGAGGCAAGTGGCAGAGAGATTTGTATCGTAGACTGGAAGTCTCGGATCAGTTGACTCAATGGCATAATAGTTCCGGGCGAGCGTAAAGCTGACAACAATGTTCCCTCGTGGGTCGGCAGCGATCCTTAACGTGTCGCGCAATACAGGAAGTGGCGTCCCGAGGTGGCCGACCAAATAGCTCTGACTGAGCTGGCATTATACCTGCGATCTAGGTAGTAGCCTTGAGAAAGTTTCTGGGTGAAGAGCGACAACTCCTTGCCGAGGTCCTGTCGATGAGATAATGTGCTTTGCAAAGGTGGTAATTGTGGTGTGTATCAGAAGTCTTTGGGACCCTGGCCAAATAGTGTGTATTGATTCGTCCGTGAGTTGGTTGCGGTTGTGCCCAGCACGAATATGCGTTGCTCGCCGTGGCGTTCAGCGCAGCAAGGGCATACATGACGAGACATTAAACTCACAAAGCAGTGCGACACCTGGGACGGAAACGGTAACGCAGACAGTACAACGCAGTACTGGTGTTGCGAAAAGAGGACTGCAACGTTCCTTCAGAAAAACGTCCGTAAAGTCGTGAAAACGGACTAATGGAGCTAGAGCAGTTCCTGAATCGAATTTGGTAAAATAGGCGGACATGAAGAGCAATAGAAAGTGCTCAAAAAGTAGAATAGACGGCGCCTTCCAATGAGAGCACCGTAAGCGGCTCTGATAGCCCGCTGCAGAACGAACTGGGGAAAAACGAAAGGAAAAGGGCATCTGAAATGGGCTTCTCGCAAGTACCCTTCAAAGCTCAAATGACGAAGAGAGACAAGAGGTAAGAAGACGCCGTGTCGTCAGAAAAATTGCTGCCTAAAATTAGGGCGGACACGAATGGTGAAACGCCAAAAGAAAAGGTGCTGAGACGAAGATGGATTAGACGGAACCCGACATAAAGCAAGACCTTTGCGGAAGTCTTCATCGAAATCCGTTATAGGATCAACCCCGAAGATAGCGAAGCAGAAATGACCTCCTTTCGGAAAACTGCCACTCTTTGAGTCCTCGACCCGAAAACAATAAACTGGTACGTTCTGTGATGCGGGGGAGGGGCTACTGGGAGAGAAAGATTTGGTTTCTAGCCTAGAAACGTCCTGCTCTCTGGAAATCCGAGACCTTGACTGCCTCACAGAAAAGAACGAAGCAGAAGAGGCGATTAATCGCCAATGTCCAGAGGTAACCCCGGGCATCGGTTGGTATTACCTCTGCGAATTCCCGAGGGCAAAAGCTAGCACTGGTAGAGGTTTCCGAGCAATACGCGAGAAAACTATTTAATAGCGGGAAAATCATAATCAATTCGGGCAGCCCCAATCAAACGGTACAGATTTTTAGAATATGCGCACAAGTCTACAAGCCGCCAGGGGTCCAGCAGGAGGGCAACATTCCGGAGATGTGGCCAGATAAGCCATGAAGCGAATACCTGCAACGAAAAGAAGAGTTTCGCTCTAAGCAGGGATCGTAGTGCGTCTGAGAGTATGGTGTACACTGCGGGATCGGGGTAGTGTCTAGTGTTTAGAGCAGAATTGAAAAGAGCTAGGATGCGGTTAACATGATTCGATCCATCATGAGTTTGCTAGCGCATTTCGCTGCGGAGATAAAACCTGATTTAGTGCTTATTAGTGAACAGTACCGAAACAAAGACCCACTTTCATGGCACCCCGACCTACTAGGTACCGATGCCATCTCGATTCGGGACGGCACCCACTTTAGGGTTCTTGCCGAAAGCCGAGGGGTCGGCTTTGTCTGGATTCGGTGTTTAGCGGGAACGTTTTTCAGTGTCCATCTGATACCAAATGAGACGATCCCGAACTTTCAACGCAGGTTTGATGCTCTGGAGGACACTATCTTAGGCACGCAGGAGCGGATTCTCACAGCGACTGACTTCAATGCCAGGGCACTTAAATGAGGCATACCTCATCCTGACTTCAGAGGAAAAGGAATTCTCGAAACAGCCGCGAGAGAAGGGCACGTAGTTTTAAATACCAGATCCACCCTACCGTTCCAGCATCCATGCTGTGAAAGAAGCATTTCAGACTTAACATCGTGTCGCGATTACTGGTGTCGCTCGTAGACAGGTGGTGAGTTGTTGAATACTTCTCGGCAAACGACCATCAATACGTTGCCTTTAAAATGCTTCGGTGCACTTTCTGCGCGTGGAACGAAGGAGAACACAGGGAGATTTGTGGAGCTCTTTGAGCAGATGGAGCCGTGCTGGAGGGGACTCCCTGGCGGTGGTGGCGCTAAAGCTGATAATGTCATAAACTCAAATATGTACCTGACAACGACGTCTGCGGAGCTTCCATGGTTAGGAGAGCATCGATACGTGCCATGTCTTCTATGTATTGGTAGATGGAGGAAATTGCAGAACTCCAGAAAGAGTGTGACAAAATTCACTGCTTGACACAACGCTTACGAGACCGTGAGGATGCATTTACCACAATGTCAGAGTAAAAATTAGCCAAAAAAAGACTCCGCAGCGTAATAAACAGGCAGAACCTGATCGACGAAGTGAATAGAGACCCATGGGGACGTGGGGTTTCAAACTAGTAACCCGAAAAATCGAGGTTTTGCTGAAGCCCTGTTTGATCAGGTGGCTCGCATTGTACGGGCACTAATCCCTGCGCACCCGGTACGGGATGATGACAGTAGTGCCGAGGATGCGAGGACTGCCCACTTTTCTCTATAAAAAAGTTGGGAGAGGCGGTCCTTCCAACGAATATTAGGTATATAGACTGATGCTCATTATACGAGCACCATTCCCTGCGCATTCTGTACGAGTTGATAATTTCAGAAGCGTAAAAGGCGCCGAGGATTGCTCAGTTCTATGGATAAGAGGGTTGGGGCTGTGCTGCCTACGAAAGGCCCGATGTTATACCGGCAAAGGCGCTTCAAGATCGGCCAGACCTACTGCACAGCGCATTCAATGCTTGTCTGAAAGAAGGGATTTTTCCTTCTCGACGGAAGGTGCTAGGTTTCCGCTAATCAGCAAAGGGGAAGACGACCCTGAGCTGCCATCTACATACCGACCACTTTATATGATTGACACGACCGGGAAAGTGTCCGAAAAGCTCATCAAAATTAGACTCTCTGAAGTCATATTTGCTGCTGGAGAGTTACCACCACTGCGGTTCGATTTTAGAACAGGAAGATCCATAGTAGATGCTGTCATGCAAGTCATGGATGGCGTTTATTCCGTAAGATCGAAAGACTTTTTTGGTGCACTTGACAATACCGTCCACGAATGGATAATCGAGTCAAAACCAACGGTTTAGTTCCTTGGACGGCGCTTGATTCAAAGATGAGACTGCAGCTGGAGTTTAGGCATAAAGTTAGCTAATGGTAAACATTAGGGGCCGTATGTCTAGTAGGCGACGTCTGATTACAGGATAACCAGGTTCGACATTGAGGGTAACTCCGAAATAGAAACGGAACAACTTCAGGGAATTCTGTGAAGGGATCGAACAGATCACAGAAGCAACCAGGGTGTACAAGGCCGTAGCTAAAGACGGGGGAATATCCTCTGTCTGCTTAAAAAATGAAGATGGTACATTTACCGAGAATGAGGAGGACAGAGTACACCTGCTTCTCAGATCTCATTTCCCGGGGTGCTATCTCTCGGTTGCAGGCGACAACAGTCTGCCTGACATCCCAACAACGAATAAAACGGGAAGGAAGAAGAACTGGAAACTAGCAAAAGAGATATACTCAGAAGCTAGGCTAAGATGGACAGTGGGAACTTTTAAACCACTGAAATCTCCCGGAGTAGATGGCATTTTCTCAGTACTACAGAGGGGATTAGGAATTATCTTACCAAGGGCATGGAGATGGGCAAAAGTGGTCTTTATTCCGAAAGCGGGTAAAAAGGATCCGTTTCACCCTTAATCTTTCAGACCAATTTGCCTAACATCGTTCGTACTCAAAACGATGGAGAAGGTCATAGACAACTATATTAGAACTAACGTTCTAAAGCGTAATCCCCTACATCACTATCAGCACGCTTACCGGGCAGGACGGTCAACTGAAACTGCTCTGTATCAGCTGAAAGAGGTACTACGGGATGCCATAGAAACAAATCGAAGGAGCATTCGACAACACATCGCACACAGAGATACAGGACGCCCTGAGCCACAAAGGAGTGGGAAACACCCTGGCACTCTGGATGGGCAAAATGCTAGAAAGCAGACAAATAGAGGTACAAACAGGTACAAATTCTATTATCATGAACATCACTCAAGGCTGTCCACAGGGTGGAGTAATATCGCCGCTGATGTGGAGCATGGTAGTGGATGAACTCCTGGACGTGTTAAGAAATACTGGTATACAATTCCAGGGCTACGCGGACGACATTGTTTTAATATGTAGGGGCAAATATGAAGATACCCTATATGATAGAATCCAAACTGGATTAAGGGTTAGTAGTGCCTGGTGCAGGAAGGTGGGACTGGGGATCAACCCAACCAAAACCACCATAGTACCATTCACTAGGAGACGTAAGCTGGATCACCTGAGAGCCATAACATTACATGATATGGAAGTGAAACGAGAAACAGAGGTCAAATATTTGGGAATTACGCTAGACCAAAAATTACTCTGGAAGACACATGTCAGAAACACTTGTCGGAAAGCCACGAGGGCTCTGATGACCTCCAGATCCATAGCAGGAAAAAAATGGGGTTGCAGCCCGAAGATACTACTTTGGATATATACTACAATAGTAAGGCCAATGATTACCTATGGAGCGGTAATCTGGGCAGAAAGAACCCAACTCAGCACACAAGCCAGGGAATTACATAAGCTCCAAAGGCTGGCTTGCGTGTGTATCAGTGGGGCAATGAGGACATGCCCAACGGCATCCCTGGAGGTCGTTCTGGGATTAACCCCTCTTCATCTGCGCAAAGAGATGCAGGCAAGGAGATCAATATTCAATATTCATCAAGGAAAATGTATATTTGAGCCAATGGGCAGGCACTAGCATATTCCAGGCGGAAATATACGCCATAGACAAATGTGCCTCCTTTAATCTGCAAAGGAACTACAGGGGGCAAAACATAGCTATTTTCGCCGACATCCAAGCAGCGATCAAGACACTTAGGTCCAACCAGGTGAACTCTAAACTGGTATGGGAATGCCTTGAGAGACTGAATACACTCGGCTCGTCCAACAAGGTCTAGATACTTTGGGCTCCAGACCATGCTGGGTTGTAATGAGGCAGCGGACGAACTAGTCAAGAAGGGAGCAGGGACGCCTTTACATGGGCCAGAACCCTTCTGTGGAATCGGAAATGGTTTCATGGCTATGAATCTAGGAAATAAAAAGGAACGGTTGAGGGAACTGTATTGGGCGGGCCTACCAGCGATGGAGCAGGTCAGGGTGCTTATTGGGGGATACGAACCCATGCGCGCAAAGGATTGCTTAAACCTCATCAAAAAGAACCTCCGAATCATAGTGGGAATTCTCACTGGTCATTGTCGGCTGAACTATCACGTAGGGAAGCTAGGGTTATCTACGGACACTGTCTGCAGGTTTTGTGAGGAGGAGGACGAAACCTCTATACATGTCCTGGGACAGTGTCCAGCAAAGTAGGTCGAGGCATCTGGGAGAACACTTTATACCAGATGTAAAGTTGAAAGATCTGGAAGTAGGAAACATACTAAAGTTCCTAACGGTTATAGGCCTGCTTGAGATACTATGATCAATAGGTACACTATAACCAGTAAAAGGGGCACAATAGTTCTTCAAGGACGCGCTGCGACTTTCCCTTAACAGAATAATAATAATAATGGTTTGCCCAGATCTTTTTCAAAATTCAGCATTTACGACTACCTCAAACTGACTATGTCTATATTTTTAGTACAAATTTACATCGAAGGATCCTCATTTCTTTGCGGAAGTGGGTTTTGCCTTATGGAAAAAAGTAAAGAAGAAATGATTAAAATATGGAGACCTGACTGGGCAGAATTGCTAATCATGGCGCTACAAATCATGCACATCTTCTTGCACTTTCGGGTCCTTCCCAAACAAAACCAATTTATAGAAAAAAGTTTTGGAAAGTTCTACGTAGGAAGCACGTATGGCCCATAAATGCAAGAAGTAATACATCTAAGGAACTTGGATGCCGAATGAGAAATTGCATGCGCACTTCTCATGGAAGATAAAGGAACTGAGATTGTTTTTCCCAAAAACTCAATTTCAATTCGACAGGACCTTTTTTTGGATGAAATATTTATGGATGCGCAGAATTTATTCCTTTGGGTAATACGAGAATGGAAAATACATGTCCAATATTTCCAATTCCGTAAGCATGTTTTCGTTATTGCAGGATACAGTTGGCAACGAGTGGTACCATGTCTGGTTTGAGAGAAATGCTAGAGAAGGGGATGCATAATTCCGAGCAAGGAGCACTAGCACATTGTAAAGTTTATGGAAGTAATCTCTTTTCGTAATGGAAGGATCGAAATTGTAGTATTTCGGGATGTTTGTTATGTATTGGATTTCGAGGCGGCCTACACTGTGATTTTTTGTGGGTAGTTCACTGAACATATTCGTGATCCTAGCAATTTTTATCCTTACAAGGGCTAATGTCGCCCATTTTAATTTGCTGTTCAATAATGACGCGAAAGTTATTTACAGATGCATAGAATATGTTCGTTGATAAAATTGAGTAGGTTGGAGGTGAGGTGATCAAAGTGGGCGGACACTAACATATCTCTCTAAGACTTGGGAATAGGAGGAGAACAGCGAAATGGGACGGTAATTCTTGGCAAGAGTACGATTACCACTTTTATGAATGGGGATGATGAGAGCCTCTTTCCACGGGCCAGGAAAATGATTCTCTTCGAAGCTTTTGTTGAACCTGGCGGATAGGGGAAGGGATGCGGGCTTACCAGTTTTAAACAAAAGAAGGTTTGGAAGACCATCGTAACCAGGACCGACTTTGGCATCAAGTTTGCCAATGAGGTGAACGACAAGGAGAGGGGTAACGAGAGGAATGGTAGGCGATGCAGGGCAGGCTAGATTCACTAATGGTGAAGAGGGGGATAAAGAGGGCGGAGGAGAGAGAATATAGACTGGGGAAAAGTGCGGCAGAATACTTCACAAGATAGTTGGAGGGAGTTAGCTGAGGGGCCATAATGGACGGAGGAGATAGCTGGGTGGGAGAGCGGGAGTTGCGAATGTGGGACCAGAAAGGTTTGAGATTTCCGCGCTTTAGTGAGTCACCAGCACTGGTCAGATATTCGTTTCAAGACTTACATATTAAGGATTTGACCGTGGAACGTAGAGTTTTAAAAAAAACTAAGTCAGCATAGGTTCTAGAAGACAGGAACTCTCCCTCGCCACTGAAATCAAAGTGGTGAATCAGACAGGGTAAGAGCGCAAGCAGTTAGAAGAGGATGGGATATAACCAGGAAGAGCAAATAAACTGATATGCAAAGTATTAAGTCCTTAGCCACACGTTAATGTAGAGAAAAGGTGAACCCAGTTGATTGTCGTCTGGGCTGAGTTCAGAAAGTTCGCCTTACGAAAGTTAAACTTGGTAAGCTCGCGCGCGACAAGGAAGTGGAGTCGGGATATCTGAGCATCAAACTCGAGAGCAGGATGATGATGAGCGTCAGTGGCAAAGTAAGAAGGCATTAAGGGGGTTGGAAAAGACAATGCACAAGAAGGCTAGCGAGGACAAAATCAAGAGTGTGATCTAAGTCGTTTCTAGAAAGGTTAAATTGGAGGGCGGTACAGGTGTGCATAAAAGTAGATAGGAAAGTGGAAAGGGGTCCTAAGGCATGAAAAATATGCATAGGATATGATAAAGTGGCACACGTTTGGCAGAATAACTCGTACGGTGACCGATTCATAGGTGGAGGGGGAGGAGGAGGAAGGGGGGGGGGGGGCTTCTGAAGAAGGGTGGTTTTCAGGCCGTCTTCAATCTAGTGGGCCAGCTCGCTACACCTTGTGCCTAAACCCGGCGACGGCCGGAATAAAGACACGCCGTTACCCGCTTCCGGTGATCGAGGACCTATTGTAGGATTGCCAAGGCACGGTTTTCTCCATTATCCACCTCCATTGCGCTTTTTACCAGCAGCCCCGACAAGCATCGACATTACCTCCACCCTGCGAGACGCGAAGCTTTCCGTCAACTGGGCGAAGTGTCACTTCAGGAAGAACGCAGTTACCTTCGATGGATACCAGGTCAAAGCGAGTGACGTGTATTTCTCGGCATGTTCACTTTTTATCGACGTTGCATCCTGAACACGGCTGATATGCAAGCTACGCTCACCGCATTGCTGAAAGGCTTGTCTTCAGCTCTTTTAATGGACAACAACCACCATCGACGCCTTCTAAAGCTGCAAAGATAGCATCCTTAACGCTACAACTACGGCTTTCCTTTCCTCGCAAGGCCCCCTCGCCTCGAACAGACACCTCTAGCAACGCCATAGCCGCCGCATGGATGGAAGCTGGGTTCCTTTGGGAATCTATTCTAGAAAGCTATCGCCCACGGATCAGAGGTACACGACGTACGATCGCAAGCTTATCGTTACTTTCGCCGCCGTTAAGTACTTCAAATGTAACGTGGAGGGCAGGTAGTTTACGCTGCTTGCAGACTATCGGCTACAGGTTGCAAGGATAACTGCTTTTTGCATCTCCATGTATAGTCCAGCCCTAAGATCGAGCGTTTTCAGCGCTTTATGTAAGTTCTGCGGGACTAATCCCGTCGCTGAAATTATTACTGGGACTACTTGGATCTTTTGTAGTCTCCAAGTCTGCTTCATATCATCTGCCAAGGGGCCGTAGTTCCGGCTTTTTTCGTGCTGTTTTTCAACAGTGTTCCGGTCCAACGGTACGGCTACATCGATTATAAAGCACGCTCGTTCTTCCTTCAGAAGCAGAACTAGATCGGGTCTGTTATGATTAACACTGTGGTCGGTGGCAATAGTGTGATCCCACAGTAGTTTGACCCGATCATTTTCCAAGATTCTCTGCGGAGTATACTTATAGTAAGGATGGTAGGTTGCCACTAAGTTATACTTCAACGCAAGGTTTTGATGGAGAATCTTGCAGACGGAGTTATGACGATTGGTGTTCTCGGTACCGCTCAACATCCTGCACGCAGATGTTATGTGCTGGATGGTCTCCTCTTCACAGTTGCATAACCTACAACTGGAGTTGGTGATTGAGGAGTCGTGAAGAATGTACCATTTATAATTTTTTGTTGGGAGCGAAGCATCCTGAATTGAAGTTAGGAATGCTTCGGTCTCATAGAACAGTACACCATTTGTCAACCATTTGTTGGAGGCTTCGATGTCAATGCCTGACAACAACAAATTTTTTATATGACCTCCGTGAATGGGTTTCTCTTTCCACATGTCGATCTTCTGTTGGACTGAAGTAACATTCGACATGGGATCCCATTCTCTGCTTCTCAAGTTCAAAGGAGATAATTTATTATCTGCCATGACGGTAGCCTGATGTATTTGGCTAGAGGATTGTTTCTCATAGAAAAACTCACGAAGGGAATGCACTTGATTGTAGTGCAACGTTTTTAAATCAAGTACCCCCCTTCCTCCCTGATGACGTGGGATAGTGATCCTCAATTTTTCGGCAGCTTTATTGTGCATGTTGTTGTTTGCAAGAACTACCCTTACCCGTCTATTGACAGATTCTAAATCAGTATTACTCCACTGTATCACACCGAAAGTGTATAGAAGGACGGGAATGGCAAAGGTGTTGATTGCCATGATTTTATTTTTCCCGTACAGCTCAGTTTTAAGGACAAGATCCGGACGCCGCTCAAATTCCCCCAGCAACTTAGATTTGATCATTGCCACAGCAGGTGTTGTTGCTTGCAATATGCCGAGGTATTTGTAGACGTCGTCCGAATCTATGCCCTCAATTCGGATGTTATTTTGGCTGTATCCTTCGTTGTCGGTGTGTTTTCCCGAACTGCATGCCGACATCCCTGCTGAGCTGGATGGTGATGGCCAGCAAGGAGCGAAGTTGGTTTTCGTCTTTGGCATACAATTTGATGTCGTCAATGTACATTAAATGGCTTAATGTACATTTCGACAATATGCCATGCTTGACTTGGAACCCGTATTTGCTTTCATGCAAAAGATGGGATAACGGATTCAAAGCCAAACAAAACCACAGTGGGCTTAGAGAGTCGCCTTGGAAAATGCCACGCCTGATTGGTATCTCTCCTGATGTTTGCGAAGATACCGATAGCTTCGTGCTCCAATTCTTCATTACTGTTCTCAGTAGAAGAACGACATTCGGGTTGATTTTATACAAGCGTAACACTTGTAGTAACCACGAATGTGATATGGAGTCAAAGGCTGATTTATAATCGATGTAGGCTGTCGAGATGTTTCGTTTTTGGTGGACAGCCTGCTTTACAGCTACCGTATCGATTATAAGCTGTTCTTTGCAGCCTCGGAAGCCTTTTGCGCATCCTTTTTGCTCCTCAGCTATCAATTTATGAACATCAAGATGTTTTGAGATGTTCGCGCACAGAACTGAAGTGAAGACCTTGTAGATGGTAGGAAGACAAGTAACTGGTCGACATTTTGCAGGGCAAGAGGCACCCCGTTCCTTGTGGATGAGGAAAGTTATTCCCTTGGTGAAAAATGGTGGAACTAAATCAGGATCGGCAATCATCTGATTAAATTGATTTGCCAATATCCTGTGAGTGCTCTTGAACCGCTTCAGCCAGAAGTTGTGAATCTTGTCAACTCCTGGCGCCTTCCAGTTACCTGCTTTGTCAAGGACTGCTTTAACGTCGACTTCAGTTACGTCAGGCATGGTCGTTTCGGGGAGGGCCTCGCATGACCGCATAAGGTGTGGGAGCCACGCTGCTTCTAAATTGCAACGACTGGATTCGCTCCAAACACTTCTCCAGAAGTCTTCTGCCTGATCCAGATTGTGGTTACTTTCCCTATCTGAGCTGGTGAGATTTTTGCAGAATCCCCGTTGGTTCTGGAAGAACAAGGTGTTGTCTGTCCTTCGCTGAAAGCTTTTCTGATACCTACGGATGCAATTGGAGCATACCGCAAGTTTCTGCTTCAGCACCTCGAGGATTTCTTCGATTGGCACATCATTGGCCAGATGGTAGTTTCCAATGATGTTCGCAACGCATCTGTGCACTCTTGGTGATGGATTTCCAAGGAGTGCTTGCGTCACACGACCAATCTCCTTTCTCAACTTTTCGACTCTTCTGTTGAGTCGAAACACCCGAAACACCCCCCCCCGTGAACGGTAAAGTCCTTCTGCGCATACCTCTGTTATTCGCTCTAAGATGTTGGTTATGGAGGCGAATAACCGTGGCAGCTGCAACGTAGATCAGGCTGTGAACCTCTGTAGCAGTAATCTCGCTAGCCAAACGATCAGCCAAAATTCTGTCAACGGCAGCAATGATGTTAGTAGTTGCCGAAGTAAACTTCAGTTTTGGGATCTTTGGCCTAGCGTCTGGGAGAATCTCAGCATACTCTGTGAATGCGACCTGGAATGCGGTCAAAGTCTCATTATAAATTGGGTCGACATCCCCAGTTACTAAGCTTCTCCTGACTACTGGATTCATGGAGTGCCTTACAGGTGGAGTACTTGTGTCACTCCTTTGACTAGTCCGGTAATTTGATGACTCCAGCCCGAGCTCAAGTGAAACCTCTTGAAAGATTTGTTGCCTAGTTGGTAAGGCAACTCGGTTGTTATTCACTATCACCCGGTACTGGTTGACGACGTTCTGTTCCGGAACATGACTTAGCATCATGTAGTCGATGTCTGTACCCTGATGGATTCCGTTCCAAATCCGTGACACGGTAATAGGCGCGGACGATAAATTCGTTGAGTTGGTTCGTCCAAACCATACGACGCCTAGGTCTCCCGTCCCTGGTGGTTGACGGCATAACCGCCAAAACATCCAAGGGCGAAGAGCCGCTCTGATGTTGTTGAACGACCCTTAACCGTGTTGGGTACTGTCTTCGTGTCCCTGGGGTCCCATTAAGAGAATTTAAATTGTTTTCCCCAATTTTTATTCCCACGAGTATTGGGGAAGCAGTCAACCCTGCAACAGAGCCCCAATGTTGCAATGCCCCATGGTTACCTCCAAAGGTAGGGAAGGTATTTGGAGGGGAGCCGCTGAAATACAGTGTAACGTCACTGCAATTCATACGATAGGCGCGTCGATCCCTTCACCCCGGATTACGAATTTGTTAAGGAGGTTTACTCCCCCTGAACGGGAAGAATCGGTAAGGGAGGACGAACACAAAGGGAAACGTTCTGCTTGTCCGCGGCTACTTATTTACAAGATTAACTTGCGATATTCGTAGCTGACCCGGTGGGTCATGTCATTATCCGCAACCCATGACACGCGCCTGGTCGCATGCAGCTCTGCGTTTGCAACTCAGGTGAGGATAAACCTGGTACGCCAGGTATATATATAAAGGGTCCGTGGGCTTTTTGAATAATATATATATATATATATATATAAATAGAGACAAGTAATTTAATGGCGAAGCTGTCTGATCTTTGAATCTCGCCATTACAACTCTGTAGGCGGTTCCGTCTTGGTTTATATTCGCCTCTGCGCAGAGTTATTTCCTCTTTTGCGCTGTATAGTTATCTTGAGGTTTCTTCAAGCTTTCCTGCTGCTACACTCCCTGGTAAATTGTACACATTGATTTTTGCGCCGCTCATCTGGTCCGATGGCACACCGACCGTAGATCAGATAGTTCACTGTTCTACCATAAGTTAGGTCTTCTACTGGGGGAAGTATAACGTCTCACCATCTATAGGTCGAATGCCATCGCGTTGTATTCCGTGATATGGAAGGCTCCCTCCGAGTGTGCCTAGTATAGTGTCCTGGTCCTAACAAATCTATAAATGTTAGCTCGTCAATTTTTGTCGTGGACCAACCTGACGTTCTAATCTTTCTTGGCCGTGCAGGTCGCCAAACGCTTGGCTTATTCTTCAGGTCAAAGGCCATGAAGACGGTGTAGTGTTCACTGATTTGCAGGGCATATCGCGAGCTAATGAAGGACTAACAAAGTTCAGGTTCACAACTGGGCCGGCCCCGCTTTTCATGAATCACTGGCAATGACATTTGGTGTCCATCTTTTTGCCTCCAAGACCGATCTTTCCAACATATACTCGAGCCAATATCAGGCTTGTAAGAGCATAGTAACTGTAGACATATATGCTTTCTACTTTTTCCCGGACGAACCCACTTGTGGGCTGCTTCATACATTTGTGTAAAGCTCGGTCCGAGCATGTCCACAAAGCATCCCCTTTATAGGATCGGCTACCAATCTATAATATTATTATTAGGATTTCTATAGGGTTCACTTATTACGGCCACTGATCTTTCTTTTTCTTCAGCCTTTGTCCCGTTCACAAGCGGGGTCGGCTCGTCGTGATCGGCTTCGCCATTTGGCTCTATTGAATGCCTGATCTGGGTGCAATCTCGAGGCTTTCAAATCCCCGTCCAGCGTATCAAGCCACCGTTGCTTAGGTCTGCCTTTTGGTCGTTTACCATCGACTTCGATGTTCAGACCAATCTTGGCAAGTGAATTCTCGTTTGCACGAATTGCGTGACCATACCATCGAAGACGCCTCTCTCGCAACTTTTCCACGATCGGTGCAACCCCATAACGATCGCGGATATCCTCATTTCGGATGTGATCTAAACGTGTGACGCCACTAGTCCAACGTAGCATCTTCGTCTCCATTACCGCAAGACGTCGTTCATTGTCTTTTATGGTCGGCCAACACTCAGAACCATAGAGAGCGACTGGACGGACGACATTGCGGTAAATTTTAGATTTGAGACGTTCGTTGATACGTCGATCACAAAGGACACCAGTTGTGGAACGCCACTTCATCCAGGTTGCGTTAATGCGTGAAGCAATTTCATAACGCAGCTCTCCATTGGCTGATAGCGTTGACCCGAGGTATTTAAATCGCTCAGTTCTGGGCAGATCACTGCCGCTGACAGTGATTGTGCCTGTTTCATGGGGATCGGTCGTCAAAAATTCAGTTTTGTTTAAATTCAATCTGAGACCGTGTTGCATGAGGCGATCATTCCATTTTTGAACAAGTTGCTCGAGATCATTTTTGCTATCAGATGCTAGAAAAACATCATCTGCATAAAGCAATGTGTAGGGCGCTGGACGTTGGATATCCCGTGTGACGGTGTCCATAACAAGGACAAAGAGGAGTGGTGAGAGGGCACTTCCTTGATGAACTCCAACAGAGACACGAAGCGGTTTTGATACACCCGCCATACTTCGAACTTTACTTTTCGGATCGTGGTAGAGCAATTGAACCCAGCGCACGAGTTCTTCTGGCACGAAGTGTTGTCGTAAAGCATACCAGATGAGTTCGTGTGGCACACGGTCAAACGCTTTCTCAAGATCCAGAAAGGCAATGTAAAGAGGGCGATGCTTCTCACGGTGTTTCTCCATGAGTAACCGCGCAGTGTGTATTGCGTCAGTAGTTCCGCAGTTCTTGACAAATCCGGCTTGATTCACGGTTATTTCAACGATTTCGCGAATACGGTTGTCAAGAATGCGTTCAAAAATCTTCATGGTATGGGAAAGTAACCGGATCGGACGGTAATTTGAACATTCTGCTGGGCTACCTTTCTTTTTCCATATTGGAACAGTGGTACTTTCTTGCCAGTCAGATGGTGTTCTTCCTTCCTGAATAACCCGGTTAAAGAATTCACTGAGCCACGGTGTTGGGTCCCAGCTCTTTGCTTTCCAGAGCTCAGATGCGATGTCGTCAGGTCCTGTTGCTTTCCCCGATTTCATTTGTTTTATTGCCTCCTCGACTTCAGTTACGCTGACTGGTGGAACTGCTCCAAATGTCGGCAATGATTGTGGAAGTGGAGGATGAGCAAATTCTTCAGTTGAAATCTGCTCGAAGTATTCTCGCCATCTATCCGTCGCGGCTCGACGATCAGTAAGCAAAGTACCGTTCTTGTCATTAACACAACAGAAGTGTTCGATATCCTGTGTGCGTTCATCACGGCTTTTAGCAAGTCGGTACAGATCTCTCTCGCCATCCCGAGTGTCCAGTTTATCGTAAAGATTTTTGAAATGGTTCGCTCGGGTGACAGCGACCGCTTTCTTTGCTTCCCGGTTGGCATTCTTATAAATTTGCCAATTAGCAGGCGTTTTATCGTCGAGAAATTTGTGGTAGAGGCGTTTCTTTTCACGGACCTTCATTTCAACATCATCATTCCAAAGCCAAGTATCTCGGTTGATGTACCGCTTACCCGGCTTGGTGACCCCGAGGGTTGCAGAGGCCGCTTTGTGGATCGTGTCTTTCATTTGGTTCCATGATTTTTCCACATTCGTAATGGTTGGCAATCGTATGAGTGAGACCGTTTCTTCGTTCTTCTCACCAAATCGCCACCATTTAATGCGCGGCGGGCCAGTGCGTTCCTCACGCCGTTTTATCGGTGGCTTAATTCGCAGGACAGCAATCAACGGCCGATGTTGAGGTGCGATGGTCTCATAGGGAACGACTTTGCAATCAGTGACAGTGTAGTCTGCGAAAACAGGGTTTGGGCGGCATTGATTGATTAGCATTGGTTGAAGCTCACCTGGATCAACCTCATTTTTCTACCACATTTAGCGTCTTTTTGAATTCAAGACACATGCTTCCGCCAATATGTCTTGCCTCCTTGTCACATCCCCGGAACCTCATTTTTTCCTTCTTTTTAGCGTTTTTGGCTCAACCTTACTCCAAACGTCACGACTGAACGCCGGCTCCCGTGGGAGTGCCATCATTTTAAGCATTATTTTTCCCCTCAAAATGGGTGACACGTCTTTTTCTTTTTTGGGAATCTGCTGTTTTCGGGGGTGTTCGTCTTCCTTTACACCATCCACAAATATACGGTTGGGTATCAGCTACATTCCATAGCATCCGTAGAAGGAAGCTTTCTACGAGCAATTATACGCAGTTCAGGAGAGGTTTCCTAAAGGTGACATAATGATTGTAATGGGTGATCTGAATGCCAAGGGCTCTCTGACAACACCTTGTTCGGAGATGTGACAGGGTAACCTGGGAGATCCTGGGAGATTTTCGAATTTCTCGAAAAGGGACAGCATCTAATAGTCGCTTTCGACCACTTGTGTGTTGCGTCCACCACTTCTAGCAGAGTTGGGGAGCTGCGCTCCGCAAGTTCAACATTGACCGTTTACATGATCCATCTGTCGCCTGAAGCTATCATGCTGATCGGACGACAGATACACTGAGTGACCCGCCAGAGAATACCGATGAACATTGGGCCGACATGAAAAATGATCTTTTCTCGTGCACTACGCAGGCCACGTCACGAGGTGCGTCATAAAATCTGGCTGACTGCGGAATCTCAGAAGCGGATTGATGAACGGAAGGGACTTAAGGCTCTATTGACCGCTGCGAGTGATAACGAATGTGTCACACTGGAGATCTGATTCCGCGCAAATTATCGAGAAATTCAGCGTAGTGCACTGGAAGTAAAGTTGCTGGGCTCGACGGTCCCCCGGCTGAGTTAGCTATCGTTATGATTCCAAAGAAGGGCACCCGCTTTAAGTGTGACAGTTGGAGAGGTATTTGAGCGCTCCCTGTCGTCACAAAGATAATAACTAAAATAATCCTGGAATGCTTCCCAGAAAATCTTAAAAGGTTTATCAACAGAGAGCAGGTTGGTTTCCGCTTCCGATCTTCCTGTTTTGGCGACGTCAACACTCTACGAATTATTTTGGAACAGAGCGCAGAATTTCCTGCGCGCGTTATCTGCTCTTTATTAATTTCGAAAAAACTTTCTACAGTCTGAATCGGGAGTATATCTGGCATAGCGCATGCCAGATACATTCCCAAAGATGCATTCCGGAAAATTAAAAGCTAATGTGACGTACTGCGTCGAAGTGGGATCTCAGATGAATTTAAGGTCCAAAGCGGAGTCCACTAGGGTTCCATTTTGTCACCGATATTATTTCTTCTTGTTATCGGTGACTTTCTTGCTGCTGTTTTGTCCAGAGGACGTGGAGGAGTTCTATGAACTGTGATATCTTTTCTCAAACATTTCTGCTACACTTCTTCTTCTTTTCCTTTAATCTTTGTTTCATTTGCAAGCAAGGCCGACTAGTGGCTATCGTTTGCGCCATTTTTGTTCTATGAAAGGCCGAATCTGCAGTCACGTATCAAGCCACAGTTGTTTCGGTATACCTTTTGGTCGCTTACCATCGATTTCAATGTTCAGGCCCATATTGGTAAGTGAATTTTCATTAGCGCGAATTATATGACCATAGACACAAAGCCGTTTTGGTACACCCATCATGCTTGGATCTTCACTTTTCGGATTGTAGTAGAGCAATTGAAGTCAGCGAACGAGTTCCTCTGGCACGAGGTGTTGTTGTAAAACATACTAGATGAGTACGTGCGCCACATAGTCAAATGTCTTCTCCAGATCGAGAAATGCAATGTAAAGTGTAAAAGTTACGGTGATGACATTTGTTTGCTCTCTTACCGAGTCCTGATTCTTGTTCAAATGGCTCTGGATTTGAAAACAAGTAGAGACAAGTAAAGTTGGATTGAAGTTGAACACCAACAAAACCAAGATTCTCAGTTTGACGGATCATCAATGATCAATGGGTAGAGCATCGAAGCATGGTTTCTGCCGACGGTAGCAACAAACTGGATGTCGAAATCAGGTTATCTCAACACCCAGGTCAAATTGAGACTGTACTGTGCTAGTGTTCTTCTTGTGTTGATATATGGGAGTGGCATACGGAACACTCGAAAATTCCAAGCTTTCATGGAGTACATTGACCTAATACTGTTTCAAGCGAAGAACTTAGTCGGCGCACCCGAACGAAATGTGATCGGGAGCGTTGACGTTGGGAGGTTGACGCGCTGTACTCTACCAAGGAGTAAGTGGAAAATATACATTTCAGTACGCAGCAAAATCACGCAATGAATCCGCTATCTGTCAACTGAGATAATAGACCTCAAGTCTCTATTGTACAACTATCGTTCAAGGGCACATTTAAGTGCTATTAAATGGTTCATCAAATGCAGAAGGTTAGGAGAAAAGGTTCAAATTGCCAGGGAATATGTCTAAAGCGGCGATTGATTTGAATCAACCCACATCACTGCACCTACGAATTGGAGGTACAGGTTGATGTAGCAAGTGAACATCATAGGAACCTTGGCAATAATATTGGGACGACAGATCCGCTAGGTCAGAAGATGTTGCTGTCGTACGCAACTAAGCTATATAGAACGAATATATGAGCCAATCTGTAATTAATATAATATATTATAATAATTATTATGCGGCATATACGTTTGTAGTTACTGTACTCCTTTAAGCTTCCTGTTGGTATAGTTCAAGGATATGCTGACACCAGGGGGAGTCCAAAAGTCAATCCGGATAACTCCACTACGTAGACCATAGAACGGGGAAGTTCACAAAGAAGGCTTTGCTTTTGGAAAACGTTTCATATTAGTTAATGTACCTGGGATAAATACGTATCGATCGCTGATAGACCCAGCGTTACCTTGTCAGACGAGGGACTCACAAAGCATAGGATAGGATTGACCAGGAGGCGAAAGCAGGCGCTTCTCAACGGGGTTGACAAAATTCTGCGGAGAAGCGTTTACGGATTGGGGGCAATGAAGAACCGAGCTTCGGCGGTATACCCAAAAAAACCCTTAAGCAGGTGAACAGTTTTCTGGTGAACCTTAGTCACTATGAGAGAAGTTTTAGAATGATTAATCTGCAACATATTTCTTCCTGTTGTTAAAACTGTGGGAGTGGTTTATTTCACCAACATTCCAGCTTCCACAGAGCCAGATCAACCATTTACGCCATTAAATTGGTCAGTAATGAGTAGTACCCTTTCAGCAGCAGTAATATTTGTCAGTGATTACCATTGATTCTTCTCTCTTCTCTCCCATCAAGTCACACGAAGAAAGATCTTTGGTGAAAGTTTTTCGGAAAGTCGGAAGCAACGCCAAACCAGAAGATGCTGGGAAGACATTAAATCTATCCGGCCGACTCGAACCAGCGATACACTTGTCAAGTTCGGGTCGAAAACCGATAAGAAGAGTACGTTGTTTGGGACAGTCCAAAGCATTCTAAGCACGAAAATAGTTATTTCCAACCTAGAACCCATCCGCATCCTTGAAATAAATTATTGCCTCACGAACACGGAACACGTGGACGGGACAATTAAAAGGTCTGACCTAGTTGTGAGCAACTTTAAAGTGGGAGTTACATCTGTCAACTCCAGAAAACAAAACTTGGCCGTTGTCGTCGCCCCTGAAAAGACAGCGAGCATAGTTGTTCATGTCGGGAGAATAAAGATCGGGTAGATTATTTGCAGGATATGGTGAAATACACTTCAAACCCGCTGTTTTAAATATTGTGCCTACGGGCACATTGCAGAGGCTTGAAAAGGGCAGGATAGAAGAAGTTTGTGTTACAAGTGTGGCCCACGAATGAGGCATGCCTCAACCAGATTCTCGGTGCACATTTTAGAGACGGTCGCCGGGATAGGACTTATTGTCTTATCGATGGGACTCCCACATTCCGATGTCATGCTTGTGAGGGCACCATTCGTGACGTAACCTTTTCTGCGCAGTCATTAGCATCGGCTGTCTAACGAAGGAAGATATTGGAAGATTTCACGACCACCGATAATCAGTACATTTCCTTCGAAGTGATAAACGGCTTCTCCCAATGTTCTGTCCCTTCTGGCAAACATCTACCAGGTGAAACACCGCGCAAATCGAAGTTGGAAAATTTTCCAAAGCTCTCTCAAGAGGGGTAAATGAGCAACAGGGCGTGGACACAAGAACATTCAAGAATGAATCTTATCACCGTAGTTTGAAATGCATCGGCGTCCATAAATAGACTATGTCACGGAAAGTTACCTGTGCACTGGTGGACGGCTAAAGTTCTTCACTTCAGAGGATCGAATATTAGAGAAGGAAAAAGGAACTCCACCGTAGAAATAAATAGGCAGAAAGCACGCTGGTTGCCTGGGGCCTTGGAGCCTCCGGTATAAGTTCGTTACCAAAAAACACGGTCCCCTTCGATCGCCCTATTTCGTCGAAACAGTGAAGAAGATGGAAAGATCATTCATATCGTTTTTCCTGTCCTCCCCATCCAGCTGGCTCTGTCGATAAGAAGGTGGATACTGAGGAACGCTCACTCATCACTGTAAAGAACCAGATGGTGTTCCCAGCGAAGTGCTGGGACTTGTATGTAAGTATAAGCCGGGCTTGCTGCACAGCACATTCGTCTCGTGTTTTACAGCGGGTGCTTTCCCTCCGCTGCAATCTTGGCTTGTGCCGATAAGCAAGGGCAAATGCGACTACGATGCACCACCAGCGGAACGTCTTCTCAGTGTGCTTAACACAGCGGGGAAGCTGCTTGAGAAGACTATCAAGCCAAAACTGACTGACCCAATACATGCTGCGGGGAGTTTTAGAGCAGGACGATCCACAATTGATGCGATTGTAGTAGTTGCCACTGTCGGTGAATGGTGCTTCTTGTGTCCTAGACGTTCAAAACGCCTTCAATTCTGCGAGGTGGTGCCACATGCATGAAGCGCCGAAAAATGGTTTCCAAATTCTAGCCTTCCTTTTGCTGATATTTAAGAATTATTTAAACAACCGTGCCCTGCTCTACTAGACCCGGGGAGGGAAGCATAAAATGAAGGTCATATCGGGGTAGCTCAGAGATCTGCCCTTGGTCTGGTCCCTTTGAACGTTTTATGTGACAATCTTTTACGAATTGAAGTATCTGATGAATCGCATCTGGTCGGATAAACGGGGAACTGGTATGCGGCGAATTAGTAGATGGATGGTTGAACATGGCCTCTCTCTAGCTCTGGTAAAAACCGAAGTCATTGTTCCGACAAGGGAAAAGATTCCCACAGTCCGGCCTATTTAATTTGGGGAAATCTGCCGTGAAATATCTCTGCATCATGATAGACACGGAGATGAGTTTCTTGGAGCAGATTCGCCACACCGCAGACGAACCTCCGGCTAGAATATTTGCGATTTGTCGGCCGATGTCCAATGTGAGAGGTCCCTTATCCAGTATGCGGCGTTTACTGAGTGCCGTTCTGTCCGTCTTCCTTTATGACACCGAAGTATGGGCCGACTCTCTCAGTAAGCCCAAGTACAACCGCGGTGGGCTTTCCGAGTCGTATCTGCTGGAGTTATTCCGATTGATCTCCACGCTGCTGAGCGGAGGCTTATAATCCTCCGAAGGATTTTCGGCCCCCTACATGAGGATGGACGATTCCGTAGCCTACACAATGACGAAATCTATGAGCGATACCATGACCGTCAGGTTCTGGATAAAATCCGGCTCAATAGGTTACGGTGGGCGGGTCACTTAATCCGTATGGATGAGGATGATCCCACCCGAAAAGTCTATAAGGGCAATATCTATAGTAGAAAAAGAAGACGAGGCAGACCCTGCCTAAGATGGAGCGATGGCGTAGGCCAGGACGCCAGACAGCTTTTAGGGATATCGAATTGGTGGACCTCGGCGCAAAACCGGGATGTCTGGAGTTCCTTATTAAGGCAGGCCTAGACCGGATACCGGTTGTTGTGCCGTTGATGATGATGATGAATTACCATTTATGTCCGAAATTCACTCAGTGTGCCCAATTTGGAGCCTGATATGAAGTTTCCTGACGACAATCTGTCTATCGGTATACAGGCGCACTTATAGATAGCTATCTTCAGAAAGAAGGCTTTAGAATGTCAGAGGTGACGAAAACAAGTAGTACCAACTATAGTTCCGCTGCACCTAACCATGTCAGCTGCGAAAATGTCTGCATGTCAGGAAAACTGGAAAGCAGTTAACAAGATGGTTGGTATTGATATTCTCAATTACGTCGCTACTATCGTGAAAAGCTGTTTAGGAAAAAAGGCTCTTTTGAGAAACAGGTGATAGAGCTAAGGAAAACGTCTTCTCCATGGGAGCTCCAGATCTCTCTTTCGTAGGACTACTACTGCAGAACATCAATTTTAACGGCACATACAGTGTACCCCTGGCAAGGTACTCAGCACCAGTGTGGCTCTGGCCAGGACATTGTTGGGATATACATATCTGTAGGCCGCTTATACATAGCTAAGATGATGAGTCCCATTCTGCTTTATGGATGGGAAAGGCGTTCTATTTAAAGTGAACGCAATTTACAGAAAGACAACCTTCAGGGTGTATTTGGCCTTCAGGACCATTTTGGGTACACTAGTTGCTAAATACCACACCATGAAAAATTGGGAGCGAGATTATTGTAATGATTCCTAACGACTTAAGTTGGAATGTTCTGTATGATGTTAGTGACCTAGTTAAGTTCAATTCAACTGCCCTTGCCAACTGTCAACTCAGTGTCAATGTAGGGTATCGCACTGCCTTCTCCACAAGTATTTATCTCATAAATATTTGACGTTCTCTTTTCAATGAAACTTTTTCTTCTGGCACGTTTCCTGCAGTTCATCCAACTAACGCAGTCAATTGAGTAAAATAACTCCAGCAGTAATTACCCGTCCTCCATTTTAAATCTTTCAAAGCCAAAGACCTAACTCCTACAGGAGTTAATATTTAATGGCTTTGACAGGGTTGGAAGGCAAACATTTCTAACTATTTTCTGGTCTCTGCAGGTTATACATTTCCGCTTTATCCACCATTCACGTTCATAGCCATATTGAAAAGCATGTTTATAAGGATGCTTGCATACATACGTAAACGTCCTCAACTCAAGTGGATAATAGTTATGTTATGGTTCGGGAAGTTTCCCTTCAAGGGTAATGCATTGTGGGCTATGGAGATTCAAGTTCAACAAGCTGCTTCATCCCCTTCCATCAGGAATATATATGGAAAATGGTGCATAGCCTGCAGGATTTGTCTAATACGCAGTTTGTGGATTTCTCTTGCCTCTGGGAATGAAATCGAATGGAATAGAGTTTTACGTTAAAGATGAGATTAAATTTATAAAATGTCACGGATGGAAATAGTCCGAGGTTCAACTATGAATGATGAAATGCAAGGATTCTGTGGTGACTGGTGAGTTAGTCAAGTTAGCGAAGGGTTAACGAAGTGGAAAACTGTTTCTGTTCGATTTTCCTTATGAATGAAAAAACGAAATTCATGTCATATATTGGGCTTTCGATAGAGCACGTCACTCTTGGAATAGGTCCTCCAATTCTGAATCAGCAGTAACATTCCATTGTTACTATTCTTCTCTAGTCCTGATTCCAGTACTAGGGAAGGCTCATCTGGATCAGAGTCGCCACTTCTTTCGACTGTAAAGATGGTGCGGATGAAGTCGGAAAGTTTCTAAATCATCCTTGGGGCCTTTGAATTGTCTCCCGTAAGTTTGGGTGTTGAGGATGCCTGTCTGTCTTTTTCTTACCATTAGAAGGTGGAAAGGTTCAAAACCTACCGTTGGCTATTGCCTGACGCAGAGGCTAGCATATGGTTTACATAGTCTCGGATGACAACTGCGAACCCGCGCAGTATGCGGCAAATCTCGGACAGTTAAAAACATCGACGGGAATCATCTCGCATGTCAGACAATAAGGGGAGTCGTCACGCCTGAAGCAATAAAGGCTTGAACGATACCCTCCGTGTCCGCTTAGGAATTGGATTAGATCGTGGCTCACTTCACTTTAGATATCTTGGTTAATTCTGTCAGTTTAGCGGTCTTTAGGTGTACCGTCCCATCGTTTTGGAACTCCAAAATAGGTTCACTTTGGGCTAAGTTCCGATGATAGGTACAAGATTCACTAATTGCCTATTTTGGGCCATGGAGGCGTCGACCTCCGTTCGGCAAGGTGTCGTTGGTCACCATGTCTACTACACACATGCTGCTTAATCTGATGTTGTATCACAAGCGCACGACATTCGCAATGCACTCAATTGGTATGAGGTTGCGATTTTCGTCTATTTACTTCTAAGCCGAGGCCCAGAAAGGAGCTGACCATTCTCGAGATAAGGAGCCGATGGCATAACCTTTGGCCACCTACATTCGGTAGCATTTTTTTTGCACCAATGCAGCAGCTCCAGAAGCCTTTAAGGTTAAATTCACAAGATGTGACTTAAAGTTTAATTTTTGGTCGATCATGATTTCTAAGTATTTAAGCGATGGTGGCGAATGCATGGTGTGTTCGCCAATCCTAACCTTTATCAATGTTGTTCGTTTGGGGGTCACATTTACCTCGACACATGTTTTCCAACCAAGATTTGATTTCAAAAATTGTCTCATTTGTGAGGATCCATTTTGCCACGGCAGTCACTCCCATGTCATCTGCGAAGCGAATAGGAGTCACCTCTTTGGGGAGCTGTAAGCTCAAAAGTCCGTAGTACAATATTATTTACATAATAGGACCGACGGCTAATCCTGCTAGTACGCCACCCGTTGTTTGATACGTCTAATTGTACGACAATGACGTCTTCTAGAAGACTTTTATGATTTTGCGCATCAAGTATTTGGAAGCAGCGAATTTGGTTATCGCCTCAATTATGTTGTTCCACCTCACATAATTAAAGGCATTTCTCTCAGTGAGGGTAGCTACTGCGCAAAAATTATTGGGGAATTACTGGCGTACTGGCGGACACGTTGATAATAGATCTCGCCTTTTAGAATCTGAAACGTGTCTGAGATACCACTCTCCCTCTTTGTGATCGGCAAAAGCCCATCGATGACTCGTTCGAAAAGTTTTCCGATGCCGTTTAATAGGCATATACAAGTAGCCTCATAAGACAGTTAACTGAAATGTGCTGAAAGGTTTCCCCATGATTTCCCAAGACGCTCGCACTCCCCCCCCCCCCCTCCCCCCCCCTACTATTCTTCGCCATCGCGGCCCAATCGTCGCCCATCTTTTGAGAGTGAATTCCACTGCATGGCGTACTCCACAATGCAATTGTCGCCCCTCCTTAAAGTGTGACCTGTCCACTGCCACTTTCGTCTTCCGATCACAGTGCTTACGAGTGGCAGGCCTATTGGCCGACCAAGTTTTTTGTTTGAGATAGTGTCAAGCCAGCGCACTCTGTTGATACGACGCAGACAGGTATTGACGAAAGCTTGGAGCTTTTGGGTAACAGTGGAGTTCAATTTCATGTGTTACTCCCAAATAGCAACATAGAAGGGACACTAGCACAGAACAGTGTCTTGCAGTTCGGTGCCACCGTCGGCAGAAATTACGCTTCCTAGGTATACAATTGATCGATACCTCGCCCATTAATGCAAGATAGGGAGAGTGCGTTGATCCGTCAGACTGAAAACCTTGATTTAGTTGGTGTTTATCTTCAGTCCAACTCTACTTGCCTCTCTTTCCAAGTTCAGAGCTATTTGGCCAGGTTTCATGACCCGGTGAGAGAGCAAACAGATGTCATGAGCGTAGTCGAAGCGTTTGAGGAAAGGCATCATAGTCCATTGAGCTCCTCCACGTCCTTCAGACAAGGCAGCATCAAGAAAGCCACCAATAACTAGAAGAAATAATATTGGTGATAGGATGTAAACGTCAACACCGAAAACGAACTATCCAACAACATCAAACCGCACTGGTCAAACAGGAATGATAAGGATAGGAGAATACAACTTTGAGACGTTGACAATTTCTCCTGTCTAGCGTCGAAAATCACAACCGATAACAGTTACGATGATGAAATCTGCGCTCGGTTGTTGTTAGCTAACAGAGCCTATTTCAGCTTACAAAAACTGTTCCGCTCAGAACGTCTCACCATAGGGTCAAAGCTCTTACTGTACAACTTGGGTTCTTAGCAAGAAAAATTGCGAACTCTTGGCCGCGTTCGAGAGAAGAATTCTCCGAAGAATTTTTGGCCCGCTACATGAGGATGGACGATTCCGTAGCCTACATAACGACGAAATCTATGAGCGATACCACGACTGTCAGGTTGTGGATAAAATCTGGCTCAATAGGTTACGGTGGACAGGTTACCTAATTCATAAGAATGAGGATGATGCAGCCCGAAAAGTCTAGAAAGTTAATATTTATGGTAGAAAAAGAAGACGAGGCAGACCCTACTTAAAATTGAGCGATGGCATAGGTCAGGAGACCAGACAGCTTTTAGGGATATCGATTTGGTGGACCTCGGCGCAAAACGGATATGTCTGGAGTTCCTTACTAAGGCAGCCCTAGACCGACTACCGGTTGTTGTGTCGTTGATGATGATGATGGAATTTGCACCAACGCAGGGGGCGAGTCTGTCTACTCACACCGTTTCAACGAGCCCATATAGCGGTTGATGCCATTAGTCATCAAAAGAATTTGGTCTATAGAGGGTGATAGGGAGTATGACTCCACAGTAAATTTCGTTGATATTCTATACGTGGAACCCAATGTACGATAAAAGTACCCTCATTTCATTGTGCAGTTCGTCATTGGCTGAGAGTAGAGATTATAATAATAATCGTTGATGCGGATTGGATCACGGCCTTGAAGCCTGATAGAGCACTTTCTTAAGAAGGTAAAAGTACGCTATAGTACACTGAAGAAGTCAATGTGGTCAACATTGTGCTCGTCCGAGATTATTACCCTGATTTAGGTACTAACTGAGTTGACTGGAATTCGACATCCAGTCATGATACAATCCACCCGTGAGATTTGAACCGCGTCCTTCTGTTACGACAGTCCAGTGCTCTAACCACTGAGCTATCTGGACTCGAGAGTAGAGATATATGTAATATCACCAATATGATATAACATTAAAGTGTAATACTGCATCACCGATTGCAATCCGAAAACAATCAGAATCCACCAAACATCACCTGACATCACAAGGTTATTTAATATAACAACATCATTTAACATTACAACATTATCTTTGAAAATGAAGTGATGATGATATTACTTTTGTAGTAAGTAATATTTTGAACTCTTCGTTCCGATGTGATATCACATCACAAGACATGATTAAAATTCACCGAGCAATAATAGATAATGTCATGCCCGGGAAAAATGACAAAAATTGGTTGCATGGTTTTAGATTCGTTATGTTATCAAGTGAAAAATTCATGAACGCTTTTCCTTATATTTTTTTTCGGATGTAGAAAGAACATTGAAACCTACAGACGTGTGCATCTTAAAATTTGAATGTAATACGGGAAAGATGGTGGTGGCGGAAACATTGTGCAAACATTTTTTTTTCGCTTCGACAAACAAAGCCATTTTTTTCGAAAACCCCCAACCCCTAGTTTGTTCAGAATTATAATAAACACAATATTCATTATAGATGTTTACAAGTCAAATGCCTGCAGCAAATTTCCATGTCTACTATAGTTACCTTTACTCCCACATATTCATTAAATCGCGGAGCACATCAAGGTGGCAAACGAAAGTCAACCCCATGTCATTCAAGGACTTTTTATTATTCTACCAACGTACTTCGCATTCCCCTCACCTTGCAGGTGCAAGTCATGGAAAGTGTCCCGCCAGGAGAAAATCCTTTGTTGCTTTATGGACAACCACCCAAAGACAAGTCGACATTATTAAACAGGAGTTGAGTCGTGTCGTTTTTAGAGAGTAAATCGGTAGAGAATTTGCACCTGCTTCTGGTGGTTACCTCCGCGTACCGTTTATTTTGAGCCACCACAACATCAGAATATCAGGAGGCGTAGGGGGTAACAAGGTACTCGTTTGAAATGGTAAGTGTTTTTCCAGGATGAGTGACTTTTAAATCGATATTCGGTACAGACGTGGCAGGGACAAGGAACAGAAGGAAAGTTTTGAGGTTGATCCTTGCGCATTGCGTGGCGAATGGAGAGAATTGCATTAAATCTGAACAATTCCTAGGACCATACATAATAGATAACTTGCTTTTGGTCTGTTCTTTTTTCCGGCATTTTTTATGATGTCATTGTCGGCATTCGGTTATTTTGAATAAATAACGACACGAGTACAATGACGTCCAAAAAATTGATTGATTTCGGCAGGTCTTATTGCTCCACCTTCACTGGATATTTTTGATTTATTCGTGGGAAAACACCATATATGGATCAATAACTTTTTCAACAACAAATATACGACTTGCGGTTTCGTCTGGGACAGATACAACTCATCAGATGCTGTCTCACCCTCCACTCTGCCAGCGGCTTGATCAAAGTGGTTACATGGTGTTGTTTGTGCCTTTATAACATATACAATTCATGAACACGACGTGAGTATAAATTAGAGAGTTACTCCGGAGAGATTAGTAACCTTGATGACATTAGTTCGCTCAATCATGCCTCTGTATTTGAAAAAGCAGAGTCGGACTGAAGACAATCACCAATAAAACCAAGTTCTCAGCCTGAATGGTTGTCACTTTTCAAGGTTTTGTGTAAAACAAAACCTTACTAAAATCGGTTTACTGTCTGTCTTTTTTTAAGGAGGTGGAAATCTTCAAAAGACTCTGGCCTGGGCACGCTAGAGTGTGGGATTTTTACCCACTAAAATCAAGCCCCACCCCCCCTTCCCTACCCCTACTCCGTGGAACCACCTTTAGGTGTTACATCACGAGGCGGAGTTAGCATACTTTAGTTAGGTCTCCTTCCGTCTACCCGCGGAGTTCGTAACCGCATATTCTTCACTTCTTCTGCTTTTGGCAGTTTATCCTGGATTACTGGATCATGGAATTGATCGCATCCCAATCCTCCAGGCAAACTACCATTCTCCGGACAAAATTTTCTGGTGATAGCACTTCACCTACAGTTTCCTCTAGGTTCCTCCTTTCTTCCACGAACCTAAGACATTGGAAGAATACGTGTGCTGAGTCCCCGTCGCAATGTGGATAATCCGGTGTGGTGTCCAATTTAAACCAGTACAGATATTGATGGTATCCTCCATGGCCGGTGAGAAACTGGGTGAGATTATAATTGATGTCCCCATGCTTTCTCTCCAGCCAATCCCCGATGGAAGGGATCAACTTGTAAAGCCGACGACCCTTTTTTGACTGCTCCTATCGCTGTTACCATCGGCCTATGGGTCTCTCCCTTTCGGCTTTTTCCATCTGCGATGAGGGAGAGATGGATCTGGTGTTATAAATGTCCATCATCTCGATTGGCTAAATGTAAATTGGCATCATTCTTGAGATGACGAACGCTGCCTCCTGAAGGCAGAACACACCCTTAAGGTTGTGCTTCTGTAGACCGTACTCAGTTTATGTCCATTGCCTGAAACATGCAGGGCTTTTCTTCAAACTGGGATTGCAAACAAGAAGATAGATATCACCACCCTGGCTATGAGCAGCCTGCAAGTATGTCGCGGTCCTCCTACGTTCAGCATCATCCTTGCCAGAGCCATATTCGTTGTGGATGCTTCTTCGCAGGCATGCTCTATGTGCTGCTTAAAATTGAGTTTTCCGTCCATCATCACCCTCAAGTATTTGATGGCCGGCTTAGAAGTGTTGATACGATTCTCGATTCTAATGCAGGGGTAATTTTTCTTGCGGTACTTCGTGATGAGAACCGTTTCCGTCTTTTCCTCCACGAGTGAAGTCCAGCACTCTCTAACCAAGCCTTAACAACTCTGATTGTTTCGCTTGAGTACAACTCAGCATCCTTGAGATGCCTCGCGACCACAACCAGTGCTATACCGTATGCGTAACCCACCACAGTGAACTCCTCTGGGACCGGAAGGTTAAGTACACAATTATACATGATGTTCCACAGTAGTGGGCACAGTACAGAGCCCTGTGGGACACTCACAGAGACAATGTACTCCCTGGGCCATCATCGGTATTATACCAGAGCGTCCACTGTTACAAGTAGCTATCGATAATTGTGGCGGAGTAGATGGGAACACGAATCGTCGCCAGAGACTTTCGTATAAGGTTCTAATTGGCCGAGTTGAATGCATTCCTCACATCCAGGGTCATCACCACACAATATTTGCTGGTACAACCCCTTCCGTGGATTGCATTTTCGGCCAAGCCAGTAACCATTTTGATGGCATCATTTGTTGATCTGGCTTTATGGAACCCACACTGCCTATCTGAAAGGCCTCGTTGGCTCTCGACGACTGGCAGTAATCCATTATAAATTACTTGCCCCAACATTTTCCCCATAGTGTCTAGAAGACATATGAGTCTATAGGAGGACGGTTCCCTTGGAGGTTTGTCAGCCTTAGGCAGCAGCACCAGCTTCCGCCGCTTCCATGGTGCAGGAAAGATACCCTCGGACATGCGCATTTGGAACAGCTCCACGAATATATCCGGTCTACATTTGACGGCAAGTTTGAGGGCCTTATTTGGTATGCCGTCGAGACCCGGGGCTTTGCTGTCACCTTTTCGATCTCGAGCAGCTCGTCCCTTTTGACTGGAGGAATCAGCGTCACATTCAAGGGGCACTGAAAGGTGTCAGTACCCTCCCCCCCCCCCCCCCGCTTGCTGGGGAAATAACCCCCGGATCATTTTTAACAAGAGCATAGAGCACGTGATCTGCGGAGATGATTGGCCTCTGAATCGTCTTGCACGATTTTAGAGGCGCTCTCCCACGGATAATTTTATTTATTTCACTGGTTGGCATACTTGAGGTTCGTGCGGGCTTCTCTATAGGCATGCTCCATTTGCCCTTGATCGATCCTACCTATTGCCCTCTGAGCCGGTCGTCTAGCTCTGTGGCAAATCGATCGAAGGTTGGCAAGTTCACTATTCCACCAATAATTGAGTCTTCTAGTGGGGAATGAGCATCTCCTAGGCATCGACACGTCCCATGCTTTAGAGATGCTTTGTGTGACATGAAGAACTCTATCCGTGGAAGTGCCTGCTTTGCTAGGCTTGTGCATTAAATGTCAGAGCTCCGAACAGCTTTAAAAAGTATAAATTGAGACCTTTCATTTTATATCGTAGATGACTATATTCGGAGAAAAAAAAGTTCGCCCCTTTTTGCCCGCCCCTTAAGACGACTATCTTCGGAGAAAAACAAGCTCGCCCCCTTTTTGTTTGCCACTCTTAAATTCCGCTTAGTGCGATGTAGCTCACTGCACGTGTGGGCGGTTCACAGTTCCCACATTCTCCCAAATTTGGTGACAATCGGTACAACGGTTTCTGAGCAAACAGCGTGTGACAGACAGACAGTAAACCGATTTTAATAAGGTTTCGTTTTACACAAAACCTCAAGCTGGCCATAAAGTGGAGTAAGAGGGAATCTTTCAAAAGGTTCTGCTAGGAGGTGTACGGAAACTCGTTGGAGAGCGCTTGTAGAGTTGCGATGGGATAAGATAGAAGTCTAGAAATCATGTGTCCTACTCTCTTACTGAAAATCATCCAGGTTCTACTCCTCCAGTTAAGAAAGGGATGCTTATACTTTTAGGAGACCGCCAAATGTGACGGCAATCCTTACTGTAACCAGAAACAGGCGGCTGGTGATCTGCAATATGGTATGCGGCAACAACTAAGTCAGCGGGGCGTACATATCCGAAGGAATGTTTCCTCCTGCATGAAAGTAGTACAAACAGGTATTGTTGCCTAAGGCTGTTTCATTTCCAGGCGAGTCATCCCTCTATAGCCCCGGTTATCTCTTAGTTTTGTTATGTTTAAGCGAGTAATCTATAATAGATTGCTCCTAGTTGCGGAGAGCCAAGAAGACCTTTCGGATTCGCAGTATGGGTTTCACATCGCCAACTGATTTCCGTTATTGGTTACTGGCTTGTCCAAAGACGCAATCCACATAGTACCAATGTGGTGAGGACTTTAGACATAAGGAATGATTCATTCGGTCAATTGGAGCCTTATACGGAAGTTCCCGGCAGGAAACTCACTCGCATTAGAATGAGGACTCATAGCGGCATTTCCAAGTCACCCATCAAATACTTGGGTGTAATAAGAAATCTAAAAATTAATTCTAAACGAAAAGTAAAGCTCGATGTGCGGTGTTTTTATCAAAGCAGCTTCATATTTCTGCTGGTGTTAAACAAGAAAGCGTCATTCACCATTCATGTGTGTTCTTGTTGTGGAGACGTCCCACGTGATATCCAAAGTCCCAAGGCTGTCATCCAAAAATTTCCCGCAAAATTGTCTGCCTTGTATGGTTCTGAGTGTTAACCGACTATATAAAGGCAATGAATGGCGCCTCGCGCTAATGAAAGCAAAAATATTGCATTGGAACAGTGGCAAATCGCGCTATGACAATATCAGAAATGAGGATATCCGGGACCGAAATGGGTTTGCCAATCGTAGAGAAGCTTCAAGAGAGGCGTCTCCGATGGTATAGGCATGTATTTCGCGATGATGAGAACCAACTTTAAAATATTGGTCTCAACTTTCAAGTCAATGGAAAACAAACAAAAGGATAGTGGCTTCATACGTTAGATCGTGATTCGAGAGTTTCTCGATTCCATCCAGATTAGGCACATGACTGAGCTAAATAGGTCGACCTAGCTTCCGAGTGGGACAAAGGCTGAAGATGAAGAAGAAGACACGAAGTTACTTGAAACAAAGCATCTATCGCATGTATGACTCTAGCAAGAATGATGGCAAGTGTAGGAGGAACGCGTCTTACTTCTAGGACGCTTATAATGAGGGTAGTGAGCTCCATCTGGTTGTATGTAGCCTTAAAAAAAGCCAGAAAGGAAAAATCCATGAGAAGAAGAAACAGTGACGGAATTATTTAAACAGTTGTTGAACACACTGGTTGATGCGTGCCACTCGGAAAAGGCTAGAGAGTAAGCATGCAGATTAAGTACAATTTCTGCCAGTTCCTCATGGGGCATGAAGGATACCGTCAGTCTCTCTTTAGTTCTAAATTGGACACTTCCTTTTCTTTTTTTCTTTTTTTGTTGAGGAGGTGGAAATCTTCAAAAGACACTGGCCTGGATTCTTACCCACTAAAACCACCCCCGACTCCTTCCAAGCCCAGCGGGTATTACATCGCGGAGCGGAGTCAGCTCATTTTAACTTGGTCCGCTTTCGTCTCTACGCGGCGTACCTAACCGCGCTTTTCTGGTCTCCTCTGCCTTTCGCAGTTTGCTATGGATAGATACGACCATGGAGTTGATTGCATCCCAGCCTTCCTGACATGCTAGCATTCTTCGCACCAGATTCTCTGGTACAAGCACCTCTCCTAGAGTCGCCTCTAGTTTCTTCCTTTCCTCCACAAACCTTGAACAGTGAAAGAATACATGCTCTGGGTCCTCTGGGACTCCATCGCAGTTTGGACAATCGGGTGAGGTATCTAGTTTAAACCTGAGCAGGTACTGGCGATATCCTCCATGCCTCGTGAGAAACTGAGTAAGATTATAATTAATCTCACCGTGTCGTCTCTCCCACTCCTTGATGGCAGGGATGAGCCTGTGTGTCCACCGACCCTTTTCCCGGCGTTCCCAAAGCTCTTGCCATCTATTTAGAGATCTCTCCCTTTCGGCGTTCTTCGTCTGCGATAAAGGAGAGATAGACTTCGCATTATATATATTCGTCATCTCATCTACCAAGATGTCAATGGGCATCATTCCAGAGATGAAGAACGCTGCATCATCAGAGACAGTTCTGAATGGTGAGCACACCCTTAGGGGTGTCCTTCTGCAGACTGAACTCAGTTTGTTAGCGTTAATGTAACCTGCAATGCCTTTCCCCAAACTGGAGCTGCATAGAGCAGGATCGAACACACTACCCTAGCTATAAGCAACCTGGAAGCATGCTGTGGCCCTCCCACGTTCGGCATCATTCTTGCCAGGGTCACACTCACAGTGGATGCTTTGTCATGGACATACTGCACGTGTGGCTTATAGCTAAGCTTCCCATCTATCATCACTCCCAAGTATTTGATCGCAGGCTTCGAAGTAATGATATGATTCCCAATTTGAATACGGACAAAATTTCTTCACGGCGCTTGGTGATGAGGACCGCTTCCGTTTTTTTCGTCCGCAAGTGTCAGACCACAGCTCTCTAGCTAACCCTTAACAGCACTGATCGCTTCGCATGAGTATAACTCAGCATCTTCGAGATGCTTTGCGACAACAACCAGCGCTATATCATCGGCGTAGCCCACCACCGTGGCTTCCTCCGGAAGGGAAGATTAAGAACATCGTTGTACATGATGTTCCACAGCAGTGGGTCCAGTATGGAGCCCTGTGGGACACCCGCGGAGACAACGTACTCTTTGGGTCCGTCATCGGTGTCATACCAAAGCCTCCGTTGTTGTAAACAGCTGTTGACAATAGCTGCAAGATAAGCGGGAATACCAATCTTCGCCAGAGATTCCCGTATTAGACTCCAATTGGCCGAATTGAATGCATTTCTCACATCCAGGGTCACTCCTATGCAATATTTGCTAGTACTACCCTTTCTGTGGATTGCATCTTCGGCCAAGCCACTAACCATTTTGATGGCATCGATGGTTGATCTGGCTTTACGGAACCCATACTGCCGATCTGAGAGACCTCCCTGGCTCTCAACAACCGGGAGTAATCTATTATAGATTACTCGCTCTAGCATTTTGCCCACAGTATCTAAAAGACAAATAGGTCGGTAGGAGGTTGGTTCACCTGGAGGTTTGCCAGTCTTAGGCAGTAGCACGAACTTCTGTTGTTTCTATGATGCAGGAAAGATACCCTCGGACATGTACAATTCGAACAACTCAGCGAACATGTCCGGTCTGGATTTCACGGCAAGCTTAAGGGCCTTATTCGGCACGGCCATCCAGACCCGGAGCTCTGTTATCTCCTATCCTAGCGCAGATCTCCAGCAGCTCGTCACTGGTGACTAGCGGTATTACCGTGTCGTTCAGAGGTCGCTGGAAGCTGCCTATGCCCTCCTCTTGCTGAGGGAATAACCCCTGGATAATTTTTAACAAAAGTGAAGGGCACGTGATCTGCGGCGATGATCGGACTCTGAACCGCCCCATCACAATTCGATAGGCGCACCCCCACGGGTTTACGTCCGCTTCTAAACAGAGCTCCTTAAAGTATTCCCTCTTGCTCCGTTGGATGGTGAGCTTGAGGGTCTTGCGAGCTTCCTTATAGGCGCGCTCTTTTTGCCCTTGGTCGATTCCGCCTACCGCTCTTTGAGCCGCTCTTCTGGCTCGATGACAGGCTGGCCAGTTCAGCATTACACCAGTAGTTTGGTTTTCTACTGGGGAATGAGCACCTCCTAGGCATGGACGCCTCACACGCTTTGGCGATTCATTGGGCCACATGGGCAGCTCTTTCCGTAGAGGCGCCTGCTTTATTAAATTGGTCTAACCATACCTCCATGATGGTCTGCTTATCCAGAGCTTTAGCGGACCAGCCTGACAACTTTCTCGGTTTCGGACAAATTGGACACTTCTGATTATCTAAAGAAGAATGAAAGGCAAAATCAATCAAACCATGATCATTCAAATTGCCAACCTATCCCCATAAATTCAAATTTATTTCTGCTATTAAACGGCACCTAATTGATTACCTTTGGTCATTTGACCATTTTCCACCAATTACCCGAGAGCATTTTGATTTCCACTCGATAAAAGGTCATTATTGATTGTTTTTAAGTGTGTTTTCATTTAATTTGAAGTTAATGACTGATAATAATTAATGTGGAAACTCAATTGGAGCCCAGCAAGTGTGTAGGATACAAACAACAGAAAATGGTTGAATTGTTATTGATTTTGGTTTATAAACTGGAATTCTTAACGAGCACGTCGTTTCAGCATAATTCATCTTGTGTACGCTTCCAATTATCTATAATGACTGTTAATCGGCTTGCCGCATTTATATGGAAATCCTTTATGGGGGTGGCAATGAAGGGGATTTTAATTAGTCCTTGATTCCGAAATTATTACTTTGGCCTGTTTGCTTTGGGTGCTTTAATTGTGGGCTCCGTATTTTGTTTTATTTTCCCACATAGTTTGTAGCAAACCCCTGGCTTTGAGGGTACACGCATAACCACATCAAAGAGGATAGAATATGTTCATGTGTGCAGGATTAGTTTTGAAACCAAATAAGCCAAAATGAGCCATGCAACTGGGGCCAGGATAGAAGGTGTTGCAAGAAGTTCATGGTAGACGAACTCGAATGAAAGTAGCAGCAGCAGCAGAAAGTGATATCTGTTGTGAGTATCTTTTATCTAGGTACCGAAAATCAGTTATATTGTACTTGAAAATGGTAGAATTGGTAACCAAGTGGGCTACTCATGTTTGAACAGGTAGAGAATGCTCCTCTTGGTGGCACCCGCCAACTTAAATGTCCACTGATTAGAGATAACAAACCAATTTCTCTGGGGCGCAATTTGGTGTTCTCTGAATGGGTAGTATAGAAAGCCGCGATACAATTTTAATTGTTCTTTAATGTTTCGGATTAATGCTACATAACAAGCATTTTTTTACCCTCTAAGGAAGGTGTGTTTAGCCGGGCTAGGTGTAAGCTTTTTTAAGTAACATTGACCTACATGTCTTCCGGCCATGCTTTGGCGACAAGAAAGAAGTAGCTAAAGGAACATGAAAGTCTTGGAGATTCAACGCTGTGTACGGATAGTCCCACGGTCCTGATTGGATGCGGGTTGAATTGGAGACCACGATCAGGGTTCTACCATGTACCAGTACTGGTTTATACTGGTTACAGGAACACATGCACTCAGAGGGCCATCTCGGTTCTCATGGAAATATGGTAAGATACATGGTGCAATCAAATACGGAATGGAACATGGTAGTGACAATGGTGAAACGAATCTACCAGCGACTAAAAGAAGCGGAGGGTATCCGTCGGTAAAAGCCCGACATGTCCAACCTCGATTGCAGACACGTATTTATCATGGATTTCCTCCGCCAAAAAATAGACAGACATCCAGAAAAAACCTTAAAAACTGGTGCCATCAGCTTAGATAAAAATGTACATTATTTGGTTCCACCAAAAATAAACCGTTGTCGGCCGGGTTTAATTAGCTACCGTTTAGGTTGGCGAGTTGAAATCTGTCTAAGGAAGTCTGCCATTTCGGTTTACTATTATCTGTAGATACTGCGAAAGATGCCTTTTCCTCCTGTGCGGAGTTGCCAAATCTCCCATCAGGCGCGTCCCTTCGTGCGGATAAGGGAATGCTCGGCGAATGTGTCATGGGCGTGCACATGCACGCATCCGGAGATGTGCGTGTATGGGCATGCTTATGCGCAGGCCGGGTAGGTGGGAAGTAAACGCCCACCCGTGGATAAAAATTGGCTATGGGAAGGACACACAGAAATTAAACCAAATATGGAAGAGGAGAAAAGTAGTTTTTTTACGGTGCAGGGCTTCGGAAACCCAGTGCCGGCGGTTTTTGGGAGTGAGCAAGCGGGCTCCCGGCCGTCGATATCCAACGACCGCAGTGCCTCAGTAGTGGGAAACTTGGCTACTGTGGCATCTAATGCTACAAGAGATAATGGTGGAGTGGAAATTAGGTCCACACCGGATCCCTTTAGGAGGAGTTCAAAGCTTGGGAGATCACCACCGAGAACAATGGTTCTTTTTGGTAGTCGAGATTCGTCGCGGGATTCTGAAAGAAATACGAATAGTCCCTTAATCGAGATCATTCCTTGTGGCGCAAGGCGCGAAAGCAAACGGGAACATACGGGAATGGCGTTCGTTACACTCGGGGAACGAATAAATGAACTGTGCGAGTTCATCAAGGAGAGGCGGAATATCCACCAAAATATTCGAGCCTTGATAAGAGGCATTAAATTGTCTTATATCAAGGCACTCGAAGAAAATAATTCCCAAGCGTCAGTTGGCAAGGTCACAAGGGAAACGCAGGTGACACCTCCCCGTGATAAAGCAGGCGTGAAGACAGGAAAACGGGCTAAAGACGGTACCAGCGAGCCTCTTGGACCACAGCAAGTCCCGAAGAAGAAAAAAGCCTTTTCACCAAAGAAGGCGCAGCCGGCGAGAGTACCCGCGAAACTCGGTAATCTCACGATTGCAGCCACAACACCTACAAAAGTGGAAGAAACCAACGCCCGGAGGCCCGAACAATGGACTAAGGTGAGCAACAAGAGGAAAAAGGACAAAAAGAAGCTCCGCCCGGAAATAATAATTATTTCCAAGAAGGGAAATATGTCCTATGCCGACATCCTCCGAAAGGTGAAGTCAGACCCGGAATTGAAGGATTTGGGGGATAGTGTGAGCCGTATCAGGCGAACACAGAGAGGGGATCTGATGCTGGAGTTAAGTAAATCCGCCGACAAGTCGGCCGATAACTTCCGCGGGAAGGTGGAAAGTGTACTTGGAGAGGAAGCTGAGGTAAGAGCTCGGAAACAGGAGATAGTGGTCGAATGCAAGGACCTAGATGAAGTCACCTCACGGGAGGACATCTGTGCTGCGCTGAAGCAACAGTTCAACCTTGGTGATATAGACCAGAGTGCCATAAGAAGGATGAAGAAGGCATATGGTGGCACACAGACCGCTATTATTAGTTTGCCGGCGGAATCAGCTATTAAGTTAATTACCGCGGGCAAGGTAAGAGTAGGTTGGGTCGTGTGCAGGCTCAGGGAGCAAATCTCTCTAAAGAGATGCTTCAGATGCCTCGATTTCGGCCATTTTGCGGCGGCATGCACTAGCCAGCATGATAGGTCGAGGAGTTGCAGGAAGTGTGGGGAAGAGGGCCACCTCATCAAAGATTGCACCAGAGATCCACGGTGTATGTTATGTAGTGGGAAAGAGGGCGTGGACGGCCGGCATATTGCGGGAAGCAGCAGATGTCCGGTATATAGGAGGGAGCTGAACCGCACAGGCAAATGAGATTGATACAAATCAATCTCAATCACTGTGAGGCAGCTCAGGACCTGCTCTCGCAAACCATTCGAGAGTCGAATGTCGATGTCGCGGTTATTTGCGAGCCGTACAGAAACTACGGCGGTGCCACTTGGGCGGTGGATGCGTCTGGCAACGCCGCAATCTGGGCGTGCGGAAGACAGGCCATTCAGGAAGTCATGGTCCCCCCGGCAGCCGGTTTTATAAGGACGAAGGTCAACGGTGTCCATATTTACAGCTGCTACGCTCCTCCTAGTGCAACCTTAGCAGAATATGAGGAGATGTTAGACAGTCTGGTGTTGGATGCTAGAGACCGCAGCCCTAAAATCATTGCGGGCGATTTCAACGCATGGGCCCTGGAATGGGGAAGCCGATCGACGAACACCAGAGGTCAAATTCTGTTGGAGTCATTTGCGGAGCTGGACATCGTGCTGGCCAACGTTGGATGCGTGCCCACCTTTCGAGGAAGAGGGTCGGGTTCGATCGTTGACCTGACATTTGTTAGCACTTCACTGGTGAGGGGGATGGCTTGGCAAGTGAGTGAGCACTACACCCACAGTGACCACCAGGCCATCTTCCTCTGCATTGGGAACCGGGGAAGCAGTCAACGACGCTCTGGAGGTGAAAAGGCTAAGGCGGTTTGCTGGTCTATCGGAGCTTTCGACGAGGAGACATTCCTGGCCGCATTGGAGGGAGCCTATGATCCGGATGGAACAGCGGTGGAAAGGGTCACACAGCTGTCTCAGTGTGTAACCGAAGCATGCGACGCTACGATGCCACGACGACGTTTGCACGACGGCAAGAGGCCAAACTACTGGTGGAACACGGAGATCGCTGCCTTGAGATCCTCTTGTCTCCGAGCGAGGAGACTTTCCCACAGGACAAGGGGAAGGCCGGAGCACCAGGAGCGTGAGGAGGAATACAGGGATCTGCGAAGCAACCTTAAGAAGGCCATTCGGAGAAGCAAGCGGGAATGCTACCAGAAGCTCTGCATGGAGGCTAATACGAATCCGTGGGGTACAGCCTACCAAGTTGTAATGAAGAAGATCCGCGGGCGAAAATCACCTCAGGTGACATGCCCACGGCTCTTGTTGCAAATAATTGCAACTCTTTTCCCGCAGCAGGAGCAGGACGAAAGAGAACCCCAACTGGTAGCTCAGCAGGACGTCTTCTCGATCCCTGATGTTACCGAAGAGGAACTTTGGGAAATCTGCAGACGTATTGGGGACAGCAAGGCTCCGGGATTGGACGGAATTCCGAACAGGGCTCTGAAGGTGGCGGTCAAAGCCAGACCAAGGTGGTTCGCAAGAACATTCGAATCGTGCATGGCGGAAGGAGTGTTTCCCGCCCAGTGGAAGAGGCAGAAGCTGGTCTTGCTACCGAAGCCCCGAAAACCACCCGGCGTGCCCTCTTCATATCGCCCTATTTGTCTCTTAGACACCATGGGGAAGATGTTGGAGAGGGTGATATACAACAGGCTGCTCCCGTTCATCGAGCTTGCGGGTGGCCTTTCAGAGCGGCAATATGGGTTTCGGCGAGCCCGTTCTACGGTCGATGCAGTAGCAAAGGTCGTGGAATTGGTTCGAAATGCAATGGCCATGGGCAAATGCTGTGCTCTGGTGACGCTGGACGTCAAAAATGCTTTTAACTCAGCCAACTGGGGCTGGATTAAGGGCGCTTTGGCCAAACTGGGTGTTCCTACCTACTTGGCTCGGCTCATCGAGAGTTACTTTTCGGACAGACTTCTCTGGTACGAGACGGACGACGGGCCGAAGAAGTACATTGTGACAGCAGGTGTGCCTCAAGGTTCTGTATTGGGACCGCTGCTGTGGAACATAATGTACGACGGAGTGCTTGGCCTTCGTGTGCCGGAGGAGACAACGCTGATTGGTTTTGCGGACGACTTGGCGGGAGTTGCAATTGCAAAGCATCCCGAGGACGTGGAGCTTTATGCAAATGAAGCCATTCATACCATCAAGTCATGGTTACGAATGGCCAAGCTGGACCTGGCGGACGAAAAGACGGAGGCGGTCCTCATTACCAACCGTACGAAGAACAACACGGTTACCATCCAGGTTGGTAATCGTGAGGTCGTCTCAAAATCGGTTGTCAAATACCTGGGGGTGATGATCGATGCCAAGCTGAGCTTCAAGGGACACTTGGATTATGCGCGAGAGAAGGCAGCAAATGCCAGCTCATCCCTTGCAAGGATGATGCCTAACGTGGGAGGGCCGAAGTATAGTTGCAGGCTACTCATCGCGGGAGTGGTGAGGTCGATCCTGCTATATGCGGCCCCTGTCTGGGCGGGAGCGTTGAACCACGCTGTCAACCAGAGGAAGATATGTTCGGCATACCGGCCAATTGCGCTAAGGGTGTGCAGCGCATTTAGGACGGCGTCAACGGAGGCAGTGTGTGTTATCGCAGGAATGATCCCTATTGATCTTCTAGCGAGCGAGGCACACTGGCTCTACGAAAAACGGAGGGCAAATCCAGCCGAGGTGAATGCGGATTTCCGAAAAGCCATCAGGAGAGAGTTGTGTGGCAAGTGGCAACAACGATGGGATAACTCCGACAAGGGCAGGTGGACCCATACATTGATCCCGTGCATCGAGAAATGGGTCAACCGAAAGCACGGAGAATTGAATTACCACCTGACACAGTTCCTTACGGGACACGGTGGCTATAGGAAGTACTTGCATCGCTTCGAGTTGGACGAATCTCCCAACTGTCCTGAATGCGGTGCTACACTCGAGGACCCGGAGCACGTTACGTTCCATTGTCCCAGATTTCTCCAGCAGAAAAGGAGGTTGAACAGCATCTTAGGGGCGGACATCGCGCCCTCCAACCTGGTGGAAGAGATGTTGAAGTCGGAGGAAAAGTGGATGGCGGTAAATGAGGCAGTAGCCGTGGTGCAGACAAAACTCCTGGAGTTGGATCGAGCTCGGAAGGCGGCGCGACGGAGACGTGACATGGACGAACTGGTATAGCGAACCAGAGCCTCCCCCGCGAAGTAATACTTCACGGTGGTCCCGCGGGGAGGGGCGGAAGAGTGGGGGTGGTTTTAATGGGTGTGAATCCCACACACTGCTGCAACCTGGCGCAGCAGCGTCTTTCTAAGATTTCCACCTCCATCCATAAAAAAAAAAAAAAAAAAAAAAAGATGCCTTTTCCTCACCCCTGGTATAGCTTCGTTTGCTCGGAGGCAGTTTGTTTGAAGGCATTGATAAGCAAGGGGTAGCTTCTTCCAAACTAGAATTTTTAATTTTAAATTTAAATATATATTTCAGGAGGGACTTACCCCCTTTATCAGTAGAAAGCTACTTACTTAGCTTTGTACTGATGAAGGGAGTAAGTCACTCCCGAAATATATATTTACATTTAAAACTAAAAATTGTAGTTTGGAGGAGCTACCGCTTGTCTATCAATTTCCCGCTAGAGTTGATGATATTCAGATCTAGGAAGGGTAGAGCCCATCCTTTTCTAACTCTAGTACAAGGTTTGCATAGATTCGAACTTTTCTTCTCCATTCCGGGCCAAATCCAACTTGGCTCAGCCATCTCTTGAGTCTGAAAATTGACACTTTCACTGGCATGTTGGGAAACAATGCCTTCACGTCGAACGACACCATCATCTCGTCCTCATGCATCCTCTCAATTCGTCGCAGCTTGGAGTTAGCCACTGAATACTTACTATTCGTCGTCCCAAGGCCTGGTACTAATTGATCAACCATTTGGCGATGTTGTCCGTCAGTGAGTTCGAGTTTGTAATGATTTCTCGCATCTCGTCTCCCTCCTTGTGGATTTTCGGTTAACATCTGATTCTTGGAAGCGTAGGATTAGGCATTCGGAGTCGCCCAATGTTTGGGAACCTCGCCTTTATTCACTGAAAGGCTGATCTCAGGCAGGGTCTACCAAGGTCTTTTTTCTCTACCAGAGATATTGTCCTTATAGACTTTCCGAGCTGGATCATCCTCACCCATACAGATTAGCTACGCGTCCACCACAGCCTTTTGAGCCGGATTTTATCCACAAACACACAGTCGTGGTATCACTCATATTTTTCGTCATTGTAGAGATGCGGAAACGTTCACCCTCCCATTATTCCGGAACACTATGCCAACGATATAGCCGCTATAATATATGGTGCAGTGGCTTTTCTCCAGGAAACCGGGCCGTGTCCAACGCATCTCTTGCAATGGCGTTACATCAGCCTTATATTGAGACAGGGTTTCGGCTAGTTACAGAGCAGTATCGGTCTGTACTGCTAACATTCTGTTTTCGTTGTCGAGTTCGTCGTTGTGCTGTCAGTCCAATCCGAGGCTTGGTTCGTGGTTTCGTAAAGTCGGTTTTCCTTGAAGGGTTGTCAGCCCTACCCAAGCCCGAACCTGGAGTTAAAATCATGTCCTTTATTTTACTTTTTTTAAGCTTTCATGGTTGTCTGCCATGGACTTGGTTTCTCCTGGGAAAACAGGTCGATCCCGGCATTCAGACAAGATTCAGACAAGGGCAGTTGGAACTGGGGGTCGCCTGATACCTAGGAGAAAAAGAGTTCACTTGGGCGATTTGTGGGATTTGATTACCATTCAGCATCAAATTTTCACACCTCGTATCTTTATAATAGTGGCCTGAGTGATAGCGACCCCAGACTTGTATCTGAGTTTTGCGTGGATGGACAGAAAATGACAAATTTCAAGAAAGGGTAGATCAGATCAGAATCCAATATTGAAATATAATATAGGGTCTATAAATAAGTTCTGTCGGTTTTCACAATAGATGGCGTAGCTTGTTTTTTATTCCATTGAACCACATTTCCAAACATTCATCGGAAAGCTACTGTCAATAGGCACAAACGTCAGTATAAATTATTTAATTGAAGTGTAAACAACAATACTTTTTTCATCAACGAAAATGGCCAATTTTGTACCAAATAGTGTGTTTTTGAGGGGAGCTCTACTTCATTATTTCATTCTGAAGAAAAAAGCAACCGAAAGTCATCGCATTTTGGTGGAAGTTTATGGTGACCATGCTCTATCTGAGCGAACGTGTCAGAGGTGGTTTGGACGGTTTAAAAGTGGCAATTTTGACTTGGAAGACGAAGAGCGCGCCGGACGGCCAACAATTTTTGAAGATGAAGAATTAGAGGCATTGCTCGACCAAGATCCACCGCAAATGCAAGAAGAACTTGGAAAAACACTTGGAGTCACTCAGCAAGCCATTTCTCACCGTTTAAAAGCAATGGGAATGATCCGAAAGGTCGGAAATTGGGTTCAGTATGAACTGAAGCCAAGAGACGTCGAACGCCGTTTTTTCACGTGCGAACAACTGCTCCAACGACAAGAAAGGAAGAGTTTTCTGCATCGAATAATTACTGGCGATGAAAAGTGGATCCATTACGATAATCCCAAGCGTCGGGCAACGTGGGGATACCCCGGCCATGCCTCATCATCGACGGCCAAAGCGAATATTCATGGTGAGAAGATCATGCTGTGTATATGGTGGGACCAGCTGGGTGTGGTATACTATGAGCTGCTAAAACCGAACGAAACGGTCACGGGCAACCTCTACCGACGTCAAATGATGCGTTTGAGCCGCGAACTCAAGAAAAAACGGCCGCAATACCAGCAAAGGCATGATAAAGTTATTTTGCAACATGACAATGCTCGTCCACATGTTGCACAGCCCGTTAAAACATATCTAGAAACGTTGAAATGGGAAGTCCTACCCCACCCGCCGTACTCCCCAGACATTGCTCCTTCTGATTACTATTTGTTCCGGTCGCTGCAGCATGGCCTGGTTGACCAGCACTTCTCCAATTACGAGGAACTCAAAAAATGGCTCGATGAGTGGATAGCGGCCAAGCCGGCCAATTTTTGGCGCGATGGTATCTATGAATTGCCTGAAAGATGGAAAAAAGTTGTGGCTAGCGATGGGCAATACTTCGAACAATGAATGTATAACCAATTTTTCACAATAAAGCTTCAAATTTAACAAAAAAACCGACAGAACTTATTTGTAGGCCCTATAGAAGATCCATTGCTTATTCACACTTTTTTTCCTACATTTTTAATAAGTGAATGCAGGTCACCCTCGGTGGGGCTCCATGGCAAGAGCTATTCTAGATGCGTTCCTTGCAGATTTGGATCTAATCGCACTCCTCAAGTACGTGGGTGGCTGATGGAACAAGCTTCTTGTGTCTACAGCACGTGCCTTACGGACAAACTTTCCCATCCGAAGAGACGGGGTTTTTCTAGCAAGCTAGATGGAAGATTTCTCGAAGAGGGCACACTTAGGCGACCCTCACCGGGGATGTATCTCTAGCAGGTTCACTTGCTTAACACCGCAACCACCTCGAGTCCAAGTTCACCGTTGAGCACATTTGAAGCATGCCTGCACAGTGTTCAACCCCCAAGCATGCGTTCGGTATAGCTTTCTCTTAAGCCGACGCAATAGTTCTTTTAGGGTTTTGTTGGATTCTGCGTGCACTCCAAGCTCCAGGAGGTCGTTATGTCATGCTTGGATGCCTCACGTGCATTTTTGGTTACATTACTTACAATATCCAATATTTGTCAAAACTCACCTTCACTACGTTTAATGACAGGAACAAATCCTCAAAGGAACAAAAATTGAAACACAAGAGCAACTCAGCCTAGAACCAGCAAGATCCTACCAAAGTTTGATTTGTGTTTATAGGACTAAATGAACCCAATACATATAGTCTAATAGTACGTTAATCTAACACTTGTCGACTTTGCCAACAGTCTTATAGCTGCTGTTAGGCAAGGTCTCAAGATATCCGCCTACTGCATCACAGCCAGCAAACTATAGTGAATTCAGCATTTCCCAGTACCATCTCATGGTGGATTCCCCTTTGACCACTTTGTTGTTGACTCAACAGACGGGGTTGCTGTCCTCTTTACCTCCTTGCCGCCTTTGAGCACCAGCTGATGAAACAGTTAAAGTAAAAACTTAAGGACTGTCTGACCTTGCATAGACACTGAGGTAGCTTTCAAGTTAAAAGTGAAACACCATAGACCCATGGCTGCGTGAGTAAGTGAATATATGGTAATTAGTGTGCGAACGTCGAATACTTGAGGGACCTTGGGTTTCAACTAAGTCACCTGGTATCCCGACTCTCCTGGAACCAAATGAAAAAATAGAAAAAAAAATGCCAATACCAGGATAGGGTGACAAGAAACCACCAAAAACTAGCTCCGGTAAATGAGAAATTTGCCGACTCAAAGGTAACACTAGAGACCTGGAACAATGAAGCTCTTGAAAATGGTAGTTAGCTACCTGCTACCCTAGACCTCAGCTCAGTGAAAACACTTTTGTGGGTAATCCACTTTTATAATTGCCAGGTGCCCTCAGGGGTCGTTAGCGATTTTTAAACGGGTCGCTTACGATACGGGGTGTGACGTCCCCGAGGTGCCCGAGTAAGTAGTTCTGCCCCCTAGCTGGCAGCATACCTGCGTCCTAGGTAGTAGCCTCGAGAAAGCTTCTCGGTGAAGAGCGAACCGCGAATGGCCGGTACACGTCGAGACACACTGGGAGTCTCCAGAGCCGTCGACAACTCTCTGTCGGCGCCGACGGGGTGATGTGAGCGTAGCTCTGCCAAGGTGGTGATTGCGACGTGTATCAGGAGCCAGCCCCTTCGGGACCCTGGTCGGGAAGTGTGCATTGAACCGCTGATCCGTCCGTGAATTCCGGGATCGGCTAAGCGTAGGTCAGGCCTCAGGGAACTGGGGTAGGGGCCGTGTCCCCGAGGGTATACCCGTTCTTGACTATTGCGGCCCGCTCCCTTGCACACGATGCGCTGGTACCTTTTTCATGGAGAATTTTCTGAAAATTATAAAAAAAACGACGAAACAACAGACAAGGAGGAAGAGCTGGGTGCGTTTGGGCGGAGCACAAAAGTGCGTCGTTCACCGCAGCGATCAGTGAAAGAGGCAACGAGGGCTGATATACCCGATGAGACACCGGGGCGCCCAAATAAAGAGGAAGCCTCATCAAGTGGCGCGACTGACCGTGCGGAGATGGCAACTCCATTACCTTGCAGTGCCCCTGTTTTGGAAGTAAGCTCAGTGAGAAACGCTAGTCCTGAGCAGATGGATTTGGACACAAATCGAGTGGAAGTGCATTCGACTGTCCTCGCTAGAGCCGAAGAGGAAAGGCTCATCAGAAAGTGCGCAGCAGTGGTGAAACCTATGCAGTCAGCAACGTTCCTTCAGAGAAACGTCAGCAAAGGCGTCAAAAACGGGCTGATGGAACTGGAGGAACTACTGGATCGCATTTCCTTTTATAGACGCACGTGGAGAGCAGCGGAAGACGATTGTAGAGCAGAAACAGTCGCACTCCCCGCTGAGAATGCTGCTTGCGTCAAACGGACTGCAGATAGCCCTCTGCAAAGTGAACAGGGGAAAAAGCGGAAAGAGGACGACGTGCTTGAAGGAGACTTTGTCGAAGTAGTCTCCAAGGCACAAAAAAAGAAGGCGAAAAAGGATAAAAAGAAACAACGGACTCCGTCGCCAGAGACACGTCTGTCCAAAAACAAGGAGGCTGCCAACCCAAAGCCAGTAGCGGAAAAAACGAGGAAATGAAGAAGGACTAGACCGTCGGCTCTGCTCATTAAGCCGACGGAAGGCAAGACATTTGCGGAAGTCCTTAGTGAAATCCGCTACAGGATGAAACCCGAGAAGAACGGAGCAGAGGTGTCTTCGATACGGAAAACGAGGAGTGGTGGAGTTCTCGTCGAACTGGGCCCAAAGACGACCAACAAGAGCACGTTCTGCGAAGCGGTCAAGGGGCTATTGGGGAAGAAGGCTCTTGTTTCCAGCCTAGAACCCATGTGCTCTCTACAAATATGGGATCTTGACTGCCTCACAGAAAAGGTCGAAGTAGAGGAGGCGCAAAAACGTGAATGTCCAGAGGTAACCAATACCCGGGTAGGTATTACCTCTGTAAATGCTCGAGGCCAAAAACTTGCCGTGGTGGATGTCCCCGAGCAATATGCGAGGAAACTCCTTAATAGCGGGAGAATCAAAATCGGATGGGTAGTATGCAGGGTACGAATGCGGATAGTCCCCACCAAGTGCTACAGGTGTCTGGACTATGGACACACGTCAGCAGCTTGCAAGGGTCCGGACAGGAGGACAGTATGCCGGAGATGCGGCCAAGCGGGTCATCAAGCGAAGACTTGCAAGGAAAGCGAGAGTTGTGTTCTCTGCGGGGATCGTGGCGCGTCTGGCGAAAGCGTCGCACACACTGCGGGCTCGGGACGGTGTCCAATCTTCAGGGCGGAATTGGAGAGGGCTAGGGTGCGAACGCCATGATCCGCATTTTGCAAATTAACATGCACCGGAGTGCAACCGCTCACCAGTTGCTAGCACAGGGTTGGGAAGGCGTGATCTCCTGATTGTGTGTTCTGCAATAGAGTGGCGGATGACGCTGAACACACCTTTTTCTCTTGCGAGAGGTGGGACGGCCTCCGCCAGCAGCTTTATGCAGACACAGTGGAGCTCTCTCTAGATAACATTGTGCGAGAGATGCTGAAGAGCGCTGGCAGCTGGAATCGTATTGCGCATTATGTTCGGACTCTTCTTACTACGAAGAAGATTGAACTCGACCGGCAGAGGGATCAGACTAACAACAACTCCCTTCCTCCCCTCCCCTCCCGTTGGTGAAGGGAATTCCCTGACTTGAAGGCTCCCAAAGCCGGGAGAGCGGGAGGGCTAGCCCGAAGTAATGTGTCAAACGGTTCCAGGCTAGTTCTCTAATGACAGGGAGGTGTTTAGTTGGTAGTCCGCCAGCGTGCTGTTGCGGGAGTCCAACACTCTGTGCGTAAACGCATTCACCTACCCTACTCCCAAAAAAAAAAAAAGGTGGGGTGGATGGTTCGGTGGTTGGTTCAATGAAACCCTTTTTTGATAAACTTAAAGTCCAGCGAAAGTGATAAAATCTGTAATTAACAAGAAATTCGTTTGCCTTTCCAAGGAAACTAAACTGGTTAAACAGCTGAAACAAAAGGATGCACCAAACAGGGGGCAAGGACTACTCGTTAGTAATCATAGACAAAAAGGAATATAATAAACAAGTACACGAGAAACTAAAAAGTGAAGGATACTTTGATCCATTGCCTGATTCCATCAAATAAGTATAAAAGGTATTGAAGGAACGCACCAACCTGTATCTGCGTCTACAGAGGGGAAGTTAAGAGCGGCGACATTTTGTAAGAGTAAAGGGCTTTAATGCCGCCAAACTATGTCGAACATTGCGACTCGACAACAAACATTCAGGCACTGTGTGCCGACCATTTTTCATAACTGTCTTTTCCTTTGGGAGCTGACAAACTTTTTCTAAATTAGCTATTAACAATTCGAAACAAAGCGGCCCTAAGCGCTTCTATACCAGCAGTGAACCAAGGGAGCGCGACGTCCAAAATTATAGCTACGTTTTCGAGGATGACGTGAGGTCGGAGTTGCCTATGGCATCCGACGAATGAAAATTATAGTGGCATCGAATCATCCCAATAAATCTCTGTGGAGTCCAGTATACCTTAGCTCGTGGAAATGCGAGCTAAATATGATGCTGGGCTGCGGTAAAACAAGGATCAATACACTTAAACCGAGTTGCTAACAAAGACGATAACCGAACTTAGGGACACCCTGAAATTCCTGCAATCTATGTTGACGCTATTAGCGAGCCAGAGAACACTGCAGTGCTGATGAAGACAAGCGGAGTACCAGCTGACTTTCCACCATTGCGCAAACTACGTCAAACAGCGAATTCGTCATCCCGTCCTTTAGGGGAACAGACGGCAAGTGACTCAAAGAAGGCACCCGAAATAGAGAGGATGTGTCATGAGGACGGCGAGGAGGGACCAAAAAAGGACTCGTTCAACTTCGGCGAAAAGGCACGAAAAGCAACGTTGTGGAGCTAAATGTGTAAGTATTCTGTTTCAAAGGCTAAAAAGAAGACAGTTTCTTCAACATTTGCTAATAATATTATAATTTTGACGGAGTTATTGATACTGCTCGAGAACAATGGGTTAAAGGCGACACTAAAAACATTGGGAGTGATAGAACACTATTTTTTTGGAGTTCACAGAAGGCTTCGCCAAATTTTTTTTGTTGATGAAACAACGAAGTCTCAACGCCCCTACATCTTTCAGGGCTCAGTTCATAATTAACTATTGTCCACACAGGCAAACTGATCCCGACGATATTATATCGGAATTCATTTCAGAGCACCAACTTTTAAAAGTTCATTCGGTTTTAAATCTTGTGACCAGGAAGGATAAGGCCTTCCACAGAGACAACCCTTGCTCCCTATCAAATCTCAATCTCGTACTTTTGTAGCCCTAAGGCAGCAGAGCAAGAGGGTTAGCCCAAAGTAATTTTATGAAACGGTCCCGCGCTTGTTCTCTGACAACGGGGAAGTATGTATTCGGCAATCCAACGATGCACCAGTGCGAGGTCCAACACTCAGTGCGTTCACCTACCCAAGTCAAAAAAACTGGCTATGGACAAGGCGGCTTTCTTTTCACATAACTGCCCTATGGACTTAGTGCTGGTTCGCCCGGCTAAATATTTCGTTGGTTTCGTCACGAGGCCACTTCACTAAACAGACGAGTAGCTAGGATCCAAAAATATATGTAAAAAAGGCTAACGTGAAAATATTTTTTGCAGAAGTTCCGTGGCCATGTTCGTGTCTACAGGACATACCTACGAATGGTCTTCATTCCGAAGGCTAAAAGGCGAATATACAAATGTTTGAAGAAATTCAGAAAAATTGTCCCCACTTCTTTTGCACTATTAGAGAAATAATAGACGGATCACCACTAAGCAGGTCTGATGCGGCCGAAAGATCCACTGAGATAGCCCAGCAAAAGATGGTACAACCATTGAACAGGTAATTCAGAACAAAAAGTATCCATACCTACCATTCCAGATATTTTTCTTTTTCAGCCTTTGTCCCGTTCAGAAACGGAGTTGGCTCGTCTTGATCGGTTGTGCCATTTTGTTCGGTGAAAGCCCTAATAGCCGGGAGTCGAGAAACTTTCAAATCAAGCACATCAAGCCATGGTTGTTTGGACCGGCCAATTGTTCGTTTCAAATCGATTTCAATGTTCAGACTAATTTTGTCAAGTGGATTCCCGTTGGCGCGAATTGCGTAACTATATCATCAAAGATGCCTCCCTCGCAATTTCTCCACAATGGGTGCAACCTCATATAGATCGCAGATATCCACATTTCGGGTGGATAATGGTATGTTCCAACGCATTATCTTTGTTTACATTACCGCGAGGCGTTGTTCATTGTCATCTACAGTCGACCAACACTCAGAACCATGGAGGACGACAGGGCGGACGATATTGGGGTAAATCCGGTAAGGTTATCCACAGACCTTAAAAAATATTTGATTGAAGATCTCACTCAATTGATAGTATCTAGGCCAAGAAGCAAGAGAACTGCAGTGAAGTTGGAAATCAGTCGACTTACGAAATGAGTCAGCAGAGAAATACCCCATGGGGTTTGAGTTGTGGTATATGCAGCTGATGTGTTGATATCAGTGTCAAAACACTTCCCCTCCAGCATCGGTGAAATGATTAAGGGAAGTTTGGATGTGGTGTACTCATGGGCTGTAACTTGTTGTGCCAGTGTTTATTCAAGTAAAATCGACTTGATGTTGTTCACCACGAAAATTTTAAATAAGGGTCTTCAACCCATGCCGACTGGACAGCCAGAGGTTGACATTGGCAAGGTGCGTAGTATCTTGATATAGTGTTGGATAATAATTTGAATTGAAAGTAAAACAGGGAGCTGCAGATTAAGAAAGCCAGCTTAGCTTACTATATCCGCATATTTGCGTTTAATAGAAAGTGTAATATCGAAGATAGCTCTTTGGGTGTAAACGGCCATAATACACTCCATTCTCATTTAGGGCTTAGTTTAGTGGTGGTCAGTTTTGAGGAGGAGGAGGGACTAGAGACGAGCTGGCAGTAGGTTCATCCAACTGATATACAACAACAAACGCAATCTTGCTCAAGACGAGGACAAGCGAATCAGGGGACTCGGACGCCAAGCAACCTCTACAAACAGCTAAGCAACAACAGCCGCCCAATGATCCATAAACTGCGAAAATTTTCCGCGACTTGGTCAGAAGCAGCTTAGGTGTGACTGGCGAATTCTAATTCCGCTAACTGCAAACCAGCACCAAAGATGTGAACCAGCGTTGAGGTCAACTCGTCGGGGATAGTTATCGAACATCTCATGGGCACCAAAGAAGAACGCACTTTCTCGGTTCGTGCGTGGCGGGAGGACATAAGACATCCCATTCGACGGGATGCCCAGTAGGCTGCGGGATGGATAAATAGAAGCTCCGGGTTTACCATTGACTACCTGGTGGTTAGCAAGGAGGGGAAACCAATGGTGAACAGCCAACCTTTTCTGTTCTGTATAAATGAAGAATACCTGGAGGCAGCTCAATAACCGTCGCTTCCGCAAGTCTGGGTCGGCGGTAGTAAAATGGTTATTGAGCTAGCCAGAAAAGCGTTTAACAAAGGGAAATGCAGCGCACTAGTGACTTTCAACATCAAGAACGCGTTCAATAACGAAAGCTATTCTACGATTCGGATGAAGGACCAAGGAGGTGCAAGATAATGACAGGTGTTCTGCAGAGGTCTGATCTCCGTCCTCTGCTAAGGAACATAATGTAAGATGACTTTCTACGGCTCCCAGCACCTTCGAAACCTCGAGATTCCCATTGACTGGGTGGTTATTAAGGAGGGGAAGTCCCAGGTGAACAGCTAGGCTGATTACAAAGTGCGGTTCGGAACAGGAAAGTGTTCCGTTACGCAAAACCATACAATGAGCCGGATCGGGTCGAGCTGTTGGAGGAGATGAACATCGACGGCCCGACGGTGACTGCCCAACCCGTTTCGCAAGCATATAATGCTGAGGGTACCGAAGATAACATACATCTGCAACACTCGAAGCATGTCTCAGCTAACCTGTTAATCTTCCTCTTAGAAGAAGACGTCAATGTCGCATCAGTACAAGAGCCCTAGATCGGAGGAGACCAAACAATCAAAGGACTCTAAAGCTAGTATAAAAATTTCATCTACAGCATAAGAGACATTGGTCAGGACAGCCCTAGAGCATAAATCCTCGCCAGGAAGAGCTTGCAGGCTTTTCTGCGTTCGACCCTATGCTCTAGTGGCCTAACCATGATCAACTTGAAGCAGATCGGAGCTAATAACTTGTATATGCCCTCGACTTATATGACTCACGGCCGATCAACTCTGCCAGAAGAAGTACAACATTTGCCATCATCGCAGCAAAGAAGGCTAACCTGTTGATAAGCTGTGACGCCAATGCAGGGCATACTCCTTGAGGCAGCTAGTCCCTCAGTGGACACAGTCTGTCTTCCGCTGGCGACTGTTAGTGTGGAATTTACTCGTCCTACAAAGGGACAAATTGGTCCCGAATTCTGGGAGCGTTGAGAAAGGGAGCAACAAAAGTTTACAAGCGCCGGAAACGGAGCCTAAAATTGAAATTATTTACAACTTTTACTAGAAGCACCAGGGCCACTAATGGCAGTCATTTAAACAAGTTGGTTATAAAAACAAGTTCCATATTTGGATGTCTCTTGAATAAAGTAACAAACAATTAAATGGGCCGACTTTCCATATGTCATTACTGTTGGATGGAAATCTAGTCATTATTATGAACAAACTCTCTTTAGAATAGTTACCACAGTCCTGGAGACGCGCACGAGTAGCGCCTCACCATCAGCCTCACCTCTTTCGTGCTCAAGACCCCAGAGCGCGTCATGGACAACTCCCAGCATGCCTACCTCAAAGGCAAATACACAGAAACCGCTCTGTGCGAGGTAATTGGCGCGGTTGAGCGGTTACTGCAATACAACCAGTATACCCTAGCTGCCTTCTTAGATATAGAGGGAGCTTTGACCAGTACTGGATTGGAGGGGCATCTCACGCATTGAGTTATATCTAGGCTAAGAACCAGGATAATCCAGTGGGATCTGGGAGGAATAGAGGCACGCCCCAGGTTGGGAATATCTCTCCGGTGCTCTGGTTGATAGTGATGGGCGAAATTTTGCAAACATTGCATAGCAGCGGGGTGAAGTTTGGGGCGCATGCCGACGACCTGGTGATATTAGTGTCAGAGATGTTTCCGTCCATTATGACGACTTCATGGAACGAGCGTTGCGAAAGGTCTGCCTGTGGACCGCAAAATGCGGACTTGGCATAAACCCAACCAAAACGGAACTGATGATATTTACCACCAAGACAAGGGTGCCTGAATTGTACTTACCCCGCCTGAATGAACAAAGATTGATTCTTTCCTCCAATGTAAAGTATCTGGATGTAATCGTGGATCTAAAACTAAACTGGAGATTGAATATAGCACTGAAAGTTAAGAAGGCCTTGATAGCCTTCTATCGCTACAAGAGAACCTTTACAAAGAAATGAGGTCGCCGGCCGAGGATAGTTCTCTGGATGTTTACCGTGCCGTGTTTATCGTGCGTCACATCCTAACATACGGCTCTATTGTATGGTGGTAGGCTTTGAGCAAAAAATACAATAGAACGAAGCTTAATAGGATAAAAAGAACCGCGTTTGCAGATACTGCTGGGGCTCTGCATGCATCTCAATGTACTCTTGCATGCATGCCCTAGACCTCCACCTTAATTACCTTGTAGCGTGCAGTGCCGTCCGGATGCTCGACAGCAAAGTACCTCGGGGAAATTGGGGCATCCCCACGGACTATGCCACAGGCAAGCTGAACTTCACAAGAAGCTTTGCTGTGACTTTTCCAACCAGGGCAGAGTAGAAGACTGGCAGCGTGTTGCAAGGTTATGATACAGTATATCTTCACCGATGGATCAAAGATGGTCTGCGGAGTCGACGCGGTGGTCTTCTCGAATACATACAGTGTATCAGAGTCATATGGTCTACCAGTGTATTCCAAGCGAAAGTACTGGCGATACTGGAAGTCTGTCGATGACTGGAACATGATCCGAGCCCTAAGCGTAACATAGCCATTCTGACCGATAGCCAAGCGGCCATTAAGGCCTGTGAGGAGTTGCCAGATGTCCCATCAGGCGCGACCCCAGGTGGCGGATAGGGGCATACCTATTGATGTGTAAATATGTGTGTTCATGTTTGCTCATCTCTGGTGCGTGGACCAAAATGGCTGTGGGAAGGATACCCAAAACATAAAACCACCATGGAAGACGAGAGAAGGAGTAAACTTACGGTGCAGGGGCTCGGAACCCCAGTACCGGCGGCTTTTGGGAGTGAGCAAGCGGGCTCCCGGTCGTCGATATCCCTCGACCGGTTTGCCTCGGTGGTGGACAACTTGGCCACCTTGGCATATAATGTTACAAGTGATTTGGATCTGGAGAAGGAAGTATTCAAGCGAAGTACGACCTTACCGAGAACACCAGTAGCAAGAACAACCAAGGATGAACTGAAGATGGATCGTTGGACGACAAAAACTGTAACAAAACCCACAGCATATGTTCAAGATGCGCGACAGCAAGAGGTGCTCCAGGAACAAGATAAGGATCCATTCAAAAGAAGCTCATCAACTTTGAGATCTCCACCAATGCTAAAGGCGATGAAGGAAAAAGTACAGGCAAGATCAATAACTGGCAAAAGTGAAACAGCGTATAAAAGGAGTAACCCTGTCGGGGTTTATAAGGAGCGGAGTCCCGATCCGGAGGAATTACCATTTTTCCAGCTTGGGGCAAAAATAGTTGAGCTGTCTGAGTTCATCAAGGACAAGCACAACGTGCACCAAGCCATAAAGAATATGGTGAAGACCATTAGAGTCCTCTATAATAGATCGCAGATGGAGGAAAAGAATACTAAGGATATACCGAACCCCGCTGCACCAACAGTGTCACAAGCGACCCAAGTGACACCTAACCGTACTACCATCGAGACACGGCGAAATAAACGAGTACGGGAAAAAGAGGGGGATCCTTCAAATAATCAGCAGACACCTAAGAGAAAAAAAGGCGTACAGGAAACTCTGAAAACCAGCACTAATAGCTCTGAAGGAGGAAAGCGTACAGCGAATGTAGAAAAGTCGACCAGCGTTGCGAAGCCCAAGACGAACGGAAACGATGAATGGACTAAGGTTACGAGCAAAAAAGTGAAAGGAAAAGCAAAATTGCGAACCCGTCCAGATGCGATTGTTATCTCCAGTAAGAGCAATCTGTCCTACGCGGAGATACTCAGAAAGCGGATCCCGACCTAAAAGATCTGAGCGGAAATATGAATCGAATCCGAAGAACCCAGAAAGGGGATCTCATGTTCGAGCTGAAAAGATCCAGCGTGGGCAAGGCTGATGACTTTCGCACTCGGGTGAAGGACTCACTTGGGGAGAATGCCGCAGTGCGTGCCCAAAAACATGAGATCTACATACAATGTAAGGATCTCGATGAAATAACATCAAAAGCAGAAATTTGTACTGCTCTGAAGGAGCAATTCAAATTGGAAGAACTTACAGAGGAGTCTGTTGTAAGTTTACGAAAAGTCTATGGCGGTACTCAAACGGCCACAATACGAGTACCAGCGGAGGCAGCGCAGATGTTGTTGGCTGCCGGAAAAGTTCGGATTGGATGGGTTGCCTGCCGTTTAAGAGAACAGACTTCACTAAAGAGGTGCTTTAAATGCCTCATGTTTGGGCACTTCGCCAAGGTACGCACCAGCAGCATTGATCGATCCGATCGATGCAGAAGGTGTGGGGAGAAGGGCCATATTGCCAGGGAGTGCAATAGGGACCCCAAATGCCTATTGTGCGAGGTGAAGGAGGGGCAAGATAACCGGCATATTGCCGGAAGAAGTAAATGTCCTGAATTTAGGAAGGCGCTCACTGCAATAAGAAAATGAGGTTTATTCAGATAAACCTCAATTCTTGCAGGGTCGCTCAGGATTTACTTGAGCAGACCACGTTCGAATCAGAGATGGAAATCGCCATCATAAGTGAGCCGTACAGAAGCCATCACGGTGGCGTATGGGTCACAGATTCGACTGGTGGAGCAGCGATATGGGCTTGCGGTCGACAGGCCATACAATGTACTGCAAGTCAGGCAGCCAGTGGCTTTGTGTGGGCGAAAATAAGTGATGTATATGTATACAGCTGCTACGCCCCACCAAGTTTGGCACTGTCTGAATTCGAGCAAATGCTTGATAATCTTGTGCTCGACGCAAGGGGACGAAGTCTAAAGGTCATTGCTGGTGATTTCAATGCTTGGGCCCTAGAGTGGGGTAGCAGAGAATCAAATGCTAGGGGACGCAGTTTAATAGAAGCTTTCGCGCAGATGGACATAGTTTTGGCTAACGAAGGTGCTGTAAACACCTTCCAGAAAGGGGGGTCAGGCTCAGTTGTAGACCTGACCTTTGTCAGCCCTTCGCTGGCGCGTGGTATGGCCTGGTGCGTCAGCGAACGCTACACCCACAGCGATCACCAGGCAATCTTCTTTGAGACATGTGTCGAGCCACAGGGCAAAGAGCTATCATGCTCGAAACCGAAAAAGATTTCAGGCTGGTCTGCTAAATCTTTGGATGAGCAGAGCTTCTTAGAGGTGTGGTTAGATCAACCTGATATAGCAGGCGCCTCTACGGAAAGAGCTGTCCATCTGGCTCAATGCATCGCTAAAGCATGTGACGCGTCCATGCCTAGGAGGTGCGCATTCTCCCGTAGAAGACCAAACTACTGGTGGAATGATGAACTGACCGGCCTTCGATCGGCCTGCTACCAAGCCAGAAGAGCGGCTCAGAGGGCGGTAGGTGGAGTCGATCAAGGGCAGAAAGAGTGCGCCTACAAGGCAGCCCGCAAAACCCTCAAGCTCGCCATCCAGCGAAACAAGAGGAAATGCTTTAGGGAGCTCTGCTCAGAAGCGGACGTAAATCCGTGGGGAAGAGCTTATGGAATCGTGATGGGACGATTTAGAGGCCGTTCGTCTCCGCAGATCACGTGCCCCACCCTCTTGTTGAAAATCATCCAGGGGTTATTCCCCCAGCAAGAGGAGAACACCGACACATTCCAACCATCTCTGAATGTGACGGCAATCCCGCCAGTCACCAGAGACGAGCTCCTGGAGATCTGCGGCAGAATAGGAGACAATAAAGCGCCGGGCCTGGACGGAGTACCGAATAAGGCCCTTAAGCTTGCCGTGAAATCCAGGCCGCACATGTTCGCTGAGTTGTTCGTAACGTGCATGTCCGAGGGAAAATTTCCAGCGGTACGGAAGCGGCAGAAGTTGGTACTTCTGCCTAAGCCTGGTAAACCTCCAGGTGAACCATCCTCATACCGACCCATATGTCTTTTGGACACGGTGGGGAAAATGCTAGAGCGGGTAATCTATAATAGATTACTCCCGGTAGTTGAGAGCCAAGGCGGCCTTTCAGATCGGCAGTATGGGTTCCGTAAAGCCAGATCAACCATTGGTGCCATCAAATTGGTTACTGGCTTGGCCGAAGATGCAATCCACGGAAAGGGTAGTACCAGCAAATATTCAGTGGTAGTAACCCTGGACGTGAAAAATGCATTCAATTCGGCCAATTGGAATCTAATCCGGAAATCCCTAGCGAAGGTTGGTATTCCCGCCTATCTCGCCGCAACTGTCGATAGTTATTTAACTGAAAGGAGGCTCTGGTACGACACTGATAACGGACCGCAGGAGTACGTCCTTTCCGCGGGTGTCCCACAGGGCTCCGTATTGGGCCCACTACTGTGGAACATCATGTACAACGATGTACTTAATCTTCCCGTTCCGGAGGAAGCCACAGTGGTGGGTTACGCTGACGACATTGCACTGGTTGTTGTCGCAAAGCATCTCGAAGATGCTGAGTTATACTCAAGCGAGGCAATCAGTGATGTCAAATGCTGGTTAGAGAGCTCTGGTCTGACGCTTGCGGAGGAAAAAACGGAAGCGGTCCTCACCACGAAGCGCCGGAAGAGAAATTACGCCTGTGTTAGAGTCGGGAATCATATCATCACTTCCAAGCCGGCCATCAAATACTTGGGGGTGATGATAGACTGGAAGCTCAGCTATAAGCAACACGTACAGTATGTTTGTGATAAATCATCCAAAGCTAGTATGGCCCTGGCCAGGATGATGCCGAACGTGGGAGGGCCTCGGCATGCCTCTAGGTTGCTTATAGCCAGGGTGGTGACCTCAATCATGCTCTATGCGACTCCAGTTTGGAGCGAGGCGTTGCGGATGTCAATTAACACTAGCAAACTGAATGCAGTCTACAGGAGGACAGCTCTGAGGGTATGCTCTGCCTTCAGGACTGTCTCAGATGATGCAGCATTCGTCATCTCTGGAATGATGCCGATTGATATCTTGGCAGATGAGATGGCGAATATATACCATGCGAAGCCAATCTCTCCCTTATTGCAGACGAAGAAGGCTGAAAGGGAGAGATCCATAAATAGATGGCAAGAGCGGTGGGAACGCTCGGGAAAGGGTCGGTGGACTCACAGGCTCATTCCTGCCATCAAGGAGTGGTTGGAGAGACGACATGGTGAGATTAATTATAATCTCACCCAGTTTCTCACGGGACATGGAGGATATCTCCAATACCTTCACAGGTTTAAATTGGAGACCTCACCCGACTGTCCAAATTGCGATGGAGTCCCAGAGGACCCAGAGCATGTATTCTTCCACTGTTCGAGATTTGTGGAAGAGAGGAGGAAACTAGAGGAGACTTTAGGAGAGGTGCTGGTACCAGAAAATCTGGTGCCGAAAATGCTAGCACATCAAGAGAATTGGGATGCGGTCAACTCCATGATCGCATCAATTCAAGATAAATTGCGAAAGGCAGAGCAAAGGAGAAAAACGCGGTCACGTGCGCCGCGTATAGAAGAAATGGGATTAAACTAGAGTGAGCTGACTCCGCCCCGTGATGTAATACCTTATGGTGGTTCCGCGGGGCTGGGAGGGGGTCGGGGGTGGTTTTAGTGGGTAAAAATCCCACACGCTGGTGTGTCCAGACCAGTGTCTTTTGAAGATTTCCACCTCCTCAAAAAAAAAAAAAAAAAAAAAAGCGGCCATTAAGGCATTGTACTCAGCGATGATATCGTCCAGGCTAGTGGGGCAGGGCCGAAATGCGCTGAACAGTCTGGGCAGCGCGCTCGAGGTCACCCTCCTCTGGGTTCCCGGCCATAGGAACATCGAGGAGAATAAGCGAGCTGACGGCTTGGCCAGGTGAAACTCTGCTCTTGGCAGCCAATCGGTGTCTCGCTGGCGGAATCTACCCGCACTACTTAGCAGCCGCGGACCTTAGATGACAAAGGCTTACCACCTATGCCAAGTCAAGGAGTATTTGAGTATTTAGCTTATAACATAGCCTGACCACGAAAGCTCCTGTTCCAGACGCGTGCAAAAGCATTCAAGATTACAGCGGTCTGCACGGGGCACTGGCACCTAGGGGACCATACCACCAGACTCGGCTTACCCTACAATTCCTGCCTAAGCTGTGGAGAAGGGGGTTACCCTCCTCTCCGATTGCCCAGCTCTAGCTAGAGACAGACTGCCGACACTGAGTAAACCATTCTTTGGAGACCTTAGAGAGATTTCTGGCTGCAGGGTGGGAGAGCTGCTTTCCTTCGTGAATGCTGCTGGCTGGTTCTGAAGATCCGAGCCGGCTGGGCTCTGCCTCCCTGCTCTCAGAATAGCAGTCACGGTCTTAGGAGTTTGTGGCATCAAAACAGCGCATCACAGCGATAATTGAGCTCCTTGGAGCGGCCACTGATACCCACCATAAAAAACTACGCACTGATTTTGCCCTCATTTCCTATGGTCAGGGCCGTAGAGGGAAAATCCGGGCCAGAGGTGGAAATTATGGGTAAAATGGGGCCCGAGGTGAAAGTTTTGCAAGTCTGAGGTAAATATTATGCGGACCCATCTAATATACCTTTTTTCATAGAGATTTCTACTTCGAGCCCCCAACAATTCCGGATCCGGGGGGACTCCCCCTTTTCCACTTCCTTCTCGTCAGGCCTGCTTATGGTGCCTATTGCTTGCTTGTAAGTGTAGGAATAAATTATCTATGCTTTGTAGTTTATCTGAAAAACGACCAAGTTTATATTGACATATTTATACCTTTTCAAGTAGTCCTACAACAGCAATTTTCACTCTTATCCTAATGAGAATTTTACGTACCTGCAAGAGAAGAAAAAACATGTGTCAATGGAATAGATAGATCAAATGAATGGCATTAAAGATTGTGTGAATATTTCACAGAAACAAGCAATGTAATCCTAATGAAAGTATACAACTGTACAGAAATCCTTAAATGTAATTTGAATAAACCGCCATTCATGACAAATGTCAGGGATCATATCTATTACAAACAATGAATGGTAAGACCCACATGATGATATCATTTCACAACACCAATTTACATAAAATTAAAATATCATTATACCACTAGGATTGTTATCGACCTGTGATTACTACGTTGATGAAATAACAACGCAGCAATCTAAGGATTCGAAGTAAGGGAATATCTATGCGTCAACGGCAAGGTCATAGATAGCCCCGGGCCGGGGGTAAAAAGTACGCGGGTTCTATATTAAACATTTAACTTTGGCGTATATTGTCGGAAGGACAAAGGAGGGAAGGAACTGTTAGTTCAAAGAACCCTCTGTAATCCAGCGCCTCCACCGGTCGGGCTCTATGTTCTTTGCAATAACCATAACGCGCAACACGGCCCCCTTCCAGCGCTAATCAGCATATCCTCGAAAATCTTGTCTGTGCTTTTAAACAGAGCTGCTGACATATCCCATCCAATCTTCCACAAGAAAAGAGGTGTGGTAGACGTCGCCCACAACCTCATTACCAAACACATAACCAGGAGATTGTGCCTGAAAGAGTCAGCCTTATCATGCTTCCAATTCAGTCACGCAGTCCATCTGGCTCTAGTCTCATTTTTCCAGGAGAGTCACCATTCATCTAGTGAACGTCGCCGTTCTAAACGAGCAACCACCTCCCTTGCCCCGGCTCTTCTGGCCGTTTAGAGACAGTACGGTACGCAGTCGCCACCCGTAAAGCTCCTCGTCTCTGCACTTGCGAGAGACGATGCCTCCTTGCCAAGAATGTTAGCCCATACTTTTGCGCCGTAGGGTAGGACAGAGTATGTTGAACTCATCAGGAAACGTCACCTGCTAGACGTAGGACCCCCAATATTTGTCATTAGCCGAAATTTCAGCTGGAACTTTGGTCACTGCTGCTGACACGAGTCAGTCCAAGGCACTTTAACATTGGTTTTGAAACGATTATCGACTCGTCTGTCAATATGGGACGCAGAATTGGAATTCTCTTTTTAGTCAGGTTGACTATTTCATTCTCTTTCTTTCTCCAGTGCGAGGTTGAAACCATGATCCATGACCATGACCCATCGCATCAACATGCCATGTCTGCTTTGCGCCTGTTCGACAGTGCGTCCAGCCATAAGCGCCGTGACATCATCTGCATAATCGACCAGGCGAGACTCTTCCGGCATGTCGAGTTTAAAGAGACTATCATAGGAAACGTTCCTGAGGTCCGCTCCAGGATGGACTCCTGCCTTACTTCCGACGTGACCTCCATCCTCCTCCAACCCTTTAGCGTTTCATAGAGCAGGGCAGAGCAGTTCCTCAAATACTCCCTCAATATTCGTAAAAGATAGCTCGACACGTGGAAAGTATTCTCTAGTGGACCTAGAATGTCTTTCTATCTCAAGGAATTCAAGAAATTTCTGACGTCAAGGGTTTCGCGATGGCGTGGGCCAGGACGCCAGACAGCTTTTAGGGATATCGAATTGGTGGACCTCGGCGCAAAACCGGGATGTCTGGAGTTCCTTATTAAGGCAGGCCTAGACCGGATACCGGTTGTTGCGCCGTTGATGATGATGAAGGGTTTCGCGGAGCACCACTCGTCGAGCTCAGCGGCTCTGCGCCTCCGCTCGATGAACGACATCTACGACTTGCATGACAGCATCCACTGTGGATCACCCTGCTCTAAAGCCGAACTGTCGTGGGGATAAGTCTCCGGCAGCACGGATTGCTCCAGCGAGTTCACTTCTAATGAGTTTCTCGAACACTTCCCCGGCAGTGTCAAGCATACAAAGTGATCGGTATGAAGACGGCTCAGGATCGCTTTCCCTTTACAGATCAGGACAAATTTCGTCACCTTTCAACGTGAAGGGAAAATTTCTTCTTTCACGCAAACCTTGAATGTGCCGAGCAGTAACTCTGACCGATATTGAAGCACCAGTTTTTATACCTCTCCCGGGATACCATCGTGTCGAGGCGCCTCCTTGTCTCTCATAGAGAGGACAGCCTCCTCCAACTCTTTCATAGAGAAAAGTGGGCGGTCCTCAACGCTCTCCACGCTGCCGCCATCATCTCGTACGTAGTGCGCAGGGAATAGTGCCCTTCCAATGCGGTCCATCTGCATCTACATTAAGTGAACAGGGTTTCTGCAGCGCATTGATTTTTCGAGTTAGCAATTTGTATTCTAGTCCTCACGGTTCCCCATTTACCTCGTCGGCTAGATCCTGCCAGCAGCGAGCTTTGTTCGTGTTCATTGCGCTGCTGAGTTTCCATTTGGCTGACCTGTACTCTGTCAATGTGGCACATGTTTCCTCCCGGTCGTATAAATGTCGTTTCAAGCGGTGGAGTCGGTGACACTCCTTCCAGAGCTCTGTCATTACCGCCATCCACCAATACCTAGAAGGTTTGCTACGTCTCGATGCCCTCCTGGGTATGGAAGCTACGCAAGCCGTCGTTATCGCGCCAATCCACACGCAGGAAAGGCACACTAAAAAGTTGCGCCAACCACTTCGAAGGAAATGTATGTGAAATACATTACCTCTAAACACTGAATCCATAGAAAGTCATCCCCTCGGCCCTGGGGAAGAATCTTAGATAGGATGCCGTCCCAAACCAAGATGCGGTGGTATCTGATATAGTGCCATGAAGCTTGGTCCTTGCTTCGGTACTGTTACGCAGTGAACTGCGCTAGCAACTCGTGAGCGATTGCACTCCGGTGCATATAGATTAGTAGGACGCCGACTATGTTAGTCGCGACGTAGTTCTTTTCAGTTCTGCTCTGAAGGTTGGACACCGCTCCAAGCATGCAGTGTGCGCAACGCTCCTACCAGATACCCCGCGATCCCTGCATAGAACGCAACTTCATCAGCCCAGGGGTGAAAACCACTTTGCGGACGTTTTTCTGGAGAAATCTTGCCGACCGTCTGTGCTACACAACTGCTGCGCATTTCTTAAAAAGCCTTTCCTCTCCGACTTCCGCAAGAGTAGTCGAAAGCGCTCCTACTCGGCTTATATTCGTAGCGATCTGGTCAGCTTCAGCAGTTTCCACTGTGCCTCTTTCTGCAGCAACAGCGCTACGTGGTACTATCTGGGTTATCATCCCTGTCGCAGGTGCCGCATCATTTTGCTAGTTTTGTTCTCTGTTCCCGAATCCCAATGTATCGTCGACTTTTTGAGCCCTAGCTGTGTGCTTCGGTAGGTAATGCGGCTAATGACGCCAATTCCCACTATCTCATTATTCATACTGTCTTTATTCGCCATTCCAGTTATTACCAGGGCATCCTGTGCAAGAATGTGGGCCGTAATAGTCAGGAATGGATACACCCATTAGCTGATCCTGGAACTCACAGATCGATCAGCGCTCGCTCGGGGCAACGCGGGATACTAAAACCGGTTCATTGCATGCTAGCCGATCAGGGTCCCGAAGGAGCTGGCTCCTGATACACGCCTCAATTACCACCTTAATTGAGCTAGGCTCACATCACCCCATCGACATCGACAAGGAGTTGTCGACTCTCAGTGTATCCGGTGTGCGGTTAGCAGTGACGTATGGCTTTTAAGTGATCCCAAGCCTCACCACAAGCTTATGTTCATCGCTGAAGAGAGCCCCTTCAAGCGTATGCCTCTACGGCACACAGCTAACGTGAAGCCTCTTTCGGTTTCCTAAAGGTTTATTCTTTCTTTCTTAATTAGTCTTACTTAACGCCCTCTGGAGAGAGAGAGAGGGGTGGCTCTGACAATACTTTCCTCGGAAATGTGATGGGGAAGGAATCGTAATGATGATGGCGAGAGGCTTATGGATCGCGGTCGGTGTTTCACGAGCTGCTCATTACAAAGACCCTTACGATAAACTGGACACTCGGGATGGCGAGAGAGATCTGTATCGACTTGTCAAAAGCCGACAGCAATGCATACAGGATATCAAACACTTCTATTGCGTTAATGACAAGAACGGTACTTTGCTTACCGGCCGAAGGTCCACCACGGATATACGGCGAGAATATTTCGAGCAAATTTTAACCCAAAAATTTGTTCATCCTCCACTTACACACGCAATACCAACATTTAAAGCAATTCCACTAATCATCAGCACTGGTGCTCACAGATGGCGGTGAGAAAGGCCTCGGCAAATCTGGCGGCCGAATCAAAACCAAATGGCCGAGGAAAACCTCCATAGTGGTGACACCGGGAGACGCTGTATCACTTTGGTTTGCCGGCCGTGATGTTTTAGGCGAATTCTTCAAAGACCTAATTAGGTCAATCAGACCCGAGTCCGCACGGGGACTCATCTAAGGTGGCAATAGGTCAGGAAACCTTACCAAGGGTATACTGGTACCGGGATAAGCCTGAATTCACATACTTCAGGGAAATTCTTGTTGTATGCGCATTCAGCTCGATTGTTGCGGTTGGGAGTTTCATGGGGGTTGTTGGTTACGTTCAAGCTAACAGAGACCCTTGGGCCTCGACATGGTGTTATGTTTCAACACGGGAGCCGTACTCTTTAGTTCGATAGAGATTAAGGTAGGTCTCGCATCCACCAGTATGAATGTTGAGCCATGCACTTGGTATAGACTGGTACCGCTGTAGCTAGTCACAGGGGGGGGGGGGGGGACTGATTGTGGTCACAAAATAAATCCCTGTCTTAAGAAGATCGTGGGATTAAGTCCCCGAGGCAGGTACCCACGTAAAACCATAGAGACGTAACTGCCAGCGGCACGGAAGTCGAGAAATCGGTGAAAGTAACAGAACCTGACGATATCAAATCTGAGCTCTGGAAAGCGAAGAGCTGGAACGCAATACTGCGACTCAGTGAATTCTTCAATCGGTTTATTGAGGAAGGTAGAACACCATCTGACTGGCAAGATAGTACCACAGTTCCAACAGTCAAGAGCTGCGGAACTATTGACGCAACACATTACGCGGTTAATCATGGAGAAACATCGTGAGAAGCATCCCCTCTCTTTACATTGCATTTCTGGATCTAGAGAAAGCATTTGACCGTGTACCAACCGGTATGCTCTATGGCAACACCTAGTAACAGAATAACTTGTGCGGTGGGTTAAATTGCTCTATCACGATCCGAAAAGTAAAGTTGGAAGTGTGACGAGTGTACGCTTCATGTTTCTGTCAGAGCCTCATCAAGAACACTGCCACATGGAACATGCAACATTCAGCGGGCCTATGCGCTACTCTATGTAGATGATGTTTTCCTAGCTGATGATCTAGAGCAACTTTTCCCAAAATGGAATGATCACCTCATGCAACACGCATTACCGCAACCTGGATGGATGTCGTTCCACAAGTGGTATCCTTTTGATGTTCCGCTCTGTCGCCCTCTACCTATGGTTCTGTTTGCCGACTATAAAAAAAAACAATGAACTGCGTCTCACAGAAATTTAGACGAAAATATTGCTTTGGACTAGTGAGGGATGAAGATATCGCAATCGATATGGGGTTGTACCGATCATGTAAAAATTACGTGAGAGATGTCTCCGAAGGTATGGTCATGTAATTCGCGCTAACGAGAGTTCTATTGCCAAGATTGGTCGGAGCATCGGAGTCGAAAAAGCGACTAAAAGGCTGGCTTTTTTTTGGTTTGTGTGGTCGACAACTTACATTCTACATTGCAAGCTGGCTTGACCCGACGACTATCGACCTATGACCATTTTGTGAACTATTATATCAGTTCTCGTGAAGAGATATCCACGAAACTCCAACTGCTGCCACTTTCTTACAAGGTCCTCCCACTCACAGTACAGGTCCTTGTCGTCTGCAAGCACGTTTCAGTTGCGTTCTGGCTACAGGCTCATTCTATCATTTGTTGCTATCCTTATCTGCCGTAAGGCTGGTGTAGCAATCTTTAATGCGTATCTGGTTTACCATATTACTACCAGATATTCATATTGTAGAGTGTAATTGCACAGTAGGTGACTGAGGCTACTACGCATGGGAGCAAACGCCCATCTCATCTGGACATAGTAAAAGAGTCCAGTGTTGAGGAACAGCTGCATCTCACTAGAGGGAGCCCGATGTTAAAGGATTAAATGGAGTTACCAAAACCAACAAACAACATAAGAAGGAAAACTCAAAGAAGTCCCTTGAACACTTCAAAAGGTTGAAGGAGATTCCAAGAGGATCCACAGACGTCATCTGAATAAGATTTTGGAAAATCTTAAGAGTTCAGGTGCCCAACTGCTTTCAGATGGGCTGCCTTACATAGTCTGTAAGGCCCACGACTCTAGATAAATTAGGGCGGAGGAGTAGACACCCCAGTAGGACATCAGCCTCTCTGCGCCTGATGACTTCATGATTAAGGTCCCAATGCTATGAGTGGAAAAAACAGTGTTAGAACTTAGAAAAAGAACCAACACCGAGGATCCAACACACAACACGCAAAAAACCTTCACCATGATTATCAGCGAATTCTCAACAAGAAGAAAAACGTAAGATTGCCGTTTAAGCACAATTAGTAAGAAAAACAGGCATATGGCTAGTGTGACCAGGATCTATCATGCTACAATGATGAAGGTCAGCGGCTTGATAATGGAGATTTGAAAACCTCCCGACTGGATACAGCAGATGATAGAACAAAATGGCGCAACCGATCACGACAAGTCGACCCCGCCTGTGAACGGGACAAAAGTTAAAGAATAAGAAGATACAATAGCACAAAATGTCACGTGCTGCATCGAGATAAAATTTTCGGGAATTGAGAAGCTTGGGTTCTATAGACGATACTATTCCTTCCTATTTTCTGTGACGTTATCCATGTTACCTTGTCCGGAAGATATGGAGGGCTTCAATGGATCAATATATTTTTTTTTTGCAAAATGATTCCGAATTTGAAAAGAGATGTAAGCAGAGCCGGACTGAAGATCAACACCAACAAAAGCAAAGTTCTCAATCTGACTGGTCATTGCAATCTCCTGCGGAAGTAAATGCTGATTTAGTGCTGATTAGCGAGCAATACCGAAACAAGGACGCGTCCTCATGGTATCTCGACTTATCGGACACCGCTGCCACCGGGTTCGGGATAACGTTCGACTTCGTGTTCTTGCCGAAGGCCGGGGGGGGGCGGATTTGTCTGGATCGGGTGTTTAGGGATAACGTTTCTTAGCGTTTACCTGACGCCGAATGAGACGATGCCGGACTTTCGGCGCCGGCTTGATGCTCTGGAGGACGCCGTTTCGAGCACGGAGGGACGAATCCTGGTTGGCGGTGATTTTAATGCCAGGGCTCTTGAATGGGGCATGCCTCAATCAGACTCCAGAGGTAAAAGGATTTTGGAAATGGCGGCGAGAACCCGGCTCGTAGTTTTAAACACCGGATCCACGCCAACGTTTCGGCGCCCAGATTGTAAAGGAAGCATTCCTGACATCACTTTTGCGTCGGAATCTCTGGCATCATTGGTGGACGGGTGGCGAGTCCTAGAAGACTTCTCGGCAAGTGATCATCAGTACATTGCGTTCGAAGTATTTGACGCTACTTGCCGGCGAGCACCAACACGACGTTCCCCCTGCGTGTGGAAAGCCACGAAGGTGAACATCGGAAAGTTCGTCGAAGCTCTTGAAGCAGGTAGGACCACACTGGGGAGCATTGCGGGGGGTGGTAGTGTCGCAGCTGACACCGTCGTAAATTCAGTGATGAATCTGATAACGACGGCGTGTGAGGCTTCCATGCCCCGGAGAGGCCCCAGGCGCGACAAGCCTTCTATGTACTGGTGGACGGCAGAAATTGCCGACCTACGGAAGGAGTGTCATAAGCTCCGCCGTTTGGCACAATGTTTGCACGCCAACGAGGACGCATGTGCCATAAAGACACAATATAGATCAACAAAAAGGAGACTCCGCAGCGCTATAAATAAAAGCAAAGCTCGCGGCTGGCAGAATCTTGTTAATGAGGTGAACGAGGACCCGTCTTGTCATTCGGAAAATCGGACCTCTGCGGAAGCCCTGCATACTGAGCACCGACCAGATGGACCGCATTGTGCGGGCATTGTTTCCCAGACACCTTGTACGGGTTGATGTAAATAACGCGGACTGCCCCCTTTTCACAATGAGAGAGCTCGAAGAAGCGGTTCTCACTATGAAAAACAGGAAGGCACCAGGTCCTGATGGAATCCCGGCGGAAGTTTACAAACTGGTGTTCCGCCAACGGCCAGAATTGCTGCTTGAAGTGTTCAACGCGTGCTTGAAGGAGGGCATTTTTCCTTGTTGCTGGAAAGTGGCCAGACTGGCGTTGATCAGTAAGGGTAAAGGAGACCCGGAGCTCCCGCCTGCATACCGACCGCTGTGTATGCTTGACACGACCCGAAAAGTGTTCGAGAAACTCATCAGGGGCAGACTCGCTGAAGCGATCCGTGCTGCCGGGGAATTATTCGCAAGGCAATTCGGGTTTAGAACAGGGAAATCTACAGTGGATGCTGTTATGGAGGTCGTAGATGCGTTTAATCGAGCCGGGGCACACAGCCGCCGATCTCGACGGATAGTGCTCCTCATAACGCTTAATGTCAGAAATGCCTTCAATTCCGTAAGATGGGCAGATATACTAGGCACACTAGAGAACTTCGTTCACGTGCCAAGCTATCTCTTGCGGATATTGAGGGATTATCTGAAAGACCGCTCCCTGCTCTATGAGACGCCAGAGGGCCAGAAGAGGATGGAAATCACGTCGGGAGTAGCACAGGGATCCATCCTAGGGCCGGACCTCGGGAATGCCCGAAGATTCGCGCCCGGTCGGTTATGCAGACGATGTTGCGGCACTTGTTGCCGGACGCACAGTTGAACAGGCGCAAAGCAGACTTGGCATATTGATGCGACGGGTAAGCGGATGGATGACTGCTCACGGTTTCAACCTTGCGCTGGAAAAAACCGAAGTAGTCATCCTAACCAGAAGGAGAATCCCGACCCTGCGTCCCATATCGATCGGCGAATTGACTATAGAGTCAAAACCAGCGGTTAACTACCTTGGTTTAATGCTCGACTCGAAGATCAGCTTCTTCGAGCAAATCAAAGCAGCAGCGGATAGGGCTGGAGTCGCGGCCTTGAGTCGGCTAATGGCGAATGTTGGGGGCCCTATATCAACTAGGAGACGTCTACTCATGGGAGCAACGCAGTCCGTTCTTCTCTATGGTACGGAGGTATGGGCTGATACCCTTGACAAGGAGGTGCATCGTAAACGCCTCGCTCAAGTGCAGAGGCGGGGAGCTTTGCGAGTGGCGTCTGCTTATCGCACCGTCTCCGAACCGGCTGTGATGGTGATTGCGGGAGTGACCCCGTTGCCCTCCTTGCCAAGGAGCGCAAAGCTATCTATCGCCATAAGGGCGAAAACTTAAGAGAACGCACCCTTAGCGAGTGGCAACTTTCTTGGCAAAATGAGCCAAGGGACAAATGGGCTGCGCGGCTCATCGACAAATTTGACCCATGGTTGAACAGAACGCACGGTGAGATTGATTACTTCCTTACCAAACTTCTAAGTGGGCATGGAGGTTTTCAGTCTTACCTGCACAGAATTGGGAAGGCGCGATCTCCTGATTGTGTGTTCTGCAATGGAGTGGCTGATGACACTGAACACACCTTTTTTTCTTCCGAGAGGTGGGACGGCCCTCGCCAGCAGCTTTATGCAGATACAAGGGAAGCTCTCTCCAGACAACATTGTGCGAGAGATGCTGAAGAGCGTTGGCTGCTGAAATCGTATTGCGCATTATGTTCGGCTCTTCTTATAACGAAGAAGATTGAACTCGACCGGCGGAGGGATCGGATGGTAAGGGGTTCCCTGAACTAACAACAACTCCCTTCCTCCGCTCCCCTCCCGTTGGTGAAAGGAATTCCCTGACTTGAAGGCTCCCAAAGCCGAGAAAGCGGGAGTGCTAGCCCGAAGTAATGTGTCAAACGGTTCCAGGCTAGTTTTCTGATGACAGGGAGGTGTTTAGTTGATAGTTCACCAGCGTGCTATTGCGGGAGTCCAACACTCTGTGCGTAAACGCAATCACCTACCCTACTCCCAAAAAAAAAAAAAATTGCAATCTCCTTATCTGTATTAACGGGCAGGTCCTAGCAGACGTATTAATTAGAGGACGGAAAGGACAGTGGATAGGTCACACCTTAAAAAAGGGCCCTAGAAATATGTAATGAAAAACAGTAGGCATCCCGGGAATAGTTGGAGAGAACTGAAACTTATTTCGAGAAAGCCTTTTCGGTCAATAAAAGGACTCAGGACCAAACTAGCAATGAGTGGTAGATTTCGAGAGGCGCATACTTCACAAAGCAGAGGAACCTCGTTGGTGCCGGTATCTTCAACTTCAACTTATGTCCATTAGGCTTTTATTATAATTGGCAACCACCATCGTTATAAAGCATAAAAACTCATCCTTCACGATGCAAGTTTATCTTCTACCAACCATTCCGCCACACGAAACGAGCAGACTTGCGAATTTATTATTAACATAGAATTTACATTTTTATTGCAGCCCACAAGGAAATTTACTTTCGTCTGAAGTACATATGCACACATACATTCATTTGTGGTCTTTCCCAGGGCAAACATACTCGTTTTCTCCTAGAAGCCACTCTTCTGTGCTTCCTATGTCCGACGAGAAAACCTAAGGTCGCTCCTTGAATCTTTGTCAGTGGAGTTAATAAAATAAAGCAGATAAAATACAGCCCCCACTTCTGTGAGACCGACAATGTTCGCTCTGCTTTGTATTCTTCGGATAAAACATTTTATTTGACGTAATAAAAGGCAAATTATAGATAATGTTAGCGCATCTGCTCCTGTTATGCGAACACACTAAAGATTTTCCAAGGATGCTACTTTAAGAGGAGTGGAAGAAAAGCAACTCCGAATGTCCAACAAGGAAAGGAAGGGGTCCAGATGATTGGGTTCTTTTCGTACACGCACTTAGATATATGTATCTTTGGTACGTGCATCAGATATAGACGAGAGAATTTGTATTAATAAGAGGTTGCGAGGTTACGACAAAGCTTGTTGATCTATTGATCCCAATTCCTATTTCTAAGCAGGCTAAAGGGCATAAGACACACATAAAACATATGTAACCGCAGTTCGGTGTTTGCAATGATGAGGTCTGTTTGAGATTGGCAAAGATTAGAAGTACTCAAGAAAATACATAAAAATAAGTACCAATTTACAGATCATTGCCCCGTAAATCTATGGTAATTTGGAAGGAAGGCTATATTCCATATACACAACCATTCCTTGAAAATTTCTTTTCATTAAGGAAATCTCAAAGTTCGTAAGATTAATGAGACTATTTGCTCAAGAACCTACATATTTCACGTCAACACCTGTTTGTAACTTGTGGTGCTGGATCATGAGGCTATTATTCTGGGTGGGGCATTAGTGGGAATCCATGATATCAGATGTGCAGTTTTGGTCCGGAATAAGATCGGCTGTTAATGAGCCCAAATTTAGGAAATAAATGGAGAACCCCCCAGGAGGCTACTCCTCCGACATAGAGATGGAAACAAAGGATTGTAACTTTCCAAGTGATAAGAAGTCACAGACTCCGAAACCACCCGCGACTTTGAGAAATCAGGTCACGACTGACCAGATTCATGATTCATGTTTCCGACGGAGAAATCTATGGAAGACAGGCTCTTCATTTCAGTGGAAGACCCAGTGTCTCCGACGTGGTCAGCCAGAAAGGATAGTATAGTAACTCCCTCAATGAGAGGAACTAGAAACCTCACTACAGCCGGCCTGCCGATGACACTGTTACCTAACTCTCCCAAAAAACGGGAGAGGAAGGAAACCGCAAAAGAGAAGGGACAACAGACTTGCCTGTGAGAACCTTCCCCGGCTTAACCAGGAAAAGCGGAAGAAAGGGAAGCTGCTGATGTGGATGCAACTAGTCTAATTCTGGTATGCGGAAACAGATCCATGCAACCCGGGAAGATTCCCAGTCGACGACAACGGAACTCCCGACGAAAGGTTAAGGCAAGCTGATAACCACGATGCGACACATACTGAACGCAGCAGACTTTACAGTTAGCGGCGGTTTTCATGGGTAGGTAGGTAGCTATCAGTGGCAGCTCCGAGGAGCCCAATTAACGCTTTGGAGCCCCGTTTTGATGCCACAAACTCGTAAGACTGTGCCTGTTGTTATGGGAACAGGGAGGCAGAGTCTAGCCGGCTCGGATCTTCAGAGCCAGCCCGTAGCATTCATGAAGGAAAGCAGCTCTTCCACCCTGCAACTAGAAATCTCTCTGAGGTCCCCAAAGAATGATTTACCCAGTGTCCGTAGCCTGAATCTAGGTAGAGCTGGGCAATCCCAGAGACAGTGCATGAGGGTTTCGCTTCGGCAATGCGAGTTTTAGGGTATGCCGAGCCTAGCGGCATGGCGCCCTATGGGCCAGTGTCCCGTGTGTACCGCCGTAATCTTGAATGCATTTGCACGCATCTAGCCCAGAAGCTCTCGTGATCGGACTATGTTATAAGCGAGCCAAATTCTCCTTGACTTGGTACAGCTTGTAAGCCTTCTCCATCTTAGGCCTGCGGCTGCTAGGTAATGCGAGTAGGCTCGGCCCCCGACAGCCGCCAGCGGAACACCGACTATATTCCCCGAGGGACTGCCAAGAGCACAGCCTTGCCTGGCCAATCCGTCAGCCCGCTTATTCCCCTCTATGTTCCTATCCCCGGAAACCCAGAGGAGAGTGACCTTGAACGTGCCGCCCAAACGGTTAAGCGCGTCTCTGCACTGCCCCACCAGCCTGGAAGATGTCGTCGTTGAGTAAAAGGCCTTCATGGCCGCTTGGCTGTCGGTCAGAATGGCTATGTTACGCTTGGGGCTCGAATCGCGCTCCAGCCATCGACAGACTTCCAATATCGCCTGGAATACACTGGCGAAACCTGAGAGACCATACGGCTTGGATACACTGTGAGTCCATAGGCCATCCTTGATCCGTCCGCAAAGAACGCTGTATCATAGTCTTGCAACACGCCGCTGGTCTTCCACTTTGCCCTGGTTGGAAGGTCCACAGCAAAGTTTCTCGTGAAGTTCAGCTTGCGTGTGACATAGTCCGTGGGGGATATCCAGGTTTCCCGAGGTATTTCATCTAGGATGTTGCTGTGGCCCTAGGACTCCGCTGCTCAGCATCCGGACTCACGTAGTCTGACGGCACTGCACGCTGCAACATATTTAATGTGGACGTCGAGGGGGAGGAGATGGAGGAGTACATTGAGAGTATCAGTTGCGTTTTGGTTGGGTTTATGCTGAGTCCGCATCTTGCGGCCCACAGGCACACTTTTCGCAACGCTCCTTCCCTGATATGGCCCATAATGAACAGAAACATCCCTGATACTAATATCAACAAGTCGTCGGCATACGCCACCACCTTCACCCCGCTGCTGTCCAATGTACGTGAAATTTTGTCCATTACTATTAACCAGAGCACCGGTGAGATGGCGCCACCCTGGGGCGTGCTTCTGTTCACAGCTCTGGTCAAGTGGTAGCCTCCCAGATCCGACTGGATTATCCTGATACGTAGCATGGATATAATCCAATGCGTGAGGTACCCCTTCAATTCAATACCGGTCAAGGCTTCCTTGATGGCGTTGATACTGACGTTGTTAAAAGCTCCCTCTATATCCAGGAAGGCAGCAAGGGTATACTGCTTGTACTCAACCGTGCCAATTACCTCGTGGAGGGCAGTTTCTGTGGATTTTCCTTTGAGGTAGGCATGTTGGGACTTAGAGAAAGGCGTTCTCTCCATAATCGTCCTTAAGTGAATATCCACGATGCGTTCTAGAGTCTTCAGCACGAAAGAGGACAGGCCGATTGGTCGAAAGTCCTTCGCGGACTCATCACCGCGCCTGCCCGCTTTCGGTATGAAAACCACTCGTGCCCGCCTCCAGGACTGCGGTACGTATTCTAAAGAGATGTGGCTCCGGTAAATCTCAACAGGCCACGGCGCAACTCTTTCCTGCTGCTTCTGTAGCATGACTGGCATTATTCCATCTGGGTCTGGAGATTTGTATGCGGAGAAGCTGTTTATAGCCCAGCCGATCCTATCCTCGGCAATTACTGATCTGAGGCTAAAGAGATCTTCATTCCACCACGGTGGCAGGGTCTTTTTGCTGTACTTAGTAGGGCAGGAGACTTTAAAGGCGGTATCGAGTGCCTTCTCCAGTGCCCCGACCTTTGACTCCAGTTCGTCTGTCGTGCCAATCTTACCAATTCGCGCACCGGAGAGTTTGTTCTTAATTACCTGACCAAACTTTCTCCAGTCGATCCTCCTGGGGTTTCTAAAGGGCTTGGAGACCTCTGCGGCGAGATTTAGACTGAAGAATATCCAACTGCGGTCAGAGAAGGATCCCTGCTCAGACACTCTCCAGTCCTCCACCCTAAGAATCCCATTGTCGGTTATTAGGGTGATATCAAAGACCTCCTCCCAACCGTCACAGTTCTCCGAGCAGGGGAAATGGAAGGTTGGTGTTACACACCGATAGATTTGAAGTAATAATAAAATCAAAGAATGACTCACCTCTTTCGTTGATTTCGGAGCTGCCCCAAAGCGTATGCCTTGCATTAGCATCGCAGCCTATCAGCAGGTTGGGTTTCTTTGTTGCTATGGTGTTCGTCAGATGTTGTAGTTCTTCTGGCGGAGCTGGTCGGTCATGAACCATGCAAGCCGAGGAAATATACACGATCTCTGCCCCCGCCTGCTCCAGCTTGACCACGACTAGGTCTCTGGAACTCAGGTCCGGGCACAGGAAAGCGTGCAGGCTTTTCCTCGCAAGAATACATGATCTAGGTCTATCCTGATCAGTGTCTCCTGTGCTGTGGAATAAATTGAAATATTTGCTTTGGAGCCATTTGATGGTTCGGTCATTTCCGACCCAGTGCTCCTGTATTAATGCGATGTCGATGTCTTCCTCTAAGAGGAAGACAAGCAGATTAGCCTAGGCGCACTTCGAGTGCTGCAGATTTATCTGCGTTACCCTCAGCATGATCTGCTTGCGTGGGGGATTCGCCAGTCCCCGTCGGACCGTCGATGGTCATCTCCTCCAACAGCTCGTTGGTGGCGTCGATTGAGTCTAGGTCACCGTTCGGTTTTGCAGAGCGGAACACTTTTACCTTTGCATTCCTGACTCCCGAACACACTCCTCGTTTATACGGAGTAGTACAGGCTGGCTATTTGTCTGAGGTTCCTCCTCCTTGATAACAACCCAGTCGTCCATGGGAATCCCGGAGTTGTGAAGGTGCAGGAATTTGACAAGCTTGTCCTTATCCATGCGGATCTTCGGCAACCAGATGCGAGCGACCGGTCTCCCGTTCGACCTCCAGCGCTAGTTTGCCGCTAGCGGAATTGCCATCCGCCAGCGTCACACGTAAGTGACTCCTGGCCACGTCGCTGAAGGCTTCGCAGTTCGTGGCCCGTCGGCTGACGGTTGCTCCGCAATGTCCTTCGGATGTTGCTTAGCGTCTGCGCTCTTGGCCACTCTTGGCGGTTTTCATATTAGACTACATTTGCGTCTAAAAACATACGAATTAGTCAAATTAACCTGCAGAATGCCAAAGCTTCTTCCTATCTACTGGCAGCAAGGCTGTCCTTATATATTTCTCGTTCAAGAGCCATGGGTTCATTTTAACAAAATCTGTGGTATTGGACCATTAAAGGGGACTAGGATCTTCTATGATGAAAGATCCTCGAGACCCTCGGTTTGCGTTCTAATGTCAAAATTGTTAGAGGCAACGATGCTGAGACAATTTTGTTCCTAGGACCTTGTTGCGGTCAACTTACAATACCAGGTTAATGGTAAGAGCAGAAACGTCATAGTTGTCTCTGCTTACTTCCCTTTGATTCTTTGTGTACTCCGCCGACTCAAGAACTAGAGGATCTGGTAATGTATGCAGAATCAAGTGGCCTTGAATTCTTAATAAGTTGAGATGCGGACCCTAAGTATATTTGTTTGGGCAGTAGCAAATGCAATTCTAGAGGAGAAGTTGCTTGATTTTATCACTTCAGCTGATCTGATAACCGCGATCCGCGAACCCCTACGTTCGAGGAGCCAAAAAGGAGTGAATTAATTCTGCCCTTCAAAGTTGTTAGAGCTGATTAGAGACTGACGAGTGCCACAGTCGGCGTACTACTGATTGCTCCAGTAATGCTTAGGCAACCAGAGCCCCTGAATCTGCGTCAGCAGCTTCCTGCTGTTAGCAAATTTTCGTCTCGGCCACCAGACGATGCATGCATACATCAAAATGGGTTTTATTATGGATGTATACATCCAATGAGCCAGTTTTGGTGAAGGTCCCCAGGGCTTACCGATCGCAGTCCTGCAGCACCAGAGCAATCTGCAGGATTTCTGGTACTGTTCCTGGATACGGTTCTTTCACGTTAACTTCGAGTTGAGAGTTACTCTTAGATATTTGACTCCTTATACCAGCTAAATTTCTGATCCTGTTAAGGTGGGTGGCGTGTAGCTGCCCCACCTAACGTTCCTTGTGAATATAACAAGTGCAGCCATCCATTATGGAGGCATCAACTGTGGATTGGACAGTGTTGCATTCAGGAGGTCGCATACTGTGCCCGCAAACTTGCCGATAATTATTACGGCTAGATCGTCCGCAAATGCTTATGCGAAAACCTTTGTGTCCTCCAGGGCCCATAACAAGGTGTCCACAACTAGGAGCCATAACAGATGAGAGAGAACCGCTCCCTGTGGGAAACCCCTAAGGCACCTTGTATCAATAGACATCTCTCCGACCAATATGTGGATCTTTCTCCACTCTAGCATGCGAAGGATCCAACTGATTACCAGCGGATCGATTCCATGCTGTCTTGTCTGAAAGCGCTTTCGATGTCCACGAATACGTCTAAGGTGTATTGTTTGTCAGACATCGCCATTTTTGCCGTTAGCTCATGGAGTACTGTCTCCATGGATTTCCTTTCTGGTAGGCATATTCCTCAAGTGAGGTCGCCACCTAGCGATATATGTATTTCTTATGAACCGATCTAATCTTTCCATCTTTCCATCTGGCTAGGTTCTTTGACAAGGATCCAATATAGCTTTGAAGTTGTCTCAAGAGAGTTGGTCTCTTTGCAAAAGTACCTCCGTGATGATCGTTTGGCCAACCTTATACTCTTCTTTAAAGGTTTTTGAGCCTCGTCGTACCGAATCCAGTATGCGGCTGAATGAGACTTTAAAGCGCGGTTGAGGAGCACCCTTTTCGTTCACCTCTGTTTTGCCAAATCCGAGTTCCACCATGGTGTTTTATCCTTCTTTGGCATCATAAATGGACAGCTCCCTTCGAAGCAATAAGCGCTGTTCAGGCCTGGTTAGAGAGCAATAGACTTGCAATTGCGGAAGAAAAAAGGGAAGTGGACCTCATAGTAAAGCTCCGGAAGCGAAATTACGCCCGAATTAGAATCGGCAATCACATTATCAGTTCCAAGCCAACCATTAAATACTTAGGAGTGATGATAGAGGCAAAGTTAAGTTGTGCAATATAATGCAAGGATTACGCCGAGCATGGGACTGTGACGGTATACTTGTAGTCTACTTATTGCCAGGGTGGTAAGATCGATCTTACTTTATGCCACCCCTATTTGGGGAAATGCATTTCGCATGTCATGTAATGCTCATATGCTGAGTGGGGTCTATAGGAAGACAGCCCTAAGGTTATGTCCTGCCTTCAGAACCGTCTCAGATGAGGCAGCATTCGTCATCTCCGGAATGATGCCGATTGACATCTTGACAGATGAGATGAATCTGAAGTCAGTCTCTCTTGGATTCAAAGGAAGAACGTCGAGAGGGAAAGATCTGAGCGTTGGGGTCACTCGGAAAAGGGCAGGCGCACACACAAGCTAACCCCCACCATCAAGGAGTGGCTGGGGAGATGACAGCAAGCGGAGCTATGTAGGTAGGTATCAGTGGGCGCTTCGAAGAGCTCAATTTACGCGGTGGTGCGCCATTTTGATGCCACAAACTACTAACACCGTGACTGCTGTTATGAGAGCAGGGAAGCAGGATCCCATCGGCTCAGATCGTCAGAGTCACGAAGGAAAGCAGCTTTTCCACCCCGCAGCTATAAATCTGTCTGATGTCCCCAAAGAATGATTTATCCAGTGCCCGTAGGCTGACTTTAACTAGAGTTGGGCAATCACAGAGTAAGTTACTGAGGGTTTCCCCTCAATGCGAATTGTAAGGTCCCCTATGGGCCAGTGCCACGTACAAACCGCCGTAATCTGGTACGCATTTGCACGCGTCTGTCACAGGATCTCCCGTGATCGGGTTTTGTTATAAGCTGGCCAAATCCTCCTTAACTTGGCGCAGGTTATAAGCATTCACCATCTAACGCCAGCGGCTAAGTAACACAAGTAGATTCTGCCCTTGACAGTCGCCAGCGAGACATCGACTGTACTCGCTGAATGACTGCCAAGAGCAGAGCCCCGCCTGGCCACTCCGTTAGTCCGTTCATTCTCCTCTATATTCCTATAACAGGGAACCCAGGGGAGGGTGACCTTGAGTGTGCGGCCCAGGCTGTTCAGCAGGTTTCCGCACTGCCCCACCAACCTAGAGGATGTTGTCGCTGAGTACAAGGCCTAAATCGCCGCTTGGCTGTGGTTATGTTACGCTTGTGGCTCAGGTCATGATCCAGCCATCGACAGAAAATCCGGTAGACCATACTGTGTGTATTCAAGAAAACGTGGGGAGATTAATTATAATCTAACCCAGTTTCTGACAGGGATTGGAGTACCTCTACAGGTTCAAATTTGACAATTCGCCCAATTACCCAAACTGCGTGGGAGTCCCTGAGGACCCAGAGCACATATTCTTCCACTATCTGAAATTCACGGACGGGAGGAGAAACCTAGAGGCAACTTTAAGTGAAGCACTGATACCGGAAAATGTTGTAAGGAGAATGCTAACATCCCAGGAGGATTGGGATGCAATCAATTCAATGATCGCATCAATCCGGAGCAAACTGCGAAAAGTGGAAAAGGTAAGGAAGACGCGATTACGAACGTCGCGCATAGACGATAGGAGAAATAGCTAAAATGAGCTTACTCCGCCCCGTGATGTAATACCTTATGGTGGCTCCATGAGGCAGGTGTAGTCGGCGGCGGCTTTAGTGGATAAAAATCCCACACTTAGAGTCTTCCACCTCTTTATAAAAAAAGACAAGCAGACAGACAGACGGACAGATAGACATCGACTCGATTCTGATAAGACGTTGTTTCACATAAAACCTTAAAAACAAACCACAGTCTAGACTAGTTTCCGTTCTGGATCATTGTGTATTGGCCATCTTAACACCTTTCGGATGGTTTTGGAGAGTCGGCGTATGGGCCAAGGATCGGTATATGCATTGATGAGAAGGCGGAAATGACTGTCAGTAGGTCATAAACATACAAGAAAGGGAGTAGATTACCCTAGAAACACAAAGGGCCAAATGGTAGAGGGAGAGTGTTGGCTTCCCGGAAAAATCTGAAGGACATTTCGTTGAGCCGGGTACACACAGGATGCTTTACAATAGGTCGCAGGAAGAAATAAGAAAGCCAAGGAAAAGCCGGACATCCCAGCCCCAATAGTGTTACAGGCGACCGAAGTGACAACAAAGCACAAAGTCATCGACCTTCGCTCAAGTAAGAGAGTGCGAGACAAAGAGGGGGAAGCTTCATAGAATCAACAGCAACCAACAAGGAAAAAAGGGTTCTTGATCAGTCCAACAAATGGAACTAAAAGTTTAGAAGGGCCCAAAGCACCCAAAATAGGAATGCCGGCTAGTGAAGCGCAACTAAAGGACAATAAGAACGATGGTTGAACTAGGTCGTGAACAAAAAAAGAAACAAGCAACCAAAGATACGAATTCGCCCAGAGCCAATTGTAATTTCCAGCAGAGGATATCTAACGTACGCGGAGATAATGAAGAAGGTGAAATCTGACCCCGACCTAAAAGACCTAGGCGGAAATGTCAGCAAAATCAGAAGGACCCAGAAAGGGACCTCATGTTTGAGCTGAAAAAACCCAGCGTCGGGAAAACTGATGCTTTCGTAATCAAGTTATAAACTCACTTGGGGAGAATGTCGCGGCTCGTTCCCAAAAACATGAGGTCTATATACAGTGCAAAGCTCTCGAAGAGGTAACATCCAGAGAAGAGATCTGCACTGCCTTGAAACAACAATTCAAGTTGGAGGAATTCAGCGAAGAATCTATCGTGAGCCTTAGAAAAGCTTATGGCGGTACTCAAACGGCCACAATGCGACTGCCAGTGGAGTCAGCGCAGAAGTTGTTGGCCGTGGGGAAGGTTCGGATTGGAAGGGTTGTTTGCCGACTAAGGGAATAGATCTCTTTAAAGAGGTGCTTTAAATGCCTAATATTTGGACACTTCGCGAAGGCATGCACTAGCGGTATCGATCGATCCGATCGATGTCGAAGGTGTGGGGAGAAAAGACATATTGCCAAGGAGTGCAATAGAGAACCCCAAATGTATTTTGTGCGAAGGAAAAGAGGGAAGGGATAACCGGCATATTGCCGGAAGTGGTAAATGTCCGGAATTTAGGAAGGCGTTACCTGCAGTGAAAAAATGAGGTTAATACAAATAAACCTCAATCATTGCAGGGTCGCACAAGATTTGCTTGCGCAGACCACTTACGAATCCGCGATGAAAATTGCTATCATTAGTGAACCGTACAGAAACCTTGGCGGTGATGTATGGGTTAGAGATTCGACTGGTGGAGCGGCAATATGGGTATGCGGTCGTCAAGCCATCCAATATAGCATTGGTCAGGCGGCTAGTGGCTTTCTGTGGGCAAAAAGTATAGCTGTTACGCCCCATCAAGCCTCGCACTGTCTGAGTTTGAAGAACTGTTAGACAATCTTGTTCACGAAGCAAGGGGACGAGGTCCAAAAGTGACTTTAATGCGTGGGATATCGAGTCGATCAGCAAAGAGACTAACGCAAGGAGACGGTGCTTATTAGAAGCATTCGCCCAATTGGCTATAGTTCTGGCCAACGAAGGCGATGGAAACACTTATCGGAAAGGGGGAACTGGTTCAATTCTAGATCTGATTTTTGCCAGCCCTGCGCTGGCACGTGACGTTAGCGAGGACTTCACGTATAGCGACCACCAGGCAATCAACTTTGAACTAAGGACGAAGCCACAAGGCAGGACACATGCACCCTGGAAGCCAAAATCCAAAAAACATCAGAATGGTCTACAAAATCGATGGATGAGCAAACATTCATGGAAGTCTGGTTAGACCTGCCTAGCAAAGCAGGTACCTCCACAGAGAGAACTCTCCATGTTACACAAAGCATTTCTAAGGCATGTGACGCATCGATGCCTAGAAGATGCTCATTCCCCACTAGAAATCCCAATTATTTGTGGAATAGTGAACTTGCCAGCCTTCGATCGATTTGCCACAAAACCACACGAACGGCTCAAAGAGCAATAGGTAGGATAAATCAAGGGCAAAAGGAGCATGCCTATAGGAAATCACGCAAGAACCTTAAACTCGCCATCCAGCGGAGTAAAAGGGAATGTTTCAAGGAGCTCTGTTTGAAAGCGGACATAAATCCGTGAGGTATAAAATCGGGACAGGACGATTCAGAGGCCGATCATCCCCGCACACCACGTGCCCTATGCTTTTGTTGAAAATGACACCTTCCAGCGTCCCCTGAATGTGACGTCGATTCCACCAGTCACCAGGGACGAGCTGCTGGACATCTGCAGTCAAATAGGCGACAGCAAAACCCGGGTCTGGACGGCGTATTGGTATTGGATAACTTGCCGGATATGTTCACGCAGCTGTTCGAAATTTACATGTCCGAGGGTATCTTTCCTGCATCATGGAAGTGGCAGAAGCTGATGCTGCTGCATAAGGCTGGCAAACCGCCAGGGGAAACGTTCTCCCATAGACCCACATGTCTTCTAGACACTATGGGGAAAATGTTGAAGCGGGTCGTCGAGAGCTAAGGAGGCCTTTCAGATAGGCAGTATGGGTTCCGTAAGGGCCAGATCAAACATTGATGCCGTCAAAATGATTATTGGCTTGGCCGAAAATACAATTCACGGAAGGGGTTGTACCAGCAAATATTGTGTGGTAGTGAGCCTAGATGTGAGGAATGCATTCAACTTGGCGAATTGGAACCTTATACGAAAGTCTCTAGCGACGATTGATGTTCCCACCTGCCTCGCCGCAATTATTGATAGTTACTTAAAAGAGCGGACACTCTGGTATAATACCGATGATGGACCCAAGGAGTACGTTATCTCCGCGTGTGTCCCACAGGGCTCTGTACTGGGCCCACTACTCTAGAACATCATGTACAATGAAGTGCTTAACCTTCCGGTTCCGGAGGAAGCCACGGTGGTGGGTTACGCCGATGACATAGCACTGGTTGTGGTCGCAAAGCATCTCGAGGATGCTGAGTTATACTCAAGCGAAGCAATTAGTGTTGTTAAGGCTTGGTTAGAGAGTGCTTGACTGACACTCGCGGAGGAAAAAACAAAAGCGGTCATCATCACTAAGCGCCGCAAAAGAAATTACGCCTGCATTAGAATCGGGAATCGTATCATCACTTCCAAGTCGACCATCAAATACTCGGGGGTGATGATAGACGGAGGACTTAATTTTAAGCAGCACATAGAGTATACTTGTATACCACGAGTATGGCTCTGGCAAGGATGATGCCCAACGTAGGAAGCCCGAGGCACATTTCCAGGCTGTTCATAGCCAAAGTGGTGAAATCTATCATGCTATATGCAGTCCCAGTTTGGGCAAAAGCGCTGCAGGTTTTAGGCAATGCATATAAACTGACTAAGGTTTGCAGAAGAACAGCCTTAAGGGTGTGTTCTGGCTTCAGGACCGTCTCGGACGATGCAGCGTTCGTCACCTCGGGAATGATGCCGATTGACATCCTGGCAACCGAAATGATGAATATTTATAACACCAGATCCATCTCTCGCTTATCGCAGGTGAAAAAACCCGAAAGGGAGAGATCCATAAGCAGATGGCAATAGCGATGGGACCGGTCAGAAAAGGGTCGTTGGACTTACAGGTTGATCCCTTCCATTGGGGGGCTGGAGAGAAAGCATGGGGAGATCAATTATAATCTCACCTAGTTTCTCACCGGCCATGGAGGATACTGTCAATACCTGTACAGGTTTAAATTGGACACCTCACCTAATTGTCCAAACTGCGACGGAGTCCTAGAGGACCCAGCACACATATTCTTCCAATGTCCTAGATTCGTGAAAAAAAGAGGAATCTAGAGGAAAGGCTAGGTGAAGTGCTATCACCAGAAAATTTTGTTCGGAAAATGGTAGCTTGGCAAAAAGACTGGGAATCATGGGATTGATCGCAAATTCCATGATCGTCGTAATCCAGAAGAAACTGCGAAAAGCAGATGAAGTGAGGAAGGTTACGAACCCACGGGAAGACGGAAGGAGACCTAACTAAAGTAAGCTAACTCCGCCCCGTGATGTAATACCTAAAGGTGATTCCACGGAGTAGGGGGGAGTCGGGGCTGGTTTTAGCGGATAAAAGTCCCACACTCTGGCGTGCCCAGGCCAGAGTCTTTTGAAGATTTCCAAACAAAACCTTAAAAATTGAACATTTAGTGTTTTCATGCAGAAGCAAAGGCAATTTTCAGATCCTGAGTCAACTGTCTCTTTATTATCGTGGCTGCAAGTGGAGCTGTACTGTCGAAGCTGCATACAAGCATAACGTCTCGATAAAATTTTAATAATTTCACTTTAACTTCAACTAATAAAAATATTGGTTTCGCTGGCTTCCCAACTTAGTCAATTCAGTAAGGGAAAGTTGCCCTTGCCCTTGCTCTCTTAAACAGCTTCAACCAAGAATATCGAAGGGAAAGAAGACCAACACTATAGTTCTATTTGTTATCTTATTTTAGAATTCATGGAGATAGGAAAAGTATCTACTGAAGCCCTGAAGGTTCTCAAGGCAAAATATAAATAAATTCAACAGCAAAACGTTTTCAGGGAGGGATACAAACTTTTTTATATTCGCATAATAATGCTGTACCTGAAGAAGCCTTATCTATTATGAACCATCTCATTATATTTGATAAATACTTGGATCCTTTACCTTCTGAGCACAATATAAAGCACATCGTATCGTGAGATACGAAACAGAAACCATTCGTCCATGCAAGCCAGATAACTAGGACTACAATTACGAAACTCGATACAGACCTAAAGTTTGTCATTTAGTCCTCATTAACAGTTCCTCATTATTCCGGTTTCCTTCAGTTCTGTTGCACAAGGAAGCTGCAGAACTTGTTGAATTTAGATGAAGTCTTTCGTTTGCATGACGTGCTTCTACTTCCACATTTCTAGAAGAAAGGGTGGGTCCCTCAAAACATCCCCTTTATAAGAATTCCGCAAGATGAAGCTTCCATCACTTGCTGAACATATCATCAACCCTCATCAGCTTTATCTGAATTCAGTAAGTTCTGCATCTTGAAACTTTGTTAATGAGTTAATTACATATTCTGCAAGGAAAGATATTCCCATTTAAAATTTTGAATATCAACTTTCGAATATTTTCCTCCTTTTATATTATGCATTAGTTTTGACTTTGTGAGATGGTTTTGGAGGATGCTATCATATCTGGGATTATAAAATAATTGAACATGCAAGATTAGCTCAGCAATCCTGGAAATTTTGCCAAGGATCAAAGCAGAATAGTTAATAATTAATTGAAGGAGTGGAAGTATTACAAAAGATTGAGTTCGCGAATTTATTATCTAGCCATTGTCGGGGTTAATTAACTCTTCATTAAACAGGACGCAATACAGTTCATGATTATTGCAAGGGTTTACGCCAACCTCAAGTTCAATAAATTTAAACCGAATAGGATCATGCAAGAAATAAGATAAGCGAAGACGGTTTTACGGTTTCGTACTAGGACACAAGAAGCTTCTCAGACACTGCCTCACCTCTGTCCTGAGAGCGGCGTAACGGAAATGTTTCGCAGATATTAAATGCTCCTTTATATAATTCGCAGAACACTACGTGAGTACGAATTATATTGAATCTAAATCCGCCCATACTTTAAGCCAAAGAGAGAGAGATCTGAAATATTTTGTTATTCTCGACAGAGGGCTTCGGCACAAGATTGCGCCGTAATGTCTTTCAGAGGTATTGCCTTAGGCCACCCCGTAAACCTGTCCATGAAGGTGAGGCAATACTTGTAACCGTGCAAGTCTCGCAAAGGCCCTACTATGTCGAGGTGTATTGTGTGGAAACGCTTGGTAGTGCGGGGAATGAGCCCACTTCTTTCCTTACATGCCTGGCGACTTTACACTTTTGGCATGCAATGCACTCTTTGGCCCAGGAGTTGACATCCTTGTTCATGAAGGGCCAGAACTATTTCCCGATGACTAACCGATTTGTTGACCTGATGCCTAGATGCGCTAAGTCGTGAACCGCGTGGAAAACTTTCTTGCGAAAGGTGGCCGGAATGTATGGCCGAGGTCCCTTTTCCGAGTCTTTGCAGTAGAGAGAGAGGTTCGAGCCAAAGATGTGCAACTCCCTAAATTTGTATTTTGGGTTGGATTTGAGGCTCTGAAGTACTGCGTCATCCTGCTGCGCCTTGGCAATAGCCGAGAAGTCGAGTGAGGCACGAGACATAGTGTCGGAGACACAAGACAAAACGTCAGCAACTATGTTATCCTTGCCAGACACGTGCTGGATGTCTGACGTAAACTGGTTTATAAAGCTCAGATGTCGAAGTTGACGAGGGGACGCTTTGTCGGGCTTTTGTTTCAAAGCATATGTGAGAGGCTTATGGTCCGTGAACACTGTGAACAGCCTGCCTTCAAGGGAAAAACGGAAGTAATTGATGCTCAAGTACGTGGCAAGCAGTTCACGATCGTAGGTACTGTAATTCCGTTGAACGGGGTTCAACTGCCTAGAGAAGAAGCTCAACGGTCGCCAGACGTGATTCACCTTTTGGTGAAGAGCGGCACCTACTGCGGTGTCAGAGGCATCAACAAAAACGGCTAGAGGTGCATCTTGCAGAGGAAATACCAAGAGTGTAGCATCAACCAGTTGCTGTCGGGATTTATTGAACGCGTGGACAGCCTCTTCAAACCACACGATCTCTCGTGTGTCCTTAGTTTTGGGGCCAGACAAGTACCCGTTCAAAACGGATTGGTGTTGGGGGCCTTGGGCAGGAAACGACGATAGAAGTTTAGCATGCCCAAGAACCTCCGCAAATCCTTTACAGTTTTCGGACGCGGGAAGCTTGTAATCGCTTGCGCCTTGTCTGAGTCGGGCTGTATTCCTTCAGGGGAAATGAAGTGGCCGAGGAATCTTACCTGTGTTTGAAGGAACTTACATTTCTCAACGTTTAGGACAAACCCGGCCTCAAGGAGACATTGAAAAATGCACTCGAGATGGGCTAAGTGCTCAGACTCTGAGGAAGAAGCGACCAGAACCCGATCGCCGAGTGAGCTCGTGATCTGGCGTCCGAATGCTGAGCGTCCGGCGCCGCCCGCATCTCGGCCACACTGGCTGTTAAGGCGGCTATCTCGCGCCTTAAGTCGCCCACCTCGTCCGACGGCTGTTGAACGGCCGCTATGGTCGAGCGTGCGTGCACCTCGTGCACTTTGTCGGCCACAGCTGCCAGTCCTTCCAAAGAACCGGAGACGCACGCGAGAACCACCTGGGTGCTCTCCGGGAGCCGACGCAGTCAAAGCGACTTTATCAATTCGTCGTCAATCTTACTCCCACCCAATTGTTTCAATTCGCGCAGCAATTGGCTGGGAGTTCGATCTTCCAAGGTTAGGCCTGTCAGCAAGTGATCTAGTTTTGCCGACTCACTTACTGACAGGCGCCTGATCAATTCGGTCTTCAGCAGCGAGTACGAAGCCGATTTCACTACGTCGGGCACCAACACGATGGTCTCCTCGTTCAGGCCGACCACCGCGTGATTAAAGCGAGTCGCGTCCGCTGTGATCCCGGATATCTGGAACTGTGCTTCCAAATGCACGAACCACAGTTCCGAGTTCCGCCGCCAAAACGGAGGGACGCACACGGCGAGGGCGGTCACTTGCGGGTCCGATGGACCTGCCGCGTCTTTGCCGTCAACTGACATTCCAGAAAGGTAAAACTACGACGCGAATTAGTGACGAAAACGCGGTGATACCGACTTCAGCTAAAGCCCTAATCGACACGGCAAGCCGTACCTTCAAATGTCCGCACGAGCAAAGAAAAAGGCACACCAACGACGCACCCCAAAGCGGGCGCTTTATGCGCAGGCCGAAAGTAATTAGAGTACCTCGCCAAAGGAATGAAAAACCCGCGATGAAAAGCTGTTGTACACTATCTCTTGCAGGGGTTTTAATTTCTTATCCGGAGAGTAACCTCATCACAATCTTCATAAACCATGGCCAGGTGGTGATTTCTTTGAGTGAATTTTCACGTTTTCCGTTCAAGGGAAAGCGGCCGGAGCGGAGTTGCGCGACACAATCTACTTCGCTGTCAACCCTTTATTTGGGTTCAGTTTGCAATCAGCACGATCTGCACGGGACGTGCAAGTTTGACGTCCAAGTAGGCGGGTTGCGAGTTCAGCGAAGATCAAAAGCCGGGGACGTTTCGAAGGATCCCCTCGGCGGCGACTCACAGGTTCAATTGAACACCAAGCGATCGGTTGAGTCCCGGTTCTGCTTGGGTTTTTCGTCGGGGCTCCTCAGATGAAATTGCGCCGACACACCTAGGAGGTATCGTTCCTTTAATTCCAGAGTCTGCGATTGTTGCGGATGACCTTCAGGCGCCCTGGCGGAGGTGTTGCTATTGTTCTGATCATGAGTATCTTTGGTTTCATGGCGTTTTTCATGGTAGCTTGACTAGCCGGTGTGACAAAGCATGGATTCTGATGCTGCAACCAATATCAGTGAAGATATCTGATAATGAGACAGAAGGACTATCGGAAACCAATGTTGTCAAAACGTCATAGTGAGTGCTATACATAGCATTCTTACGGAAATGCTCATGTGACAAAGGTAGAAAAGGCTGCCAATTATCGAGACCGAAAAACTCGGAAAAAAACGAAAACCCGCAGGAATCCTTCTCAAGAGCTATTGCCGGATATTGGTCTATACTCGTGACAATATTACCACCAGGGAGGTGGATATGGTTAACGAACGAAGCGAAAAAACAATGCCAAATATCAGGAATGGCCCGATGGTTGCGGGGTAGAGTGCCAGCCTCTCAATCTCATTAGTCTAAATTGGAATCCAAACCGTCGTGGATATCTGGGTTCATCTTGCGTTTGGCTTGGTGCTGTGAATTTATCATATACACACCACCAAATGTGAACATAATGAAACTAAAGTACAGCCTCATCAGAGACTGTGTGGATCCCCTATTCACCACTATGGAGTGAACAGGAAACAATGAACGCAAGGAGGTCCATTAGAAGCCAAAATAGAAGTTTTTGACGTTGATGAGGCTAACAAAAGGGATAAGGTTCGCAACATTATGGAAACCGTTTAACCCTTCAAAAACATGGTCAGATGCCGCCAGCATGTGACGCTGGTGCATAATAACTGCAAACTATCATCGGAGGGGTGGACTAATATGGAACCGTTTGAAGCGGTTACTGTATACATATATATGCTTGGCAGTGGATTGAATCAGGGCAAACCCATTTGATATTTTAACTTCTCGCGTGTGGTCCATGAGTGTCACGTCATAGCAGCATCATCATCATCATCAATGGCGCAACAACCGGTATCCGGTCTAGGCCTCCCCTAATAAGGAACTCCAGACATCCCGGTTTTACGCCGAGGATCACCAATTCGATATCCCTAAAAGCTGTCTGGCGTCCTGACCTACGCCATTGCTCCATCTTCTACTATACATATTGCCTTTGTTCGGTAGATTCTTCTCTCGAACGCGGCCAACAGTTTGCAATTTTTTTCTTGCTAAGAACCCAAGACTCTGAGGAATACATGAGGACTGGCAACATCATTATTTTATTCAGTAAGAGCTTTAACCCTATGGGGAAGCGAGCGTAACAGTTTGCGTAAGCTGAAATAGGTTCTGTTGGTAGCCAACAACCGTGGGCGGATTTTATCGTCATAGCTGTTATCGGTTGCGATTTTTGACCCTAAATAAGAGAAATTTTCAACGGTCTCAAAGTTGTAGTCTCCTCTCTTGACTTGATTTTGTTGATTCTTTGTGCTTTGGCGCTGACGTTGCGACAATGTACTTCATCTTGCCTTTATTAATGGGCAGCCCAAGATCTCGCGTCGCCTGCTCTATCTGGATGAAGGTGTAGGTGTCCATCTCGGGTTATCCTTCCATAATGTCAATATCGTCACCATAAGCTAGCAGTTAGGTCGACTTGAAGAGGATGATGCCAACATTTTTTTCATCGCTTGCCGCACAGAGAAAATCTGATCTGTTGCTGATTTGCCTCGATTTAAGCCCATTTGGTATTTGCCAATGATGTGCTGGGCGTATGGGGCCATCTGGTCTAGCAAGGTAGCGGAGAATATCTCACCGATCGTACTCAGCAACGTGATACCCATGTAACTGCTGCAATGCGTGATATATCCCTTTTTATATATGGGACAGATAATGCCTCGTTGTCATTCCTCAGGCATTGATTCGCTGCCCCACACCTTGAGCATCAGTCGATGAACCACTTGGTGTAGTTAATTCGGTTGTAAAACCATCGACCCCTGGTGACTTATGGTTTTTAAGCCGATAAATTGCACGGACTGTTTCTTCCATGCTAGGCGGTGGCAGCATTTGTCCGTCGTCTTCAGTTGGCGGGTCATCTACAACCCATCGCTCCAATATGTCCATTTTGTCGGAAATTAGATTTCTCTCTTTGTCTCGGCAGGATGAGAATCGAGATGTATAAGGCTTCACCCTTCTGACTTGTTGGTGAAACTTGCGCGTGGTTACCCCCTGTACTTTTCGAGTTCACATATCTGCTGGCTCAATCAGGCTTCCCTTTTCCTTCTGTGGAGTCGCTTCGCCGCTCGACGAGTTTCGTGATAATTACTCGGTATGCAGCCTTTTTTCGTTCCGTTACTAGCTTACATTCATCATCAAATCAGCCGTTCCGACTTTTCATGCGGCTGAAGCCAGGTATGTTTGTGGGCGAATCAATGATAACGCTCTTCATATGATTGTGAAAATTATTTGTTGATGCTTCATCTCCAGGATCTCTGTAGTTGCGGTGCTACGGAGGGCTGTATTGTGGATGGTTTCAGTATTCACTCTCACCTGATTGTCATATGGGATTGGAGAAAGTGTTGTAATTTGAGCCCGGTGCACTATGCCAACGAAATAGTCATCCCAGTTATATTGGCCCCCAATATGTTCTGACATTCATCAATCAATTCGTGGTCAATTTGATTGAAATTGTTCCGTCTGGTGAGGTCCACGTATGTTTGCGGACCGTTTTCCGCGTAACCAGGTACTTCCAACAACCATTTCGTGCGATACTGCTAACTGAATAATCCGCAGTCCATTATTATTTTGGTGTTTTCATGTAAACTATAGTAGCCAAAGTATCGCCTGAATACGGGCTGAATACGAATTCGGTGTGAACTATGCATTGGCTAAAAGGACACCTGAATTTTTTTGTAATGACTCGTGAGGAATCAAACTGCTCAAAGGACCTTCTCACACTCCCTAGCCTGGCTAATATAAGGGCCTGGAAGCACTCGCCTACGGAACACGTCCATGTAGCTTAAATATTTGTGGGCTGACCTCCACGGTCAATTGCGCCATCTTTTCAAATGTTTGGGATAGCACTCCCCTCTTGATCGCCGCCTTCGGGCACTTAGGATGGTCTTCGGACCATCGCTAATCCCATTTCGTCATTACAAATGGTCATTGCCCATTTGATAATTGTCCATCATATGTCTTTATAGGTAAGATATACCTAGAGATGGTCGTGCTTGACCTGACGGAACCAAAATGAAGGCGGTCTTGGTCACAAATATGCGACGGAATACTGTTTGTATTCTAGTTGGTGACCACACCACCGTATCAAACCCGATCATCAACTACATACAGAAATTATCGACGGAAGCTCAATTTCTCAAAGTTGCGTTGGGAGGGTCACCTAATCGGTATGTGATAAGATGACCCAGCCTGGAAAGTCCTACAGTCCAGGCCAGGCCGCCAGACAACTTTTTGGTATACCGAGTTTGTGGACCTGAGCGCAGATCCGAGGTGTCTGGAGTTCCTTACTAAGGCAGGTATGGACCGGATACTGGTTACTGCACCGTTGATGATGATGATCGGAAGCTCAACATAAAATCGCAGATTACTCGTTTCTAAAATTTCAACTCCGTTAGCAAAGCAAGAACCAGAAGCTCAAAGCTTCGAGTATGAAAGGTTTTGTGTATTTCGTCCGTACGCATATTTGAGTGGAAAACTGTTCGATTTAGTTGTAATATATATGCATTCAGCATGGCTGACTACGTGGTCCTCAATGTTCGATTTTTTCGATCTTTTCGTTTCATTCAAACGTCAGACTACTCACTTAAGTGTGGTATTGATATTTAGTTTTCCGTTTGTTTTTCTGTTAGTAATAGTAAGAGTAATCGCGAAAAAAAGGTACCATTTTTATGACTCTAGGAAAAAATTAAGGGGGGTTTCTTGTCAACTTTTCAAAGAACATGGTATACAATTATTAATTTAATTATAATAGATACTGGTATGAAGGGTATTTTGAAGCCTGGATATCATATAAAAGCAGCTTCATGATTTTTTTTCACGTTTTTCGGTTGGTTAATTTCTGAGAATGATTTCCATGGAAGAAATTTTCGGACCCCTTATACGCCGACTTTCCAATAAATGTAAAATACAACACCGGCATCGGAAAGTATTCATCAAGAACTTTCATTTGCTACCCCACATGAATATATTTGGTGAAAAAAATTACACCCCCATTTTGCATGTATGGGGACGCCACCCCCCTTCCTCCCTATTCCCACCTTCTCACCTAATTTCGTGTCAATCGTGGCAGCCGTTTCTGAGGAAAGTGTGTCTGACAGCCAGGCAGATATTGAACTGCTTTTAATAAGGTTTTGTGTAAAACAAGGCTAAAAATTGACGGATAGATGGACAGATAGCCTGGCATTGGACCCAAAAAAGCCGTTAAAATAAGTATCTATGCGAAATATGGATACATATTGGCAAGAAATATATATATATATTTTCACTTCTTGTTTTTATCTTTTCATTTTGAATTATTTCGTATTAAGTTTCATTTAATCCGATTAGATTTATTACCTTCACCTGTCATTGTTCTAATGTCAATCAAGGTGTACTCCTACTGTCTTAGGATCTCTTTTCGAGGCCAACGCTTCGAATAAATACAAATTCTGTATCCCAATTTTATCATTTATATGAATTCAATGTATTTCGCAACCTACACCTGTTGTCATGGCAGATTAGAAGAGCTATCAAATTTTCATGAACAAATCATTCCCTGGATAATAGAGAAAATATCATAATAAATGAAGAAAACCACCAATGACAAGACGTAGGCTCAGAAAGGGAAGGGAAAAGATTTTTAACCCATTCTAATTGTGATTTCATTCTTTCTAAGAATAAAATCTGAACTGTACCAGCAAAATATTCTGCAATTTTCATAATACTCGTATATGCAAGGAGCAAGTTTAAGGACTACTTAAAAGTGATTGGGTTGAACTTTTCATGGCATGAAATGTTACCAAACTTTGTGATTTCTGACACTATTTCATTGGCATTTACGTGGTAGGCAGTACCCCCATTTCCTGTCTGTAACATTCTAACGCATCATCATATTCCCAAATGGGGAACATTTGGCTCATACCCAAATTCATCCCCGGGGCCTAGCATTTTCACGAAGTGAAAATTAGGGACGAAATTTTGCAAATTTTGCAATGTTCAAGGGGGCAGGATCATTTTCAACCCGGGTCACAAATGCCCCTTTGGTAGCTCATCCACATCAATGGCGCAACAATCGGTATCCGGTCTAGGTCTGCTTTAAAAAGGAACTCCAGACTTCCCAGTTCTGCGCCGAGGTCCACCATTTCGATATCCCTAAAAAAACTGTCTGGCATCCTGGTCTACGCTGCCGTTCCATCCCAGGCAGGATCTGCTTCGTCTTCTTTTTCTACCATAAATATTCAAGGGGGGGGGGGGGTACTTGAAGGCAACTCCAAACCGGTGCGCTAGTCGATAACGTCCAACAAGATCCTTCCCATATACATCAAGCGACACCATTAAACCTGGGCGTCTCAGAGTGTAAGTATTTGCTGGTAACTTGAGAAGTTCACTCCTGCACAAGTAGTCTCCCGGAATGCTCACTTGCCATATATAACTTCAACGGTAGCAAACCTTCCTCTATCGGCATTGCATTATTATACTCTGATAAACCTGCAAGAAGAAGGCGCGAATGTGGTGTCGAATTGATAACAAGACGTTCCTCATCTCCTGGGAACTAATATCAGGCAAAATATTAACTCCCAGATCCCAGGTCCAAAATAAGGAACATTCCAATAGTATAGTGTTACGCACCAACAAAGACTTCCGATACGAAAGAAAAAAAGGACTTTTATGATCAATTGAATGCCGACCACGAGAGGTTTCCGAAAGAAGACCATCGCAACCGCAAAAGTTGATTTGATTGCCAAGGTAGGCTCTGATAACACCTTGTTTGGGCTTATGATGGGGAAACAGGGTTTATGGATTTATCGCTTTCTGTAATTTCCATTGCTTCATCATTGGCGGGTGTGGTGTTAAAGCGCAAAATCCACGAATGTACCATACTTCTAATCCGATCAATTAGGTAGATTTAGGAGTCGCCTTCTGGATATACGCGAACAGCCGTGAACTTTAAAGTTCAACATGGTTCCAGGATTCGGCTGTCGTGGGAGAACTATCCTTCTGACCGGCTGATAACTATCCTGAAAAACTCGCCGGAAAACATTGATGAGCATTGGGCTGCCATCAAAAATGGGTATTGACGTGTTCCCCGTCATCGCAAAAATAATAGATAAAATATTCTTGGAACGCATCAAGGAACTCCTCGAAAGCTTGGTCTACCAAGAAGAAGCTGGTTTTCGCTCTGAATCCTCCTGTATTGACCGCTTCCTACTTATTGTGGAACAGTGTGCGGAGTTTAAATCTCTGTTGCACTGACTCCTCAGCAACTCCAACAAAGGCATCGAAAATGTTAACAGGGAGTATATCTGGAATGATCTACGCAGCAGGAACATTCTAAGCAACTCTAATCAGAACGGTATGTACCGACACCAAATAACACATGTCGGATCAAGATAAAATCCCAGATGAATTTGAAGTCCAAAACGGAGTCTGAAAAACCTGCATTCTGTTGCTGATGGGTAGATATTAGTGGCCGCTCCGAGGAGCTTTGGTGCGCCGTTTTGATGCCACAAACTCCTAAGACCGTGACTGTTATGGAAGCAGGGAGGCAAAGTCCAGCCGGCTCGAATCTTCAGAGCCAGCCCGTAGCATTCACGAAGGAAAGCAGCTCTCCAACCCTGCAGCTAGAAATCTCCTTGAGGGCCCCTAAAAATGGTTTACCCAGTGTCCGCAGCCTGACTCGAGCCAGAGCTGGGCAATTCTAGAGAAAGTGCATGAGAGTTTCCCTTCCTTCTCCACAGCTTCGGCAATGCGAGTTATAGGGTATGCCGAACCTAGCGGCATGGTCCCCTATGGGCCAGTGCCCCGTGTGGACCGCCGTAATCTTGAATGCATTTGCACGCGTCTGCCCAAAAATTCTCCTTGACTTGGCACAGCTAGTAAGCCTTCGCCATCTCAGGCCGCGGCTGTTAGGTAGTGCGAGTAGACTCGGCCCCCGACGCCGCCAGCGGAACCCCGACTGTATTCGCCGAGGGACTGCCAAGAGCAGAGCCATGCCTGGCCAATCCGTCAGCCCGCTCATTCCCCTCTATGTTCCTATTCCCGGGAACCCAGAGGAGAGTAACCTTGAGCGTGCCGCCCAGACACTTAAGCCCGTCTCTGCACTGCCCCACTAGCCTGGAAGATGTCGTCGTTGAGTACAAGGCCTTGACAGCCGCTTGACTGTCGGTCAGAATGGCTATGTTACGTTTGGGGCTCGAATCACGCTCCAGCCATCTGCAGACTTTCAATATTGCCAGTACTTCCACCTGGAATACACTGGCGAAACCTGAGAGACCATAAGACTTGGATACACCGTGTGTATTCGAGAAAACCCTCGCGCCGATTCCATAGGCCATCTTTGATCCGTCTGTAAAGAATACCGTGTCATAGTCTTGCAACACGCCGCCGATCTTCCACTTTACCCTGGTTGGAAGATCCACAGCAAAGTTTCTTGTGAAGTTCATCTTGCGTGTGACATAGCCCGTGGGGGATGCCCAGATTTCCCGAGGTATTTCATCTAGGATGTTGCTGTGGCCGTAGGACTTCGATGCCCAGCATCCGGACTCACGTAGTCTGCCGGCACTGCACGCTGCAACATATTTAATGTGGAGGTCTAAGGGGAGGAGATGCAGAAGTACATTGAGAGTACCCGCCGGGCAGGACTGCAGAGCCCCAGTAGCACCTGCACACGCGGTTCTTTGAATCCTATTAAGCTTCGTTCAATTGTATTTCTTCTTCAAAGCCTGCCACCATACAATAGAGCCGTACGTTAGGATCGGACGCACTACAGCGGTGTACATCCAGGGAATCATCATCGGTCGGAGACCCCATTTTTTCGCAAAGGTTCTCTTGCAGGCATAAAAGGCTATACAGGCCTTCTTAACCCTCAGTTGTATGTTCAACCTCCAATTTAGCTTAGGATCCTGGATTACAGCCAGATACTTTACATTAGAGAAAAGAACCAATCTTTGTTCATTCAGCCGTGGTAGATGGAATTCAGGTATCCTTGTCTTGGTGGTGAATAGCATCTTGCGGCTCACAGGCACACCTTTTGCAACGCTCCTTCCATGATGTCGCTCATAATGGACAGAAACATCCCGGATACTGATATCACCAAGTCATCGCCATACGCCACCCCCTTCACCCCGTTGTCTGTTGCTGATACCATCACTTTTTATTATCGATGACGTCCTCGATGGTGCCATCCGGATGACGGGGACCATGATATCTTTCTCCAAACACCTCGACTACGCTAATGGCATCGCTTTGCTCTTCCACCAAGTCATAGACTTTTGCCAATTTTTTTCTGGATTTTGAAGGAGGTAGGCACATATATATCTATCTCAGCCAAAAGTATAAAGCATGTATTGGATGATTACTTTATGACTGAAGAAATCTCGACGAATCGGGAATTTTTCTAAAATCGAATATACGTATATGACGGTCAAATGGTAGTATAGGTACCTGAGGAACGCCTGCTGAACAAACACCAATAGCTCTAAAACCAAACTTTATTTCCACCTCCATCAGATGACCGCTGGGAGTTCTTTCTTCAGTTGCAGTCGGAGAAGGATGAAGGCGAGTCTCCCGCGCCCAAAAACAGGACAAATTGTACCAACTGGTCCTCCAGGTTGGGTAGTAGCCTCGGGCTGGATGGATTTCGCAACGACGAACCCGGCAATGAAAACGGAATAAGGATTTGCATGTGGTTCTGTTGGTGTTCATAAAGAAAGCACCCTCTCACTACACCTCTTTGTTCTTGTCATAGGCACCGTTACACGGGATATCCAACGCCCAGCGCCCTATACACTGCTTTATGCAGATGATGTTTTCCTAGCATCTGATAGTAAAAATGATCTCGAGCAACTTGTCCAAAAATGGAATGATCGCCCCATGCAACACGGTCTCAGATTGAATCTAAACAAAACTGATTTTTTGACAACCGATCCCCATGAAACAGGCACAACCACAGTCAGCGGCAGTGGTCTGCCTAGAACTGAGCGATTTAAATACCTCGGGTCAACGCTATCAGCCAATGGAGAACTACGTTATGAAATTGCTTCACGCATTAAAGTAATCTGGATGAAGTGGTGTTTCACAACTAGTGTTCTTTGTGATCGACGTATCAACGAACGCCTCAAATCAAAAATTTACCACAATGTCGTCCGTTGTGTCGCCCTCTATGGTTTCGAGTGTTGGCCGACTATAAAAGACAATGAACGGCGTCTTGCGGTAATGGAGACGAAGATGCTACGTTGGACTAGTGACGTGACACGTTTTGACCACACCCGAATTGAGGATATCCGCGATCGTTATGGGGTTGCACCGATCGTGGAAAAATTGCGAAAGAGGAGTCTTCGAAGGTATGGACAAGCAATTCGTGCTAACGAGAATTCAAGATTGGTCTGAACATCGTAGTCGATGGTAAACGACCAAAAGGCAGGCCGGAACAACGGTGGC